>NC_141144.1:96056169-96656169 GCF_053477565.2 Lygodium microphyllum | reverse complement strand
ATGTATTCTCTGCTTTATAGACAAAGGATTGGGATGATGAACATCCTGGAGTAGATCTATAATCCATCACCTTTGTACATGGAATGAAGATGGATGGGTGCTTCAAGAATCTACTATATAGCCGCCCATCGATTTGCTTATCTACAGACCAACCTAAAGAGGATCAAGTGGTTGGAAGACCTGAAAGTCGTGAAGCTGTTCGTTTTTGTGGAAGCTCACATAAATTCAACTTTATATATTCGAGGTCGGAAGGTTGAGATAAACTCACATATATATGAGGAAGTAACCCGTGTAATCCCCGCCGACAGGATTAAAGTGTTGGGCCGCCATGAGAAGTATGGATTCCAACGGAAAGGATATCCTGAACTTCCAATGACTTATCGATTCCTGAAGATCCATGACCCAAAACCTTACTATTACACAGTTCCTGTAGATAAATGCAATACAACGTTGTTCTCCCCAAACTAAAAGTAGCAGTTGGCTTATCATCACATGAAACATTGTATTCAAAAGGGCTATGCCCATATAAATACAAATAAAGACTTCTTTTTATGTCTCATTGTGCATAAGAGTTGATAAAAAGTTAAATAGCTACATTGGTTACATGATAGCGGAATTGAAGATGTAATATAAGTTAACGTCGATTATCGTATAATAACATTAAGAAAACCTTTATTCAGGCACAACCCCAGGTACAGGTTCCTAATTCGCCTCCTATATCAAGTACTGCTGTAATCCAGGAGAAGAAGTTCCTTCTCAAGTAGATTAAGCCACTCGAGTTTGACGGGAGAGGCAGATTCATCCAAGCTGATGCTGAAATTTCGATTGAATCCATGGAGGATTACTTTGAAGTAGCCGGTCACTTCAAGAGGCAATGTCCCAAGCTTGGTGGAGGACATCACCAAGCGCCTTTCCAAGGAACAGGCCGTGGTCAAGGAGCCACTACCCGAGGAAGAGGAAGAACCGCCTGCATTGCCAATAGGAAAATGTGCGAAGAAGAAGAAGAGGAAGATCCGACCATGGAAGCAGAATTCGAAAGAGCGACAGTCCATGCCGCTTTACACAAGAAAGGGCCGAATCGCCAATTCTTGGTGATTCAGACACCGTCGGACTATCAAGGTAAAGGTTTCAAGACCTTGATTGATTTTGGCAGTATACATTCCTTTATCTCACCAGCATGTGCAAAAAGGTTAGAAATAACCACAGTAGAAGCACCTATCCTACTTGTGGAATTGGCAAATGGTCGTGAGGTTACTTGTACCAGGCAAACTGCTAAGGTGGAATTCTTTTTGGGAGGAAAGAAGACTTCGGTCAAATTTAGAGTCATGAATTTAGGTATCCATGAGTGTCTACTCGGAATGGATTGGCTTAAGCCTAACGATGCCCACATTCACTGTGGAAAGGGTCAAGTTTCCTTTCGAAACTCTGAAAGGGAATTAGTCACAACTCAAGGCGAGGCTAGAGTGCCGAGAATCCAATTGGCCAAAGTATCTTGGATCATAAAAGGAGTCAGAAAAGGATTACCTGTTTACTTGATCAAACTCAACAAATTAGATCAAAAGCAAGAGTCTCATGAAGGACCTTCGTGGTTAAAGGAATACGCGGACGTATTCCCTGAAGAGTTGACGGAACTTCCGCCTCAAAGAGAAGTGGATCATGAGATTAGGTTAGTACCTGGAAATGCGCCAATTGCAAAGAGACTTTATAGAATGTCCATACCAGAAGCAATTGAGCTAAAGGAACAACTCAAGCAACTATTAGATCAGGGCTACATCCGGCCTAGAAATTCACCGTGGGGAGCTGCAGTACTATTCTAGAAAAAAAAGGATGGGACACTTCGACTATGTATTGATTATCGAGGGTTGAATCAATCGACAGTCAAGAACAAGTATCCTATTCCTAGAATAGATGAGCTTCTTAATCGTCTCCAGGGTGCGAAGATCTTCTCCAAGATTGATCTCAGGTCAGGTTACTATCAGGTAAGGATCAAGGAAGAAGATATCCCAAAAACGGCCTTCAATACAAGATATGGGCACTTTGAGTTCCTAGTTATGTCATTCGGGCTTACGAATGCACCTGCCACCTTCAATAGGTTAATGCACGATATCTTTAGGCCATATCTTGATGATTTCGTGCTTGTCTTCTTTGATGACACTTTAGTCTATTCTAAACAGGAAGAAGATCATGAACCTCAACTTCGGATTGTCCTTGAGACAATGAGGTCACATAAGCTGTATGCTAAGATGAACAAGTGTGCATTCTTCAAGCGTCAGATTGAATATCTGTGATTCATAGTATCAGTAGAAGGAATCTCAGTGGACCCAGCCAAGGTTAGATATGTGCTTGAGTGGCCAACACCAGTATCCGTCAAAGAGATACGTAGCTTTCTTGGATTGACAAGATGGTATAGGGTCTTCATCAAAAACTATGCTTTGATTACAGCACCTCTGACGGACTTACTGAAGAAGTAGACTTCCATTGCATGGTCAACTCATGAACAAAATAGCTTCGACAGATTGAAGCAAAGTTTGGTATCAGCACCTATTCTAAAACTTCCAGACCTCAATAAGGAGTTTGAGGTAGGAACTGATGCTAGCATTCTTGCCTTGGGGTGTGTACTTATGCAGGAAGGTCATCCAGTAGCATACTCTTCAAGTAAATTGAAGAGTCATGAAAAGAACTATGCTACGCATGATCTGGAATTACTAGCTGTCATCCATGCTCTAAAGCTTTGGAGACACTACCTGTTGGGTAACAAGTTTACTCTAGTAACCAACCATAAGAGTCTCAAATGGATCTTTACCCAGAACGAGCTCAACATGAGGCAACGTCGGTGGATTGAAGTGTTGGAAGAATATGACTTTGAAATCAAGTATCGACCAGGAAAAGAGAATGTAGTTGCCGATGCACTTAGTCACAAGGCATTCCTAGATTCCCTAATCTTGCAGAATCCATCGACGGCCAAATCCCTAGCTACAAAAGTATCTATGCCAAACAACCCTATACTTGATTAGCTAGAGAGGAAGCATGCCATGATTTGGTCTACCAATCAATACTGAAGGAGATCTCTATCAAGGAGCAGAACCAAAAGTTGCAGGCTAAGTATCAGGAATTTTCCATTAATAGTGGACTTGTCTACTACAAAACAAGGTTGTGTATACTAGCAAAGCAAGTCACTTAAGCAGAAGATATTGTGGGAAGCTCATGATTCTCCTTTCGCAGGACATCCTGGCTATTCTAAGACTCTTAATACAGTTAGGAAGAGCTACCATTGGGAGAGGCTCAAAGGTGATGTTCTCAAATATGTCATCGAGTGTTTGTCTTGCCAACGTATCAAAGCCGAACATGTCATGATGCCAGGGAAACTACAACCGCTTGACATCCCCCAAATGAAATGGGAATTCATCAGTATGGATTTTGTTGTAGGCCTACCCCAAGTCCACGGAGGATACAACTCCATCATGGTTGTGGTTGACATGCTTACTAAGGTTGCACACCTTATTCCAATAAAGACAAACTATAAAGCCTCAGACATTGCAAGATTGTTTATCAAGGAGATATTCAAGCTACATGGTTTACCTAGAAGAATCATTAGTGACTGTGATTCTCTCTCCACATCACACTTCTGGAGAGCTATCTTTGAAGCTATTGGGACTCAGATCTATTTTAGCACCGCCTACCATTCCCAAACGGATGGCCAAACAGAGCGAGTAAATCAAGTCATCAAGGATATGCTAAGGGCATATTGCTGTCGAGAGCCGAAGAGGTGGATTCAATACTTGCCTTTGGTTGAATTTGCATACAATGCTTCTTACCAGCAAAGCATTCAAATGACCCCTTTCCAAGCATTGTATGGTCATGACACTCAAAGTCCCCTAAAATTTTCTGATCCAACCTTAAGGGTTGAAGCTTCAAGACAGATGTTAGAAGAGATGGATGACCAAATAAAGTCAATATGACAGGACATACAAGCGGACAAGGATAGACAGAAGGCATACACAGATTTGAAGCATCAAGAAAGGGTCTTCGAAGAGGGAGACATGGTCTTGATTCGCGTACGCCCTAAAAAGAGTTCTCTATCCTTAGGAGATTTCAAGAAGCTAAGTCCAAGGTATTGTGGACCATACAAAACTCAAAAGCCTAGGACCTAATGCTTATAAATTGCAACTTCTTGAGAACCTAAAGGTTCATAATGTATTCCATATCAGCCTATTGAAGAAATATGTACCTAATCCTAACCATGTACTTGACGATCAACAAATTGTAATGCCTAGTCAAGGGGTCCTTGAGCTAAGGCTTGACAAGATCTTAGATGTTAGGGAGAGACAATTAAGATCCAGAACCTTGAGAGAATGCCTCGTCCAGTGAAAAGACTATCTCGAAGAGGATGCCACTTGGATAGATGAAGGCACACTCAACCATCAATATCCCTAGTTTATCTCGAGATGAGGACATCTCAATTCCTCTAAGGGAGAGAGAATGTAATATATCAAATAAAATAAAAGCAAAAAATTTTCCCCCCTCCTCCCCCAGCGGACATCGCGCTGGAGGGGAAGCAGGATATGGAATGCAACACGCTGGCACCCATGTAGGTGCTGGGGCCATGCGTGTTGCCGTGTAAGAAAGGGAGGATTCCCCCTCCCCTCCTATTTAAACCAGGCTGTGTAGGTGCAAGGGAGGGACGGAAGGGCAGAATTCGAAAGGACTCGCTGCTGCCCTACAATTAGTGGAAGGAGGGAGGGACAAGCCTCCTCGTCGCCACTCTGCCCTGACAAGGGCTGTTGAACTATTGCTGGGCTAGAACGGCATCACCCTGCCGTCAGTCCGTGTTGCCCACAGTTGTTGGTCGTCGCCAGTCACTGTTTGGCCACGCGGGAAGCTCTAGAAGCTTTCAAAGGGGGGGGGGCCTCTTAGCCCCCATTCCCTTGACCTCGAAACCACATCCCCCTGTGTCTGAACCCCCTTTCTTATGGGTGTTAGAACCCCCATAATTTACCCATTAAGCCTTTTCCTTAGGCCTTAAAGACCCTTTTCCTCCCCGGATGTAACCCCCTATAAGCCCTTTTATTTGGGCTTCAAAACTATTCACCCCCCTTTTCCCCCTCGGTTTTAACCCCTATAAGCCCCTTTCTCTTGGGCCTTGGAACCCACCCTCCCCCTCCGTATTTTTTTTAAAAAATCCTCCTAAGCCCCTTTTTCCCCCTTGTGTTGCCTTTCATCTTTCCCCCCCTGGGTTTTAAAACCCCTAAGTCCTTTTCACCCCCGTGTCCACACACCCCTCCCTCGTGTCCTAAAATCCCTCCAAGATCCCCCTTCCTATACCTTTCACTCCCGTGTCCAAAGATCTCCCAAGGCCCCCTTCTTATGCCTTTGGAACCACACACACACACCCCCCCCTGTGTTTTAATCCCCCTCATCCCATGGGTGTTGGAACCCCGTAATTTAAACCTCTCCTCCCTTGTATTTAACCCTTAAGCCCCTTTCTTTTGGGCTTGTTACTTCCCCCCCCCCCCCCCCCCCCCGTGTGTAAAACCCTATGGGACCTTTTCCTTGGGCTTTGTAAGCCTTTCCCTCCCAAAAGAATTAAGGCCTTAAAGGTCTTATTACCCCCTCCTCGTGGTTAAACCCTTAACGGTTCCTTGCCTTTCCAAAATACCCTTGGGACTTGGTTTCTCCCCTACTCGAAAAAGAGAAGAAGAGTATTGATGTGCAAGGGAGAGACAGTGGAATTCTGAAAAGGAGTGTAAAGCTGCTTCCACGTTTGAAGGACTACAACTACGATGCCTCCTAAGAAAGTCCAAGGAGTAGCTGCGGGAGGGTCATCTCCCGGTATCCATGTGGATATCTCACCCCAAACCCAGGTTTTTTTTCCTTGTTAATTTTATCGTTCTAATTCAATCGTGCAGGATGAATTGTTAGGGATAGGATATATTTTGTCTTAGTTGTTCACGACGAAGGAGTTTAGTTTAATGAAACATGCAAATAAATAATGCATAAAAGTAAATTTTTTTCAAATAGCTTTATGCATGAAAAATGCAAATCATGAAAGGATTCTTGTGATGCATAAACTCTAGGAAATTATCGTTGCTAACTGCTTAACTTAGCAAGGAAAAGGTTGCTTATTTAGCATGAGTTTGTTCGCAAAGAAAAGGGAAGATTAATTGAATTAACCGAACCTCAAATCGATAAAGTTTAGGATTGAAAACTAAATTGCCACATAGATAACAAATCATGCGGAGGTGATCTCGATATTACCCTCTAAAGTTAACCAAATTAATATAGACTTAGAAATACCTATGCTGCGAAATATTCATTTGGAATGAATTAAAATCCAAGAAACGTTTATACCTTAAATACTTGCCCACATTCCCTGATTGTAGGGTCAGCAAATTGTAAACGTAAAAGAAACTAGGGTTTGTCCCTGAGTTTCTTAAAAGAAAATAATAAAGCTAAGAAACCCTAGGTCTGACAACGTCAGCTTAAAGAAACTGAAACGGATTGTTTCGTAACTCCATTATCGCATAGTATGATGCAGGACTTGCACGGCAAGTACGAAGTCATATGGTCTTGTGATTGAATCACAAGAAGAAAGGCTAAATTCTCGCAACAAGGATGGCGGATCCTTACGCAAGTTATCCTGCAAGAGGATGTATACCTTGATATTCTTCTGAGTAAGGAAGGTTAAAAAAACCAAAAACTGAAGTATCCAATGAACGTTAGGGTTTGACCAAGTTGGGTTAATAGGGTACGCCCTAACCCAGAATATAAGGGATCTTGCCAAGTTGCAAGACACCTCGGATCGAGTGCTGGATGCATTCGAAAGGAAGGATTCCTTCCTTAAAGTTTGCCAACAACAAAAATCGATTAATGGAAATGTTTGTGCTTGCTAGAGATTTTAGAGTACTGTTTGACTTGTTTTACCAATGAATTACAAAATAAATAAGTATCTATACTTCAGGTTGAAGGCTTGAAGATGAGAGGTAGCTTCAGTTACCCCCGACTGCCTGCCTGACCCTAACCAAGGGGGTTGTTGACCACGCTGGGAACGTGGACCGAACCCGTCGTGAGAGGTCTCTCCGTTGTGCGCTACTTGGAGAAGGAGGACACTTGGGTGCTAGGGGGGCTCTGGCTGTAAATCCCTTGCCTTTCGGGTCCTGCACAAGAGGCTAACGTGACTTGGGATTGGATCTCGAGGCCCGCATACTAGTCTACGGGGGGAAACTTGGAATAGTGATCGCTGTGGATTGCTGGATAGCCTTCGGGCGGATTGTGGACAAGCTTACGGGCGGAACTCCTTGTATTTCAAAGATAAATATGATGATATGTTAATAAAGAACTTGTCTGATATTGCTTTTCTATGTCACGTGATAAGATTACGTGAAGGAACCAATGCTTAACGGATTAATTAAAGAAGCTGGTTGTCACATGTCTAACTAATGTGTTAGATAATTACATAACTAAAACAACTTGAGAAAAGTGCGGAGGATGGGCCATGGGTCCGTTCGACAGTTGGGTGGTCATCTCATACACATTCCATCATTAGCTACTTGAGTCTTATCTTCTATAAGAGTAAGGAGGTTGGACCAAATGGACGCCCTAAAACTATGTTAATCTCATTGCATGAGCTTACTTTGCTACTAATATGCAACTTCCAAAGTCTAAGTTCAATCTAAAAGGTTATTCATGGAGTGGCATAATCTACTACCATAGTGATGAGTTTGGGTGACATTTTTGTAGCACCAAAATAGAAGAATATCTAAAATTTTATTATGGTACTGATAGAATTTCTCAAAGTTTCTTTTAGCCGCCCTCTTCATCTCTTCGAATTGCCAAATCATTGCATCGGTCTCACCTAGCTTAGATTCAAGCTCTGATGGGTTTAATGTGCTACGTTAGAGTTCTCTATGCATTTTAAAATATGTGGTCCCATGCCTTGTCAATCTTTCCACCTAGATGGCTAGCCTATCAACCATATTAATGGTAGCATAATAAAGAAGTATCATCCACCCAAATGCCCTTCTCATGAACCGCCTATGGTAAATAATGAAAGTCCCCTATTGCAAGTAGAACAGACCTTCTATGAATAGTTTGAGCAACAATAGTAGCAACGCATTCCTGCACCATAGTCCCAAGTGTATCCAGTTGGACCCATCATAAACTTTCAAGTCCTTATACCATTACTAGTTTACAAATGGAAGATGATCCTTTGATTCTAGTGGCTTATCTATGTATTTGCCTTATAATAGCTAATCAATCTTGGCTAATGTACATATTGATGAGGGGTCAGATTATAACACACTTTCTTATTATTATTGGAAGAATTTAGGACAACCACACGTAGCCCACGAATGCAAAGTTGAATCCCTATAGAGGATGACCTTATTGTAAATTGATAGTCACCAGTGAGATGAAGTATCCCGCTCCTCTTCTATGTTCTCCTAAATGTATGTATGTATGTATGTATGTATGTATGTATGTATGTATGTATGTATGTATGTATGTATGCCATATACACACACGCACGCACATGCATATGCACATGCACAAAAGCAAGTTTCTTGTACCCTAAACTTTACTTTGGTCAATTTACATTAGCTAGAAAGGGTAGGTACATTCATGATTAAGTTAGCGCAACTTGCAATCTTGAGGGAATTATTGCTTACTTAAGGATTTGGGGGTTCAAAATTAAAACATCAAATTGTATGTAAGTTCTTGTATAAGGCAACCTATAATAGACATATATTGCCAAGGTTCTTGATAGATGCCAACCACTTGATTGAAACACTGTATTTTCTCAAATTAATTTGATTAAAGGAAAAATTGCATTTTTTTAAATTTCTTGTCACAAAATTGCACTATCACCATAAAATTTGAAGTACATGCTCATTAGAATACTTCCAATAAGTTTTTTTGACTCAACCATATTCAACTATTGGAGTAGAAATCAACCTTCCAATTCTTGGAGTGGCTATATTGGAATAACCTCTTAGAGAACCAATAATTGTAATCTCATTTGACATTGTTTCTTCGTTTGCATTCTATGAAATACTTGAAAAGCTTATTCACCTTGCAACTATTGATCATACCTTGAAAGCTAATATAACATTGTTAACCCTGGTGCAAAGGAAGCGAAAAAGAAAGCAATAGAAAATCAAAAGATGTAGGGCAAAATGAAAAAAGGCAGCCCAACAAAAAAAGGAGGAATAAAAGTAAAATTTAAAAAGTCAAGGGCAAGCGCAAAAAGGGAAAGGTATATTTTAAATATTAAAGTTCACTCTAAATTGTTATAAAACAGCGCCATGCTCCCTTGTATGCAATTTGTAAGTGTAGATGGGCATGGGTGAAGGAACAATGTAAATAGGAAGAAGATGGGGAAAGAGGCCCTAGGCTAAAATGGTTGGTCATGTAAAAAAGGGATGGGCACCCAAGGAGGAGGTAGGGCATGTGTAAAAGGCAAAACGTGAATAAAGAAGCTCATTCTTGTATGTGGCCAAAACTAGCTCTTCTTATTTTTCTTCTTCTTGTTATTGCTTGTGCTTGTGCATGAGAGAGGGAGTGTGAGGGAGTAATTGTCTAAGGGTGAGGGATCGTGGTGAAAAAGCTCTCCATCTTCTCCTCTCTTATTCTTCTCTTCTCTTGTCTCACACGCAGCAATGGAGCTTGGAGCTTGGAACTCGAGGATCGAGCTTGCACCTCGGATCGTGGAGCTACCGGAGAGCTCATGGAAGGAGGCAACTCGATCGAGCATGAATGTAAGCTCACTACATCCATAGATGGAAAAGTGTGCACAGCTATGTGAGAGGTAGACATTGCACTTGGCTTGAAACACTTGAAATAATAAGCGGTCCGTGGGTCTTGGTGGTCGAGCAAGAGCTCTCATAGTTTGGTTCCATCAATGGGACCAACAGATTCATGAGCATTGAAGTAGGATTTGCCGTGAACCGGTGCTTGAGATAGGTAGGAAGCAAGGGAGTCGAAGGACATTCAATCTCCTTTGAAAGTAATTATTTTGGTTTTTAGGACTTAGGTGAGGAGGTTGGACTAGCATAGGTATTTGCTTTGTGTTTTGGATGCATTAAGGTAGGAAGAAATAAGGAAAATAAGGGAAATAAACCATAGGGTTAGTGTTGTGAAACAAGGACAAAAAGGGCTTAAATGCATTAAGGGAGCAAAGAGAGAGAAGGGGGGAGAAATAGAATAAGAGAAAAGGTGTTTAAGAGGCCAAGAAGAGGGGGAGAGAGCTCATTTATGTGCATTCAGTTAAGAGAGAGCTTGAGAGAGAGAGAGAGAGAGAGAGAGAGAGAGAGAGAGAGTAGGAGCACAAATTCCTTCACCAATTCGTAATTCCGAGAGAGAGAGAGAGAGAGAGAGAGAGAGAGTAGGAGCACAAATTCCTTCACCAATTCGTAATCCCGCATCCTCGAGCCCTACAAGTATGCTATTAGTGCCATTTGATGCTGGTTAATTGTCGTTAGGGCCTTGGTGGCAATGCTAGAGTAGGCGTAAGGAGCATTAATAACCCCCAAATTTGTGCAATTTTAGACACACAAGTATGATCTTCATTGGCAAATCTTATGTAGTTTGATAATTTAACCTTGTAACTTCATTGCAAAATCTCAAGATAAGCATTGTAAAAGGCATGACTAAAAATTATAAAGTCATGGCCTTGAAATGTATCTATGTCACTCTTCCAATTTGAAAGGTTGAGAGGTCATTTTATTTTCAATAGTTAAACCTTCTTGTTCTAAGGTTTCAAGAAAAAAACCACGTAGGAAAAATATTCTAAAGAAATACAAAAAGGAAGTGGGAATGAGGAGTCATGTGATTTTGGGGGAAAAGTGGTTGAGAGAGGTGGTTGCAACCTCCCCTTTATCTTCCTCTTGCACGTATCTTCTCTTCTCTCTTGCATTGGCACAACTCTTGCTTTCTTTTCTCTCTTGTACTTTCTTATTTCTATGAACTATGGAAGAAGGAGAGAGTGAGGATGAAGATGATGGTCATATTTCTTGTGTGTGTTACCATGGTTTCTTATTGAGAGGAAGGGTGTTTCTTGCAGGTTTTCGAGGGCACATGCATTGTAGATGCCACCATGAGGCCTGCTCTTTTGGTAGATCCGGTGTTGTCCTTGGGCTCATCAAGCATTCAATCGATTGAAGGGAGTTGAGCCTTAAAGTGGAAGCATGAGTGTGAGCAAGAGATATGGTGGAACGAGCAAGAGTGAGAGCGAGAGAGACACACACAATGTGGGAACTCCAATAGTCACAATGTGTGACCAGCCTTCCCTTTATTCAAATGTCACTAAAAGAATAAAGAATGAAGTGATAGTGATGGGCACCCATCACTTGTAGTGTGCAAGCGCGGGTACTTTCAGTATAGTCATACCTTTGGCAAAGACGCCTATACCCCCAACAATCTCCCACTCAAAGGCAAAACTACCTTAGTGAGGAGTGAAAAGAAAAAAAGAAAAGACCGAACAACATATACATAGATACAATAGGATGAGGAAAGATGTCATCTTACCCAACAACCATCAACCTCCTAAGGAAGGCAAAACGCTCTGTAGAGAGGCTTTTCGTGAGCAAGTCTGTAGGATTTTGGTTAGTTAAGATCTTGACAAGGTCAACAAACCTATCCTCAATAGCCTCACGAATGAAGTGATACCTCACCTCAATGTGTTTCGTCTTCACATGGAAGAGCGGTGGATTCTTGGCTAACTAGATAGCAATCATAGAATCCGAATGTAGTGGAGGGATAGCATTTGCAATACCAAGGCCAGCAACCAAACAACCTAACAAAATGGCCTCCTTGCAAGCCTCAGTGGCTGCAATATACTAAGTCTTTGTAGTAGAAAGGACCATGCATTTTTGCATCTTGGACATCCATGAAACAACACCTCCAGCAAAAGTGAACACATAGCCAGAAGTGAGCTTCCTATTATCAGCATGTCCTGCATGGTTAGAGTTAGTGTATCCAATGACTCCTATATCTTGGCTTCCATAACCTATGCATATATCAGGAGTGCCCTTTAGGTACCTGATGATACCCTTCATTGCATCCCAATGCCTCTTGCCAGGTGTAGCCATAAAATGTGGCACAACACCAACTACAAATGCAATATTTGGATGGGTGGCTATCATGGCATATATAAGATTGCCCATTGCAAATGCATAGGGAATCTTGACCATCTTGGCCTTTTGATCATATGTCTGTGGACAATCGGCTTGTGATACCTTCACATGAGAAGGAAATGGACAACCAATAGGCTTCACATCTTGCATACAGAAGCGCTCAAGGACTTTATGGACATACTCCTTTTGTGATAGATAAAGTAGTCCCTGAGACTTGTCACGCATAATGTGCATACTAAGTATATGAGAGGCATGTCCCAAATCTTTCATCTCAAAACTCTTCTTGAGCTAAGCCTTAAGAGCATCTAGCTCATAATGAGTTTTTCCTGCTAAAAGCATGTCATCCATATAGAGTACCAAAATCAGTAATGAATCATTACAAGCTTTCTTTGTATACAAGCACGGATCCATATCACTATGGCTGTAGCCCTGTGATTGCATGAATGCATCAAATTTATGGTACCATTTCCTAGGTGCTTGCTTCAAGCCATAAAGACTCTTCCTTAATTTGCACACTAGGTATTCCTTGCTAGGCTTTGCAAAGCCCTTAGGCTGCTCCATGTAAATCTCATCATGCAAGTCCCCATGTAAGAAATCCTATTGACATCCAACTGATACATGTCCAAGTCAAGCTGGATAGCCAAAGCTGAGACTAAGACTAGAGTGGTCATCTTAACCACAGGAGAGAAGACCTCATCAAAGTCAACACCATGCTCCTACTTAAAACCATTTACTACCAATCTGGCCTTGTATGCCGGCCTGGTGTGTCCAAGGGTGCTTTTGAACTTGTACACCCACTTGTAAGGCAAAGCCCTCTTGCCACTAGGCAAGGAAACCAAATCCATGTACGATTCTTATGCAAGGAGTCAATCTTAGACTGCATAGCACACTCCTAGGAGTGATTTTCACCCCTACACAGCCTCATCATAGGTGAGAGGCTCTCCTGCATCCGTAACCAAGACATAATTTATGGAGGGCTCATAGCGGTCAGGAGATCGTCTATCTCTAGTAGAATGCCTCAATTCAGGCTATCACGAGGGCTTCTCCTAAAAGATAACCCTATGTATCTCAACAACTTTCTCAAGCTGCATATGCATTTTGTTGTCCTCATGGAATACAAAATCATGGCTACAGATCACTTTTCTCACCAGGAGATCCTAGAGATGATATTCCATCTCACCCGTATCTCCATAGCCATGGAAAATGCATTTCACTCTTTTAGGATCCAGCTTATTGCATTTGTCCTTGGGCACATGGCAGAAGGCCTCACATCCAAAGACATGCAAATGAGCATATGAGGGAGGCTTTTCTGTCCATACCTCCTCTACAATATGGAAGTCAATACCACTACAAGGTGACCTATTAATGAGATGCACGGCAATAGAGACTACTACCTCATCCCAAAGATGCTGTGGTAAGCTTTCTTGGCCAAGCATATTGCAAACCCTCTACTAGATAGTCCTATTCATACACTCAACCATACCATTCTGAGGAGGAGTGTAAGGGGTGGTCAATTGATGTCTAATACGTCGCTCGTTACAAAACTGCTCAAAGGAACGTGAGACGTACTCACCCCTGTTATTGGTCCTTAGGCATTACAGCGTATGCCTAGACTGATTCTCGGTGAGAGCAAGCCAATGTTGAAAGACGACCAAGACATCAAATTTCTGCTTTATGGGATAAGCCCAAACCTTACGTGAATAATTTTCAATAAATGTGACAAAGTACTTCGCACCCCCTAATGATTGATAGGGCATGAGTCCATACATTTGAATGCACAAGAGCCAAAGGCTCACCCATGCATGGTATATGATAACCTACATCATTAAGCTGCCTAATAGACAAAAGGCTTTTAGTTAGGGTAGGTACATGACGTACATTATGCACAATAAAGTGCTACTAGAGGGAAACTATAGAGTGACATCACCGATGCTAACAATAGCAAGAGACCGATCATCACCTAAGCGCATAGTACTAGATACGCTGCGATAGGTATGAAACCACTCATGGTAGGAGGTCACCTGAAAAGATACACTCGAATCCAAGAGCCAACACTGTGCATACATAGATTGAGCCTCGGTCAGCTGAGAGGCATCACATGAAGAGGTTGCTAAGATGTAGTCACCATTGGACTCCTTAGGCTACATGACATTTATCTCCTCAATCTTTACGCTGGACTTTGCAGGTATAATATTGCAATCATTGGATTTCTCCTGCACTTTTTCTTTCCCCTTTTCTTTGCACTTGTCATTGCAAATCTTATGGCACTGCGATCGTATGTGTCCTGCTTTCCCACGATAATGGCATGTAAGATCAGACTTACATCCATGGGACTTGCTGCATCCACGTGACTTAGAGACTGGTCCAGTGCCAAACAGAAATAAAGGATGCAGATTATCTTGAAACTCAATACCCTATTGAATCAAATTCTTCATGATAGAATGAAATTGGCTAAAGTGAGCAGACAATGGGGTCCCCTTCTTCATGCTAAGATCCATCAACTGTTTAAGCCAATACATTTGCAAAGCAGGGCTCTGCTTTGCATAAAGTCCTTGAATATTTTTCCATCAATTCCATGTACTCTGATCTTCATCTTTAACAACATTATTGTGGCACTCTTCAAAGAGTGATAAAATGATAGTGGACTTGCCTAGTGCAACTAAATCAGCCCAATCATCATCATCCATGTTCTCAAGTTTAATACATTTGTTTCTTAGGGGCTTAATATGCAATTTTTGCACCAAAACCTACTATATTTGCCATAGTTGGTGCCATCCAACTTGGCAATGTTAAACAAAGCCAAATCTTTGAGATGAATAGCCATAATGAGTTAAACAGAGGTGGACTGCAGAAAATAGGCTGTTGTAATTATCACAATATTGAGAAAAAAGAGAGCAAACAATGAGCTAACAATGATTCAAAGTCAAGTTTAACTGCCATGTCAAATTTTGCATGAAGTGGCCATGTAACAAACACTGTAGTAGCCAAGAACCATGAGCCAAATACCCAAATGTGTGAGAGCAATCGATCTTAGTAAAAGGATACAAGCCAAGACATGGAGCCCTGGGAAGGGTTCTATAAAGAACTCAAAGAGTAAGCCAAGCTAGGTGTATGCCTAACTGATAGGACCTGAAAAAGGTATGTGTATGCTCAAAGAGAAGATAGATCAAATCAGCCCAAAAGCATCCAATGCTGACAAGTATCTATTAAGAGCATAGACATATAAGAGATCCCAGTCTCATTTACTCAAGAAGCTCAATTGCATAAATCACAAGCTCTGCAATATCTAGAGATAGTATGAAGCTCCCGCTGGCAAAAATATCGATATCAATTGAGAAACCAAGCTCAAAGATAGCATGTGAATACATAATGCATCATGGAGCCAAGTCTATATATTAATGGAGCATCCAGAGCAAGGGATCGGTCAAGTATCACCTATAACATCTAGTACATCATGTAACAGTCAATGTCAAATCTCTGACAACCCAAATAAGCATCAAAGAGCTCTAAAGTATGCAAATGAAAGCCCAACTGAATCTCCAAGTGGCAATCAAACACATACAATGTAAGAAGCATGCATTTTTGACATATGCGTGTCAAAGCATGTACCAAAGGGTCAAGCATAGACCATAGACATAATGACTATCACAAAGTATGCCACTAGAGACCAATGTCAATCAAATGCCAACCAAGATGGAGCTCGATCAAAGCTCAAAATGCATTTGAGAGCAATACAAGACATCTACCAACCTCCGTATACATACATGTAGTCATATGAGTCACCTGGAAAGCACCCGTGACCAATAGGTAGAACATACACTGACCAAATATAGGCTTCAACCTTGGTTATTACAACAATAAATTCACTGTCAAAATTGAGCAAATTAGTTCTCAAATCAGGCTTAAAGCCACCTCAAATCATGGGCATATGATATATCAATGTACTAGCATTAATGGTACACATCAGTAGTGCATATAGAACACCCGAATCATGGCCAGGAGGAATATGCATATAAAATTTGTCAAAACTGTGGATCTAGAGCATGGCAGGAGCTATGGGGGATGAAAAATGAATATACAACTCACGATGACAAAGACTTAGATAGACTATCTATTACACAAGTGAATTAGGTTCCAAGATAGGTTAGCGATTTATTTATCTTCTTCATGCTTCTTTGGTATTCGTTGCTTTTCTCGATCTTCTAGGCATCTTCAATCTTCTTGGACTCCTTCTTGGTCCTCATGCTCTTCATTATCTTGTGCTCCAGTCTTCTTTTTGTGAGGTCTTTTTGGTTTTCTTTCTCAATGAGTTTGAGATGGGTACATTGCTGTGACTTGACATGACTTGTTGAACTATTTCATAAATATTGGGATACATAGCTTTTGGGATTTCATATGGCTTTGACTCATGCCTTGACATTACATTGGATTTTCTTCTGAGATCATACAACATCTTGTCCTTCATTTTGCTTGCTTTGTCACTGTTCACTTTGCTTGCAGCTTCTTTAACTTTGACTTTGCTCTTCTTGTCCTCCTCAAGCAAAGGTATTATTATTTTTGAGGCAGCAAAAATGTCTTCGAGGTCTTCAAATAAGATCATTGATTTCTCTTCAAAACAAGTAAATCCAACCATCCCTGCAAGTGAAACAACCAATTCTTCCATGTAGTATAGATGAGTAGTATGAGTCATGTTCCTCTTCATGAGAAACATCTGTTTAAAATTCTGCATGCTTGGCATTCTGTGATAGGAAATCAACTTCAAATGATCAACAATCCATATGATCTTGATTCTGCTAAAAAAGCACAACTGCCAAGAAGCACTAAATTAGTATTAAGAGATACTAGTTTGATGTTAGGCTTGATGATGAGCTTGATTCCTTCAAATCTTCATAGATCTTCCCCTCCTTTACTAGCTTGACGTGCAAATCTTGCTGAGAGCTAACTAAATCAAGTGACCAGAGTGGCAAGAACTTGGTTCAAGTGGCAGGAGTGAGAAAATATAGTGTTTTATGAGCTTCAACCCAAATGGCTATGGCTTCCTTTTTAGGGTTTTAGGATAGGGGCCTGATCTTTCACTTATTGTAGCTAGGAGAGAGCTTAGGTATGGAGCTTCACTTGCCTTATGAACTCGGTGAGAATCGCATTGTGTATAGGGAGAGCACGGCGTACGAATAGGCACAGGCACCAAACAGGCAATGATGACAAATTCTAGAAATGTTGGAGCATAGAATGGTCAATGTCGTGAGCTGTTGTGGCACGAAGTTGCTCGTGAGTTATTGAAGAGATCCACAAAAGAAATCATGAGCTAAAATGGCCTCTACTGTGAGTTCCAAGAGCTCAATTGGCTCTAGGTCCTATTTGGCTATGGACAACACATAGAGCAGAAGTTGACACAGTTGACAATGCCCAACTACAGATGACCTAATGTTGAGCTTTGAGGTGACAGAAAGGAGCTCCAAGAGTAGAAGTAGATATTTCTAGAAGAAAGCTTGTCAAGATCTTATCTGGTTGAAGAGATCTAAGAGCTTCAAGCATGGTGGCTATGGCTACCAAGTAGGGTAATGAGAAGAAGGAGTAGGAGATGGGGTTCTAGACTTGTTGCTTGAGCTAGTCCTGAGCCTGAGAGCTCAAGCTAAGCTAGATGAGAGTGAAAGGGAGTTGGAGTAGTGCCATGCCCGACTACACAATACCATGTCAAAAGTGCGGATCTAGAGCATGGTAGGAGCTATGGGAGATGAAAAATGAATATACAACTCATGATGACATAGACTTAGATAGACTAACTGTTACACAAGTGAATTAGGTTCCAAGATAGATTAGCATGGACTCATAAACACATTCTTGTGTAAAATGGACAATGACACTAATAATGACTCAAACTGATAGTACCATTACCTTGTTATGAGTGTCAACCAAGTACGTGCCTTTATAGCTTTTTGGATAATACCATTCTCCTCACTATGCATATGGGATTCTGAACATCTCTTCCTAGAGCATACATTTTTTGTCTATCTTCTAGCCTCTTCAGGGCATACATCTAGCTATGAGAAAGCATTATTTGCTATTCTCAACAAAATCCTTGTTAAAAGAGGTTTAGCCTGCTATATACAACAATGAATACATTGTAAAACCAAGCTATTTGAGTACCAAAATTAGCTCCAAATCCAATCCATAATACATGCATAGCATTCCCATACATATAGGCATCATCTCAGCATAACCGTACATCATAAGACCAACAAAGCTAACCATAGAAGCATCAAATAGAGTGCTACCCTATATTTCCAGCCAGTAAACCTCGGCCAAAATAGAGTAAATGAAGTGGTTAAATTAGTACAAAATCAAATCCAAGCAATGACATAGTATCCTTAATATATAAGCATCAACTGGGCATAACCGGGCATCATCCAACCAATGGCAATGAGTGTAGAAATCAGAGATAAGTGTTGCCCTATTTTATGAAAGTTTGTGGATGTTATAATAGTCCAAAACTGAACCTTAGCACTAAATCAAATGTGCCAAGAGTGGAAGGATCAATGCCAAGCATTAAAACCAAGTGTATAAGTGCTTGTATAGCTACCCAATGAAGAATATATGTTGTAGGAGATGGAAAAAATTGAGTTGCTACTAAAAAAAAGGGCCTGTTTTACACAACATGATGCTGCACTAGTAGGGTAAGGGCTATTAGGGGTGCTCCAACTTGCTCGAGAAGGCTCAAAGGGTGCCCAAGAAGAATGCAACCAGTAGGAAGCTCGAACGAAGTGGCTATGTGGCTGCCAACAAAGAGATGCTGCTGTAGGTATTCAAATGGAAGCTGAGAGTGTGCTAGACTAAGCTCGAGCTCGTGAAGAAAATGGTGCATCATGGTAGACCGATCAAGGAGATTATAGACGATCTTGAGGAAGAGAGAAAGTTGGTAAAAAAGGTGCTCAAATAGCCCCTGTGACTCTACCTCTGGGGGAGTTTCTTAGATAAAATGCAACACTATGGCAAGTGTTGAATCAGTGGGTAGAAGGACTTGACAAACTTGGATTGATCGGCTTGTCTAATCATGACGTAGCAATGCAATTACCAAGCTTAACCCTAAACTCTGTACCTAAGTCCTTGCACGTAAACAGTTTTTGGAAAGACATGGAAATGCATGTAGTCTTACCTGTCAAAGCATTAGGAGATGCCACAAGAAAGGGGATTGCAGATGCAAGAGCAGGAGTCATGTGTTCAACCATACGATCATGCAAGCTTGGGGTAACCCACCTGTGGAGATTGCAAGTTCAATGTCATGCTGTCTAACGGAATGAAGGTAAGACCTTTTAGAGTACTTAAGGATTTTCCCTTAAAGATAGCGGAAGTCCAGTTCTCAATGAACTTCATAGTCATGAGGGGAGTGGACTACGACATCCTACTAGGCTGACCCTGGATGTGAGATGTATGGGTAATAGAGGATTGGGGTAATAGTCTAATATTGTTGGCCAACATATCAGAAGCTTTGAGAATCGAGATGGATACTTGAAAGACCATGATGGTTGACCTAGATGCCATCTCTACCATCTTGAAGGGAGACACACAAGTAAGGAATTCCTATGTGCCACTAACAAGGCATAACCCTTGCCCCGAGGAGGAGCAAGATTGGATGCATGTGATAGCCATCATTGATCTATCGTTCTCAGAGGATGAGAAGGAGTATAAGCGGGCTACAAGGATAGCCAATGAGTCCCACAAAGCCACACCATCTTAGCTACCCAAGAGTAGAGCCATACCATCGGTACCACTTTGCATGATGGCTAGGAGCTCTAGCAGTCAACCAACACCTATCCCTTCCCACATTTCATTTAACAAATCCAAACTCTAGGGCATGCTTGAACATTTGACAAAAGAGCTAGTTGCTAAACCCAGCTTCCAATCTCAAACCCCTCAAGGACATCATGAAGGAACCAAAGTGGTAGTGGACCAAAGGACATGACTTGAACCGAACCTACAATTGGGCACTAATCATGAACGAAAGAAAGGCTGAGTAAAAGCATAGGAAATGACAAGTAGTTAAAATATGAGGATTTGGGTGACGAGTATGAAGATTGCAACTCTACAAATGAGGAAAGTGAGGAAGAGGCCGAGACAACAGAGTACGATACAGATGGTCGAGTGAACGAATAGATACAAGTAGATTCCAAGCCACAAGAAGCCAACATCATTAGGATCAAAAGAGAAGTCATCAGGATAGAATGAAACTATACTTGGTTGGACCATCTAGGTGTAATAGAATATGTTCAATGTAGTACTACACCACTCTTTAGAACTGAATTGGCCTCGGCCCTACTACCACTAGAGGAAACTCCTTCTTCTAGCAAAGGTTGCATGTTCAACTTGAGTCAAAAGTGAGCTCTGAAAGTGATCCAAAAATACCCCGACCACCTAAGTCCAAATGCACCAAAGGGGACCTGCTAGTCCACCTAAGGCATAGAAGGTTAAAGTAGGAAAATAGGAGGCAATCAAAGGGATCGGAAGCTGAAGAGTAGAGGAAGCTCCAAGATCTAACAAAGCACTTTACGAAGTTCAAAAAGGGTGAGAAGGTAGTGATCCTATTGGGAGCTAAAAGGCAAGGATAGGCAAGCAAACCAATAGAAGGGGCCACTAAGGTAAAAAAAGCTAGCTTAGCAGGGGAAGGGGAAATGCCTTGATCCATGTTCATAGCAAATGTCCTGACTAGTTAAGAAGCAACCATACCCAATGAATTTCAAGCACATACACACCATTAAGGAAGAGATAATAAGTTGTTGAAGACCGAATTCATCTACAAAATCAAGAACAAAAAGATATGAGTGTGCATGAATTATAAAAGGTCCAATGTTGTTACCAAGAGAGACAACTATCCACGACCCTACATGAAATACATGCTAGAAAGAGTAGTGGGGAAACAAGCCTACAATTTCCTAGATGGCTTCTCAGGCTACAACCAAGTGCAAGTGCATCCTGACAATAGAAATGAGACATCATTTGTGACTGAATGGGGAGTATTTGCCTACATAGTTATGCCATTTGGGATGATGAATGCACCAGCCACCTTTCAGTGCCTCATGTGCACCATTTTCAAGGACATGCTTAGGTGAGAATTGGAGGTGTTTGTTGATGATCTATGTGTCTACTCTAGTTGGAAGGGACACCTAGAAAAACTTTGTGCAGTCTTTGAGAGCAGTATAGATTGTATAATCTCTCCTTGAATCCCTCGAAGTTCTAGTTCTGGGTTAAACAAGAATGTATCCTAGGGCAATTAGTGTCTAAGAATGGTATTGCCACAGACTTTTCCAAAGTTAGAGTCATTTTCAATTTACCACCACCACCTATAAACTATAAGGGAATTCAGTTCTTCTTGGGACACACTGGGTACTATCAATGATTCATTCTAAACTATGCATTAATCACTACACCCCTTTACAAATTACTGATTGTATTTGAGTGGACCAAGGAATGCCAACGTGCCTACAAGGAACTAAAGAAGGCTCTTATGACCGCACCGATCTTATGATTCCCTGATTGGAACATAACATTCCACACACACATTGATGCATCAAAGTTCACCTTGGGTGCTATCTTGTGCCAACTTGGTGAACATAATCTTGATTATCCTATGAGCTTTGCTAGTAGAAAATTCATGGATACGGAGATGAACTACTCCACAATGGAAAGGGAAGACCTAGCCATGGTGTTTGCTATAAAGAAGTTTCATCATTATCTTTTGGCTACGCTCTTCACCTTCTTCGTTGACCATCAAGATTTGCTATATTTGGTGAACAAACCTTGTGCTATAGGATGCATAGTTAGATGGCTACTTTTGCTTCTAGAATTTGAGCTCTCCATGGATGGTTGTATGAAATGGTAAGCAACATTACATGGCACACCATATGTCTCATGTACCCATAGGAGAAGCAGTTGAACAGGGCATCATAGACAACTTACCTGATGTGCACATTTTCAGCATGTTCAGTGAAGGAGACTTGTTTAGGGCTGATCTAACACCATATTGGGAAAATGACATAGTCGAGCTCCTAGAGTGTGGATTTCACGAAAAACCTATAGAGAAGGCTAGGCTAAAGCACCCCATCCTCAATATTTAGCCCTATCAATTAATAGTCGAATAGCTCTATAGGCTAGGACAGGATGGGTTATTGTGAAGATGCATGTGTGAGCATGAGATGCATGATGTACTTGCTAAAGTGCATGGTGGCATTACTAGAGAACACTTTAGTGGAGACACTACAACACGTAGAGTAGTGCAATCTCAACTACCATGATCCACCCTCATTCCCAACAATGCAACTAAGTTTGTGAAGCATTGTGACGAATGCCAAAGGGCCAAAGTCCCCATTCGTAAGGACATGATGGAATTGATCCCAGTAATAGGACAACAATCCTTTGAAAAATGGAAAATCGACTTCATTGGACCGCTCAGCCCTACGACGTAGTACTCACAGGCAAAGTACATAATTGTAGTGAGGGATGGATTATCTCACAAAGTGGATAGAAGCTCGGGCCACCAGGAAGAATGACGCTAGGATCACATGCAAGTTCCTTTGGGAGCAAGTGATCTTAGGATTTGGCTGCCCCATCAAACTAGTTAGTGATCAAGGCATATACTTTGCCAATGTGCCCATTTTCTATCCACCTTCTTGATCATCCACATGAAATCCTCACCATACTAAGGCTGATGGTCAGGAAAAATCCATGAATACGATCCTACTAAATGTCTTGACTAAGGTGGTCTCCACCTCATGTATGGACTGGGAAAATAAGCTTATGGCAGCACTATGGGCCTATAGAATAGTTTATAAGATGACTGTAGGGCAAACACCATTCAAGCTAACCTATGGCATTGAAGCAATCCTACCAACGGAGTTCTTTGTCCCAAGCTCGAGTTTGGCAGTCCAAGAGAGATGGGATGGAAATGCAACATGAATGGAACGCTTGGTATAGTTAGAACACCTTTCTAAGACCCAACTTCTAGTAACCCATGCACTGATCTATGAGAAGGCAAGGAGCAAAAATTGGTTTGACAAACATGTCAAACAATGCGACTTTGAGCAAGGTGACCTAGTGCTATTATACTCTATAAAGGGCCATAAGTAAAAGGTGAAGTTCAGAGGGTTGAGATCTTTTAAGGTCTACAACATTAGTCGAATTGGTATTGTAAAGCTTGAGACTCTAGAGGGAGAGGGCATAGGGTTCTTTAATGGTAGTGGCCTCAAAAAGTACTATCCTCCAACGCATCTGTTGCACGAGCCTCCCATGCTGGCACCACCCACGAATATGAGAGTCACCACCATCATTGAGATAGAGGATGAGGAAGAGGAAGCAGTAGCTTGCCTACTTACGCATCTTGGTCATTGCCCACAAGACACATGCCTTTGATGCACTCATTGATGAAGGAGTTAACTTTAATATTCTTGTACACGGCCATTTCACCCTCATAGGTTAGCCCCAATTGTAGCTTGTTGATGCTAAACTTAGCCCATTTGGGGGTTAGTCTTACCCACTATTGGAAAAATGCAAGTTAGTAGTCTCTATTGAAATTGAAAGCCTACCAATGACATTCTATATGTTGCCTAACACCAAGGTTGGGTCACTTCATACAACATATGACCCAACCAAATGGCCTCCTTGCAAGCCTCAGTGGCTGCAACATACTCGACCTCTGTAGTAGAAAGGGCCTTGCATTTCTGCACCCGGACATCCAAGAAACAACACCTCTAGCATATGTGAATACATAGCCGAAAGTGGACTTCCTACTATCTGCATGTCCTGCATAATCAGAGTCAGTTTACCCCATGACTCCTATATCCTGGCTGCCATAACATATGCACGTATCTGTAGTGCCCTTCAAGTACCTCATGATACCCTTCATGGCATCCCAATGCTTCTTGTTAGGTGTATCCATATAGCGTGCCACAACACCAACTGCAAAGGCAATATCTGGACGAGTGGCTATCATGGCATACATAAGACTGCCCACTGTGATTGCATAGGGAATCTTAGCCATCTCGGCACTCTGTTCATTTGTCTGTGGGCAATTAGCCTATGATACCTTCACATAAGAAGGCAATGGACAGCCAATAGTCTTTACGTCCTACATGCGGAAGCGCTTAAGGACTTTATGAATGTACTCCCTCTGTTGACAAGTAGAGGAGTCCTTGATGCCTGTCGCATCTAATGCGCATACCAAGTATGTGAGCGGCCTGTCCCAGATCTTTCATCTCAAAGTTCTTCTTGAGTTGAGCCTTAAGAGCATCTAGCTCATCATGAGCTTTCCCTGCTATCAACATATCATCCACATAGAGTACCAAAATCAATAAAGAACCATCACGGGCTTTCTTCATGTAAAGACACGGATCCATAGCACTCCTGTTGTAGTCCTGTGACTGCATAAAGGCATAAAACTTATAATACCACTCTCTAGGTGCATGTTTCAATCCATAAAGACTTTTCTTCAATTTGCATACTAGGTGCTCCCTGCCAGGTTCTGCAAAGCCCTTAGGTTGCTCCATATAAATCTCATCATGCAAGTCCCCATGTAAGAAAGCAGTCCTGACATCCATCTGGTATAAATCCAAGTCAAGCTAAGCAACCAAAGCCAAGACTAAGCGCATGGTGGTCATCTTAACCACATGAGAAAAGACCTCATCAAAGTCCACACCATGCTCCTACTTAAAACCCTTTGCTACCAATCTAGCCTTGTATGCCGGCTTGGGGTGTCTAGGGGTACTTTTCAGCTTGTACACCCACTTGCATGGCAAAGCCTTCTTGCCCGTAGGCAAGGAAACCAAATCCCAAGTCTCATTTTGATGCAAAGAGTCTATCTCAAATTGCATAGCCCTCTCCAGGATTGATTTTCACCCCTGCGCATAGCCTCATCACAAGTGAAAGGCTCTCCTGCATCTGTAACCAAGACATAATGCATCAAGGGCTGAAATCTATCAGGTGGACGTCTGTCTCTAGTAGACCGTCTCATGGTAGGCTCTGCTACCTGCCCAGCTGCCTGTCCAACGCCCTGACCATGAGCATCTACTGCAGCTATAGGCTATCCAACTGGCTATGTGGGAGCTCTCGGCTCCTCCTAAAATATGACCCTGCGGATCTCAACAACTCTTTTAGGCTGCCGATGCATCTTGTCTTCATGGAAGACTACATCATGACTGCGGATGACTTTCCGTACCTGCGGATCCCAGAGACGGTAACCCATCTCACCTGCATCCCCATAACCAAGGAAAATGCATTTGACACTCTTGGGATCCAGCTTAATTCTCTTGTCCCTGGGCACATGGCAAAATGCCTCACATCCAAAGACACAGAGATGCACATAAGAGGGAGGTTTTCCAGTCCATACCTCCTCTGCAACCTAGAAATCCAAACCACTAGAAGGTGATTTGTTTATGACATGCACAGCTGTACTAACTGCCTCAGCCCAAAAGCTATGTGGTAGGCCTGTGTGGCTAAGCATACTACGTACACGCTCCTGGATAGTTCTATTCATTCGCTCACCCAAACCATTCTGGGGGGGGTGTAGGGGGCGGTCAACTGACGCTTAATACCCCTCTCATCACATAAGTGCTCAAAAGCATGTGAGACATACTCACCCCCATTATCTGTCCTT
This sequence comes from Lygodium microphyllum, assembly GCF_053477565.2. Classification (NCBI taxonomy): domain Eukaryota; kingdom Viridiplantae; phylum Streptophyta; class Polypodiopsida; order Schizaeales; family Lygodiaceae; genus Lygodium; species Lygodium microphyllum. The sequence goes on along the minus strand of NC_141144.1, from coordinate 96,630,402 downwards.
AGGCATTTTAGCCTATACCCAGATTGGTTCTCAACCAATGTAAGCCATCTCTGAAATACAGCCAAGACATCGGATTTGAGCTTAATGGGATAAGCCCAAACTTTCCATGAAAAATCATCTATGAACGTAACAAAATACTTTGCACCACCCATAGACTGACAAGGCATGGGCCCACAGACATCCGAATGTACCAATGCCAAGGGCTCACTCATGCGTGGCCTACCATACTTCTTATGCGCAGACCTAGTCTGCCTGCCATAAAGACAATGCTCACATGAATCAAAACATGCATAATCAAAGGGCCGTAAGTACTGAAAACCAGAAAGCATTTTCATTCCTTCAAAGACATATGACCCAAACGGGCATGCTAAAGAGATACATGTGGGATAGAACCCATAGACAAAACATGATCAAGGGAAGAAGTAGATACAATCAGGGGATAGAGGCTGCTAGCCTTGGCACCTCTCGTAATCACGAGTCTGCCACCCACGAGTGATCTTCCATGTAGAGTCTCCAAAAGATACATGATAACCTGTGTCATCAAGCTATCCAGCTGACAGGAGACTGCGTGTCAAAGCAAGTACATGACGTACATCCTGCATAACAAAATTGATGCCAAAAGGAAACTGCAGCCTAATATCACCAATGCCCACAATATCAAGAGAGCTGTCATCACCCAAGCACACAGAACCTGAAACAGTATGGTATGAATGAAACCACTCTTGGCAAGGTGTCACATGAAAGGACGCGCTTGAGTCCAAGAGCCAACACTGTGCATACATAGAGTGTATCTCTGTCATTTGTGAAGCACTAGAAGAAGCTACAAGGATATAATCATCATCATCAACATCCTCAGGCTGCATAACATTAATCTCTTCAATTTTAACACTGGACTTTGCAGGCACTATGCTGTGATCAGAAGACTTATCCTGCACTTTGTCTTTCCCCTTATCTTTGTGCCTTTCATTGCACAGTTCATGGCATTGTGGCCTAATATGGCCCTTTTTCCCACAATGGTGACAAGTAGCATCTGCATTCTTGCCATGGTATTTACTACGTGACTTGCCACGGTATTTATGAGAGTCCCATCCATGGCCACTGCCCCACTGCCATGTTTTCCATATCCATCATTCTTGCCTCTAACTCTCATAGCATGCGACATACGAGAGGCATCCAAATTCTTTCAGTTAACCTCTTCTTGCAGAAGAGCACTCTCAACATCAGATAATTTCAAGGTAGCAGTAGAGGCACATAATGCAATGCGAAATACATCCCAGACTCATTAAGAGTACCAAGCAAGAAAAGAGGAGTGACATCCTTTGCAAAAGTGATGTCCTGCGAAGTCAAATTCTTGAGTATAGCATGGAACTGGCTCAAGTGAGCAGACATGGTCACATTCTCCTTCATGCGCAGATCCATAAGCTGCCTCAGCCAATACATCTGACTTGTTGGACTTTTCTTGTCATAGAGATTTTTGATTTTATCCCACAAGTGCCATGCACTCTGTTCTTCCTCAAAGACATTGTAATGAACCTATTCTGCGAGAGACAATGCAATAGTGGACTTGCATAACTCATCAAGCTTAAGCCATTCCTCATCTGGCATAGTTGCAGGCGGATGCCCGCTCAACCTCAAAGGTTTGATCTGCGATTTCTGCACCAACGCCAAATCTGGCTCTTCTAATAAGAGTAATTCATACCATCAAGCTTAGTGATGTTGAAAATAGCATGATTAGTGGATGAACTCGCCATAATGCAGGCTAGAAGACTCTAGACAATTCAAAAGTGCTTGTTGTTTACTACAGAAAATGACAAAAAAATCACCAAAATCGAGAGAAAATGGCGAGAAAAGTGGAATCAAAGCTGCTTCCCACCAAGTATCAATGAAAGTACATAATTTTAGAATGTCTCAACATGAAAAATCCATGTCAGTCCATACATATATGCTTGCTGTAATAAATTACAGATAGTAAATGAGAGCTAACTGTGCCAAAATTGGATCCCAAGGCAATCAGATACTGCCAAGACCAAAGCCGACATCATGTGGGCATAACATAAGCATATGATGGTCGATAAGCATGAATCCAACACCCAAGTATGTCATACAAAGATCTGTTAGTGAGTAGACACACCCCCTAGTCAAGGGGGCAAAGTGTTCCTGCCACTACCAAAACTTGACACAAGTAGGTGTCAGCTTACAAAGATACGGATCCAAATCTGAGACTGAGCTCATAAGCATACAGCGAACCAAGACATATAATGTATCATCCCAAATGGTAAGAAATCCCAAAGTATCAAGTGTCTGTAACTGCTTAATAGCATGTAACTGCTCAATACATAAAGGCACCGCCTGCTCAATGTCTAATAAGCATTCAAGAATGCTCCCATTGGCACAAAAGCCATATGTACAAGCTCAAGAGCTCAAACCAAGGCAAGACACAGTGCCAATGATATAAGTCTAAGACAATACATCAATAGTACATCCCAAATATGTAGATGGTAGAGCATCCGTATGTAGCATCCATAAGCATGTAAGACATCAAGTACATCCCAATCCAAACTCTGACAAGCCAAGTAGCATCCAAGACAACTCCAAATAATCCAAAATGCATCCAAGGTAGAGCTTCAATGAGCACTCAAGCTCAACATATGCATAGGGTAATCAACCGAGATATGAGCATCAAGCTGTAGGCAACGGGTATGCATAAACCCAAGGAGCATCACTGTCAAAGCATATACCACTGTCAATGAGTGCGTAATGTCAAAGCTCTCCAAAAGCATCCTGAATGAAATCCAAGCTCGAAGTCGTACCCCGAAGATCAATACTTCATGGCATATATCCAAGACATAGGCTGGAACCAATAGGCATAACCCAAGGCATGTGTAATAGCTTTAGCCCGCTTTTATTGTAGCCAATAATGACAGTCAAAATTGAGAAATTTCAGCATGCAAATCAGCTCCAAATGGTTGCCAAACAATAGGCATACATTCCCTTAACATGTAGGACCAATCGGGCATCAAATGACAATGTCGGGAAAGCATAAACATCAAATGTTACTGTAGCACTGTTATAAACTGTCTGTGGACTGTTATGACAGTCCCAAAACAATGCTAAATCAAACTAGAAGCAATGTCAATGCTCAAACCTTCGATACCCAGCATCAAAGCATGTGCAAATGCCTCAAATGAAGCCTGTTTAAGTGCCCAATGGCCTGGAGCTTGAGTAGTATGGTGTGGTGCAGATGTAGATCAGGTTGGAATCAGGTGCAAATAGTGTGATGTTGACTTGGGTGGCCTGCAGCCCAGGTGGCACAACTGGGGTGGAGGAGGGGCTCAAGTAGGTGCCCAAGGGGGCACACACCAAGCCTAAAGGGGTCTTGATCAAGGGCAATGTAGATATGAAGCAAGGGAGCTTCAATGGTAGCTGCCCCAAACTGTTCACAGCTTGTGTGATTTGAAAACAATACAAAACCATGTGGAGAATGAGGTAGATGTAATGCCCTGAAGGTGCCCAACAATGTCGGGAAGAATCTTGGGAAGCTGGGGAGTAAGGAGTCGGATATGGCTGTCGAGAAGGAGACCCAATTCGAGTGGGGAGTTGATGGGAAGCTGAGAATGCCACGAACCAAGTTCAAGAGTCAGGAAGCCGAGCTCTGATAACTATTGAAAGCGAGAGAAGGATCAAAGCTTGGACTCAAGAGCTATGGCAGGAGAGCAAGAGCAAGAAAGAGAGAGACAAGAAATGGGAACTCCAACAGTCACAATGTGTGATCAGGCCTTCCTTTATTCAAACTGTCACTAAAAGAACAAAGAATAAAGTGATAGTGAGGGGCGCCCGCGCCACCTGCAGTGTGCAGTGGCAGTGACTATCAGTGTAGTAATATACGGGAGGCTAGGTAGAGGCGCCTTTACCCCCAACACTCAAATGGGTACCCAAATGACAATCGCCACTGTCTAGGGGCAATCCCATGAACTCATAATGCCATAACCTCATTCCCTAGGCCTAGGTGACAAAGCTGGCACTACAGAAGCAGGTGAACAGCCAAGCAGGTGATGGATCCCAAAGCACTATTGTGCACTCAAGGCTACTATGAAGGCATCAAATGGATTTGGTTGCCTAAGGCCACTTGCCTAAGGCCGCGGGTGGCACGCATGTCCCTCCGACACAGGCTTCTGGCTAGCCTCCATAAGATAGTAAGCCAGCTAGGAATGAGAAACCAATTGGCCTGAAAGGTAAAAAAAACCCATAGGACCACAACAAATTTATTGACCAAAATCATAGCCCTCTACATCAAAACTAACTCAACCAAACACTTCTAGTGTCCCAACTATCCCCTAAGTGGACAACAATGCACCAACTGAGCCTCAAGACCAACCCATCACACAAGTGGCCGATAGCCACCTCTTGACCAGTCCATGAAAGCAAGTATCAGTTTAAGTTATCCAATACAATCAAACCCCAACCTCCCACTAGCCTCAAACCCTCCTATAAGTGGAGATCTATCCTTATGCTCTCAGACCTAGCCATAAATATAGGGGATGACTTGGTCACCTATATCAAATGCTTGGATGCCACGTTTACCATATTTGTTAAAAGCTATGAATGGTTGGATTTAGGCCTTCTAGATGAGCCATTAGCAAACAGATATATGCTCCTTGCCATACACCTAGGAAGAATATGAATTCATGTTTGTTAAGATTCCCATGGTACTTGAGGAATTGATCGCCAATGCGATTTCGTAGAAAAAAGCTCTCAAACAACAATTGATCACCTCCTATAGCAAGATCAAAGTCTATGCAACAAATTAGGAGCTAGAATAGCTAAAAAAGCTACCTGACTCTGACTCATCCTTCCTGTGAAAATGGTATGCTCTCTGTCTCCCATGGAAACAAGAGCACTACCAAATTATGACCAATGCTTTGTAGATATGTTTAATTAAAACCTCCGAGTACAACCCAACCTATGGGCTCCTACCTCGTTCAAGATCTTGGCCATCACTTGCAATTGAGAAGATCATGTTATGGCCCACCCCTATTTGGACCAAATCTCGATCAAGGAAGAATTGCACATTGCTACCAGGATCGAATCTGGTGACTTCTTAACTAATGTCTTGACCTACATAACATGCGTAAGCATTAGGCCATATAACATGGACTGTCACGTCAACTTAGGGTATAACCCATAGTTCGATGATTGGCTCATGAAGAAGTAAAAACTAGCCAATCAACGCTGTTAACACTCTTAACCCCTTCATCCTCCAATCCTAGGAAGGATCTTCATCATTCTTGGGGGCGCGGGGGGGGGGGGGGGGAGAGGGTAAGGTGGACAAGGAAACATACATGACTTGAACTTCAAACTGGATTTCAAAAGCAAAAAACGATGGTTAAAGTAACTTGTACTCCAGAAAAAATTTCATGAAATTCTTGTTGGGATGTATGGATTGTTTGAAGCAAAAATTCTCATTCTATACTTGAACATTTCACTGTTCCATAATATACATTCATTATCCTTTTATCTTTTTGCAAAAAGTCATTTCAAGTGAACTATTAATGAACTGTCACATCATGATAGGAACCTGAGATGGCATGGCATCACAACAAAGGCAGCAAGCTTCCATTCTGGGAAGAGGAGCAAGCCACATATGGCTTGGCTATCGAAACAAGAGCCTTCAACAGCTCAAATATGGAAGTATTCAGAACCTCGAAGATAGGATGATGGAGGAGCAAGTGGTGAAACAAATCATTGATATAGCAAAGAAGAAGAAATCTCACCCCGAAGCCCGATGACAACATGAGGGTTTGAGTAAAAGAACCATTAGTGAGAAAAAGGAGGAGGGATTTGTCCCATCAAGCCAAGGAGGAAAGGAAAAAATCATGTTGAGAATTCTAGGCAAAAAGAAGAGAACTACAGCAAAAGAGGACAAAGGCTTGGAAGTTGCACATGAAGAATCAATGAAGCTAGAGGAGCAACGAAGGAGGAAGCAAAGAGAAGAGGAAAGACTAAAAAGGGAAGACAATGAGTAGACATCTCTTGCCATAAGGCTGTCAATTAAGCAACCCTCCCAAGTAGAAGAGTTGGCTAGGAGGAGCCTAGAAGATACACCAGGCAACACTAGCTCCATACAGTGGCAAAAGTGGGTCAAGGACCTGTAGTGGCACACAAGGGGAAGGCTCCATTACACCCACCACCACCTATCACGGATGTAATGCCTACTACCACACAGGAAACTATAGAAGCCACAATGAACCAAAGCAATGTGATGGTTTGGGCATAGTACCTAGTTAACACATAGTGCAGTACCTTGGCTCGACACTAAATGGAGGAGCCCCATTATTAGGAACAAAGAGGCCAATGTGGTGGTTGTAGATGCGGAGTTAAGGAAAGACATGAGTCCAGGATAGAAGTCTTGATGACATCCATACCCTCGACTACGCCAGTGGCTAGTAAGTTATGAGATGAATATGTAAAAGAGATGCTAGCCCCTAACTAGAAAAGGTGAAGGAAGAGAGGAAGGCAGTGTTGGTAGAGCTGGAGATGAAAAGAGAGGCATTCTCAACTTACCATCTTGGAGAAGACAAAGCAAATAGCCACCCAACAGAGGCAAATAAGCGATTTGAAGAAGGAGCTAGAAAAAGAGCCCTAAGATGCACAGGCAGGATGGGAGGAGATAGGACTGGAGAGGGATTTCTCAACCCTCTTACAACAAAATAACGACATGGAGGAGCACCTCAAGAAACTGAGGAAAATTAGAGATGATCTCACTGAGGAGCTGGAAAGAGTAAGGACCCAAGTTTATGCAAAGTTTCATAAGGAGAAACAGTAAAAGAAAGGGATGATTAAAGAACTACATGAGGCCAAGGCATAGAAAGATAAGGTGTTGACCAAAAGACTGGCAGAAGTGGAAAAACGATTCCATGTAGCCCTCCTAGAGCAAGAACAACTGGAAGAGCAGTTGAACTACCCGAGATAGCATAAAGAGAAGATGCTCGAGATCTGGAAGGAGCAGGAACAGATAGTAATGATGCTATCTCAATGTCACAATAAGGTCATAGAACAAATGGAGAATGAGGCAAGGTCTTGGGAGGAAAAGACCTTTGGAAGACTTAGGGACCTTGTTGAATGCCTTGCCTTGGTAGAAAGTGAACAAGCTAGGGCATTGGGCAAGGGCAGAAGCAGTGGAGGTAGGTATGGAAGTTCAATAACAAGCCTTCTTGAATACTATGCTACATGTGACCCAGGCTAAAAGTGAGAACTTAGTACAAGGGCTAAAAAGGAAGTTGGAAATTACAAGAAGAGCCCTAAGGTATGGTCTCCAAGAGTGCACCCCTACAACCATCCCTAATGTAACATGTCCACATGTTCACTTGCAGGACACATCTTAGCAGCCCATCAAGAAGAGAGTCCAGAAAGCACCGCCTGGCATTCCCATAATGAGCTAGCTATAACATGTCCACCTGTCACTGGTAGGACATGTTTTACCAGCCCATCGGGAAGAGAGTCCAAAAAAGCACCGTCCTGTACTCCCACGGAATGTCACGGGGTTTGCGATCTAGGTCTTCCTGAGTCTACCACAAAGCGGAAGCATTCCAACCGTTCCCACTTAGGACCAACTTGAATCAAGGTTTTCCCAGTGGTCAAATTCCTAGAACGGCAGCTAGCATCGAACCCCAGGCGAACTACTTTACGCAGAAACGTTAGGGTCGAAGCGGATTCATGCTGCACTTGGTTCAAGGAGAATCGGAAATGAGAGGGATGCAAAGCTCGACCTTTCTGCTCATAAGGCATAGTCCCATTTCGTTCCCCTAAAATAGCACAAATCGGGTCTCTAGCTTCCTAGATTCTAAGTCATCGTTACCTTGTTGTCAACTTCTTTGAGAAAATCTGTAGGACGGACCCATGGCCACATCCACCACACTTTCCTCAGGGTTGCTTTAGTTGACTAATTACCTACCACATTTAGTTGGACACGCATAAAACAGCTTCCTTAATTAGCCAATTAGTCACCGATTCTTTCACGTAACTTAAGCACTGACATAGAAAAACAATGTCAAACAAGTTCCTTTTCAATAATTGATCTTATTTATCTTTGGAATATATCATATAATCCAGCCCGAAGACTATTCCATAATCCGCCCGAAGGCTATCCATAATCCACCCGAAGGCAATCTAGCAATCCTCAAGGATTACTAATCCAAGTTTCCGCCTGTAGACTAATATGCGGGCCTCGAGATCCAATCCCAAGTCACGTCGGCCTCTTGTGCAGGACCCGGAGGCAAGGGATTTATAGCCAGAGCCCCCTGGCACACAAGCGTTCTCCTGCTCCCAGTAGCACCCACGGAGAGACCTCTCACAGTTGGTTCAGTCCATGTACCTGGAAGGGCTAACAACCCCCTTGGTTAGGGTCAGGCAGACAGTCGGGGGTAACTGATGCTCCCTCTCCCTCCAAGCCTTCAACCTGAAGCATTAATTATCTTTCCATCTCTAGTTTCTTGAGCAAAAAAAGTACAAACAGTGCTCCTAACTTATACAAACACAATCAATCCAGTGGTCGTTTACTTGGCCAACTGCTAAGGTGTGAATTGTAACGTGTCCCCTAGTATCATCCAAGACACGTCTTAGCAGTCCATCGGAAAGGATGTCTAGAAAGCTCCGCCGGCACTCCCATGGAATGTTACAGGTTTTGCGATCTAGGTCTTTCTGCGTCTGCCACGTAGCGGAAGTATCCTGGCCATTCCCACTCAGGATCGACCGGAATTAGGGTTTTCCTGATGGGTCATCAGCTAACAGCAACTAGCGTCAGACCTGAGCGAACTACTTTAGGTAGAAACACCAGGTCCGAAGCGGATTCACGCTGCACTTGGTTCAAGGAGAATGGGAAACGAGAGGGATGCAAAGCTCAACCTCTCTGCCATAAGGCATAGTCCCATTCCGTTCCCCTAAAACAGCATAAATCGGGTAAGACGTAACTTTAGGTCATCGTTCTCGTTATTCATTTTGATGATGATGATCATTCCGCTGTTCTTCGAGATTTTTGAGAAAAGTTCCCAGCTAACCAGGACCACCTAACCATAGGACGGACCCATGGCCCATCCTCCGCACTTTCCTTAGTTTGTTTTAGTTATGTAATTATCTAACTCATTAATTTGACATATAGCAATCAGCTTCTTTAATTAACCTTGTTAAGCACTGGTTCCTTCACGTAATCTTATCACGTGACATAGAAAAACAACATCAAGCAAGTTCTTTTAACATTTCATCATTTTATCTTTGAAATACAAGGAGTTCCGCCCGTAGGCTTGTCCATAATCTGCCCGAAGGGTAACCAGTAATCTCCAGGGATCACTATTCCAAGCTTTTGCCCGTCAACTAGTATACGGGCATCGAGATCCAATCCCGAGTCATGTTAGCCTCTTGTGCAAGACCCGGAAGGCGAGGGATTTACGGCCAGAGCCCCCCTGGCACCCAAGAGTCCTCCTACTCCAAGTAGAGCTTAACGGAAAGACCTCTCGCGACGGGTTCGGTCCACGTTCCCGGGGCGTCAACAACCCTATTGGTTAGGGTCAGGCAGGCAGTCGAGGGTAACTAAAGCTGCCTCTCCCTTCAGGCCTTTTAACCTGAAGTATAGGTACTCATTTAATTTGTAATTCACAATTCAAACAGAGCCCTAAAATCTCTAGCAAGCACAAACATTTCCATTAATCAATCCACTTGTATGGCAAACCGCTAAGGAAGTGTTCTTTCCTTTTTGAGTGTATCAGCACTCGTTCCCAAGGTGTCTTGCAAATTGGCAAGATCCTTTTACATTCCGGTGTTAGGGCATACCCAACTTGGTTAACCCTAAAGTGCTTTAGATATGCTAGTTTCCGGTTTACAACTTTCCTTATTTAGAAGGATATCCAAAAATACATCTTTTTGAAAGATAACTTGCGTAAGGATCTGTCGTCCTTGATGAGGGTTTTTCCCTTTTCTCCTTGTGAATCAATCACAAGACTAAATGATTTCATACATGTTGCGCAAGTCCTGCGATGGAATAATCTATTTAGATTCTTTAAGCTGACGTATGTCAGGTCTAGGGTTTCTTCATTTAAGAACCTTAGGGACAAACCCTAGTTTCTTATCTTTATGAATTTATTGTCCCTACGGTAAGGAAAGTAGTCAAGTGTTTAGGGTATGAATGTTTCTATGTTTAGATTGGTTCATTTATCTTTTGGAAGGTAATATTAATCGTCTTGTCACGGTTTTACTATCCTTGTGACAATTTACTTTCCCAATCAATACAGTTTAATTTGGCATATAGCATAATGCCAAGGTGATACAAAGAGCGACAATACTCCTTGGAACAAAAAGGCCTAGCTGAGAAATTGGTGTATACACACTTTATTAGTCCCAAGTCCTCAAATAGCAAGGGAAAAGTGTTAATAGAGTGTCATCCAGCAATCCCCCATTACATTTTCTTTCCAAATGAGTTCGTATATCTAATTTTTATACTTGTTAATTCCTAACATTTAACTTCCATTTTCTTTAAAGATGAACTCATGCCAAATAACAACAACTTCCTTGCTAAGATGTGCAACTAGCAAAGATAACTCCCTAGTAATTTGAGCATCGAAAGAAACCTTTCTTGAATTTAGCCATTTACCATGAATCGTTGCGAAAGGAATAAGACTAATGGTGCAAGATATAATTTCTACACCTTATGAATATATTACTATAGTAAATGGTTAATCTTGCTTGTAATCTTTTTAATGCTTGATGCAATTTGAAGAAAGCTAAGTTCTATACATCGTCATTCCTAAGTTAAATTCCTTCTTACAAATAACTCGAACAAATATATCCTATCCTTAACATTTTTCCTTTGCATGATCGACTTAAAACCGAATTAAAGCCAAGAGAAAAAAACCTGGTTTTGGGGTGAGATATCCACATGGATACCGGGAGATGACCCTCCCACAGCTACACCTTGGACTTTCTTAGGCGGCATCGTAGTTGTAGTCTTTCCGTCGTGGAAGTAGCTTTACAATTCCTTTTGAAATTCCACCATGGCTCCCTTTTGCAATAACTTGCACCATCCGTCAAAAGTAGTTTTAGAAGGCTTCCTCCTTGAAGTAGGGAATTCGAAAGGGGGTGATTCACAATCTTTTGCGGATAAGACCCATTAAAGCCATAGGAGGGGCTTAATGGCCTTGTAAAACTTGGACCAACAAGGAATAAAATAAAAGTGTGGAATCCCTTACGAGGGTTTTTGAGTGGGAAAGGGAGGTGTTAAAAAGACCCTCAACACTCTCTTTTCTTTTACGAGTGGGGGAAAACAAAAAACAAAGCCCCAAGGGTATTTTGCATGGGGGAAAAAAAAGGGCTAAGGGGGCCCTTAGGGGGATTTGAGATACGGGGGAAAAGAATAAGGGCTTTTAAGGTAAAAGATTTTGAGGGGGTGAGAAAGGTCCTAAGGGGTCCAAGGGGGAAATTTGAAGGGGGGAGGAAAAAGGGCTAAGGGGGGCCCTTAGGGGGGAAATTCTAGGAGGGAAAAAAAGGGTAGCCTTAAAGGCTATGGGAAAGGAGGCCTAAGGGGGTCCTTAGGGGGGTTTAAAAAACACGGGGATAACAAGGACCTTTAAGGTCAAACTTTTTTTGGGGGGAAAAGGGCTTTATCGCACCCACATGAACAAGAGCCTACAAGGGAAAATTTTTTTTTGGGGGGGGGGGAAAGATGTAATATAAAGGATTAAATAGGCCACATGAAGGGGGGCTTATTAAGGGCTTTATAAGCTTCCCCAAGAAGCTTCTAAAGCTTCTGGGGGCCACATGGGAGGAAGGAAATAATGAATCAACGGCGGCGTGCTAAACGGACCGGGGCGGACTGCGACAGTAGATGGTGATGTGGTGGAGGGAAAATGTTGGCGTGATGATTGGCAGTGGCGACTTTCCTCCTCCCTCTCGGCCAGTGGAGCGGCACGGTGATTTTCCTCTCCTCCTCTCTTCAATGGCAGCGTTTGTGCAGGTTGGCTCCTCCTTTCTCTCCCTCACGACCACACAGCAGGAACATCTCCACTCTTTCCCTCTCGATGGCAGAGTGTCCTCTCAGCCTGCACCCTCTGTAGCTCTCTTCTCACACGGCTAAGCCCTCCCTTTCTCCAGCGCCCCCCCCCCTCGTTTAAATAGTGGAGGGGAGGGGGATCTTTCCTCCCGGCGTGTCATCATGCATGGTCCCCCTCCCTCCATAAGGCTCCACCAAGGAGCTTATAGCTCCTTCTATTCCCCTCCCCCTCTAGCTCGTCAGTTGGCTGGAGGGATAAGGGGGGGAAATAAAAAATTAAAAAAATCAATAAATCCCATACATTTCTTTAACGCGGAATATTACATTCTCTCCCCCTTGGAGGAATCGAGATGTCCTCATCTCGAGATAAACTGGGGACATTGATGGTTGAGAGAGCTTTCATCTATCCAAGTGCATCCTCTTCGGGATAATCTTTCCACTAGACAAGGCATTCTTTCATGGTTCTAGATCTTAACTGTCTTTCCCTAACATCTAAGATCCTTTTTGGCCTTAGTTTAAGGACTCCTTGACTAGGCATTACAATTTGTTGGTCATCAAGTACATGATTAGGATTGGGTACATATTTTTTCAATAGGCTGATTATATGGAATACATTGTGAACCTTTAGGTTCTCAGGGAGTTGCAATCTATAAGCATTGGGTCCTAGGCATTTGAGGATTTTATATGGCCCACAATACCTTGGACTTAGCTTCTTGCATTCTCCTAGGGATAGAGAACTCTTTTTAGGGCGTACCCGAATGAAGACCATGTCTCCTTCATCGAAGACTCTTTCTTGACGTTTCAAATCTGCATATGCCTTTTTGTCTATCCTTGGCCGCTTGTATATCTTGTCTTATTGACCTTATTTGATCATCCATGTCCTTCAACATTTGTCTTGAAGCTTCAACTCTTAGGGTTGGATCAGAAAAGTTTAGGGGACTTTGACAATCATGACCATACAATGCCTGGAAAGGGGTCATTTGAATGCTCTGCTGGTAAGAAGCATTGTAGGCAAATTAAACCAAAGGCAAGTATTGAATCCATCTCTTAGGTTCTTGACAGCAGTATGCCCTAAGCATATCCTTGATGACTTGATTTACTCGCTCTGTTTGGCCATCAGTTTGGGGATGGTAGGCGATGCTAAAACAGAGTTGAGTCCCAATAGCTTCAAAGATAGCTCCCCAAAAGTGTGATGTGAAGAGAGAATCTCGATCGCTAATGATTCTTCTAGGTAACCCATGTAGCTTGAATATCTCCTTGATAAACAATCTTGCAATATCGGAGGCTTTATAGTTTGTCTTTACTGGAATCAGGTGTGCAACCTTGGTAAGCATGTCAACCACAACCATAATGGAATTGTATCCTCCTTGGACTTGGGGTAAGCCCAAACAAAATCCATACTGATGAATTCCCATTTCATTTGGGGAATGTGAAGTGGTTGCAATTTCCCTGGCATCATGATACGTTCGGCTTTGATACGTTGGCAAGACAAACACTTAGTGACATACTTGAGAACGTCACCTTTAAGCCTCTCCCAATGATAGCTCTTCCTAACTGCATTAAGAGTCTTAGCATAGCCAGGATGTCTTGAAAAAGGAGAATCATGAGCTTCCCATAATATCTTCTACTTAAGTGACTGGCTTGCTGGTATACACAGCCTTGTTCTGTAGTAGACAAGTCCATTATCAATGGAAAATTCCTGATACTTAGCTTGCAACTTCTGCTTCTGCTCCTTGGTAGATATTTCCTTTATCATTGTTTGGTAGGCCAAATCATGGCATGCTTCCTCTCTAGCTAGTTCAAGTATAGGGTTGTTTGGCATAGATACCTTTGTAGCCAGAGATCTGGCCGTTGATGGATTCTGCAAGATTAGGGAATTTAGGAATGCCTTGCGACTGAGTGCATCGGCAACTACATTCTCTTTCCCTGGTCGATACTTGATTTCAAAATCATATTCCTCCAATACTTCAATCCACCGACGTTGCCTCATGTTGAGCTCATTCTGGGTAAAAATCCATTTGAGACTCTTATGATTGGTTACTAGAGTAAACTTGTTACCCAACAGGTAGTGTCTCCAAAGCTTTATAGCATGGATGACAGCTAGTAACTCCAGATCATGCGTGGCATAATTCTTTTCATGACTCTTCCATTTCCTTAAAGAGTATGCTACTGGATGACCTTCCTACATAAGTACACATCCCAAGGCAAGAATGCTAGCATCAGTTACTACCTCGAACTCCATATTGAGGTCAGGAAGTTTTAGAATAGGTGCTGATACCAAACTTTGCTTCAGTTTGTCGAAGCTATTTTGTTCGGAAGTTGACCATGTAATGGAAGTCTGCTTCTTTAGTAGATCTGTAAGGGGTGCTGCAATCAAAGCATAGTTTTTTATAAAGACCCTATACCATCCTGTCAATCCAAGAAAGCTACGTATTTTTTTGACGGATACTGGTATTGGCCATTCAAGCACATCTCTGACTTTGGCTGGGTCTACTGATATTCCCTCTGATGATACTATGAATCCCAGATATTCAATCTGACACTTGAAGAATGAACACTTCTTCATTTTTGCATACAGCTTATGAAACCTCATTGTCTCAAGGACAATCCGAAGTTGAGGTTCAGGATCTTCTTCTTGTTTGGAATAGACTAAAGTGTCATCGAAGAAGACAAGCACGAAATCATCAAGATATGGTCTAAAAATATCCTGCATTAATCTATTGAAGGTGGCAGGTGCATTGGTAAGCCCGAATGACATAACCAGGAACTCGAAGTGCCTATATCTTGTATTGAAGGCCGTCTTTGGAATATCTTCTTCCTTGATCCTTATCTGATAATAACCTGACCTGAGATCAATCTTGGAGAAGATCTTTGCACCTTGAAGACGATCGAGAAGCTCATCAATTCTAGGAATAGGATACTTGTTCTTGACTGTTGATTGATTCAACCCTCGGTAATCAATAGATAGTTGAAGTGTTCCATCTTTCTTTTTTTGGAATAGAATTGGAGCTCCCCATGGTGAATTGCTAGGTCAGATGTATCCCTGATCTAACAGTTGCTTGACTTGTTCCTTCAACTCATCTGCTTTCGGTATGGACATTCTATAAGGTCTCTTTGCAATTGGTGCAGCTCCAGGTACTAGCCTAATCTCATGATCTACTTCTCTTTGAGGCAGAAGTTCAATCAATTCCTCAGGGAATACGTTAGCATATTCCTTTAGCCAAGAAGGTCCTTCATGAGATTCTTGCTTTTGATCTAACTTCTTGAGTTTGATAAGGTAAACGGGTAATCCTTTTCTGACTCCTTTTATGATCCGAGATACTTTGGCTAATTGGATTCTTGGCACTCCTGCCTCACCTTGAGTTGTGACAAACTCCCTTTCAAAGTTTCGAAAGGAAACTTGACCCTTTCCACAGTGGATGTGGGCATCATTAGGCTTAAGCCAATCCATCCCGAGTAGACACTGATGGATACCTAAATTCATGACTCTGAATTTGACTGAGGTTTTCTTTCCTCCCAGAAAGAATTCCACCTTAGCAGTTTGCCTGGTACAAGTTACCTCACGACCGTTTGCCAATTCCACAAGCAGGGTAGTGTTGAGATATCGAGCTCCACTCGTGATACGCCAGGGTGACCGTTGTGTATTTATGTCACCGACTTGTCAGTTGCAGACGCGGTTGGTACACCGCCCATGAATAATAGCTACATGATAGCTATCCTTATCTACTCTAGTTCGTGGCTCAGTTAGTATGCCACCTTAGTTAGTTCAGTTTGGTTTGAGACCCATATATAGGGTTCTTCTATTTCTTTGTACTAGAGTTCTTTTGGATTACACAACTAAGAAGAGAAAAGCTGTTTTCAGCCTCCACCCTTGTGTGTATTCCCCCATTGTGCAAGCAAGAAAGCTACAAGTGAGACTCCTTCCTTCTCTCCCACAATCTTGACATGGTATCAGAGCCTTGTTCGTGGTAAGGAGCTCAAGAAAGCAAGCCAAGCTCGCGGTGTTCTGGTAAGAGGAGCAGTGTTGCTTTCATTTTCTGTTTTGGGAGCAGATCTCTGCAGGTAGCACAGCCGAAAATTGCAGGAGTGCATTGTCTCAGGTTGAGACGCCCTTCGCGGTGAAGCAAGAGGGCAGTATATGCTGCGGGTAAGGGCTTTAGCCCTTGGCAACCTTGTTTTTTTGATTTGAAGCCATTTCGGGGCCTGTTTTGGAGGCGGAAGTTTTCTGCACGCACTCAGGAAAAGGCTCAGTTTTATGCTGTTTAGCCACTGTTCTACAGGTCGGTGAAAAGTTACTGTAGAAATTGCATCGTATGCTTGTGCGCAGAGACATTGGGAGTTTTAGAATCATCCTTGGTTCCTATTTATGCAAAATCGTCACTAGGAAGTGACTGTGTGGTCAAATACCACTTTCACCAGTTTTGCAGATTTGCCCTTGTGAGGGTGAAGCTGAGTTTTTGCAGTGACAGAATTTTTCGCAGTGTTCTGTAATGGCATCTGATTCTCTTTCACAGATTGTCACTGAAAAGCTTGACAAGAACAACTTCCAAGCATGGAAGTTTAGAATGACGAATTTCCTTATGGGAAAAGGATATTGGGAATTCGTTGCAGGAAATGAAGAAGAACCAATTCTTCCTGATGTTCCCAATCAACAGCAAATGCAGGCATTCAAAACATGGCATGAGAGAGCCAGGAAAGTTATGTATTGGCTGTCTATCAGTATTTCAGACTCTATGATTGTGCATATTCAGGATGCAAGTACGCCAAAGGAGGCATGGGATACTTTGTCAAAAATGTACAGCACAAATACGCAAGCCAGGAAAATGCAGCTCAAGCAAGAGTTGCATAATGTGCAAAGAGAAAGTATGAGCATCAACGACTACCACATGAAGGTGAAGAAGATTGCATATGCACTTGCTTCCATTGGGTCACCAGTGGAAGATGATGATTTAGTTTCTGTGACCTTGAATGGTCTAGGAAAGGATTATGCACAGTTTCGGACATCCATTTCAGTTCTTGAAAGATTTCCTGATTTTGAGGAGTTGATTGCTCTTCTAATTTCTGAGGAGCAGAGAAATGGTGGTGCATCTTCTTCAGGAGGAACTTCAAAAGAAGCTGTCTTCTACTCAAATGCTGGAAGAGGTAGAGGCAGAGGTAGAGGAGGCCGATTTGGAGGCCGTGGCAGAAATCAGAATATGCAGCAAACTCAAGAAAACCAGTCCTATGGAGGAGGACGTGGTAACTCTAGAGGCAGGGGGAGCCAAAGAGGTCGTGGTGGATGGCAAAGAGGCCAAAATGCAAACAGTAATGTTGAATGCTATTACTGTGGTAAAATGGGTCATATGGCTAAAGACTACTATAAAAAGCAGAATGACATCATGAATGGAAAACTGCAACAAGGGAACTATGCATCTTCTAGTAGACAGGGTGATGACAGAAATGAGCATTTGTTTATGGTGCAGCACATGAACAATTCTGTGACAAGTGCAGAAGAAAGCAATGATGTATGGTATGTTGACTCAAGTGCATCAAACCACATGACAGGTCATGCACAATGGATGGAGGATGCAAGGAAAATGGAAAAACCAGGATTTGTGGAGACTGGTGATGATACTGCACATCCGATTGTGCAGATTGGAAAAATTCCTTTGTCTATGCAGGATGGGAAAAAGAAATACCTGTCCGATGTATTTCATGTCCCGAATATCACCAAGAATCTGGTTTCTGTTGGTCAAATGGTTGAGCAGGGCTTGCAGGTCAGATTTAATCCTCATGGATGCTTTGTTGAGGATATGAAAAATACAGGTCGCTTGATAGCAAAAGGAAAGAAGAAGGCCAGAATGTTTACGTTGGATGCAGACATGTCTGAATTGAGTGCAGCAATGTTTGCACATGGGACCGGTGTAGTTGCAGATATTGATATCTGGCATAAACGCATTGGTCATGTTAATGTACAGCGACTTAAATCAATGCAGGCCCAAAATATTGTTGCAGGATTGCCAAAATTCAAGGTTGCAGAAATGCATAAGGTATGTGAAGCCTGTCAGTTTGGAAAACAGGCAAGGAAACCATTTCCTAGACATGTTCAAGAGAGTGAGAAGCCATTGGAATTAATCCACTCT
This sequence comes from Lygodium microphyllum, assembly GCF_053477565.2. Classification (NCBI taxonomy): domain Eukaryota; kingdom Viridiplantae; phylum Streptophyta; class Polypodiopsida; order Schizaeales; family Lygodiaceae; genus Lygodium; species Lygodium microphyllum. The sequence goes on along the minus strand of NC_141144.1, from coordinate 96,612,246 downwards.
GATGTGTGGACTACTAAAGCTGCATCTCTTGGAGGTTGTCATTATTTTGTCACTTTTATTGATGACTATAGCAGAAAAGTTTGGGTGTATTTTATGAAAAAGAAAAGTGAAGTTTTTGGGCATTTCAAAACCCTTAAAGCTATGGTTGAAAAAGAAACAGGTTTGCAAATAAAATGCCTAAGGTCAGATGGAGGGGGAGAGTACCTCTCAAATGAGTTTGCAAGGTTCCTGCAGGAGCATGGTATAAAGCAGCAATATTCATGCAGTTATACCCCACAACAAAATGGAATTGCAGAAAGGAAAAACAGGCATATTGGAGAGGTATCTCGTGCCATGCTCAATGAAAAAGACTTGCCAGATTTTTATTGGGCTGAAGCAGTTGCTACAGCAGTCTACATAATGAATAGGACTCCCACTGCAGGAATACATGGAATGACTCCAGAGGAGAGGTATACTGGTAGGAAACCAGATATTTCTCATTTGAAAATTTTTGGTTGCATTGTCTATGTACATGTGCCAGATGAGTTGAGATCCAAGTTGGATCCAAAAGCTGAGAAGTGCATCTTTATTGGTTACTCTCTGCAGCAAAAAGGGTATAGATGCTATAACCCTTCTACTCGTAAGTTTATAGTGAGCAGAGATGTTGTTTTTGATGAGATGAGTAGCTGGTATAAACCAGTAAATGTGATTGATGATGTAGATGCACAAAATGGTAATGCTGCACAGAATTCACAGCAGCAGTCACAAAATATTAGTGGACCTGGAGCACCCTCTAGCAGTGGTTCACATTCTTCACCATGGACAGGTAGATTGAGATCAGGAGAATCTTCTCAAAGCAATGCAGATAGTGGTATGCAGGTATCACGAAAAGGAAAAGAGAAGGTTGATCAGCCCATGTTTGATGTGAATGCAGGTCACTCTTATGTGGATGGTGAATCCAGTGGCTCAGAACAGAGCATTGATGATGAGTTGGGTATTCATTCTATTGTTACACCTGGAGTAAGGAAGACTAGGGATGTTTTGAGAGCACCTGGGAGTGAACCCACTTTGCGCAGGTCTACCAGAGTTAGGTATCCTGTGGATAGGCTGAAATATGATGGATTTACTGCCATTCACTATGCATATATGGTCAAAGTGATACAGGAACCAGAACCCACTTCTTTTGAGGAAGCCATGGGAAAAGAAAAATGGGAGAAAGCCATGGATGAAGAAATGGATGCCTTGGAAGCTAATGCTACATGGGAATTGGTACCTTTGCCTAAAGGTAAAAATGCAATTGGCTGTAAGTGGGTTTATAAGGTGAAGCACAATGCAGATGGTTCTGTGAATAGATACAAGGCAAGATTAGTAGTCAAGGGGTATGCACAAACATATGGCATTGACTATGAAGAAACATTCAGTCCGGTTGCAAGGATGGCAACCGTAAGAGCAGTCATTGCTATGGCTGCATCAAAGGGATGGTCTTTACATCAGATGGATGTAAAGAATGCCTTCTTGCATGGTGATTTGCAAGAAGAGGTCTATATGGAGCAGCCACCAGGTTATGTGCATGCTGTTCATCCTGAGTTTGTTTGCAGGTTGAAGAAATCCTTGTATGGCTTGAAGCAAGCACCTAGAGCATGGTCTGACAAGATAGGACAGTATCTTGTCACTATTGGCTTTCAGATTTCCAAGGCAGATTTCTCACTTTATGTGAGAAAAACAGAGAAAGGTATTATGCTACTTGTCATTTATGTTGATGACTTGATTATGACAGGTGACAGTGATGAAGATATCCTTCATGTGAAAATGCTATTGAAGCAGAAGTTTGAGATGAAGGATTTGGGAGAGCTGCGTTATTTCTTGGGCATTGAGGTGATTAGATCACCAAGTGGGATATAGCTCTTGCAAAGGCAGTATGGATTGGACATGCTGTCCAAAGATGGGATGACAGGCTGTAAGCCTATTTCAGTTCCTTTGGAGCAGAATGTGAAGTTGAGCACAGATGCAGGTGAGCTTCTAGAAGACCCTACTATGTACAGACGCATAGTAGGAAGTTTGATTTATATGACTATTACCAGGCCAGATTTGAGCTATGCTGTTGGATTGGTAAGTCAGTTTATGCAGGCTCCAAGGAAACCACATTTGGATGCGGCTAGACGCATACTCAGGTATGTGAAGTCCACATTGCAGTATGGACTATTTTATGAGACTGGGGTTCAGATACAGTTGCATGGATACACTGATGCTGATTGGGCTGGTAGTATTTCTGATAGACGATCTACCAGTGGATATGTGTTCTCTTTTGGGAGTGCTGCAGTCACTTGGAGCAGCAAGAAACAGCCTACAGTTGCCTTGTCGAGCACAGAGGCTGAGTACAGGGGTGCAGCAATGGCTGCATGTGAGGTAGCTTGGTTGCATAAGCTACTTTATGATATGCATCAGTCTACAGATGGGCCAGTTGTCATTTATTGTGACAACATGAGTAGTATACACTTGGCAAATAACCCAGTCTATCATGCTAGAACAAAGCACATTGAGGTGCATTATCACTATGTGCGAGAGAGGGTTTTACTAGGTCTTATTGATCTAGTTTATGTCAGCACAGAGGATCAGGTAGCTGACATATTCACGAAGGCATTGGGCGCAGAGAAGCTGGCAAGTTTAGAGACCTGCTTGGTGTGCAGGAATTGGGATTGAGCTCGAGGGGGAGTGTTGAGATATCGAGCTCCACTCGTGATACGCCAGGGTGACCGTTGTGTATTTATGTCACCGACTTGTCAGTTGCAGACGCGGTTGGTACACCGCCCATGAATAATAGCTACATGATAGCTATCCTTATCTACTCTAGTTCGTGGCTCAGTTAGTATGCCACATTAGTTAGTTGAGTTTGGTTTGAGACCCATATATAGGGTTCTTCTATTTCTTTGTACTAGAGTTCTTTTGGCTTACACAACTAAGAAGAGAAAAGCTGTTTTCAGCCTCCACCCTTGTGTGTATTCCCCCATTGTGCAAGCAAGAAAGCTACAAGTGAGACTCCTTCCTTCTCTCCCACAATCTTGACAGGTAGATGCTTCTACTGTGGCTATTCCTAATCTTTTTGCACATGCTGGTGAAATAAAGGAATGTGTACTGCCACAAAGACACGTCTTAGCAGTCCATCGGAAAGGATGTCTAGAAAGCTCCGCCGGCACTCCCGTGGAATGTTACGGGTTTTGCGATCTAGGTCTTTCTGCGTCTGCCATGTAGCGGAAGTATCCTGGCTGTTCCCACTTAGGATCGACCGGAATTAGGGTTTTCCTGATGGGTCATCAGCTAACAGCAACTAGCGTCAGACCTGAGCGAACTATTTTACGTAGAAACACCAGGTCCGAAGCGGATTCACGCTGCACTTGGTTCAAGGAGAATGGGAAACGAGAGGGATGCAAAGCTCAACCTCTCTGCCATAAGGCATAGTCCCATTCCGTTCCCCTAAAACAGCGTAAATCGGGTAAGACGTAACTTTAGGTCATTGTTCTCGTTATTCGTTTTGATGATGATGATCATTCCGCTGTTCTTCGAGATTTTTGAGAAAAGTTCCCGGCTAACCGGGACCACCCAACCGTAGGACGGACCCATGGCCCATCCTCCGCACTTTCCTCGGTTTGTTTTAGTTAGGTAATTATCTAACACATTAATTTGACATATAACAATCAGCTTCTTTAATTAACCTTGTTAAGCACTGGTTCCTTCACATAATCTTATCACATGATAGAAAAAAACAACATCAAGCAAGTTCTTTTAACATTTCATCATTTTATCTTTGAAATACAAGGAGTTCCGCCCGTAGGCTTGTCCATAATCTGCCCGAAGGCTAACCAGTAATCTCCAGGGATCACTATTCCAAGCTTTCGCCCATCAACTAGTATGCGGGCCTCGAGATCCAATCCCGAGTCACGTTAGCCTCTTGTGCAGGACCCGAAAGGAGAGGGATTTACGGCTAGAGCCCCCCCTGGCACCCAAGAGTCCTCCTACTCCAAGTAGAGCTTAACGGAAAGACCTCTCGCGGCGGGTTCGGTCCATGTTCCTAGCGCGGTCAACAACCCTCTTGGTTAGGGTCAGGCAGGCAATTGGGGGTAGCTGAAGCTGCCTCTCCCTTCAGGCCTTTTAACCTGAAGTATAGGTACTCATTTAATTTGTAATTCACAATTCAAACAGAGCCCTAAAATCTCTAGCAAGCACAAACATTTCCATTAATCAACCCAGTTGTATGGCAAACCGCTAAGGAAGTGTTCTTTCCTTTTTGAGTGTATCAGCACTCATCCCAAGGTGTCTTGTAAATTGGCAAGATCCTTTTACATTCCGGTGTTAGGGCATACCCAACTTGGTTAACCCTAAAATGCTTTAGATATGCTAGTTTTCGGTTTACAACTTTCCTTATTTAGAAGGATATCCAAACATACGTCTTTTTGAAAGATAACTTGCTTAAGGATCTGCCGTCCTTGATGAGGGTTTTTCCCTTTTCTCCTTGTGAATCAATCACAAGACTAAATGATTTCATACATGTTGTGCAAGTCCTGCGATGGAATAATCTATTTAGATTCTTTAAGCTGACGTATGTTAGGCCTAGGGTTTCTTCATTTAAGAACCTTAGGGACAAACCCTAGTTTCTTATCTTTATGAATTTATTGTCCCTACGGTAAGGAAAGTAGTCAAGTGTTTAGGGTATGAATGTTTCTATGTTTAGATTGGTTCAGTTATCTTTTGGAAGGTAATATTAATCATCTTGTCACGGTTTTACTATCCTTGTGACAATTTACTTTCCCAATCAATACAATTTAATTTGGCATATAGCATAATGCCAAGGTGATACAAAGAGCGACAATACTCCTTGGAACAAAAAGGTCTAGCTGAGAAATTGGTGTAAACACACTTTATTAGTCCCAAGTCCTCAAATAGCAAGGGAAAAGTGTTAATAGAGTGTCATCCAGCAATCCCCCATTACATTTTCTTTCCAAATGAGTTCGTATATCTAATTTTTATACTTGTTAATTCCTAACATTTAACTTCCATTTTCTTTAAAGATGAACTCATGCCAAATAACAACAACTTCCTTGCTAAGATGTGCAACTAGCAAAGATAACTCCCTAGTAATTTGAGCATCGAAAGAAACCTTTCTTGAATTTAGCCATTTACCATGAATCGTTGCGAAAGGAATAAGACTAATGGTGCAAGATATAATTTCTACACCTTATGAATATATTACTATAGTAAATGGTTAATCTTGCTTGTAATCTTTTTAATGCTTGATGCAATTTGAAGAAAGCTAAGTTCTATACATCGTCATTCCTAAGTTAAATTCCTTCTTACAAATAACTCGAACAAATATATCCTATCCTTAACATTTTTCCTTTGCATGATCGACTTAAAACCGAATTAAAGCCAAGAGAAAAAAACCTGGTTTTGGGGTGAGATATCCACATGGATACCGGGAGATGACCCTCCCACAGCTACACCTTGGACTTTCTTAGGCGGCATCGTAGTTGTAGTCTTTCCGTCGTGGAAGTAGCTTTACAATTCCTTTTGAAATTCCACCATGGCTCCCTTTTGCAATAACTTGCACCATCCGTCAAAAGTAGTTTTAGAAGGCTTCCTCCTTGAAGTAGGGAATTCGAAAGGGGGTGATTCACAATCTTTTGCGGATAAGACCCATTAAAGCCATAGGAGGGGCTTAATGGCCTTGTAAAACTCGCACCAACAAGGAATAAAATAAAAGTGTGGAATCCCTTATGAGGGTTTTTGAGTGGGAAAGGGAGGTGTTAAAAAGACCCTCAACACTTTTTTTCCTTTTACGAGTGGGGGAAAACAAAAAACAAAGCCCCAAGGGTATTTTGCATGGGGGAAAAAAAAGGGCTAAGGGGGCCCTTAGGGGGATTTGAGATACGGGGGAAAAGAATAAGGGCTTTTAAGGTAAAAGATTTTGAGGGGGTGAGAAAGGGCCTAAGGGGTCCAAGGGGGAAATTTGAAGGGGGGAGGAAAAAGGGCTAAGGGGGCCCTTAGGGGGGAAATTCCAGGAGGAAAAAAAAGGGTAGCCTTAAAGGCTATGGGAAAGGAGGCCTAAGGGGGTCCTTAGGGGGGTTTAAAAAATACGGGGATAACAAGGACCTTTAAGGTCAAAATTTTTTGGGGGGGAAAAGGGCTTTATCGCACCCACATGAACAAGAGCCTACAAGGGCAATTTATGGGGGGGGAAAGATGTAATATAAAGGCTTAAATAGGCCACATGAAGGGGGGCTTTTTAAGGGCTTTAGAAGCTTCCCCAAGAAGCTTCTAAAGCTTCTAGGGGCCACATGGGAGGAAAGAAATAACGAATCAACGGCGGCATGTTAAACGGACCGGGGCGGACTACGACAGTAGATGGCGATGTGGTGGAGGGCAGATGTCGGCGTGATGATTGGCAGTGGCGACTTTCCTCCTCCCTCTCGGCCAGTGGAGCGGCACGGTGATTTTCCTCTCCTCCTCTCTTCAACGGCAGCGTTTGTGCAGGGTGGCTCCTCTTTTCTCTCCCTCACGACCACGCAGCAGCAACATCTCCACTCTTTCCCTCTCGATGGCAGAGTATCCTCTCAGCCTGCACCCTCTGTAGCTCTCTTCTCACACGGCTAAGCCCTCCCTTTCTCCAGCGACCCCCCCCTCGTTTAAATAGTGGAGGGGAGGGGGATATTTGCTCCCGGCATCTCATCACGCATGGTCCCCCTCCCTCCATAAGGCTCCACCAAGCAGCTTATAGCTCCTTCTATTCCCCTCCCCCTCCAGCTCGTCAGTCGGCTGGAGGGATAAGGGGGAAAATAATAATAATTTCCATAAATCCCATTCATTTCTTTAACACGGAATATTACATTCACAACAAAATCCATACTGATGAATTCCCATTTCATTTGGGAAATGTGAAGTGGTTGCAGTTTCCCTGGCATCATGATACGTTCGGCTTTGATAGGTTGGCAAGACAAACACTTAGTGACATACTTGAGAACGTCACCTTTAAGCCTCTCCCAATGATAGCTCTTCCTAACTGCATTAAGAGTCTTAGCATAGCCAAGATGTCCTGAAAAAGGAGAATCATGAGCTTCCCATAATATCTTCTACTTAAGTGACTGGCTTGCTGGTATACACAGCCTTGTTCTGTAGTAGACAAGTCCATTATCAATGGAAAATTCCTGATACTTAGCTTGCAACTTCTGCTTCTGCTCCTTGGTAGATATTTCCTTTATCATTGTTTGGTAGGCCAAATCATGGCATGCTTCCTCTCTAGCTAGTTCAAGTATAGGGTTGTTTGGCATAGATACCTTTGTAGCCAGAGATCTGGCCGTTGATGGATTCTACAAGATTAGGGAATTTAGGAATGCCTTGCGACTGAGTGCATCGGCAACTACATTCTCTTTCCTTGGTCAGTACTTGATTTCAAAATCATATTCCTCCAATACTTCAATCCATCGACGTTGCCTCATGTTGAGCTCGTTCTGGGTAAAAATCCATTTGAGACTCTTATGATCGGTTACTAGAGTAAACTTGTTACCCAACAGGTAGTGTCTCCAAGGCTTTAGAGCATGGATGACAGCTAGTAATTCCAGATCATGCGTGGCATAATTCTTTTCATGACTCTTCAATTTCCTTGAAGAGTATGCTACTGGATGACCTTCCTACATAAGTACACATCCCAAGGCAAGAATGCTAGCATCAGTTACTACCTCGAACTCCATATTGAGGTCAGGAAGTTTTAGAATAGGTGCTGATACCAAACTTTGCTTCTGTTTGTCGAAGCTATTTTGTTCGGAAGTTGACCATGTAATGGAAGTCTGCTTCTTTAGTAGATCTGTAAGGGGTGCTGCAATCAAAGCATAGTTTTTTATAAAGACCCTATACCATCCTGTCAATCCAAGAAAGCTACGTATTTTTTTGACGGATACTGGTATTGGCCATTCAAGCACATCTCTGACTTTGGCTGGGTCTACTGGTATTCCCTCTGATGATACTATGAATCCCAGATATTCAATCTGACGCTTGAAGAATGCACACTTCTTCATTTTTGCATACAGCTTATGAAACCTCATTGTCTCAAGGACAATCCGAAGTTGAGGTTCAGGATTTTCTTCTTATTTGGAATAGACTAAAGTGTCATCGAAGAAGACCAGCACGAAATCATCAAGATATGGTCTAAAAATATCTTGCATTAATCTAATGAAGGTGGCAGGTGCATTGGTAAGCCCGAATGACATAACCAGGAACTCGAAGTGCCCATATCTTGTATTGAAGGCCGTCTTTGGAATATCTTCTTCCTTGATCCTTATCTGATAATAACCTGACCTGAGATCAATCTTGGAGAAGATCTTTGCACCTTGAAGACGATCGAGAAGCTCATCAATTCTAGGAATAGGATACTTGTTCTTGACTGTTGATTGATTCAACCCTCGGTAATCAATAGATAGTCGAAGTGTTCCATCTTTCTTTTTCTGGAATAGTACTGCAGCTCCCCACGGTGAGTTGCTAGGTCGGATGTAGCCCTGATCTAACAGTTGCTTGAGTTGTTCCTTCAACTCAATTGCTTCTGGTATGGACATTCTATAAGGTCTCTTTGCAATTGGTGCAGCTCCAGGTACTAGCCTAATCTCATGATCTACTTCTCTTTGAGGCAGAAGTTCAATCAATTCCTCAGGGAATACGTCAGCATATTCCTTTAGCCAAGAAGGTCCTTCATGAGATTCTTGCTTTTGATCTAACTTCTTGAGTTTGATAAGGTAAACGGGTAATCCTTTTCTGACTCCTTTTATGATCCGAGATACTTTGGCTAATTGGATTTTTGGCACTCTTGCCTCACCTTCAGTTGTGACAAACTCCCTTTCAGAGTTTCGAAAGGAAACTTGACCCTTTCCACAGTGGATGTGGGTGTCATTAGGCTTAAGCCAATCCATCCCGAGTAGACACTGATGGATACCTAAATTCATGACTCTGAATTTGACTGAGGTTTTCTTTCCTCCCAGAAAGAATTCCACCTTAGCAGTTTACCTGGTACAAGTTACCTCACGATCGTTTGCCAATTCCATAAGCAGGGTAGGTGCTTCTACTGTGGCTATTCCTAATCTTTTTGCACATGCTAGTGAAATAAAGGAATGTGTGCTGCCACTATCAATCAAGGTTTTGAAACCTTTACCTTGATAGTCCGACGGTGTCTGAATCACTGAGAACTGGCGATTCGGCCCTTTCTTGTGTAAAGCAGCATGGACTGTCGCTCTTTCGAATTCTGCTTCCATAGTCGGATCTTCCTCATCTTCTTCTTTGCATCTTTTCCTATTGGCAATGCAGGCAGTTCTTTCTCTTCCACGGGTGGCGGCTCCTTGACCGCGGCCTGCACCTTGGAAAGGTGTTTGACGATGTCCCCCGCTGAGCTTGGGACATTGCCTCTTGAAGTGAGCGAGTTCATTGCAGTGGAAACATCGGAGGTTTCGGCCATTACTTTGAGTAGGAACAAAGTTGTTGACGTTATTTGTCCTTGCTTTCTTCCTTTGTCCCTGATTGTGACCTTGAACTCTCTTCACTTGAGGACTGAATGCTCCTCTATTCGGGTCACTATAGGACCAAGTTTTGTTACCCCTTGGTCTAGCTTGCACCTCCTGAATTATAGGCGCCGCTCGAATGAGTGCATCCTGAAGATTTGATGGATGCATAGATTCAAGACGAGTATTTACGGGTGGATTTAAGCCCGCGCAAAATTTGGACACCTGCTGCGTCATGTCCATCTATGGCGCATACTTTAAAAGTGAGACAAATTTAGAGTAGTATGCGTCAAGAGTGAGTCCTAGCTGTTTTAGCTCGTAGAACTCATTCATTTTCTATGTACGATATGCAGGTGGCAAATATCTCCCCTACACGACTTTCTTTAACTTCTCCCAGGTAACGGACCCCTCTGAAGTCCCTTGATCCCTGCACCATTGTTTCCACCAAAGTTTGGCTTCGCCGGTGAGTTTTAACTTAGCGAGCATGGCCTGATTGGTAGGTGCAGTATCAACTGCTTCAAAGTAATCCTCCATAGATTCAATTCAAAATTCAGCATCAGACTGGACGAATCTGCCTCTCCCGTCAAACTCGAGTGGCTTTATCTACTTGAGGAGGAACTTCTTCTCCTGGGTCACAGCAGTACTTGATGTAGGGGGCGAAATTGGAACCTATACCTCGGGTTGTGCCTGGATAAAAGTTTTCTTAACGTTATTATATGATAATTGACATTAGCTTATCTTTAGTGCAGCTATCTCGTAAATAACGAAGCTACTTAACTTTTTAACAACTCTGATGCACAGCCAGATATTGATAAAAGAAGTCTTTATTTATATTTACATGGGCGTAGCCTTATACAACGTCTCGTGTGATGATAATCCAATCATTACATTCAGTTTGGGGAGAACAACGTTGTATTGCATTTGTCTACAGAAACTCTGTAATAGTAGGGTTTAGGGTCATGGATCTTTAGGAATCAATAATTCATTGGAAGTTCAGGATACCCTTTTCGTTGGAATCCATACTTCTCATGGCGGCCCAACACTTTAATCCTGTCGGCTGGGATTACACGGGTTACTTCCTCATATACATATGAGTTCATTTCAACCCTCCGACCTTGAATATGTAAAGTTGAATTTACGTGAGCTTCCACAAAAATGAACAGCTTCACGACTTTCAAGTCTTCCAACCACTTGATCCTCTTTAGGTTGGTCTGTAGATAAGTGAGCCGGTGGGCAGCTATGTAGTAGATTCCTGAAGACCCCGTCCATCTTCGTTCTATGTATAAAGGTGATGGATTATAAGTCTACTATGTTCATCATCCCAATTCTTTGTCTATAAAGCGGAGAATGCATTGCAGTCATAAACATGACCCGAAACACCAAAAACTTGTTCCATGCTTCATAGTTCTGCATGACAGCATTGAAGATGAGGAAATGTTTGGATAGCAACAATTTCTTTACTTCATTTTATTGAGATCTCATAAAAACAATTCCATTGTTGGTCAGCTCTGATACCAACTGTAACGTGTCCCCTAGTATCATCCAAGTCACGTCTTAGGAGTCCATTGGAAAGGATGTTTGGAAAGCTCCGCCGGCACTCCCGTGGAATGTTACGGGTTTTGTGATCTAGGTCTTTCCGCGTTTGCCACGTAGCGGAAGTATCCTGCATGTTCCCACTCACGATCGACCGAAATTAGGGTTTTCCTGATGGGTCATTAGCTAACAACAACTAGCGTCAGACCCGAGCGAACTACTTTACGCAGAAACGCCAGGCCCGAAGCGGATTCACGCTGCACTTGGTTCAAGGAAAATGGGAAACGAGAGGGATGCAAAGCTCAACCTCTCTGCCATAAGGCATAGTCCCATTCCGTTCCCCTAAAACAGTGTAAATCGGGTAAGACGTAACTTTAGGTCATCGTTCTCGTTATTCGTTTTGATGATGATGATCATTCCGCTGTTCTTCGAGATTTTTGAGAAAAGTTCCCAGCTAACCGGGACCACCCAACCGTAGGACGGACCCATGGCCCATCCTCCGCACTTTCCTCGGTTTGTTTTAGTTAGGTAATTATCTAACACATTAATTTGACATATAACAATCAGCTTCTTTAATTAACCTTGTTAAGCACTGGTTCCTTCACGTAATCTTATCACGTGACATAGAAAAACAACATCAAGCAAGTTCTTTTAACATTTCATCAAAAATTTCCATAAATCCCATTCATTTCTTTAACGTGGAAAATTACATGAATCCTCTTCTCCGAATGCATCCAGCATTCGATCCGGGATCAATTGCGACTTGGCAAGATCCCCAAGGGTTTGTGTTGTTTACCCTTTTATCCTTGGGTTAGGGTTTATACCATGTCAACCCAAATTAGCAAACACCTTAGGTTCCTTAAGTTAAGACAGTAAATCCTCGTGACCTCATCGCTCTAACTTGATTTGTCAATTGCTTGCTAGGCAATTCATAGTTACCCTAACTTGGCAACTAAGCCTTACAGAAGGGTGATGTAACAGGATGACTACTTATCCTCTTGCAAGTTAGACCTGCACTTAGAACTTGCCAACATTGTTCCAAGGAGTGGAAAATCTATCTTATGATTTAACACAAAGCCATGCGACATTGCAACTTGTGCATAGGAGTCGCATCTGACTTGCGGGATCATTTCTCCCATCAAATGACGTTCCTTGGTCAAGAAATATGTTTAGTCAAGATGTAGGGTTTGGGGTGTCCTCTTGACCCAACCCAACCCTAACCTTACTAGGCCGATGACATTTGGCCCTAGGGTTTCTAAACTCAATCGGAAGTCTAGTATTAGGTCATTCAATCCTTAGGGTAAAACCCTAGATCATTATTGTATGGGCATCCAATTTACCCAAACATTGCATGAATGTGGGTAGGATATTTGGGATTGAAAGTCTTGACTTGGCATCCCAAGTGCGATACTAGGTAGAATTTTTAGCGTACTAAACTCTACCTAGCACTTTGAGGTGTTCGTCGTACCAACTAGTTATACTTTTACGAATCCCTTGAGGGTTATGCCATTACAAGTGGTCTACCTAGAATGATCTAATTGTCTTGCGACAAGAGAAATCTTTGCTTAGAAGAGATGCAAATACTTTTCCTAAGAGAAGAAAATAAATAAATTCAAGATACAACATTCCATGCAAGTATGCGAACCATACTCTTTTACTTCTATGCAACTATAAGGTTTGCAATGACCATTTCTTTTCCTTGCCTAATCTATAATGATAGACAATTCATAGGTAGCTCATATAAAAACCTACGTTGAGTTTCAACAAGAATTATATCTATAACCCTTTTGTCCGATGCATTGAATTCGTGATTTAATATGCAATGCATCTTTTTCTAAAATAGCTTCGATAAAGAAGTTCGTGCATGACGAATGTCATAAGACTATTGTTGACTTAATCCATTTAGCGGCACCCAACCCGACTTAAAAATGCAAGCATCCTCGCATGCAACAAGTAAGTTCATGGTTTCTTTTTCATGCAATGCAATTGTTTAGACAATATTCTAATAGATGTTAACGATTATATCCTACGAATCATATCTAGGAAATCATTGCCTAAATTCATTATGCGCTTGTTCTTTCTTGCGAGGAAGACAAGGATGCATTTAAACAAATTTTCATCCATTTAACCTATGCAATATGCATTTAGGATTGTCACTTTGGAAATGCAAGCAAAAAGCAACATGCAACTAAAACTCGTAAGACGAATGAGTAATTTGCATTTATAACTTTCCCATGAAAATTAAACATGCCCAAAGCATTCCTTTTATGCAAAATTAAACTTCTAAGAACATGGGCATGAGGACTCGCAGCGATGTCCACGTGTAAACTTGGGTTGGAGGCTCCCGCGTGTGCACCTTGCGTCTTTTGTTTGGGGGCCATCAATGACGTAGACTCTTGACTCCGCAAACTCGTCCTTGCCCTTTTTCGATCTCCGAACTTCCTCCAGCCCTTGGAAAATCAGTCTCAAAATCTGCCTACTCCCTCTCGCGCAGGAATTTCCTTTACAAGACGCGGTTTTAAGAATTTCGAGGATACGCCATGTGCACAAGGCTTATGGGAGCTTTGTCTTTAGAAGCTTCTTATACTTCTGTCTCAAAATGTGACGTGGAGTGGGGTGGAAATGATTGGGGAGGAGAGGATGAAGGAGAGGATGATGGTGACGATTTTGATGATGGTGATGGTGAGGAGGTGGCAACGACCAGCGTGGCGGCAACGGGCGACCTGGCGATGGCGTTTATGGCTGGAAGCAGCACGACACGGCGGCAGTTCACGGTAGCAAGGGCACACAATTTCTCTACCTCCTCCCAAGCTTCAAGGGGAGGGGAGGTTCATATAGTTGGGGGGGGGGGGGGGGGAGATAGCCACACACATGGCTAGTGGCATGCTCCCCTCCATGCTCCTCTGTCCTCCTCTTAACTCCACTCCCTCTCACACTCCTCTCCCCTGCCATGCATCGACTGAGGGGGAGGGGTTTATTAAAAAATTTTGCACTAAAGTTATACATTAATCCCTTTTCCCCCGTGAAGGGTGTTCCCATGTGGCTTGCAAGTTTTAGCCTCGGCCTTATTTGCACAACACGGTTGGGGTTTATTAATGTGCACGCGGGGTAAGCATTTAACTGCCAACTTTTTACGATGTGGGAGATTACTTTGGGGTGCCTTATTGCGTGGGGTGTGCGAGGTTTAAGGTCGACTTAATATTTTGAGCGGAAATATTACATTCTCTCCCCCTCAGAGGAATCGAGATGTCCTCATCTCGAGAAGAACTAGGGGTATTGTCGGTTGAGAGTACTTTCATCCATCCAAGTGGCATCCTCTTTGGGATAATCTTTCCACTGGAGGAGATATTCTCTCAAGGTTCTGGATCTCAAATGTCTCTCCCTAACTGTAAAATATTACACAGCGTAGTGAACAGAATCTGAGAAAGAGATAGAGAGTACACAATAGATAAGAGGAGAATCAATAAATTCTTTAACTCCAAATAACTGATACAAAGATGGCTATGTCCACCCATGCACTTCCACTGTGTGAAGCTTAGATGGTGATCTAGACAGAAGATAGGCAAAGAGCTTAAGGCTAGCTGGAACAAAAACTCTGATTGGGTGAAAGATGAGTGATCGATGGCTGTGAAGGGGTTTAGCTTTTATAGCTTGCGAAGGCCGTTAGGTCGGCCTGCTGACCGACCATATGAGCCTTCACTAGTCAGCCAGGGAATATTCCCTTTACCACAACTAGGGGCCGCTTCCGTAGCCCTCGGACCCCAAAATAGGGGCCCCTTTTAACTCCCTTACCCCGCAACTCGATGCAATGCACCTCGAGTTGCTACCAACTTAACCACTCTATCTAACCCAAAGATTAGACCCACAACGGTCACCTTTTTGCCATCCGATCACATAGATCTCATCTGATATACAAGTCAGGACTCAACCAATGTTTGGGCTCACATTTGGCTTCTCCTCATAAGGGAGGCCTTACAACTTTAAGCACCATGGATCATTGGTAGCACCTAATGAGGGTGGGGCATTGATCATATTTAACACTCCCCCTCAATGTCCACCCATAGGTGAACTATCTCCTCGGCCCAATGTCGAGTCTCTGAAGATAAACTTGAAGCAGATCCTTCGTAAGTGCTTTGGTGAAGATATCTGCTCCATTCTCCTCTGTTGGACAATAGACCAATTCCACTATCCCATTCTCTATCAAATCACACACATAGTGATACTGGATCTCTATATGTTTGGTGAGTGCATGAAACACAAGATTTTTGGCAATGGCGATGCAACTCTGATTGTCACATCTGAGCACTGTTGGTTCTTCATCCTGCACTCCCATATGCCATAGAATCCTTCTCAACCATAGTGCTTCACATGCAGCAAAACAAGCTACCTTGTACTCTGCTTCGGTAGAAGACAATGCCACTATTGGCTGCTTCTTACTAATCCAAGAGAAAATTCCAGAACCCAAAGAGAAACAATAACCAGAAACTGACTTCCTGGAATCACTGCTATCTCTTGCCCAATCTGAGTCACAGTTCTCCACAAGAGAAGTTACAAAACTATATGTGATACCATAGTCAAGAGTTTCCTTCAAGTATCTGAGCACCTGCATCCCAGCCTTCCAATGACTCTCATGAGGTTTGTTTGAGAACCTGCTCAAAACACCAACAGCAAAACTGATATCTGGTCTCGTGTTACACAAGTAGATCAGACTGCCAACCAACCTCCTATATCTCCCAATGTCTGCTAGTGCTGATGTATCCTCGACGGATAACTTTGCATTCACCTCCATAGGTGTAGCTATCTCCTTGCACTCAGTCATGCCAAATGCCTTCAAGATCTCCCATGCATACTTCTTCTGAGAGATGAAGATCTTTCCTGGCTCTTGCCAGACTTCAATCCCAAAACAATAGTGCAGCAAGCCCAAGTATGTCATTTCAAACTCAGAACTCAAAGCCTTTCGAGTTTGGTTGATCATATCCTCATAGTCACCTGTAATAAGAAGGTCATCCACATATAGGACAATCACTACAGAGTTTTTAGCATCCTGTAAACATACAAGTTAGCATCCGAGGTACATATTTTGAAGTTTAGATTTAAAAAGAACTTATCTATCTGTTGGTACCATGCTCTGGGGGCTTTTTTCAGCCCATATAATGTCTTCTTTAGCTTACACACTTTGTTCTCAGAATGGGGGGCCTCAAACCCTGGTGCTGAGCCATGTACACCTCCTCCTTGAGGTCACCATTTAGGAATGCTGACTTAACATCCATTTGGTACACTGGCCACTTCTTGTGGGCAGCCACTGCAAGTACTGTGCCAATAGTGGTCATTCTGGCAGTTGGGGCAAATGACTCTTGAAAATCAAACCCTTCAACTTGTGAAAATCCTTGGGCAACCAGTCTAGCTTTGTACTTTTCTAAGGTACCATCAGCCTTGTACTTTACCTTCCAGATCCACTTGGTGCCAATAACCTTCCACTTTGCTGGTCGATCCACTAGCTCCCAAGTGTCATTCTTCATTATGCTGTCATACTCCACTTGCATAGCAGCCTTCCATGATGGATCTGCAAGTGCTTCTTCTAAGTCAGTTGGCTCCTTTACTTCTCTCATAATCTCAACCATTAAGGCCATATTGACTATGTGAGTAGATGCCCTCCTTTGCTCCTCTATTCTCTGAGACCTCCTTGGTCCATCTGCCTTCTCCTCAACAGATGCAGGCATAGGATTATTGTGGTCATAGAGCTTCTTCACCCAGCGCGGCAATGGCTTTTCCGGTGGGGTGATGTCAGGTTGGTGAACTTTTTCCTCATCATCTGAAGATGATGCTTCCTCCTCCTTAAGGATAGGGATAGCTCTCGGGACAGGTTCATAGTGGACTACTTTTTCGCTTGATGATAAAGTGGAAGAACTTGCCTTCTCCTCCTCCACTGTATGCGGCTCCTCCTTGAACACCACATCACCGCTCGCTATGATCTTCTTTGTCTCTTGGTCATATAATTTGTAAGCCTTCTGCTCATCACTATAACCCAAGAAGATACATTTTTTGCTTTTTGGTTTTAACTTGTTTCTCTTCTCATCTGGAACATGAGCATAACATTCACACCCAAAAATTTTGAAATGTGAGATAGATGGTTTCTTACCAGTGTAAGCCTCATGAGGTGTTTTTCCCTTGAGAGCCTTTGTGTAGCTCCGATTAAGAATGTAGACTGCAGTATTAATAGCTTCATCCCAAAAATGGTTAGGCAATCCCTTGCCCTTTAGCATGCATCTTGCCATCTCCACAATGGTGCGATTCCTGCATTCCACAACACCGTTCTGCTGAGGTGTGTGAGGCGTCGTCAATTGACGCTTGATCCCTTTGCTCTTGCAAAAGCCTTCAAACTCCTTTGAGTTGAACTCACCACCACCATCTGTTCTAAATTTCTTCACACTTTTCCCTCTTTCATTCTCAACAAGTTTTAGCCATTCTTTAAACTTACTAAAAGCTTGAGCCTTATCATAAAGGAAGTACACCCACATCTTCCTACTGTAGTCGTCGACAATCAACATAAAATAAGAAGATCCCCCCAAGGCCTGTGTAAGCATCTTACCACACAAGTCAACATGCACCAACTCTAGAGGAGCCTGTGCTCTATTCTTGCTTTCTTGTGGAAATGCCTTTCTCTGTTGCTTGCCCATCATACAAGCTTCAAGGTTCCTTTAATTCAGTTATTGTAGGTAGGTGAGCAACCATACCTTGCTTTTGCATCTCCTTCAACACTGCAAATCCGATGTGTCCAAACCTTTCATGCCAAAGCTTACTTGTGCCCACTCCAGTGGTGGCTGTAAGAGCACTTAGCTCATACATGTTGTTCCTTCTTTCTCCTTTGCCAATAGTTGTGCTAGCACTATCAAGAATTTCTGCACATGTCTTCTTGAACCTCACTTCATGACCAAGATCAGTTATGGTAGCAACAACTGATAACAGATTTCTCCTAATTTTAGGAACATACAACACATTTGAAAGCTTTTTGACTTCACCATTTGCAGCAACAAAAGAAATAGTACTTGTGCCCGCAGCAAGGCATTTAGCATCATTTCCAACCATCACAGTGATGGATTCTTGTAGAGGTTCCATAGAACTGTATAGACCTTTCTTGTTGGTCATGTGATGGGAGGCCCCACTATCCAACACCCATGAGTCAGTGGTAGATTCTTCTTGCGCCGAGGAGCACACTTCCTCAATGGTCGCCATGAATAATTCCAACTCTGCTTCAGCAGTATTGGCTGTCTCTTTCCCTTTACTTTTAAGGGTACCATTCTTTTCATCTGCCTTCTTGACACGACAATCTGCAATTGCATGTCCTTTCTTCTTGCAATAGAAGCACTCTCCTTGAAACTTCTTCTTGCCACCCTTCTTCTTTTTGTCACCATCATTTTTGGTGGAGGAACCACCTTTGCCTTTTGCATTGGCAGAGAATGCAGCATCTCCATTGTTGCTTCCTTCTCAGGCTTTCAGCCTCAACTCCTCCTCCATTAATAATGCACAAAACTCCTCAAAAGTCAAAGCTTGGGGTCTCACCTGAGTATTAAGGGTAGTTACTAGTCCATCAAACTTTTGTGGACAAATCCAAAGACACCTCCGAGCTAGCTCTTCGCTAATCTTTTGTATCCCAGCGCTAGCCATATAGTCGTGTAGATTCTTAATCCGAGTGATGAATGCTTCAACCGTCTCTCCTTCAGCAAACTTCTCCGCTGCTAGCTAATTCTCCAAGTTTTGAATCCTTGTTTGGTTTCGTGTTTCATACTGACTCCTTAGTACATTCCAAGCCTTTAACGCTTTGGTTGTATGCTGAATCAAAGTTAGAACACTGTCAGAACAGCTTGTAACTAAGGCACACAATGCATCTGCATTCCTTCGTTTCCAAGCTCGTAGAAGATCTGCATTCGGAGAAATCATCACACTAGGATTTGATGGGTCGGGGGTAGGCTGTGGTTCTGCGTCAGTCCCCAGCACAGTCTCCAGAAGCTCATAATAATCAAGGATAGTTGTAATTTTGAACTTCCACAAGGTGTAGTTTGTACCATCTAACTTGCCTTCGCTGAAGGTTGGTGGACAAATCCTCAGTGTTTGAATAGCCGGTACAACAGCACCACCTCCTGCACCGCTTCTTGATACACTAGAACCACTTCCGAAAGTCGACATAGTTTCTCTTTGTTGTTGAAGCCTTTGCCTCTTGCACACTCTCCAATCTCTAGAGCCCCCTGGGCTCTGATACCATGTAAAATATTACACGGCGCAATGAACAGAATCTGAGAAAAAGATAGAGAGTACACAACAGATAAGAGGAGAATCAGTAAATTCTTTAACTCCAAACAACTGATATAAAGATGGCTCTGTCCACCCGTGCGCTTCCACTGTGTGAAGCTTAGATGGCAATCTAGATAGAAGATAGGCGAAGAGCTTAAGGCTAGCTGGAACAACAACTCTGACTGGGTGCAAGATGAGTGATCGATGGCTATGAAGGAGTTTAGCTTTTATAGCTTGCGAAGGTCGTTAGGTCGGCCTGTTGACCGACCATATGAGCATTCACTAGTCGGCCAGGGAATATTCCAGGGAATATTCCCTTTACCATCGAGCCGGGGGCGATGCCACTGGACCCCCGCCAGGGGGGCCGCTGGTTCCCCCTGGGACCCCCCAGCTAGGGGCCGCTTCCGCGGCCCCCTACCCCAAAATAGGGGCCCCTTTTAACTCCCCATAAGGGGGGCCTTACAACTTTGAGCACCATGGATCATTGGTAGCACCTAATGAGGGTGGGTCATTGATCATATCTAACAATAACATCTAAGATCCTGCCAAGCCATTGCTCAAGGACTCCTTGGCTAGGCATTACAACTTGTTGATCATCAAGCACATGACTAGGGTTAGGTACATACTTTTTTCAGTAGACTGATATGGAATACATTATGAACTTTTAGGTTCTCAGGGAGTTGAAGTCTGTAAGCATTTGGTCCTGGGCACTTGAGAATCTTGTAGGGTCCATAATATCTTGGACTTAGCTTCTTACATTCACCCAAGGATAGGGAACTCTTCTTTGAACGTATGCGAATGAAGCCCATGTCACCTTTGATGAAGGATCTATCTTGACGTTTTAGGTCCGCGTAAGCCTTCTGTTTGTCCTTGGCAGCTTGGATGTCCTGTCTTATTGACTTGATTTGGTCATCCATATCTTCCAGTATATGCTTTGAAGCTTCAACCCTCAAGGTCGGATCCAAGAAGTTTAAAGGACTACGACAGTCGTGCCCATACAATGCTTGAAAAGGGGTCATCCGAATGCTTTCTTGATAAGAAGCATTGTAGGCAAACTCAACCAGTGGCAAATATTGAATCCACTTTTTGGGTTCACGGCAACACTGTGCCCTTAGCATATCCTCAATGACTTGGTTGACTCGCTCCATTTGACCATCGATTTGGGGATTGTAAGTTGTACTGAAACAGAGTTGAGTCCCAATGGCTTTGAAGACAGCCCTCCAGAAGTGTGATGTGAAGAGAGAGTCACGATCACTAATGATTCTTCTAGGTAACCCATGCAGTCTGAATATCTCCTTGATAAATAACCTTGCAATGTCTGAGGCTTTATAGTTTGTCTTAACAGGGATAAGATGTGCAACCTTGGTGAGCATATCAACCACAACCATAATGGAGTTGTAACCTCCCTGAACTTGGGGCAGGCTAACAACAAAGTTCATACTGATGAATTTCCATTTCATTTGGGGAATGCCGAGTGGTTGCAACTTCCCTGGAATTTTGACATGTTCGGTCTTAATGTGTTGACAAGACAAACATTCAGTGAAATATTTGAGAACGTCGCCTTTAAGCCTCTCCCAATAATAGCTCTTTCTGACTGCATTGAGGGTCTTGGCATAGCCAGGGTGTCCTGAGAAAGGGGAGTCATGAGCTTCAGAAAGTATTTTCTGCTTGAGTGACTAGCTTGCCGGTATACATAATCCCACCTACATGCCATATTCGTAGAGAATAGGGGTAGATTATAACTCGGGTGTGCATGGAAAGTATGATTTTCCAAGGATCTATAATATGAATGTAGGGAGTCCAGAGGACTGCTTCATTTTCATTGAGCACGACGTCCGCCCATCCATCACGTACTTCCTCAAAAAGTTCACATCTTGCCTCGACCCTGCATTCATCATGCTACCTGTAATTATCTTAGGGTAGTTAGGATTTCGCTCAAGCAAAAGCCCATGGCGAAAGAGGCTCGACTGTTGCCACTCTTTTTTTAATCTCAACACAGGAATTGATAGCTTCGCAATGGCCCATCTTATGATGAGGGCCACAATCCTACCTTCCTTTTTTATGGTGGTCCTTGAATGTATGAATAGATAGCCACTTCACCAAGTGTAGTCATCCCTTCCTGTAAAAAAGACCCCTAAATGTACGTATTAGCATAAAAGGCTACTTGCATAGTAGACCCTTCCTTACCAAGTCTCTTAGGACTCCTCACAATGTAGCTCTTGAAGGGCATTGGGATGATGTCTAGCGTGATCTCTCCTAATGTATTAAATATTAAAAGAAAAGAGAAAAATAAAAGAAAAAAAGCAAAGAAAGGACAAATATGAAGCATAAGAAAAGGAAGAAATGGAATTTCTATGTATCATTAGAGTGCCATAGACATTGCACCTAGGGACAATTATATCCCTAGCCCCTTCTCCCACTTTACGCTTAGGACACATCAAGGGCAAGACACACTTAGGGAGTTTAAACTCACTTATGATTAGACCTATCTCCTTAGTCACATTCACAACACCTTCCCTTGCATGATCGGGTCCTCAAGTATAGGACAACACAACAGGCTTGACCTAGCTCCCAGTTCCATTGGCACTGACATTATGTACAGTACACAATGAGGTACGTACACCCCCAGGTAGTGCACTTCCTTTTCCTTTCAAGAACATTTGATAACCCACGACCAACTACCAACCTCAGAGACCCCTGCCACCCACTCAATCTCTTTTTGGCCTTCACAACCCCACATCCATTTTGCTCTACTTCTTCCCCATGGCCAATCTCCCCAAAGCTCCATCATCGACCCACATGGCAAACCTTCAACCACACGAGCCCTCACCTCTACAAGTACAATGGGACTGTCACTTGGCTAAGAGGGGGGAAATGTTAACTGTGGTACAAAGGAAGTGAAAGAAAATCAAAAGATGCATGACAAAGTGGAAAAATGTGACCTAATGATAAAAATAGGGAAAAAAAAGCCAAAAGCACAGGAGTAACTATTAAAAGGTCCAAAGCAAGTGCAAAAAGGGAAAGGTGCATTTTAAATATAAAAACGTTCCCTAATTTTTTGTAAAAGAGCCTCGGCTTCCTTCTTGTGCAATTTGTAAATCAATACGGGTATGGGTGAAGGAACAATGTAAATAGGAAGGGAATAAGGAAAGAGGACCTAGGTTAAAATGGCTAGTAGTCATGTAAAAAAGGGATGGGCACCAAGGAGGAGGTAGGGCATATATAAAAGGCAAAAAGTTAATGAAGAAGCTCATTCTTATGTGTGGCCAAAACTAGCTCTTCTTTTTCTTCTTCTTGCTTGTGCTTGTGCTTGAGAGAGGAAGTAAGGGAGTAAGTGTGTGAGAGTGAGGGACCATGGTAGAGAAGCTCTCCATCTTCTCCTCCCTTCTTCTTCTCTTGTCTCATGTGTGACAATGGAGCTTGGAGCTTGGAGCTCAATGATTGAGCTTGCATCTTAGATCATGGAGCTACCGGAGAGCTCGTGGGAGAAGGCAACTCCATTGAGCATGAAGGTAAGCTTACTATAGCTATAGGAGGGAGAGTGCACATGGCAATGTGAGAGGTAGCCATTGCACTTGGCTTGAAATGCTTGAAACAATAAGCATTCCATGGGTCTTGGTGGTCAAGAAAGAGCTTCCACAAACATTCCATGTGTATATGTCTTCTCAAAGAGTTTGTGTATCCTACATCTTGCAATCATTACATTCCATGTTTGCATATGCTTTGAGAAGATCTAAACATGAATGCCCTTGAGCTTAGTTTCTCATTCTTCCATCCTTGAAAAGATATAGGTAGAGACTCCTCAAAATCCCCTTATTGCAAATGATATGTAATGAGTGTAGTCCAAGCTATCTCATGTTGCTTTGGATGCCCATCAAAGACCCTATAGGTTGTGAGCATCATCCACCATTCCACATCACTTCTTATCCCTTGTAAACAAAGGTAAAAAGAGAAAACATGAAGAGAGGATTTTTTGTGAGTTATTGCAGCTAAAGAAGAGAAGAGATTTGGGAGGGCTAAATGACTCTGTGTGGAGATAAGAGAAGAGGAGAGAGAGAGGATCACAATTTGTGGGATTTTTCTTTTGAAGATTGTAGTTGGGAGAGAAGAAAATATCTATGGCTTAAAAGCGTTTTGTTGAGATGGTAGTATCTATGGAAATGATATCTTAGAATTGGGTCTATTGTTGTAGCTCCTATGTTATCTATGCATGATTAAGAGGGACTATTTTCATCTTCTTTTATATTTCTAAAGCTTTAAGAAGACTAGTCATTTTGAAAGTTTCTATGATATTTATCTCTCTATGAGTGGAACTATAAGAGGACCATTGTAGTTTTGAGTAACAGATGGTGTATGATATATGTCTAATAGTTCTTTGTTAGTAAAATAAGAAAACAAAAGGTTTGGATGATTGCTACTCCATTACCTTGTAAAGTTTACATATTGTTATGATAGGCTAAATATGGAATTTGAGTTGGTGAAAATATGAGTAGGTTGTTGTACTAATGTTGGCAATTGCAGACTACAAGGTTTTTGAAAATGGAATGTTTTTCTCTTGTAGCAAGAAAAAAATCGTTTTGTCTACTATTCTATAATATTCTTATAAGATAATAGCATACCGGAATCTCGAGGGGTCCACCTTATAGAACATGTAAGATACCGTGTGAGTTCAAAAGAAAGGGTATAATATTTAGTAAAATTTATAGGGTTATATTTACAAAAGGGGGTTTTAAATTACAATTTGAAAAAATCGATAAGTTTAGTGAAGTAGAAGGGGTCATTTGAAGGCCTTATAGCATGTAAAGAAAGGGTATTTCTTAATATCCTTTGAACACATGTTATATAGATGATTTCTTATAGGTGGATCCCTCAAGGTTGCGATATACACAATTTTGTATGTCAATAAAGATCTAAGTTTGAAAACATCTTGTTGCCTCTACTCTTGTGAATCCCTTAAATTTTATAGTTTTGCAATTCTTGTAGTTTTGCAATCCTTACAATCTTGCAAACCTGAAGTCTTTATAATATTGTAATTTTGCAAATTATAATGCAAAGAAATTTAAAATACTAACACTTTGGGTAGAGCTTTTGAATGAAAATAAGGTAAAAGCAAAGAAGCACGATTTGTCGACTATGATGTTTGTTTGAGAAATTTATTTATGTAGGACCCTCAATTTTATTATGTGGTATTGGGTTCAAGACTAATAGAGGCCAAACAACTAGTTTATCTATCACAGTTTGATGCATCTGCTGAGGATCTCTTGCAAATCATATTAGTCAGAAAGCATCTGGATAAGTGATCATCCTAGCCATAAACATAAGCATGACTACTCTTGGGTATGATACTTTCACTAGTATCGAAAATAAGAATGCTAATAAGTTTATCAAGAAATTGTAATGGATAGCTAAAGTAGTGATATAGAAATTGATGTTAACAAGATCAAATGATTGATATGCTTCTTAAGGGATTTGCGAGATTATCATCAGACTCCCTAAATTGGAAAACAAAGAAAAATTGGAATGAAGCTAAGACTATTTCTATTACCAACTTTGTAAGAATGCAAACTCACGATAGTTTATGGAAATCTTCGGAAAGACTTTATTATGAGAAGAATGAGGAGTATCCAAAATTTTTGTTAGATTTTAAGAGAGTTGGACAAAAGCTACATGAGAAATGGAGAAGACTCTAGTTGTGTTTTTGAAAAAGAAAAAGGTTGTTTCTTTACTTAAACCTAAATTTAGAGAGAAGATTTTTGACAAAAAGCCCTAACTCATTTGTGGATGCAATTAAAATGGCTAAGAAAAGATAGAAGATGTTGGATATGAGATTGGAAGAATTCTGAGATACACAATAGCAAGCTGTAAGTCTTCTTATGATACTTTAAAGAGCTAAAAATGTTGTCCGAAAAGGTTATAGAAAACCTATTGATGATGTAATTCAAACACTGTAGTAACAATTGGGAAATCTAAATTTGAATATGAACATGTTGCAAGCTAGAATACCTCCAATGCAACTAAGATTTGGAGGACCCCCCAAGAACACATGGGAGAACTTTTAATGTGTTAATTTCAAGGAAAGAGGACATATTTCCCCTAGTTGTCCATGCCCAAGAGAAATAAGAGGGGAAATATATTATTTGCCATTAAGGAATGCTAGGAAAGATCATAGGCAATATCAATAATGAGCACAACCTGAGCTGAATAGGTAACAATTAAAAAAAAAGACTATATTATCCAATCATGGGAAAATTGCACATCTAGCTAATAAGATAGTTAGAGAGAGGAATATTGAAAGTAAAACTCAAAGGAAAAAAAGAACTCAAAAAGAAAAATAGGTTATAGATGAGCTAGAGACTACCAAGAAAGCTAAACTAATAAGGAAATTCAAATTGAGGATTTTTCTTTGGGAGTAAATAAAATTTCTTATAATCTACTTAAGGATCTTAAAAGGAAAAAGAATGATGTTACATAGGGATATTTGTTGCAAATGAGTTCATCCTTAAGAAGACAATGGCTTGGGCTCATTAGTATTAGAAAAGGAGAAAAAAGTTGATCATGTGTGGAGGCTATATATCTATCAAACATGGAAGATATAATACCAATCATAGATGCATGGAGACATGGAAGGAAAGTTAATCAAGTTTATATAGATGGTGATGTACAAGTATATGTAATCGCTAAAGAGACAATGCTATAAACACATCTTAAAATGATAGGAACGTTGATACCTAAGGGTAAAATGTCTAACAGCTCAAAGGTATGATTATTGAAACTATGGAGTTTAATATTGGATATTAGAGAGCTTCCTTGATTTTCATGTTATGCCTACAAAGCTAAGGGAATATCCTCTCATTTTGCCTAGATCATTTGATTAGTATGAGGTCCAAAAAAGATTGGTATAGAGACAAATTGGAACTTTATCTGGATAAACATGTAGGGAAATGATCTAACCAATGGGGAAAGAGCTAAATATTTTGCTATTTTGAAGAAATATCCTAAGAGGCTTACGAGCTTAGAGGTACTAATATAATTTGGTATCATATCAATTTGAAAGAAGGATGCAGACCACTACCTCAAAAACTAAGAAGGCTTGGTGCAATTCAAAACCATGTATTTGCATAGGTTGAGGAGTGGCACAAGGTTGCTGCTATTGGGCTTCCTATTTCTACTCAGGTGAGACATTCTTAGGAGACTTGGAGCTCTTATGTAGGCTCCTTGATGCCTCTAATGGCTACTCATTGCTTGCAACTTTTTCATCTTGATATTATCATCATGTCCTTGGATTTGACAACTACATTGCACAGTTGTATCTCAATATTACGATCTATCTCCTTCTTTCAATAGGTGAAGTTTGGCTTTTTGGTGTTTATCTTAGCTTGCTCAATTTCTTGAGTGGCTTTTGACCTAGGCCATATTCCAAGGTCAGGCCATTCCCTTTGTTTTGTTTGGGCTATGACTAGCATAGATGGTGATGCACGTAGTTTGGGCAACCAAATCCATCAATTTTCTACATAATACCCTTGAACACATGACAATGCTTTAGAAACCCATCGTGGGTATGCTAACTCTCTATCAACATTTACGGTGATATCCCTAAGATCTTCATTTATTTATGCATGAGGGTCTATGTTTTGGAGTATTAGAAATGGGATGGGAGCTATGTGATGCTTGGGTTCTCTTGCAAGGACTAAGAAACTTCACATTGAGGGGCATTTGCTTTTAGCCTTGTGCTTCCAATAGTTCTCTAAGTACTTTATAACTCTATTTCCTTGAGTTTTGATGTAGGGTAGAAATTCATTGCTTATCCTTATCTTTAGCAATGGTTGTTTTTGCCAAAGATCGTGATGATCTTGATGCTAGCTAGGGTCAAGTATATCCGTTGTGCCTCATAGTCTATATCAAAACTAGTTGCACATTTGAAAGGTCTGGCAAGTAAAATTTCCTTATCGACACCCTCTTGATTAGAAATCACATAAAAAATAGATGGAAAGCTTTCAATTTCCAAGACAATTAAGATATTGCATTTGCCTAGAAGAGAGTACAATGATCCTTTGTAAGGAGTGAGTATAACATTTGTGGACACTAGTTTAGGTTGTCCTATGCAAGTCGAAGCATGATAGGTGAGGATATTATAATTAGCTCTATTGTCAATGAGAGATTCAATGGTATGCTCTCACAATTAATTGGACCCTAAGATAGGCAGGTGGGATTAGCTCATCATCTTCACGATCAATGATGCCAACCTTTTCCATGCACATAGAATTTTTAGGTTAGGCATAGGGAACTTGCTACTAGGTATTGCATTTTCTAGACCTTCTATTGGAAGAGAGAGGGAGAGAGATAATGTAATGGAGCAGCAACCTAACCTTTTGGTCGTTCATCATCTTTCATTATTTCATAGACTACTAACATAACAGAAGTGTATACAATAGTACTAAGGTCCATAGGACCATTCACACTAGGTCTAAGACCACTGACTTATTTAATATCCTACACTTGCTGATACAACTGGACATAGCTAATGTCGGTCATACATACTGACAGGAGAGTAATGGGAGCCTGATATTCTAACACTCCCCCTCAAGCTCAAATCATCTGATGAACTCCAAGTAGCTGTCTGAAACTACTAAACTTATCTTTACCCAAAGACTTGGTAAAGATATCTACAACCTGTTCATCAGTCTTCACATGTATAAGATCTACTCTCCCTGCAAAAAATATCTCTCTGATAAAATGGTAGTGTACCTCTATGTGTTTTGTCCTGTCATGGTATACTGGATTCGTTGCCAGGAGTAAACTACTGAGATTGTCGCATAATAAGGTCACTGGAGCATCCACCTAAATATCCAAATTAGCCATAAGCTTGATCAGCCATGAAATCTCACATGCTACCAATGCAGCACCCCTGTACTCTGCCTCAGTACTAGACAATGCAACCGTTGGTTGCTTCTTGCTGCTCCAGCTGATCATGCCACTTCCAAAGCCAAAAGCATAACCACTCGTAGATCTGCGATCATATGAGCATCCTACCCAATCCGCATCTGTGTATCCAACCAGTTTCAAGGGGTTATCTCTCACATAGAACAGCCCATAATCTACAGTGGACTTAACATATCTCATAATCTGCCTAACAACATCCAAATGTGGCTTCCTGGGCTTCTGCGTAAACTGATTTATGAGCCCAAATACATAACCCAAGTCCGGACTAGTGATGGTCAAGTAGATCAGACTTACAACCATCTGCCTGTACATAGTCACATCCTAAATTTTAGCTTCAGTGCTAATGTCTAGCTTGACATTCTAATCAAGAGGTGTATCCAATGGTTTACAATCAGCCATGCCATATTTCTTCAGCATTTCCATGGCATAATGTTTCTGCATCAGCCATAAACCATTTTTAACCTTGATCACCTCAATACCCAAAAAGTACTTCAATTCACTTGGATCTTTCATGTCAAATTCATATTTCATCATCTGTATAATGTGTCTATCCCCAAATCATCATCACCTGTGATTATCAGGTCATCAACATAGATGACCAGCACTACCAAGCCTTTGTCTGTATTTTTTGTAAACAGACTATGATCACCCCTGCCAACAACAAATCCCAAACTCTGCAAGTAATTGCTGATCCTTGCATGCCAGGCTCTTGGAGCTTTCTTTAGCCCATACAATGCTTTTTTCAGCTTACATACATAATGCTGAAAATCAAGGCGAATATATCCTTCAGGCTGAACCATATAAACATCCTATGCTAAGTCACCATTAATAAAGGCATTCTTCACATCCATTTGCTACAATTTCTAGCCTTTAGCAGCAACCAAAGCAATCGTAGTGCGTATGGTTGCCATCTTGGTAACATGGCTGAATGTTTCCTCATAATCAAGTCCATACTATTGGGCATACCCCTTAGCAACCAGCCTGGCTTTGTACCTTTGCACACTGCCATTCGACTTGCATTTGATCTTGTAGACCCATTTGCAACCAATGGTCTTTTTCGCTTTAGGAAGTAGTACAAGATCCCATGTCTTATTTTCAGCCAAGGCATTCATTTCTTCATCCGTAGCTACACATCAGTTCTCATCTTTCACTGCTTCATCATATGTACCTGTTCTTTGATCTCAATCACTTTTGTCATGTAAGCATAATGCTTTGCAAAGTAGCCACTGTAAGTCAACCTTTCAATAGGATATTTGACTCTTTGGGATCATCTAGGCTGTGGTGCACTGCTCGATTCTCCTCTCTCATGAGGCGGAATGTACCTGCTCTGCCTCGTGCCAGGCGTATAGATAGTTGGAATACCAAGTTCACTGTCTAAAGTGTCAACAGACTCATATCCAGAAGTCATATTCTACCAGGTGTCATCATACCAGATGCATCCTCAGTAGCTTTCTCTTTTCCTTTGCTGTCCAAGACATCATATCTCCCCCTCACTGACATACTGGTATTAGTGGATGATGAGCTCCTCAATCTCCCTATCCATGGGGATACTGTCTGACAACTAGGACTTGTCATAGCAGTGCTCTGCTGCGAATCAACTATAGATACATGAGTAGAAGGCATATCCAATGGCACTGCAGCTAGTGATACATACCAAGAACCCATCTCATCAAAGACAATATCCCTGCTTACCAAAGTCTCCCTGGTAGAGGGATCATAGCATTTGTATGCCTTCTTCTCCTGCGAATATCCAATGAAAATACATTTATGTGCTTTTGGATCCAGCTTCTTCCTTTTCTCATCTGGAATGTGCACATAGGCAAGATAGCCAAAGACTTTCATGTGACTTACATCCGGCTTATAGCCATACAGCTTCTCAAATGGTGTCATCTCATGAATACCTGCAGTGGGAGTCCAATTCAAGATATACATGGCTGTCGTAATAGCCTTAGCCCAATAATATGTTAAAAGACACGGATCTAGAGCATGGTAGCTATGGAGGTTGGAACTCAAAGTACAAACTCATGAAGACATAGACTAGACAAGACCAATTGTCACACAAGTGAATTAGGTTCCAAGATTGAGACTTGGACTCATAAAGACATTCTTGTGTGTAAGGACAATGACACTAACACTTGATTGAAAGGACAATAGCATTACTTGAAAAGTGAACCAAGTACATGTCTTTATAGCTTTCCAACTTCTCCACTCTCCTCACTGTGCTTATGGGATACAACACCTCATCTTGCAGCATATATCATTTGTCTATTTCTCAACACCCCCAACAAATGATGAGTCTCTACCTTGATGGCTTTTGCCCCCCCTGCATACAAAGATGAACTAGGAGACTAGCTCTATGGCAGCCTAGTCAAGTTAAGGCTTGAAATTGTACATTTTTTGTAGGGTTTTTACAAAGTCAAATCCAGAAAGATCCACTATGGGGAAAACATATGAAAGATGCAATAAAAATTCTTCAAAACAATTTGTCAGAGTTGTTGATGGTAGCGGAAGTATCTTCTCCTTCTTCTTCTTCATTCATGAACTGGTTTTGGTGATGATCACTTTGCACTTGTTGGGCTCTTTTCTTGTGGAAACATTCACTAGCTACATGGCCAGTCTTACCACAATAATGTCATGTCATCTGACTTCTGTTGTCGGTGTTGAATCCTCGACCTCTTCCTTTGGGTCCAGTAGCTCCTCTAGTGTATAAGAGGTTTTCCCTTGAGCTGGTCTCTTTTACATCTTTGCTTTTAAATTTTCTTTCTTCATCAAGCATTGAGTGCTCAATATCTTTGAGTGAGAGACTCAGAACATTACTTAGAGTGGACACAAGGTTCTCATATGGATCCTTGTTTACACTTGCAAGCAGTACGGCTATTGCTTCATCTTCATCAATATTCTTTTTAAGAGTTGCAAGCTAGGTTTTTAAACTCTTAAACTTATTAATCTGTATGGACATGGAAGCACTATCCTTTATATCCAACTTATAAAACTGCATGAGCAATTTTACCTTTGAATTCTTTGCTTGAGTACCAAAGATCTTGTCAAGCTCTTCCTAAGCCTTTGTAGCATCTCTGATGCCACAGACATGATGCAGGACATCATCAGATAGTCCCCAGGCAATGATGCCTAGAGCTTTTTTGTTCATCTTCTTCCATTCTTTGGTTCTAGCTACTGCAAGTATCCCGATTTCTACATCTTCATTCTTGTCATCTGTATCTTCTTCCTCATCTTCAAATAGGTCCCACAAATCCTTGCACATGAGGTGGTACATGGTCTTCTCCTTCCAAGCATGGAAGCCTTCTCCATTGAACTTTGCTATTTGCTCAAGCTCTGCCATGTTGAGCAACTCCAATTAACTGAGAAAAGACTAGGAAGGAGGATTTGTGAAGTGTCACAAGGAGGTCAGTGTCAACTGACACTAGTTGAGTATCAATAGATACTATTCTTGAGCTTAGTGTTGAATGTTGGTGCTTGATCTTCTTCTTGCTTTTTGATTTGAAGTGTCAATCTTGCTGGGAACTGAGTTCTGACCTAGATAAGAGTGGTAGTGTGTCCCCTAAGTTGAAGGGAATGAGAAATTGAAGAAAAAGTGAGCTTGGACCTTGATGGCTATGGCTTCCTGGATTAGGGTTTTGACCCAGGCCTAGTTTTTTTCAGATATCTAGAGCTAGAGTTGATCATTTTGAAAACTTTTCTTATGTAAATGTAGCTTACTCCATGCTCTACAACAACCCCATGAAAATCGTCAGGATCGGGTACAGCAATATGCTTGCAGATCAACGAATCATCAGCAGGTGCAGTTATGGCAGCAACCTCAAATTTCAGCAATGCCAAGCTTGTGAGTGCCCAACATCAAGCTTAGATGTGATAAGAAGAAGCTCCTTGAGTAGAAGAACAATCCCCCAGAAGAAAGCACACTGAAATATTTCCTGGTTTGAGAGATATGAGAGCTCAAAGTGAGGTATGTCCTGCAGGCCACAAAATGGGGTTATGGCAGCCACTGACAATAGTGACAATGCTGAGGTCTAGATAGCCATATCTCATGGATTGATGTGATAAAGGGAAGCTTTGTGAGGTGGGAAACACCTCTCCAGAAGGAAGCTCAGAGAGATTTGGTATGTGGAGTGAGATACAGGAGCTTCAAGATGACAGGGTGCTGCTGGCTATGGCTAACATGGAAGCTCAAGTGAAGGTAGAGTTGAGAGAGGAAGTCATGGACTAGAACTGAGCTGACTAGAGTTGAAGAGGGATTGGGAGAGAGCAAAGGAGAGCTAAACCATGCTCAATTGAGCTCTGATACCATGTTAAAAAACATGGATCTAGAGCATGGTAGCTATGGAGGTTGGAACTCAAAGTACAAACTCATGAAGACATAGACTAGACAAGACCAATTGTCACACAAGTGAATTAGGTTCCAAGATTTAGACTTGGACTCATAAAGACATTCTTGTGTGTAAGGACAATGACACTGACACTTGATTGAAAGGACAATAGCATTACTTGAAAAGTGAACCAAGTTCATGTCTTTATAGCTTTCCAACTTCTCCACTCTCCTGATTGTGCTTATGGGATACATCACCTCATCTTGTAGCATACATCATTTGTCTATTTCTCAACATAATAGAGCGACATATTCTTTTCATTCATCATGGCACGAGCAGCTTCCATCAAGACCCTGTTCTTTCTTTCAGCTACCCCATTCTGCTGAGGAGTGTAGCTGCAGGTAAGCTGCTTGCATATGCCATTTTCAGCTAGAAAATCATCAAACTCATTTGGCACATACTCCCCACCGCTATCTGATCTCAAGCAAGAGATACAGTAGTCAAATTCCTTTTCAACCTGCTTTTTAAAGTGCTCAAAAATAGCAAAAACCTCATCCTTTGTCTTCAGAATATAGACCCAAGTATAGCGACTAAAGTCATCAATGAATGTCACATAGTATCTAGAGCCTCCCATAGATGCATTATGGGCTGGCCCCCAAACATCAGAGTGCACTAACTGTAACGGACGTGTACTCTGCCTTACATGCCTGACAAATGGCAACCTAGATTTCTTACCAAACTGGAAAGCATCGCAAATATGACCAATATCTGAGTATTGGAACTTGGGTAAACCTGTAATGAGCTATTTTTTTTGCATAATTTGCAGCCTTTGAAAATTTACATGCCTCACTCTCTTGTGCCAAATTTCCAAATCTCTGATAGTGCCAGAACCAGTTTGCGAGCCAATTAGACTCTTGGTCATTTAGATTTAGGGATCGTGAGATCATTGTGGAGAAGTCTAATGTGGAGACAAATTCTATATAGCTAGGAAGTTGTTCGTGAGTTTGTGGAAATGCTAGGGTTTCTATTTTGTGATGAGGACAAAAAGTTGAAAAGAAAAGGGAGATAAAGGTTCTGGTCATGATGATTTAAAAGTGACTCATTGTCATGAAGGCCATGAAGTTGATTATAGGGTCATTTCCTTCAAAAGAAAATCTTATTCTTCTAGCTATGTGTCAAAGTCTAACATAAAGGTTACATTCTATGCTCTTATTGGCTGTGACATACGAGGCCAAGTCATGATTTCTTTAGTGTGAAGTTGTCAACATTGTGTTTGAGATATTTATTGGTATTATATTTCATGTGCTAATGTCTTATGGTAGCTTACTCTTATTTTTGAAGAGTGTAGGGTTTTGGTTGGCAACACAAATTGGAAACATTTGTTTATCTTAAAGAGGGCTTATGGGTTGTTAGATTGGGCTACAACAAGATGAATGCAATAACTCCAAAATAGTTAAATAGCTCAATGTATGTAAGTGAACTTATGCATCTAGAAGGATATGAAAAAGACACATGCAATCACCAAATCATGTTGTCCATGGAAGAAGTGGGTAGACAACTTGCATGAAACAAATATATCATGAAATAGGTTTAAAACTTTTCAAAATTTTCATCAACTATAGGGTTTATCTTGCTTTTTGGGAGACAATAGGATCATGAAAATGTATCTATTTGCCAAGTGTTTGGTTAGAGTAGTAAAGGTGTAAACCTTAGGGAGTCCACCTTATAGATCATGTAAGATACCATTTGAGTTCAAAGAAAAGGGTATTTTATTTAGTAAAATTTATAAGAGTACATCTACAAAAGAGGTTTTTCAATTACAAAAAAGGGTTTTCAATTACAAAAGAGGTTTTTCAATTATAATTTGGAAAAAACCCATAAGTTTAGTAAAGTAAAAGGGGGATGTTTTATGGCCTTATAGCATGTAAAGTAAGGGTATTTCTTAATACCCTTTGAATGCACATTATATAGATGATTTCTTATAGGTGAACTCCCTAG
This sequence comes from Lygodium microphyllum, assembly GCF_053477565.2. Lineage (NCBI taxonomy): Eukaryota > Viridiplantae > Streptophyta > Polypodiopsida > Schizaeales > Lygodiaceae > Lygodium > Lygodium microphyllum. The sequence goes on along the minus strand of NC_141144.1, from coordinate 96,577,652 downwards.
GAGGTAAACAAAGATGATACTTATGTATAGGGTGTTGAATCAACTTTGGGTACATGCTCATGGATTTTGGATGCTTGGATTTGGCAACCTTTAAATTGAGAGGTCGATTTCTAGTAGCTTGTGTTTATGGCAAAGATAGGCATATGTATTGCAATTTCTATGGACCACAATCTTTGCTAAGGGCTTGTCTATGAACACACCTGAGCTACATAAACCTTGGATGCAATGGAGGGCTGACTAGAGTTTGGATCTAGTTTTAGTTACTTTTGAGCCATAGAAGTCCTTGGAAGCAGTCAAGGACTAACATCCAAGACTTTCTTATAAGAAAAGTTAGATTTGGATTCAAATATATTCTCAAGGATTTTAATCCAAGTTTTAGAGAAACTATTTACAAGTACACCATATAAACCATGAAGGTAGTTGAAAGCTCCTTACATAAATCAATTATGGATTGCCTTGGCCATAGATGGCATTGCTAGCATGTTAACATAATTAAGTGCAGAGGGGGGGAGCTCTTGATAACTTCTCTATAAAAGAAAGTACAATGAGACTCACTTGCTTGAAGGAGAAAAGATGTGTTTAGATGACCCAATGATATCATCTCCCTTGCTACTTACGATGAGTTATGCTCAAACTCTTTGTTTTGAGTAATATAGTTCTTCTTTTACTTGTCGCATGCATGCAAAAATGATAATGTATGAAAATATTTCATTGCCTATAGCTTTTAGTATCTTCATTTATAAAGGAGTTGTACTATGTGGTGTTTCAAAAAAAAAGTTTCATACATTCTTCTTCTTTTATATTTAAGAAATTTGGTTGTTGAGTAAAGAATGTGAGCACCATATACATGGCTTTTTCATGAGGCTAGTTATAAATAGACTCTTATTAAGAAAGAAAGTTAAAAAATCTTGTCAAGTCACCTTGATGTTGCACTAGGCTTTCCCACTAAAATTGAACTTGCCACATTTTGAGGGGTGGCTAGAATGGTGTTCTTTGTAACTACTATGATGGAGTGTTCATGAACCTTGATTTGATGGTATAGAGGCTCCAAAAGAAAGCATTATTCAAACCCATGATGAGTGGGACTAGTGGATAGATGTTTGAATAGAAAAGTTGGAAACAACATTGTTTTAAAGCATAGGGAACTTGTTTGGGGTTTCATGTGGATGTATAAAACTTGTCTACTTTTGACAGCCCAAGAAAAAGAAGTCTTCATTGCTATCTTTCACACCAAGTAAGGACTTAGAAACCATGAGTTCAAGGAAGATCTTGGTGTAGATTAAGGAAATGCCCTTATCCCTATTGCCTTTTTAGGGACTTATGGTTTGCACTCTACCACTTGGAAAATCCCTTGGAATCTCTAACTAGAGAGCATTACCAATAGTTTTCTAATTGATGAATTCTTGTGTCTTAGTCATTTGAGAAATAGATCTATGCTTGGATAATAATGATAGAGGCCTTATCCTTGAGGAGGAAATCATAGACATAGATGTGTCACTCATCTGTGATCCAAAGATATGATTGTTGACCTTTGAGCCTTTAGTTCTTGTAGTAGCTGGCCTTGTTTGGTTCGAGAAAAGGTAAAATAAACCCTAGCAATGGGTCTCAAAACCATACCAATACTCCTTAGTATCTATTGACCATGTTTGTTGAGAGGGTTTTCCCTAGCACTTGAGTGCATGCCATCCTTTCTAGTGTCCCCTACACTAAGGAGTGTTGAGATTGAGTTTAGGAATTTTGTGAGACAAATCTTCACTTAGAGATGGATAAATTATTTCTTGAGTTCCATGGAATGAAAGGGGAAGATCCTCAAAGGTTTTTGAGGAAACTAGAGTTGAGTTTTCTTATACATCAAGTGACTAACCGTTATGACAATTTGCAAATTTAAAGATTCTAATTGCAAGGAGAGGGTCATCACAATGACCCTATGAGAGTTAGAGTGTGTGTCAAGCTAACCTTTGGGCTAGGATAGAATCTTGTGAGCAAGGGGTAGGTCATAGTGTCAAGGACTTTACAACGGGGTTTGGGAGGTATAGGAATAGATGGAACTTAACTTTTGGCGAAGGATAATTAGCCCCAAAAATGTTGAAGAGTATTTACTTCATGAAGAGATTGAGACCTGAGTGGAGAGTCAAACTGGAGTTGAAGGATCCTCAAACCTTTGATGAAGTAGGCTAAGTACCAAGAGAGGAACACTAAGAAGAAGAGAGTGTTTGGACTAGCTAAAGATATTGTAGAAGGGCAAGAGAGGATAGGCGCATTAGGATATGAAAGCCGACCTTTGTATGGGAGTGAGAGAGTTCCACAAACCAACTACAGTTGGAGGAATCACTCTTTTCTTATACCTCAACTAAAAATGCCTCTGTATCACAAGAGGAAGGTGTTTATGAAGAGGGCACTGCAAGGGTTAATAAGGATAAATGTAATGATTAGGATTTGAGTGTGAGATCTTATCCTATGACCACAAATGATTTAGGATGTTTTGGGGATAATGTGATAAGCTATCTTGAAGACTTGAGTGATGAGCATGAGTCCATTGATATTAAGATGGATGATGTGGGTGGAAAAGATGAACTCTAAATGTTCATGCATGAGAAAGATAATGATAAGGAAGATGGAGAAAAAGATACTCATAATAGTGAGAGAAATGAACATTGAATCAACATTAGGGTTTTAAAGAATGACCTAAGTTTAGATGCCATTTTTGAAGTGAGAAAGGAAGGGTTTGCAAGTGAAAACGCTAGAGGGGAGGATACCCATGGGGACATAGGAATGAAAGGACAAAAGTAGAGGTTTTGAACTCAAAGATATTTCCTAATGCAAGTAATTTTAATGTGAGAAAGTTTGAAAGGAAACTTCTAGGTGTAGAAGCTAGTCTTGAGAGTGCTATGACAAGTGATGATCAATCTTTCAGTATATTATTGGATGAAGATGAGTTATTGGAATTGAGTTTGAATAGTGAGGTGTTTGAGAGTGGTTTAATTGATGACGAGAATCTTGGAGAGACTCCAATTGATGATGTGAGCAATTTTAGAGATGAATATGAGTTAAGAGTGAGTGCATCTTGCTTAGCATGACCCAACAAAAGTGAGGATGAAGAAGAGGGAAAATGTGGCAATAACAATGGAGTAAAAACCACTTTAAATGGTTTTAATAATGCCTTAATATTTGTGGATTTGAGTATCATGAGGTGCATCCTCTACAAGGTTTTAAAAGTCGAGGGAAAGGGAGAGGGAAGGGGACCATACATGATGTTTGGAAGAAATTGTAAGGAAAACAAATCCCTTAGAGAGTGAGACAAATATTATTATTTTGTTAAAAATGGTTGGGACATTCAAAGATGGGTAAACCATTGGGATGAGAGAGAAAGATAGCCACAAGAGACTTCAAAATAAATGGGTTTGTAAACCCAAAGTTTTGAAAAGTGATTGTGATTTGGATGCTACCTCTATGAGCATCAAGAAGGTACTAGAGACTAAGAGACTCTCATCTTAGAATGAGTTAGGAGAGTGACATAAGACTCTAGGCTCATTGAAAGGATCCTTGGGGTTGAGATTTTGTGAGGAGGGAAGAGACTTGGAAAAGGAGTTCGGGAATCTCCTTAACAAGAACCAAGAGAGATGGAATTTGGAAAAGCCAAAGATAGAGGACTTCCACTCAATTTTGTTGCCTTATGGGACGAATTTTGATAGTGATGTCACTAAGAGTGAATCTTTGAGTGTAGGAGTGAATGCACTGTGTGTTGATCTTGAGGGAGTTCACTATACATATATCCTCTATATCACATGCATTTAAGGTCTATTTATATGATAAATTTTTGTATGTAAAGAATATATAAAGGTAGTATCTAAATAATCTTGTACTTTGAAACCACTTGACATACACATATATTTGTGAGTGACCCCCAAGGTGTTGACCGAGGTAACGTCCACTTTTATGGGTTTAAGAGTGATGAATTAGTGTTCACGGAGCCCTTTGAGAGTAGTGATGCTATGGGATGTGATTTGGGTAGTTATCGGAGTTAAGGTGTGACTCTAGATGAAGTTGTTGGGTGTTGTGATGACAAGTTTGAGTTTGAGATGAGTCGGCCTCCCAAAGCACTCTCAAATGAATGCATGGAAAATGACAAGAGTGAATATGCCAACAATGAGGGAGTGTGAATATTTGTCAATGGCTTGGGAGGTTCTTTGAGTGTTCCTAGACAAGAGAGAGAGAGAATTCATCTTCTTTTAAATATAGCAAGAACTCGGAGTTTGATTGTGATTAGGACTCTAAGGGTCCAAAAGCTGAGGTAGTAGAATTTATAAAAGAGTATGTGAGGAAAGCCTTGAAGAGGGTAATAGAGATTGAAGATAATAGATCAGGGGAAGTTGAAAGAACATCACAAAGTTCTCAAGAGATTTAGGAATATGCACTAGAAGGAGAAGTTGAACGGCTAGAACAAAATGAGGTGTCTTTGGGAGATATCAAAGGGTTGACCCCACTAATAAGTATTGACTTAAGTAATCAACAAAAATATGAAGTTAGGAAGGCATATCTACATATCTTCATGGAAAAAATGAAGGATAGACAAATAGAGATTTTGGTTCCGAATATTCTTTTAGATAGGGTAAGAAATCTTTGAGTAATTAAAAGAGAGACCAAGGGTTGTAGTAAAGGAATGGCTAATTGATGATGTGTCATTTTATGATTACTACTATGCATAAATGCTTGCAAACTATGGGGTGGGCTAAATGTGTGATGCACTTTTATAGAACCAAAAAAAGAAACCCTAAGTTTGCATAGGGTAGGTTACCTTTAAGACCTTGTTTGCAAACATGATTGTTGCTTTTGTGGTTTGATAATCAAATAAGACTTGAGCTCTTGATATGTTAGGATTTTGAGCCTTGTTTAAGTCTTAATTTTTCATAATATTTATAACTTTGTGTGCCAAGATTGGTTGTGTGTACAAGTCTGAAAGTCCTTTGTGATCCAAAGATGTGATTCTTGACCCTTGAGCCTTTTATTCTTATAGTTGATATCATTTGGTTTGAGTAAATGTAAAAAAAACTCTAGCATTGGGTCACTAAACCATACCAACACTCCTTAATATCTCTTGATCCTGATTATTTCAAAGGGTGCTCCCTAGCAACCAAGCACATGTCATCCTTTTTGGTGCCCCCACTGAGTGTTGAGATTGACCTCACTGATATTGCCAAAAAAAAATTCACTTAGGGATGGCCAAATTCTTTTCTAAGTTTTATGAGATTAAAGGGGAATATCATCATAGGGTTTTGGAGATACTAGAGTTGAGTTGTCTTATACATTGTGTGAGTGACTGCTATGATAAGTTGCAAATTTTAAGATTCTTGTTGCAAGGAGAGGGTCATTACTCGATAGAGAACTACAAGCAAATATTGTGTTCACATAGACCCTCACAAGAGCAAGAGTATGAGCATGCAAGGATTGGGTTCCTATATGCAGGTTTGAGAAGAATGAAAGACAAGCTGACCTTTGTGCGGGAGTGAGAGATTTTGCCAAATCACCTACACTTGAAGGAATCACACTTTTCTTGTACCTAATTACATCAACAAATTCAAAGAGACTACTTGTTAGGAGCCAAGCAAGGATAGTAAAAGACAAAACCATGGGAATTGAGGAGAACAACTTGTGTTCTTATGAAAGTACCTCAACTATGAATACCTCTACATCATTAGAGAAAGGTTGTTATGAAGCAGGCAATACAAGGGTTAATGAGGATGAGCATACTGACAAGGCTTTCAGTGTGAGCTCTTATCATATAAGCACGGTTGATTCAATATGGTTTGAGAATAATGTGATAAGTGATCTTGAAGACTTAAGTGACAAGAATGAGTCCATTCACATTAAAATGGATCATGTGGGTGGAAAGGGTGTGCTCTCAATGTTCAAGCATGAGAAAGATAGTGAGAAGAAAGATGGAGAAATGGGTACTCATAGTTGTGAGGGAAATGAAGAGAGAATGGACATCAAGGTTTCAAAGAATGACCTAAGTCTAGATGTAACTTTGAAGTGACAAAGGAAGAGTATGCAACTAAGAACCCTAGAGGAAAGGACAACCATATGGAAATAGGAATGAAAGGAAAAAAGCTAAAGGATTTGAGCTCAAAGTTATTACCCAATGAGAGTGATTTTGATGTGAGAAAGTTTGAAAGGGAACTTTTGGGTGTAGAAGTTAGTCTCGAGAGTGCTATGACAAGTGATGATCAATCTTTCAGTATGTTCTTGGATGAAGTTGAGTTATTAGAGTTGATTTTGAATAGTGAGGGTGGTTTAATTGATGATGAGAGTCATGGACAGACTCCATATATAGGGAAAAGGACAAGAGCTAGGATTGAGTGTATGATGACACCTAAACAAGCATAATAGTGCATAAAAATGTTCATGTAGACATCACACTTTTAGTTTTTGTAAAATGAATAATATTCACTTTGTTGTAAAATCACCAAAAAGAGATCCTTCATGAGGGGCCACATCCACATCCATCATTAATAAATGATATGCATAAAAGTGTACATGCATGCAGTTCTAAAATCCTAGAAAGAATTGAAGCGTGAAGGTTAAAGCCTTACAAATAAAAATTTATCAAAGAAAATTCAAAGAAATAATAAAAAATATGAAGGGTTGTGTGTCTTTTGGGGAAAAGGTGGGGTGGGGTGCATGGCTGATTATGTGCCTTTTTCTCTCCTTTCTTCCAACACACACATTCTCCTTTTGTGTGGTGCAAAAATTTCTCTCTCCTCTCTCCTCTGTGCAAATGTTCTCCTCTCTTTATCTTTTCCCTTTCCTCTTTTCTCTTGTACAACTTAAGTTATGGAGGATGAAGATGAAGATGAAGATTATGTTCATTGTTAATTGCGAGATTTGTGATTCTTTCTTGTCTTGAGATTAATGGCTCAGTCATGTGCATAGATTTTGCATGATTCTACCCTGGTTTTGGGGTTCATTTCTGTTCATGGGAGGGTTGCTTTCATTTTGGTGCACAACCAGGGAGAAGAAGCTGGTCTCAACCACTACAATCCAAGGTTTTTGAGGTCCTTGTAGAAATTGGAGGATAAGGATTCCTGAAAACTCAAGAAATGAGAATTTGTGAAGATATAGGTGTTAGAGTGAGTTGTAACATTAGCACATGAAGAAAGAGAATGAGAAAACAAAAGTTTTTCATGAAGACAAGACACCCTGAATCCATCTCCCGAGTTGCCATCCCCATTATTATTGGTTTCGAGTTTTGAATTGACCTTTTACTTGAAGGAATCCATTTGGGTTAAAGGGTGCCATGTAGCCTACATGTGATATCTTAGATTATGTTGTGCAGCACCTAAGCAAGTAAGGCAAAGATTGTTGGAAATGACCAAGAAGAAGACAATGAAGAGAAACAGGTATATGATGTAGAGAAGGCTTGCTTCTAACCTTCTTGATAACATCTTGCGGCCTAGATTGCAGCAAGGAGAGAAAAATCCTTAGGTTTAAAGTAAGAGGATTTTAAGGGGGAGATTAAAGAGATAGAAAAAGAGCATGATGCAACCCCATCCTGCCTTCTTGAAGGACACCTGTGACAAGGAAGAAGACATTCGTACTAGAGAGAGCAGAGTAGACATTTGCAACATTCAAACTAAAGATTTTTTCTATTTCAGAATTGTGAAGATAAGGTGAGAAGTATAGAGAGAGCGAGGGTTACGTCATCTAGACTACCACCTCCAACCGTTTTGTCCCACCACTCTTTCCCGCCTCACTACCTGTGTGGATGCATTCCTAACCATTTATTCAACATGTTTGGGGGAGAGGAAAAGAGAGGGGGGCCAGATCAGGTATGCATGTTATGTTCAAGGACTTGCCCTTGTCGCTAGAGCTGCCAAAGCTACAACTTTTGCCATGTCCTCCTCTTGTTGATCTACAAGAGATCCACTTGTGTTGCTAAGTCATGAGAGGTCGCTGGACCTCCATCTCCTCCTAGTGAGCTACCGTTCACCCTTCACATGCCATCGGGAGTTTCCATTGTTGTTAGAGAGACACCAAAGTGAAGTGAGAGAGAGCATGAGAGCATCAATTCGTGCTATCTCCCCCTTGCTATGAGAGAGAGAGAGAGAGAGAGCACAAGAGCATCAGTTCCTGCTATCTCCCCCTTGCTATGTGTGAGAGAGAGAGAGAGAGAGAGAGAGAGAGAGAGAGAGAGAGAGAGAGAGAGAGAGAGAGAGAGAGAGAGAGAGAGAGAGAGAGAGAGATTTCTCCCTTCTCATCTACTATCGTCTAGGTCGGCCCTCTCTAGTGGATCCAATGGTTGTGCTGCAAAGAATAGAGCTTGCACAGAGAGAGAGAGAGAGAGATCAAGGTGCTAGTAGAGAAAAGAAAGAATCAAGGGAAGAGGGACTACCAAGCGATGATGCTTGCTAGTTGCCTCTTTGCCAAGAACAACAAAGAAGGATAAGACAAATGTAAAGAATTGACAAATGATGTATGCTCCAAGAAGAGTTGTCCTGAATCCCATATGCATAGTGAGGATAATGGAGAAACTAGAAAGCTATAAAAGCATGTACTTGGTTGACTTTTTAATGCAATGCTATTGTACTTTGTACTTAGAGTTTGTAACTCTATCTACTCAAGATTGTGTTTATGAGTCCAAGCCAATCTATCTTGGAACCTAATTCACTTGAGTGAAAGTGTGTGTCTAGTCATTAGTCTTCATGTCTCTTGCTTACGAGTTCAAGCCTCCATAGCTAAACTGTGTTCAAGATCCATGTTTGTAAACATGGTATCAAAGCTATGGTGAGCTCAATTTAGCTCTTATCCCAACTTCTCATAGCTCAGCTCTAGCTCAGGACAAGTGTTTGAGTTCATCTCTTGCCTTATTCTCACACACCTCTTCTTGGCCACCATAGATAGACTGCACCTACCTTCAGTTGAGCACTTAGATCTCATCATATAGGTGATTTCAGATTGAGGTGTCTTCAAGAGAACTCTTCATCTACTCCTAGCGTAGCTGCCTATCACATCAAAGTGTGACATTGTCCATTGTGGAGCATGGCATTACGAGAATTTGACCTCGTTCTCATGTCTACGCCAGATCTTGGTCATATTGCTATCGCCAATCACACAATTCGCGATCTACCCTATGAGCATAGGGCTTTTGAAGCTCACTATGAAAGCCTACTCCCCATGCAATATCTTGGGCAATGGTCAACTCATTGAGCTACACAAGCTGAAAGAACAGTCGATTGTCTGAAACCCTAGAGGAAGCCATAGGCATAAATTTGAAAAGCTTGGCAACCTTGTTCCTTTTTTCATTGCCATCATCAATAGTGATTTTTTATCACTGTGGCATTACCTCTGAAGTTTGGAAGTGCCCAAGGAAGCTCAAAAAAATTACCTAACAACATCAAGCCCAATATCAAGATCTAGTTTAATCAAGAGTAATGATTTCATTTCAGCTGCTTCAAAGCGTACTCTCAGTTTGTAATAATTTGAATTTTTTTCCTATTCCTTGTAAGTCTCAAGTTTAGTGTAAAAGGACAGACACTGCTCGAGTGTCCTCCTGGTAAGACCTCCTTCTAAGATGGCTGAACTGGAGCAGATAGAAAAGTTTAATGGTGAAGGTTTTCATGCCTGGAAGGAGAAGACCATGTATCACCTTATGTGAAAGGACTTGTGGGACCTATTTGAAGATGATGCATATAGCAAGAAGGAAGATGACAAAGATGGGGTTCATTGAAGAAGACCAGCTCAAAACCAAAGAATGGAAGAATATGAATAACAAGGCACTAGGCATCATTTCTTGGGGACTAAGTGATGATGTGCTACATCATATCTCTAACATTAGAAATGCTAGAACTGCTTGGGAGGAACTTGACACGATGCTTGGTACTTGTAACGTGTCCACTAGAATCATTCCGGACACGTCTTAGCAGTCCATCGGGAAGGATGTCTAGAAAGCTCCGCCCGGCACTCCCATGGAATGTTACGGGACTTGCGATCTAGGTCTTCCCGCGTCTGCCACGTAGCGGAAGTATCCTGGCCGTTCCCACTTAGGATCGACCTGAATTTGGGTTTTCCTGTTTGGTCATTAGCTAGCAACAACTAGCGTCAGACCCGAGCGAACTACTTTACGCAGAAACGCCAGGTCTGAAGCGGATTCACACTGCACTTGGTTCAAGGAGAATGGGAAACGAGAGGGATGCAAGGCTCAACCTCTTTGCCATAAGGCATAGTCCCATTCCGTTCCCTAAAACAACGTGAATCGGGTAATAGTTAATTCTAAGTCATCGTTCTCGTTACTTGTTTCGGTGATGACGATCATCCTCTGTTCGTTGAAGACTTTGAGAAAAGTTCCCGGCTAACCGGGACCACCCATCCATAGGACGGACCCATGGTCGATCCTCCGCACTTTCCTCGGTTTGTTTTAGTTATGTAATTACCTACCACATTAATTTGACATATATCAAACAGCTTCTTTGATTAACCCTGTTAAGCACTGGTTCCTTCACGTAATCTTATCACAGGACATAAAGAAAACAATGTCAAACAACTTCTTTGTTATCATTTTATCCCTTTTATCTTTGAAATACAATGAGTTCCGCCCGTAGGCTTAATCATAATCCGCCCGAAGGCTATCCAGTAATCCACCAGGGATCACTATTCCAAGCTTCTGCCCGTAGACTAGTATGCGAGCCACGAGATCCAATCTCGAGTCACGTTAGCCTCTTGTGCAGGGCCCGGAAGGCGAGGGATTTACGGCCAGAGCCCCCTCTGGCACCCAAGCGTCCTCCTGCTCCAAGTAGAACTCAACGGAGAGACCTCTCACGGCGGGTTCGGTCCACGTTCCCGGCGCGGTTAACAACCCCCTTGGTTAGGGTCAAGCAGGCAGTCGGGGGTAACTGAAGCTGCCTCTCCCTTCAGGCCTTCAACCTGAAGTATTTAGATATCGTTTCATCCTTTAGTTCATTGAGCAAACAATGCAAACAGTGCTTTCTAAACTGTTACAAGCACAATCAATTCCAATGGTCGTTTAAGCTGGCAAACTGATAAGGAGTGACTCCTTTTCTCCGAATGCAACCCGCATTCGATTCGGAATCAATTGCAACTTGGCAAGATTCCTATCATTCTTGGGTTAGGGTCATTCCCTACCAATACTTTAGGTTTTGTTATGGTAGATTCCAGCGACCATGTTGCTTTAGTTTATTGACTAATCATTTGCGTCCAAGCAAATACCTAGCTTCCCTTAACTTGACAAATTTTTCCTAATGAGGATAGGGTAAGAGGATGACTACCCTTTTCCCTTGCAAGTTAACTTGCACAAGAACCTGCCAACCTTAAACCATGGAATGGTAAAACTTCCTATGATCAGCCCGCAAGGCTAAGTGACGTTGCAATTTATTGCACAAGTGTCGCCTCCATTCCAAGGGATCATTTCACCTAATGAATGGCGTATCCAGGTCACGGAATTAACTTCAGGTGAGAAGGAGGGTTTAGGGTGTCTTTTTACCCAACCCATCCCTAATTCCCTAAGTCGACAACGTTTTAGTCCTAGGGTTCCAACTCAATTCGGGTTTCATCATTTTGGATGCTTGGTCCCATAAGGTAGGAATCCTAGCTTATTGTTTACATGAGCATCCAATTAGCTCAACATTTTTCGGAAATGTGAGTATGATCTTTGGGTTTGAGGGTTTTGACTTGGCAACAAGTGTAAACTAGGTCGACTCCTTATCGTGCTACCTTAGTTAGCACCTTGGGATATTTGTCGTATCAACTGAACCATGCCCATATGAATCCCTTGGGGTTAGGTGATCTAGGCAACTCAATATACTTGCCCTGTGACAAGGATGAACCTTTCCTAGAGATAATAAACTAGATCTAAAGGAGGATAAATAGTTACAACTACACCAATACCCGTAAACATGCGATTTATTGCTTCTACGCATCACATGGTTCACGATAACTTTATCTTTCCTTGGTGTAGTAAAAATGCATGATAATCTGGATACTAACTTTTCCTAGGACTTACTAGGACTTACATCAAATAATCATGCCTACAACCTTGTTGTCTACACTTTAGAATCTTATGCTTTGACGAACCATGCAACCTTTCCTAAATGCGGCTCCTGATGAATGACATTTTTTGCATGATGACTATGCAATACACAACGTTCTCCTAGCTACAATGAAGCTTATATAAAACTAAAGCTATTGATAATTTATTCCATTTTACATGCCACTTGCAAGTCCATAAGATCATTTCCGTACTCTTCTATTTCTTTTCGGATAATATCTTATGGGTGTTAGCTTTTCCTCATGAAATCATTACGAGGAGGATGTTGCCTAACATGCGGCACACGCTTATTCCTACCATGTCTAGGAAGAAAAATGCACTTATCAATTTCATTTCTTTGCCCTAAGTAATATATGTTTAGATTCATTACTTTGATAATGTACCAAAATAGCTACATGCAGCTAGTCTTCTAAGGCAGACAACTCGTTTCAATTTCATGTCATGCTTCAACCTTGCCTAATGTTTCAAGAGATACTTTGTCAAATGTATTTTTACCACTGCCACATGCCTTAAAAATAAGCGTAAAATGCATTCTCCCTTATGGAACTAAGCGCACCTAATCATTTCTTTATGCGAAAATAAACTTGAAAGAACCTGGAATTGTGGGCTCGGGGAGATATCCACTTGTATGCTCGGAGATGAACCTCCCGCAGTCACACCTTGTGTCCTTTTAGGGGCCATCGTAGGCGTGGAGGATTTGGGCTCCGGGTTTTGTCCTTACCCTTTATGGCTCTCTAAATTCCCTCCGAGTCTTGGCAAGTAGTCTCAAAATATGTTTACTTCTCCCTTATGTAGGAGTACCCCTTTATAGGGTATGGGTTTTAAGATCCCGGAGAGCTCGTGGAAACGGGGCTTATGGGACCTAGTGGGAAGGGGGCTTAAGAAAGCCCCCTTAGAAGCTTCTTAAGAAGCTTCTAAGAAGCTTCCAAGCTTCTGTAGCACGTCGGGGGGGGGGGAGGGGTCGTGATCCAGGCGGCGGCGGACCATGGCAGTCTGGCGGCCGTGGCGGCGGCTATGGCGGCTGGCGGCTGGCGGACTGGGGCGGCAGTGCGGCGGCTTCACGACGGCGACGGCCTAGTTTCCCCAACGGCGGCAGCAGCGTCCTCTCCTCTTCCTCACAGTCCCGTCCCTCTCCTTTTTTCCTTCTCTCCCTAACGGGAGTCCTTATAGGCAAAAGGGGGGGGGGGGGGGGGTCGATAGAGGGCCTCTACACACGTGGAGGACTCCTCCTCATGCAATCCGACTCACTCCTCCTTGGCCATTCCTCCCCACACTCCCTCTCCTCCAGCCATGCATCGGCTGGGGGAAGGGATAATAATTAAAAAAAATTTCCTAAAAATCTCCAAATTGCCCCTTCAAAAAGGGTGTTCCCTCGCGGTTTTCTACGGTCTTCAACCTCAGCCTCTTATTTACAATGTGGAGGCCTCATTTTTGAGCGTGCATGGTATGGATTATGCTCCCAATAATACGATGTAGGGGATAACCTTGCACAGGATTTTCACGGCGTGCGGAAAGTCAATTTTTACGGTACACAGTGTGCGGAAATATTACATTCTCTCCCCCCTAGAAGAATCGAGATGTCCTCATCTCGAGATAAACTGGGGATATTGAAGATTGAGAGAGCTTTCATCCATCCAAGTAGCATCCTCTTCGGGATAATCTTTCCACTGGACGAGGCATTCTTTCAAGGTTCTAGATCTCAACTGTCTCTCCCTAACATCTAAAATCTTTTCGGGTCTTAGTTCAAGGACTCCTTGACTAGGCATTACAATTTGTTGGTCATCAAGTACATGATTTGGGTTGGGTACATATTTTTTTAAGAGACTAATATGGAATACATTGTGAACTTTTAGGTTATCAGGAAGTTGCAATTTATAAGCATTGGGTCCCTGGCATTTGAGGATTTTATACGGTCCACAATACCTTGGACTTAGCTTCTTGCATTCACCTAGAGATAGAGAACTCTTTTTCCGCCGTACACGAATGAAGACCATGTCTCCTTCTCCGAAGACCCTCTCTTGGCGTTTCAAATCCGCATATGCCTTTTGTCTATCTTTGGCTGCTTGTATATCTTGTCTTATTGACCTTTTTTGGTCATCCATGTCCTCCAACATTTGTCTTGAAGCTTCCACCCTTAGGGTAGGATCAGAAAAGTTTAGGGGACTTCGACAATCATGACCATACAATGCCTGGAAAGGCGTCATTTGAATGCTCTGCTGGTAAGAAGCATTGTAAGCAAATTCTACTAACGGCAAGTATTGAATCCACCTCTTCGGCTCCCGACAGTAGTAAGCCCTAAGCATATCCTCAATGATTTGATTTACTCGTTATGTTTGTCCATCTGTTTGGGGATGGTAGGCAGTGCTAAAACAGAGTTGAGTTCCAATAGCTTCAAAGATAGCTCTCCAAAAGTGTGAAGTGAAAAGAGAATCTCGATCGCTAATGATCCTTCTAGGTAACCCATGTAGCTTGAATATTTCTTTGATAAACACTCTAGCAATGTCGGAGGCTTTATAGTTTGTCTTTACTGGACTCAGGTGTGCAACCTTAGTAAGCATGTCAACTACAACCATAATGGAGTTGTATCCTCCTTGGACTTGGGGTAAGCCCACCACAAAATCCATACTGATGAATTCCCATTTCATTTGGGGAATGTCAAGTGGTTGCAATTTTCCTGGCATCATGACATGTTCAGCCTTGATACGTTGGCAAGACAAACATTCGGTGACATATTTGAGAACGTCGCCTTTGAGCCTCTCCCAATGATAGCTCTTCCTAATTGCATTAAGAGTTTTTGCATAGCCAGGATGTCCTGCGAAAGGGGAATCATGAGCTTCCCATAATATCTTCTGCTTAAGTGACTGGCTTGTTGGTATACATAACCTTGTTCTGTAGTAAATAAGTCCATTGTCAATAGAAAATTCATGATACTTTGCCTGTAACTTCAGATTCTGATCCTTGGTAGATATTTCTTTTCTCATTGCTTAGTAGGCTAAATCATGGCATGCTTCCTCTCTAGCTAGTTCGAGTATAGGGTTGCTTGGCATAGATACCTTTGTAGCCAGAGATCTGGCCGTTGATGGATTCTGCAAGATTAGGGAGTTTAGGAATGCCTTGCGACTGAGTGCATCGGCAACTACATTCTCTTTCCCTGGTCGATACTTGATTTCAAAATCATATTCCTCCAATACTTCAATCCATCGACGTTGCCTCATGTTGAGCTCGTTCTGGGTAAAAATCCATTTGAGGCTCTTATGATCGGTCACTAGAGTGAACTTGTTTCCCAACAGATAGTGCCTCCAAAGCTTTAGAGCATGGATGACAACTAATAACTCCAGATCGTGAGTGGCATAATTCTTTTCGTGACTCTTCAATTTCCTTGAAGAATATGCTACTGGATGACCTTCTTGCATAAGAACACACCCCAAGGCAAGAATGCTAGCATCAGTTACTACCTCGAACTCCTTATTGAGGTCAAGAAGTTTCAGAATAGGTGCTGATACCAAACATTGCTTCAGTTGGTCGAAGCTACTCTGTTCGGGAGTTGACCATGTAATAGAAGTCTGCTTCTTTAGTAAGTCGGTAAGAGGTGCTGCAATCAAAGCATAGTTTTTGATGAAGACCCTATACCATCCTGTCAAGCCAAGAAAACTGCGTATCTCTATGACGGATAATGGTATTGGCCATTCAAGCACATCTCTGACTTTGGCTGGGTCTACTGATATTCCTTCTGGTGATACTATGAATCCTAGATATTCAATCTGACGTTTGAAGAATGCACACTTCTTCATTTTTGCATATAGCTTATGAGACCTCATTGTCTCAAGGACAATCCGTAGTTGAGGCTCATGATCTTCTTCCTGTTTAGAATAGACTAAAATGTCGTCGAAGAAGACAAGCACGAAATCATCAAGATATGGTCTAAAAATATCCTGCATTAATCTATTGAAGGTGGCAGGTGCATTTGTAAGCCCGAATGACATAACCAAGAATTCAAAGTGCCCATATCTTGTATTGAAGGCCGTTTTTGGAATATCCTCATCCTTGATCCTGATTTGATAGTAACCTGACCTGAGATCAATTTTGGAGAAGATCTTTGCACCTTGAAGGCGATCGAGAAGCTCATCTATTCTAGGAATAGGATACTTGTTCTTGACCGTTGATTGATTCAACCCACGGTAATCAATACATAGTCGAAGTGTCCCATCTTTCTTCTTCTGGAATAGAACTGGAGCTCCCCATGGTGAGTTGCTAGGCCGGATGTAGCCTTGGTTTAACAGTTGCTTGAGTTGTTCCTTCAGCTCAATAGCCTCCGGAATGGGCATTCTATAAGGCCTCTTTGCAATTGGCGCAGCTCCAGGTATTAGCCTTATTTCATGATCAACTTCTCTTGGAGGTGGAAGTTCAGTTAATTCCTCAAGGAATACGTCAGCATATTCTTTTAGCCAAGAGGGTCCCTCATGAGACTCTTGCTTTTGATCTAACTTGTTGAGTTTGATCAAGTAAACAGGTAATCCTTTCCTAACCCCTTTCATGATCCGCGATACTTTGGCTAACTGGATTCTTGGCACTCCTGCCTCACCTTGAGTCGTAACAACCTCTCTTTCAGAATTTCGAAAAGAAACTTGACCCT
The DNA here is from genome assembly GCF_053477565.2 of Lygodium microphyllum. Classification (NCBI taxonomy): domain Eukaryota; kingdom Viridiplantae; phylum Streptophyta; class Polypodiopsida; order Schizaeales; family Lygodiaceae; genus Lygodium; species Lygodium microphyllum. Next base: position 96,560,961 of record NC_141144.1, on the reverse strand, counting down.
TTCCACAGTGGATGTGAGCGTCATTAGGTTTAAGCCAATCCATCCCGAGTAGGCACTCATGGATACCTAAATTCATGACTCTGAATTTGACTGAGGTTTTCTTTCCTCCCAGATAGAACTCCTCCTTAGCAGTTTGCCTAGCACAAGTTACCTCACGACCGTTTGCCAATTCCACAAGTAGGGTAGGTGCTTCTACTGTGGCTATTCCTAATCTCTTAGCACACGCTGGTGAGATAAAGGAATGTGTACTGCCACAATCAATCAAGGTTTTGAAACCTTTACCTTGATAGTCTGACGGTGTTTGAATTACCGAGAACTGGTGATTCGGCCCCTTCTTGTGTAAAGCGGCATGGACCGTCGCTCTTTCGAATTCCGCTTCCATAATCGGGTCTTCCCCTTCTTCTACTTCACATCTTTGCCTATTGGTAATGCAGGCAGCTCTTCCCCTTCCACGGGCGGCGGCTCCCTGACCGCGGCCAGTACCTTGACGGTGTCCCTCGCTGAGCTTGGGACATTGCCTTTTGAAGTGACCGAGTTCATTGCAGTGGAAACATCGGATGTTTCGGCCATTACCGTGAGTAGGAACAAAGTTGTTGACGTTATTTGTCCTTGCTTTCTTCCTTTGTCCCTGATTGTGTCCTTGAACTCTCTTAACCTGGGGTCTGAATGCTCCTCTGCTTGGATCGCTATAAGACCAATTCTTAATACCCCTTGGTTTAGCTTGCACTTCCTGAATTATAGGTGCTGCTCGAATGAGTGAATCCTGAAGATCTGATGGACGCATAGATTCGAGACGGGTATTTACAGGTGGATTTAAGCCTGCGCAAAATTTGGACACATGCTGTGTCGTGTCCATTTGTGGCGCATACTTTAAGAGTGAGACAAATTTAGAGTAGTATGCGTCAAGAGTGAGTCCTAACTGTTTTAGCTCATAGAACTCATTCATTTTCTGTGTGCGATATGCGGGCGGCAAATATCTCCCTTGCACGGCTTGCTTTAACTTTTCCCAGGTAACGGACCCCTCTGAAATCCCTTGATCCCTGCACCATTGTTTCCACCATAGTCTGGCTTCACCGGTGAGTTTTAATTTGGCGAGCATGGCCTGATTGGTAGGTGCAGTGCCAGCTGCTTCGAAGTAGTCCTCCATAGATTCAATCCAAATCTCAGCGTCCGACTGGACGAATCTGCCTCTCCCGTCAAACTCGGGTGGCTTTATCTGTTTGAGGAGGAACTTCTTCTCCTGGATCACAGTCGTACTTGATGTAGGGGACGAATTTGGAACCTGTACCTGGGGTTGTGCCTGAGTAAAAGTTTTCTTAACATTATTATATGATAATTGACATTAGCTTATCTTTAGTTCAGCTAACTCGTAACTCATGAAGCAACTTAACTTTTTGCAACAACCCTGATGCACAATCGGATAGTGATAAAAAGAAGTCCTTATTTATATTTATATGGCGTAGCCTCATACAACATCTCGAGTGATGATAATCCAATCATTACATTTAGTTTGGGGAGAACAACATTGTATTGGATTTGTCTACAGGAACTGTGTAATAGTAGGGTTTTGGGTCATGAATCTTTAGGAATCGATAATTCATCGGAAGTTCAGGATATCCTTTCCGCTGGAATCCATACTTCCCATGGCGGCCCAATACCTTAATCCTATCAGCTGGAATTACACGGGTTACTTCCTCATATACATATGAGTTCAATTCAACTCTCCGACCTTGAATATGCAAAGTCGAATTTACGTGAGCTTCCACAAAAATGAACAGCTTCACGATTTTCAAATCTTCCAACCACTTGATCCTCTTCAGGTTGGTCTGTAGATAAGCGAACCGGTGGGCAGCTATGTAGTAGATTCCTGAAGACCCAGTCCATCTTCGCTCTATATATAGAGGTGATGGATTATAAATCTGCTCCAAGATGTTCATCATTTCAATTCTCTGCCTATAATGCGGAGAATGCATTGCAGTCATAAACATGATCCGGAACACCAAAAACTTGTTCCACGCCTCGTAATTCTGCAAGACAGTATTGAAGATGAGAAAATGCTTGGACAGGAACAATTTCTTTACTTCATTTTTAATGAAATCTCATGAAAACAATTCCATTGTTGGTCGGCTCTGATACCAACTGTAACGTGTCCACTAGAATCATTCCGGACACGTCTTAGCAGTCCATCGGGAAGGATGTCTAGAAAGCTCCGCCCGGCACTCCCATGGAATGTTACGGGACTTGCGATCTAGGTCTTCCCGCGTCTGCCACGTAGCGGAAGTATCCTGGCCGTTCCCACTTAGGATCGACCTGAATTTGGGTTTTCCTGTTTGGTCATTAGCTAGCAACAACTAGCGTCAGACCCGAGCGAACTACTTTATGCAGAAACTCCAGGTCTGAAGCGGATTCACACTGCACTTGGTTCAAGGAGAATGGGAAACGAGAGGGATGCAAGGCTCGACCTCTCTGCCATAAGGCATAGTCCCATTCCGTTCCCCTAAAACAACGTGAATCGGGTAATAGTTAATTCTAAGTCATCGTTCTCGTTACTTGTTTCGGTGATGACGATCATCCTCTGTTCGTTGAAGACTTTGAGAAAAGTTCCCGGCTAACCGGGACCACCCATCCATAGGACGGACCCATGGTGGATCCTCCGCACTTTCCTCGGTTTGTTTTAGATATGTAATTACCTACCACATTAATTTGACATATATCAAACAGCTTCTTTGATTAACCCTGTTAAGCATTGGTTCCTTCACGTAATCTTATCACAGGACATAAAGAAAACAATGTCAAACAACTTCTTTGTTATCATTTTATCCCTTTTATCTTTGAAATACAAGGAGTTCCGCCCGTAGGCTTAATCATAATCCGCCCGAAGGCTATCCAGTAATCCACCAGGGATCACTATTCCAAGCTTCTGCCCGTAGACTAGTATGCGGGCCTCAAGATCCAATCTCGAGTCACGTTAGCCTCTTGTGCAGGGCCCGGAAGGCGAGGGATTTACGGCCAGAGCCCCCTCTGGCACCCAAGTGTCCTCCTGCTCCAAGTAGAACTCAACGGAGAGACCTCTCACGGCGGGTTCGGTCCACGTTCCCGGCGCGGTTAACAACCCCCTTGGTTAGGGTCAAGCAGGCAGTCGGGGGTAACTGAAGCTGCCTCTCCCTTCAGGCCTTCAACCTGAAGTATTTAGATATCGTTTCATCCTTTAGTTCATTGAGCAAACAATGCAAACAGTGCTTTCTAAACTGTTACAAGCACAATCAATTCCAATGGTCGTTTAAGCTGGCAAACTGATAAGGAGTGACTCCTTTTCTCCGAATGCAACCCGCATTCGATTCGGAATCAATTGCAACTTGGCAAGATTCCTATCATTCTTGGGTTAGGGTCATTCCCTACCAATACTTTAGGTTTTGTTATGGTAGATTCCAGCGACCATGTTGCTTTAGTTTATTGACTAATCATTTGCGTCCAAGCAAATACCTAGCTTCCCTTAACTTGACAAATTTTTCCTAATGAGGATAGGGTAAGAGGATGACTACCCTTTTCCCTTGCAAGTTAACTTGCACAAGAACCTGCCAACCTTAAACCATGGAATGGTAAAACTTCCTATGATCAGCCCGCAAGGCTAAGTGACGTTGCAATTTATTGCACAAGTGTCGCCTCCATTCCAAGGGATCATTTCACCTAATGAATGGCGTATCCAGGTCACGGAATTAACTTCAGGTGAGAAGGAGGGTTTAGGGTGTCTTTTTACCCAACCCATCCCTAATTCCCTAAGTCGACAACGTTTTAGTCCTAGGGTTCCAACTCAATTCGGGTTTCATCATTTTGGACGCTTGGTCCCATAAGGTAGGAATCCTAGCTTATTGTTTACATGAGCATCCAATTAGCTCAACATTTTTCGGGAATGTGAGTATGATCTTTGGGTTTGAGGGTTTTGACTTGGCAACAAGTGTAAACTAGGTCGACTCCTTATCGTGCTACCTTAGTTAGAACCTTGGGATATTTGTCGTATTGACTGAACCATGCCCATATGAATCCCTTGGGGTTAGGTGATTTAGGCAACTCAATATACTTGCCCTGCGACAAGGATGAACCTTTCCTAGAGATAATAAACTAGATCTAAAGGAGGATAAATAGTTACAACTACACCAATACCCGTAAACATGCGATTTATTGCTTCTACGCATCACATGGTTCACGATAACTTTATCTTTCCTTGGTGTAGTAAAAATGCATGATAATCTGGATACTAACTTTTCCTAGGACTTACTAGGACTTACATCAAATAATCATGCCTACAACCTTGTTGACTACACTTTAGAATCTTATGCTTTGACGAACCATGCAACCTTTCCTAAATGCGGCTCCTGATGAATGACATTTTTTGCATGATGACTATGCAATACACAACGTTCTCCTAGCTACAATGAAGCTTATATAAAACTAAAGCTATTGATAATTTATTCCATTTTACATGCCACTTGCAAGTCCATAAGATCATTTCCGTACTCTTCTATTTCTTTTCGGATAATATCTTATGGGTGTTAACTTTTCCTCATGAAATCATTACGAGGAGGATGTTGCCTAACATGCGGCACACGCTTATTCCTACCATGTCTAGGAAGAAAAATGCACTTATCAATTTCATTTCTTTGCCCTAAGTAATATATGTTTAGATTCATTACTTTGATAATGTACCAAAATAGCTACATGCAGCTAGTCTTCTAAGGCGGACAACTCGTTTCAATTTCATGTCATGCTTCAACCTTGCCTAATGTTTCAAGAGATACTTTGTCAAATGTATTTTTACCACTACCACATGCCTTAAAAATAAGCGTAAAATGCATTCTCCCTTATGGAACTAAGCGCACCTAATCATTTCTTTTTGCAAAAATAAACTTGAAAGAACCTGGACTTGTGGGCTCGGGGAGATATCCACTTGTATGCTCGGAGATGAACCTCCCGCAGTCGCACCTTGTGTCCTTTTAGGGGCCATCGTAGGCGTGGAGGATTTGGGCTCCGGGTTTTGTCCTTACCCTTTATGGCTCTCTAAATTCCCTCCGAGTCTTGGCAAGTAGTCTCAAAATATATTTACTTCTACCTTATGTAGGAGTACCCCTTTATAGGGTATGGGTTTTAAGATCCCGGAAAGCTCGTGGAAACGGGGCTTATGGGACCTAGTGGGAAGGGGGCTTAAGAAAGCCCCCTTAGAAGCTTCTTAAGAAGCTTCTAAGAAGCTTCCAAGCTTCTGCAGCACGTCCGGGGGGGGGGGGGGGGGGGGGGGTCGTGATCCAGGCGGCGGCGGACCGTGGCAGTCTGGCGGCCGTGGCGGCGGCTATGGCGGCTGGCGGCTGGCGGACTGGGGCGGCAGCGCGGCGACTTCACGACGGTGACGGCCTGGTTTCCCCAACGGCGGCAGCAGCATCCTCTCCTCTTCCTCACAGTCCCGTCCCTCTCCTTTTTTCCTTCTCTCCCTAACGGGAGTTCTTATAGGCAAAAGGGGGGGGGGGTCGATAGAGGGCCTCTACACACGTGGAGGACTCCTCCTCATGCAATCCGACTCACTCCTCCTTGGCCATTCCTCCCCACACTCCCTCTCCTCCAGCCATGCATCGACTGGGGGAAGGGATAATAATTAAAAAAATTTGCCTAAAAATCTCCAAATTGCCCCTTCAAAAAGGGTGTTCCCTCGCGGTTTTCTACGGTCTTCAACCTCAGCCTCTTATTTACAATGTGGAGGCCTCATTTTTGAGCGTGCATGGTATGGATTATCCTCCCAATAATACGATGTAGGGGATAACCTTGCACAGGATTTTCACGGCGTGCGGAAAGTCAATTTTTACGGTACGCAGTGTGCGGAAATATTACAGTACTCAAGCAAAGAACTTGAAGGTAAAATTACTTATGCAGTTCTATAAGTTGGATGTAAAAGACACTTCATCTATGATTGTACACATCAATAAATTCAAGAGCCTTAAAATTCACCTAGCAACTCTTAAAAAGAACATTGATGAAGATGAGGCAATAGTAGTGCTACTTGCCAATGTTAATCATGAACCATATGAGAACCTTGTTTCAACACTAAGTAATGTTCCCATTCTCTCACTCAAAGACATTGAGCACTCACTCCTTGATGGAGAAAGAAAATTTAAAAGAAAAGATGTAAAAGAGACCAGCTCAAGGGAAAATCTCCTGTACACTAAAGGAGCTATTGGACCCAAGGGAAGAGATCAAGCATTCAACACCGACAATAGAAGTCGGATGACATGTCATTATTGTGGTAAAACTAGCCATATTGTCAGTGAATGCTTCCATAAGAAAAGAGCACAGTAGGTGCAGAATGACCATCACCAAAGTCAATTCATGAATGAAGAAGAAGAAAAAGACACTTCCACTACCATCAACAACTCTAACAGATTGTTGTAAGGAATTTGTTTCCATAGTGGGTAGTGTTTGGTATATATTACAATGAGGAATGAAAGAAGCAATGGAGTGGGGGCAGCTTTGTGACCAAGGAAGGGTCAAGAGTGTTCTATCATGGTTCCTTTGTTGTATGAGAGCATCCCGTGGCCCCTTCATCTTCTTCTTCTTTAGTCTTCTACTTCTCTACGATTTGTAGCAAAGGAACTTCTTTGGACATTAATAGCAACATTAGCACATATGCTTATCTCGTTCATATTTTCTTTTTCTCCAAAAATGGAGTGCAAGTTGACCTGTGTAGGCAGACCAAATTTCCTCATGACCTTCCCCGTCAATCTCTCCACCTATATCACTCTTTCTCACCTTCCAATTTGGATCCATTATGAGCGGCGATGGAGCCCTTTGATCTATGTTAGTTCTCACATTATTGATGCCTATTGATGCACTCAAGGACATTTTGTTGTGGGATTGTTGCGTTAGTTTTCTTATTCTTCTTCTTCTTCTTCTTCTTCTTCTTCTTCTTCTTCTTTCTGTTAATCTTGTTCTTTGCTGTTGACAAACATGGGACTTGAACACATTTTAGCTATGGAGGCTTGAACTCGTAAGCAAGAGACATGAAGACTAATGACTAGACACACACTTTCACTCAAGTGAATTCTGTTCCAAGATAGATTAGCTTGGACTCATAAACACAATCTTGAGTAGATAGAGTTACAGACTCTAAGTACAAAGTACAATAGCATTGCATTAAAAAGTGAACCAAGTACATGCTTTTATAGCTTTCCAGCTTCTCCACTATCCTCACTGTGCATATGGGATTTAGGACAGCTCTTCTTGGAGCATACATCATTTGTCAATTCTCAACACCCCCCTCAAATGATGAGTCCCTACTCTTGCTGGCTTTGATAACATGGCTCGAAAGACTAGCTCATAGGTAGCATAGTCAAGTTAAAGCTTGAGACTTTACATCTTTGGCAATGGTTTTTACAAATCAAATCCACTAAGGGAAACATAGGCGCCCACTTCGTCAGAACGCCACCTTCGGCATTGGTTTTGATTCCCCCCTCCTGCCACGTGTCTTAAAGAAGCTATAGAAGCTTCTGAGGGGAAGCTTCTAAGGGGGCTTTATAAGCCCCCTTTCCCCCCCCCCCCCCCCCCCCCCAAAAAGAACTAAGGCCTTAAAGGTCTTATTACCCTTCCCCCCTTGTTTTAACCCCCTTAAGCCCCCCTTTCCCTTGGGCTTTGAAACCCCTCCCCCCGTGTTTTAAAGCTCTATAAGCCCCCTTTTTCCCCCAATAAGGAGTTGGCCTTAGAGGTCTTATTACCCCCCCCCCCCCTCCCCATGTTTAATTTCCCTAGCCCCCTTCCTTTGTGGCATATTGAATCCCCCCTTAAAATTCCTCTTTAAGGCTTCCTTAGGGTTTTTCCCCCCAAAAAAGCATGACCTTAAGGGTCCTTTGCCTCCCCGCGATTATAAATCCCCCCTAAGGGCCCCCTTAGCCCTTTCTACCTTGGAGCTTTGTTTTTGTTTCCCCCACTCGTAAATGAAAAGAGAGTGTTGAGGGTCTTTTGACACCTCCCTTTCCCACTCAAAAGCCTTCGTAGGGGATTTCACACCTTAGTCATCAATACTTTTAAATGAAACATGTAAATTAAAGAAAAGCATAAATGCATTTCTAGCAAATAGCTTTATGCATTGAAATGAATTATAAACTAGATTATTGTCCATTAAAATAATATACTTCGTTTAATCCTAGATATATAAACTGCCCATATCCTCTTCGCAATGATTCATCATGGAAAGTACAAAGCATGAAATGATTCTTACAATGCATAAATCTAGGAAATTATTTTTTGTCAACTGCATAAATTATCAAGGAAAAGGTTGCTTGTTTAGCATGAATTTTGTTCGCAAAGTTATGGGAAGATTAGTTGGAATTAACCTAACCTATGCCTGGCCTTAATCGATAAGTTAAGGTTGAAAAATTAATTTATGCATAGACAACGAGTCATGTGGAAATGATCATGTAATTATTTTCTAGAGTTGACCAAATTGGTATGAACCTAAAACACCTAAACCGCGGAGTACTCGTTTAGAAAAAGTTGAATTCCAAGAAATTCACTAGGAAATTAACACGTGACCTAATCGTTATGTATCGCTAAAACTGAAACTCCTATACCTTAAAAACTTGCCCACATTCACTAAATGTAGGGGACAGTGAAATGAAATTGGAAAGGAGCTAGGGTTTGTCCCTAAGAATCTTACAAGATGAAACTTGGAAACCCTAGGTCCAACGACATCAGCCTAGTAACCTGAAATAGATTGTTTCGTGACTCCATTGTCTCACAGTTCGATGCGACACTTACGCAACAAGTGGGGAGTCATATGATCTTGTGATTGGATCACAAGGGAATGGCCATGTTCTCGCAATGAAGTTGGCATGTCCTTATGCAAGTTATCTTGCAAGAAGATAAATAATCATCCTAATTTAGTAGTCTTTCTTGAGTAAAGAAGATTGATTGGAAACTAAAGACCAGCCGATAAACTGAAGTAACCAATAAACTTAAGGTTTGACCAAGTTGGGTTAATAGGGTGTGCCATAACCTAGGATATAGGGGATCTTGCCAAGCTGCAAGTCATCCCGGATCGAGTGTTGGATGCATTCGAAAGGAAGGATTCATTCCTTAGCAGTTTGCCAACAAAAAACGATCAATGGAAATGCTTATGCTTGCTATAGATTTTAGAGTACTGTTTGGATTTATTTGATCAATGAATTAAAAGATAAATGGATATCTATAATTTAGGTTGAAGTCTTGAAGAGAGAGGCAGCTTCAGTTACCCCCAACTGCCTGCCTGACCCTAACCAAGGGGGTTGTTAACTGCGTCGGGCATGTGGACTGAACCCGCCGCGAGAGGTCTCTCCGTTGAGCGCTACTTGGAGCAGGAGGATGCTTGGGTGCCAGAGGGGGCTCTGGCCGTAAATCCCTCGCCTTTCAGGCCTTGCGCAACAGGCTAACATGACTCGGGATTGGATCTCAAGGCCCGCATACTAGTCTATGGAAAGAAACTTGGATTAGTGATCCATGTGGATCGCTGGAGAGCCTTCGGGCGGATTGTAGATAAGCCTACGGGCTGGACTTTTTTTTGTATTTCAAGATAAATATGATAACCTATTAATAAGGAACTTGTCTGATATTGTTTTTCTATGTCAAGTGATAAGATTACATGAAGGAACCAGTGCCTAATGGGTTAATTAAAGAAGCTGGTTGTTACATGTCCAAATAATGTGTTAGGTAATTAAATAACTAAAACAACCTGAGGAAAGTGCGCAGGATGGGCCATAGGTCCGTCCTACGGATGGGTGGTCCCGGTTGGCCGGGAACTTTTCTCAAATCATGTTGGACAACACGAAGATCATTAAAGAACAAGAACAACAAAAGCATTGACCTAGAGTTGTGATTGAACCTGATTTATGCTGTTTTAGGGGACTGAAATGGGACTATGCCTTATGGCAGAGAGGTTGAGCTTTGCATCCCTCTCGTTTCCCATTCTCCTTGAACCAAGTGCAGCATGAATCCGCTTCGGACCTGGCATTTTTGCGTAAAGTAGTTCACTTGTGTCAGACGCTAGTTGCTGTTAGGAAATGACCAATCAGGAAAACCCTAATTCAGGTCGATCCTAAGTGGGAACGATCGGAATACTTCTGCTAGGTGGCAGACGCGGAAAGCCCTAGATCACAAACCCCGTAACATTCCATGGGAGTGCCGGGTGGAGCTTTCTAGACATCCTTTCCGATGGACTGCTAAGACTTGTCCTGAAAATACAAGTGGACATGTTACACTCATCTCCAAGGCAGCCTCTTCTTCCTCATTGACAGCCCTCCCTCTTTGTCCTTCATAAAAAACGGCTCTCTTCTTCTCCATCCCACCCTCATATTCCTCAAAAGACATTGTTTGCCCTATTTTTGCATCCCTTCATCTTCTCTTCCAAAACAATCTAAACGTGAATGAAGGTATAATTTATTCAAGAAAGACATTAAAAAAACCATTTAGGTACACTTTTTATGTACACACCCTTTTGGATTGGATGGCACTTAATCAATCCACCTTTCCACTCTACCCTATGCCTCTACTTAAGCACAACCATAACCCTCCTATTTCTCCTAGTACAATAGTATTTCATTCCCTTCACCTTCTAAAGTCACACGTCTCTCTCCTCCCTCCATTATCCCTTACTAGGGGGGAGAACTTATGACCATTTTCCTATGTAGCTCCAATCCTTCTTTTCCCTTTAGAGGACATACAAACAACCACATTAAAAAACAAAGCAATTTAAATATGCAACTTAGAATCATTAAAAATTTATCCTTTAAAAAAACCTTAAACAAAAATAAACCAAACAAAATAACTAATATAATATCAAACTTCAACACATACCTTAAAGCCTTTCTAAGCTTGATGTTCATAATTAACATTCAAAATGAACACCCCTTTATAAAGATAAATTTCTATTGAAGTTTAATCTTCGAAACTAACAATTGTAAAAGTCTGCATGAAAAAAAAAAATTTTGATTGGGCTTTTGAAAAAATTTTATTTTATTTCCCCCCCTTATCCCTCCAGCCGACTGACGAGCTCAAGGGGGGGGAGGGAAATAGAAGGAGTTACGAAGCTCCTTGGTGGAGCTTGTGGAGGGAGGGAGGGCATGCGTGTTGACACGCAGAAGGAGAAGATCCCCCTCCCTCCACTATTTAAACGAGGGGAGGAGAGGGGCCGCAGGACAGAGAGAAGGCTGGGGGGGAGACCGTGAGGAGAATCGACGCCGTTGCTGACGTTCAATCGCTGTGAAGAGAGAGGGGACGGGACGCTGTTGATTGGCCGCCGCCTCAAAATCCCCCCCCCCCCCGCCTGGTCGGACGACCATAACCACCCCCCCAAAGCTTCTGGAAGCTTGGAAGCTTCCAAAGGGGGGGGGCCTCTTTAAACCCCCTTCATATACCCTACTACCCCCTTTGTTATTTTTTTTTCCCGGGGTTAAAATCCCTTAAGCCCCCTTTCATTTTCCCCTCCCCCGTGCTAAAACCCTTTCCCCTGGATTTCAAAAATTTTCACCCCCTCCTTGTACGTTATGAAGCCCTTTTAACCCCCATATCCAAAACCCTTTTCCATGGGTATTAGAACCCCCTCCGCCGGGATTTAAAAATCCCTTAAATCCCCTTTCACCCTCGTACTAAAGCCCTTTTTCTTTCACTTGGAGTCACTTTCCCCCCCCCCCCCCCCCCCAAAGCACAAAGGCCTTAAGGGTCTTATTACTTCTTTACCTGTGTATAGTCCCTAAAAGACCTATCCCCTTGGCTTTGGAATCACTCTTCCTGTGGCCTCTTAAAACCACTTCTCCCGTAATTACCCCTTAAGCCTTTACCTTGGCATCCAAAACCTTTCACCCTCCCCCATGTGTAAGCCCCCATAAGTCCTTTTTCTCCAAGTTTGACCTAAGGGTCCTTAGACCCTTACTTATAATCTTTACGGCTATTATTTTTCCTTAAAGCTCTCCTACACCTTGTGTCTTCTCCACACCTTGTTATTTCCGTTCGTGTGATCCAGGCGGCGGCGGACCGTGGCAGTCTGGCGGCCGTGGCGGCGGCTATGGCGGCTGGCGGCTGGCGGACTGGGGCGGCAGCGCGGCGACTTCACGACGGTGACGGCCTGGTTTCCCCAACGGCGGCAGCAGCATCCTCTCCTCTTCCTCACAGTCCCGTCCCTCTCCTTTTTTCCTTCTCTCCCTAACGGGAGTTCTTATAGGCAAAAGGGGGGGGGGGTCGATAGAGGGCCTCTACACACGTGGAGGACTCCTCCTCATGCAATCCGACTCACTCCTCCTTGGCCATTCCTCCCCACACTCCCTCTCCTCCAGCTATGCATCGACTGGGGGAAGGGATAATAATTAAAAAAATTTGCCTAAAAATCTCCAAATTGCCCCTTCAAAAAGGGTGTTCCCTCGCGGTTTTCTACGGTCTTCAACCTCAGCCTCTTATTTACAATGTGGAGGCCTCATTTTGAGCGTGCATGGTATGGATTATCCTCCCAATAATACGATGTAGGGGATAACCTTGCACAGGATTTTCACGGCGTGCGGAAAGTCAATTTTTACGGTACGCAGTGTGCGGAAATATTACAGTACTCAAGCAAAGAACTTGAAGGTAAAATTACTTATGCAGTTCTATAAGTTGGATGTAAAAGACACTTCATCTATGATTGTACACATCAATAAATTCAAGAGCCTTAAAATTCACCTAGCAACTCTTAAAAAGAACATTGATGAAGATGAGGCAATAGTAGTGCTACTTGCCAATGTTAATCATGAACCATATGAGAACCTTGTTTCAACACTAAGTAATGTTCCCATTCTCTCACTCAAAGACATTGAGCACTCACTCCTTGATGGAGAAAGAAAATTTAAAAGAAAAGATGTAAAAGAGACCAGCTCAAGGGAAAATCTCCTGTACACTAAAGGAGCTATTGGACCCAAGGGAAGAGATCAAGCATTCAACACCGACAATAGAAGTCGGATGACATGTCATTATTGTGGTAAAACTAGCCATATTGTCAGTGAATGCTTCCATAAGAAAAGAGCACAGTAGGTGCAGAATGACCATCACCAAAGTCAATTCATGAATGAAGAAGAAGAAAAAGACACTTCCACTACCATCAACAACTCTAACAGATTGTTGTAAGGAATTTGTTTCCATAGTGGGTAGTGTTTGGTATATATTACAATGAGGAATGAAAGAAGCAATGGAGTGGGGGCAGCTTTGTGACCAAGGAAGGGTCAAGAGTGTTCTATCATGGTTCCTTTGTTGTATGAGAGCATCCCGTGGCCCCTTCATCTTCTTCTTCTTTAGTCTTCTACTTCTCTACGATTTGTAGCAAAGGAACTTCTTTGGACATTAATAGCAACATTAGCACATATGCTTATCTCGTTCATATTTTCTTTTTCTCCAAAAATGGAGTGCAAGTTGACCTGTGTAGGCAGACCAAATTTCCTCATGACCTTCCCCGTCAATCTCTCCACCTATATCACTCTTTCTCACCTTCCAATTTGGATCCATTATGAGCGGCGATGGAGCCCTTTGATCTATGTTAGTTCTCACATTATTGATGCCTATTGATGCACTCAAGGACATTTTGTTGTGGGATTGTTGCGTTAGTTTTCTTCTTCTTCTTCTTCTTCTTCTTCTTCTTCTTCTTCTTCTTCTTCTTCTTTCTGTTAATCTTGTTCTTTGCTGTTGACAAACATGGGACTTGAACACATTTTAGCTATGGAGGCTTGAACTCGTAAGCAAGAGACATGAAGACTAATGACTAGACACACACTTTCACTCAAGTGAATTCTGTTCCAAGATAGATTAGCTTGGACTCATAAACACAATCTTGAGTAGATAGAGTTACAGACTCTAAGTACAAAGTACAATAGCATTGCATTAAAAAGTGAACCAAGTACATGCTTTTATAGCTTTCCAGCTTCTCCACTATCCTCACTGTGCATATGGGATTTAGGACAGCTCTTCTTGGAGCATACATCATTTGTCAATTCTCAACACCCCCCTCAAATGATGAGTCCCTACTCTTGCTGGCTTTGATAACATGGCTCGAAAGACTAGCTCATAGGTAGCATAGTCAAGTTAAAGCTTGAGACTTTACATCTTTGGCAATGGTTTTTACAAATCAAATCCACTAAGGGAAACATAGGCGCCCACTTCGTCAGAACGCCACCTTCGGCATTGGTTTTGATTCCCCCCTCCTGCCACGTGTCTTAAAGAAGCTATAGAAGCTTCTGAGGGGAAGCTTCTAAGGGGGCTTTATAAGCCCCCTTTCCCCCCCCCCCCCCCCCCCAAAAAGAACTAAGGCCTTAAAGGTCTTATTACCCTTCCCCCCTTGTTTTAACCCCCTTAAGCCCCCCTTTCCCTTGGGCTTTGAAACCCCTCCCCCCGTGTTTTAAAGCTCTATAAGCCCCCTTTTTCCCCCAATAAGGAGTTGGCCTTAGAGGTCTTATTACCCCCCCCCCCCCTCCCCATGTTTAATTTCCCTAGCCCCCTTCCTTTGTGGCATATTGAATCCCCCCTTAAAATTCCTCTTTAAGGCTTCCTTAGGGTTTTTCCCCCCAAAAAAGCATGACCTTAAGGGTCCTTTGCCTCCCCGCGATTATAAATCCCCCCTAAGGGCCCCCTTAGCCCTTTCTACCTTGGAGCTTTGTTTTTGTTTCCCCCACTCGTAAATGAAAAGAGAGTGTTGAGGGTCTTTTGACACCTCCCTTTCCCACTCAAAAGCCTTCGTAGGGGATTTCACACCTTAGTCATCAATACTTTTAAATGAAACATGTAAATTAAAGAAAAGCATAAATGCATTTCTAGCAAATAGCTTTATGCATTGAAATGAATTATAAACTAGATTATTGTCCATTAAAATAATATACTTCGTTTAATCCTAGATATATAAACTGCCCATATCCTCTTCGCAATGATTCATCATGGAAAGTACAAAGCATGAAATGATTCTTACAATGCATAAATCTAGGAAATTATTTTTTGTCAACTGCATAAATTATCAAGGAAAAGGTTGCTTGTTTAGCATGAATTTTGTTCGCAAAGTTATGGGAAGATTAGTTGGAATTAACCTAACCTATGCCTGGCCTTAATCGATAAGTTAAGGTTGAAAAATTAATTTATGCATAGACAACGAGTCATGTGGAAATGATCATGTAATTATTTTCTAGAGTTGACCAAATTGGTATGAACCTAAAACACCTAAACCGCGGAGTACTCGTTTAGAAAAAGTTGAATTCCAAGAAATTCACTAGGAAATTAACACGTGACCTAATCGTTATGTATCGCTAAAACTGAAACTCCTATACCTTAAAAACTTGCCCACATTCACTAAATGTAGGGGACAGTGAAATGAAATTGGAAAGGAGCTAGGGTTTGTCCCTAAGAATCTTACAAGATGAAACTTGGAAACCCTAGGTCCAACGACATCAGCCTAGTAACCTGAAATAGATTGTTTCGTGACTCCATTGTCTCACAGTTCGATGCGACACTTACGCAACAAGTGGGGAGTCATATGATCTTGTGATTGGATCACAAGGGAATGGCCATGTTCTCGCAATGAAGTTGGCATGTCCTTATGCAAGTTATCTTGCAAGAAGATAAATAATCATCCTAATTTAGTAGTCTTTCTTGAGTAAAGAAGATTTATTGGAAACTAAAGACCAGCCGATAAACTGAAGTAACCAATAAACTTAAGGTTTGACCAAGTTGGGTTAATAGGGTGTGCCATAACCTAGGATATAGGGGATCTTGCCAAGCTGCAAGTCATCCCGGATCGAGTGTTGGATGCATTCGAAAGGAAGGATTCATTCCTTAGCAGTTTGCCAACAAAAAACGATCAATGGAAATGCTTATGCTTGCTATAGATTTTAGAGTACTGTTTGGATTTATTTGATCAATGAATTAAAAGATAAATGGATATCTATAATTTAGGTTGAAGTCTTGAAGAGAGAGGCAGCTTCAGTTACCCCCAACTGCCTGCCTGACCCTAACCAAGGGGGTTGTTAACTGCGTCGGGCATGTGGACTGAACCCGCCGCGAGAGGTCTCTCCGTTGAGCGCTACTTGGAGCAGGAGGATGCTTGGGTGCCAGAGGGGGCTCTGGCCGTAAATCCCTCGCCTTTCAGGCCTTGCGCAACAGGCTAACATGACTCGGGATTGGATCTCAAGGCCCGCATACTAGTCTATGGAAAGAAACTTGGATTAGTGATCCATGTGGATCGCTGGAGAGCCTTCGGGCGGATTGTAGATAAGCCTACGGGCTGGACTTTTTTTTGTATTTCAAGATAAATATGATAACCTATTAATAAGGAACTTGTCTGATATTGTTTTTCTATGTCAAGTGATAAGATTACATGAAGGAACCAGTGCCTAATGGGTTAATTAAAGAAGCTGGTTGTTACATGTCCAAATAATGTGTTAGGTAATTAAATAACTAAAACAACCTGAGGAAAGTGCGCAGGATGGGCCATAGGTCCGTCCTACGGATGGGTGGTCCCGGTTGGCCGGGAACTTTTCTCAAATCATGTTGGACAACACGAAGATCATTAAAGAACAAGAACAACAAAAGCATTGACCTAGAGTTGTGATTGAACCTGATTTACGCTGTTTTAGGGGACTGAAATGGGACTATGCCTTATGGCAGAGAGGTTGAGCTTTGCATCCCTCTCGTTTCCCATTCTCCTTGAACCAAGTGCAGCATGAATCCGCTTCGGACCTGGCATTTTTGCGTAAAGTAGTTCACTTGTGTCAGACGCTAGTTGCTGTTAGGAAATGACCAATCAGGAAAACCCTAATTCAGGTCGATCCTAAGTGGGAACGATCGGAATACTTCTGCTAGGTGGCAGACGCGGAAAGCCCTAGATCACAAACCCCGTAACATTCCATGGGAGTGCCGGGTGGAGCTTTCTAGACATCCTTTCCGATGGACTGCTAAGACTTGTCCTGAAAATACAAGTGGACATGTTACACTCATCTCCAAGGCAGCCTCTTCTTCCTCATTGACAGCCCTCCCTCTTTGTCCTTCATAAAAAACGGCTCTCTTCTTCTCCATCCCACCCTCATATTCCTCAAAAGACATTGTTTGCCCTATTTTTGCATCCCTTCATCTTCTCTTCCAAAACAATCTAAACGTGAATGAAGGTATAATTTATTCAAGAAAGACATTAAAAAAACCATTTAGGTACACTTTTCATGTACACACCCTTTTGGATTGGATGGCACTTAATCAATCCACCTTTCCACTCTACCCTATGCCTCTACTTAAGCACAACCATAACCCTCCTATTTCTCCTAGTACAATAGTATTTCATTCCCTTCACCTTCTAAAGTCACACGTCTCTCTCCTCCCTCCATTATCCCTTACTAGGGGGGAGAACTTATGACCATTTTCCTATGTAGCTCCAATCCTTCTTTTCCCTTTAGAGGACATACAAACAACCACATTAAAAAACAAAGCAATTTAAATATGCAACTTAGAATCATTAAAAATTTATCCTTTAAAAAAACCTTAAACAAAAATAAACCAAACAAAATAACTAATATAATATCAAACTTCAACACATACCTTAAAGCCTTTCTAAGCTTGATGTTCATAATTAACATTCAAAATGAACACCCCTTTATAAAGATAAATTTCTATTGAAGTTTAATCTTCGAAACTAACAATTGTAAAAGTCTGCATGAAAAAAAAAAATTTTTGATTGGGCTTTTGAAAAAATTTTATTTTATTTCCCCCCCTTATCCCTCCAGCCGACTGACGAGCTCAAGGGGGGGGAGGGAAATAGAAGGAGTTACGAAGCTCCTTGGTGGAGCTTGTGGAGGGAGGGAGGGCATGCGTGTTGACACGCAGAAGGAGAAGATCCCCCTCCCTCCACTATTTAAACGAGGGGAGGAGAGGGGCCGCAGGACAGAGAGAAGGCTGGGGGGGAGACCGTGAGGAGAATCGACGCCGTTGCTGACGTTCAATCGCTGTGAAGAGAGAGGGGACGGGACGCTGTTGATTGGCCGCCGCCTCAAAATCCCCCCCCCCCCCCCCCGCCTGGTCGGATGACCATAACCACCCCCCCAAAGCTTCTGGAAGCTTGGAAGCTTCCAAAGGGGGGGGCCTCTTTAAACCCCCTTCATATACCCTACTACCCCCTTTGTTATTTTTTTTTCCCGGGGTTAAAATCCCTTAAGCCCCCTTTCATTTTCCCCTCCCCCGTGCTAAAACCCTTTCCCCTGGATTTCAAAAATTTTCACCCCCTCCTTGTACGTTATGAAGCCCTTTTAACCCCCATATCCAAAACCCTTTTCCATGGGTATTAGAACCCCCTCCGCCGGGATTTAAAAATCCCTTAAATCCCCTTTCACCCTCGTACTAAAGCCCTTTTTCTATCACTTGGAGTCACTTTCCCCCCCCCCCCCCCCCCAAGCACAAAGGCCTTAATGGTCTTATTACTTCTTTACCTGTGTATAGTCCCTAAAAGACCTATCCCCTTGGCTTTGGAATCACTCTTCCTGTGGCCTCTTAAAACCACTTCTCCCGTAATTACCCCTTAAGCATTTACCTTGGCATCCAAAACCTTTCACCCTCCCCCATGTGTAAGCCCCCATAAGTCCTTTTTCTCCAAGTTTGACCTAAGGGTCCTTAGACTCTTACTTATAATCTTTACGGCTATTATTTTTCCTTAAAGCTCTCCTACACCTTGTGTCTTCTCCACACCTTGTTATTTCCGTTCGTGCGAGCTTACAAAGACCATTAAGCCTTCCCCATGGCTTCAATGGGTCTTAGTTGTAAAAGTTTCTAAAAATACCCTTTTCAATTCCCGAATTCAAGGAGGGAACCTTCCAAAAACTACTTTGACGAACGGTGCAAGGAGCGACGGTTGAGTCCTAAGGAGAAGTTGTAAAGCTGCTTCCACGTTTGACGGACCACACTTGCGATGCCTCCTAAGAAAGTCCAAGGCGTAGCCGCGGGAGGGTCATCTCCCGGTATCCATGTGGATATCTCACCTCAAAGCCAGGTTGTCTTCTTGATGTTAATTCGGGTTTTAGTCAATCATGAAAAGAAAAAATATTAAGGAAATATATATATTTGTTCAAATTAATTCTAACGAAGGAGTTAGCTTATGAATGACAATGGATTCAAATTAGCTTTCCTCAAATTGCATCAAGCATTATAAAATAATAGGCAATACTATTCATTTACTATAGTATTATAGTCCTAAAATGAAGAAATTATATCTTGCTCCATTAGTCTTATTCTTTTCGCAATGAATCATGGCAAAATGGCTAAATTCATGAAAGGTTTCTTTCGATGCTCAAACTACTAGAGAGTTATCTTTGCTAGTTGCAAGGCAACTGTTGTTAATTGGCATGAGTTTATCTTTAAAGAAAACGGAAGTTAAATGTTAGAAATCAACAAGTATAAAAATTAGACATACGAAATCATTTGGGAAGAAAATGTAATGGGGAATTGCTGGATGATACTTCATTAACACTTTTCCCCTACAAATTGAGGACTTGGAACAAATAAAGTGTGTATTCACCAATTCCTTAGCTAGGTATTTGTCCCAAGGAGTATCGTCACTCTTTGTATCATCATGGCATTATGCTATATGCCAAATTAAACTGTGTTAATTGAGAAAGTAATCAAAGATAGTAAAACCGTGACAAGACGAGTAAGATTACCTTCCTAAAGCGGACCAAATCAATCTTTCCAAAAGATAACCGGACCAATCTAAACGTAGAAACATTCATACCCTAAAACACTGGACTACTTACCTTACCATAAGGACAATAAATTCATAAAGATAAGAAATTAGGGTTCGTCCCTAAGGTTTTCAAATGAAGAAACCCTAGGCCTGACATACATCAGATTAAGGAGTCTAAACAGATTATCCCATCGTCTGACTTGCGCAACATATATGAAATCATTTTGTGAATTGATTCACAAGAAGAAAAGGGAAAAAACCCTTTTCAAAGACGGCAGATCCTTACGCAAGTTATCTTGCAAAAAGACGTAGTTTTTGGATATCCTTCAAAATAAGAAAAGTTGTAAAATAGAAACTAGCATGTCTACGGTACCTTAGGGTTAACCAAGCTATGTATACCCTACATCCGAATGTAAGGGATCTTGCCAAGTTACAAGACATCTTAAGAACGACTGCTGATACACTCAAAAAGGAAAGAACACTTCTTTAGCAGTTTGCCATACAACTGGGTTGGTTAATGGAAATGTTTGTGCTTGCTAGAGATTTTAGAGCTCTATTTGATTTATGAATTACAAATTAAATAAGTATCTATACTTCAGGTTAAAAGCCTGAAGGGAGAGGCAGCTTCAGTTACCCCCGACTGCCTGCCTGACCCTAACCAAGGGGGTTGTTTGACCGTGCTGGGAACATGGACCGAACCCGCCACGAGAGGTCTCTCCGTTGAGTTCTACTTGGAGCAGGAGGACGCTTGGGTGCCAGGGGGGGCTCTGGCCGTAAATCCCTCGCCTTCCGGGTCCTGCACAAGGGGCTAACGCGACTCGGGATTGGATCCCGAAGCCCATATACTAGTTGACGGGCGGAAGCTTGGAATAGTGATCCCTGGAGATTACTTGTTAGCCTCCGGGCAGATTATGGATAAGCCTACGGGCGGAACTTCTTGTAATTCAAAGATAAAATGATGAGATGTTGAAAGAACTGTCAAGATTGTGGGAGAGAAGGAAGGAGTCTCACTTGAAGCTTTCTTGCTTGCACAATGGGGGAAGACACACAAGGGTGGAGGCTGAAAACAGTTTTCCTCTTCTTAGTTGTGTAAGCCAAAAGAACTCTAGTACAAAGAAATAGAAGAACCCTATATATGGGTCTCAAACCAAACTCAACTAACTAAGGTGGCATACTAACTGAGCCACGAACTAGAGTAGATAAGGATAGCTATCATGTAGCTATTATTCATGGGCGGTGTACCAACCGCGTCTGCAACTGACAAGTCGGTGACATAAATACACAACGGTCACCCTGGCGTATCACGAGTGGAGCTCGATATCTCAACACTCCCCCTCGAGCTCAATCCCAATTCCTGCACACCAAGCAGGTCTCTGAACTTGCGCAGCTTCTCTGCGCCCAATGCCTTCGTGAATATGTCAGCTACCTGATCCTCTATGCTGACATAAACTAGATCAATAAGACCTAGTAAAACCCTCTCTCGCACATAGTGATAATGCACCTCAATGTGCTTTGTTCTAGCATGATAGACTGGGTTATTTGCCAAGTGTATACTACTCATGTTGTCACAATAAATGACAACTGGTCCATCTGTAGACTGATGCATATCATAAAGTAGCTTATGCAACCAAGCTACCTCACATGCAGTCATTGCTGCACCCCTGTACTCAGCCTCTGTGCTCGACAAGGCAACTGTAGGCTGTTTCTTGCTGCTCCAAGTGACTGCAGCACTCCCAAAAGAGAACACATATCCACTAGTAGATCGTCTATCAGAAATACTACCAGCCCAATTAGCATCAGTGTATCCATGCAACTGTATCTGAACCCCAGTCTCATAAAATAGTCCATACTGCAATGTGGACTTCACATACCTGAGTATGCGTCTAGCTGCATCCAAATGTGGTTTCCTTGGAGCCTGCATAAACTGACTTACCAATCCAACAGTATAGCTCAAATCTGGCCTGGTAATAGTCATATAAATCAAACTTCCTACTATGCGTCTGTACATAGTAGGGTCTTCTAGAAGCTCACCTGCATCTGTGCTCAGCTTCACATTCTGCTCCAAAGGAACTCAAATAGGCTTACAGCCTGTCATCCCATATTTGGACAGCATGTCCAATCCATACTGCCTCTGCAAGAGCTGTATCCCACTTGGTGATCTAATCACCTCAATGCCCAAGAAATAACGCAGCTCTCCCAAATCCTTCATCTCAAACTTCTGCTTCAATAGCATTTTCACATGAAGGATATCTTCATCACTATCACCTGTCATAATCAAATCATCAACATAAATGACAAGTAGCATAATACCTTTCTATGTTTTTCTCACATAAAGTGAGAAATCTGCCTTGAAAATCTGAAAGCCAATAGTGACAAGATACTGTCCTATCTTGTCAGACCATGCTCTAGGTGCTTGCTTCAAGCCATACAAGGCTTTCTTCAACGTGCAAACAAACTCAGGATGAACAGCATGCACATAACCTGGTGGCTGCTCCATATAGACCTCTTCTTGCAAATCATCATGCAAGAAGGCATTCTTTACATCCATCTGATGTAAAGACCATGCCTTTGATGCAGCCATAGCAATGACTGCTCTTACGGTTGCCATCCTTGCAACCGGACTAAATGTTTCTTCATAGTCAATGCCATATTTTGTGCATACCCCTTGACTACTAATCTAGCCTTGTATCTATTCATAGAACCATCTGCATTGTGCTTTACCTTATAAACCCACTTACAGCCAATTGCATTTTTACCTTTAGGCAAAGGTACCAATTCCCATGTAGCATTTGCTTCCAAAGCATCCATTTCTTCATCCATGGCTTTCTCCCATTTTTCTTTTCCCATGGCTTCCTCAAAAGAAGTGGGTTATGGTTCCTGTATCACTTTGACCATATATGCATAGTGAATGGCTGTAAATCCATCATATTTCAGCCTATCCACAGGATACCAAGCTCTCGTAGACCTGCGCAAAGTAGATTCACTCCCAGGTGCTCTCAAAACATCCCTGGTCTTCCTTACTCCAGGTGTAACAATAGAAGGAATACCCAACTCATCATCAATGCTCTGTTCTGAGCCACTGGATTCACCATCCACATAAGAGTGACCTGCATTCACATCAAACATGGGCTGATCAACCTTCTCTTTTCCTTTTCGTGATACCTGCATACCACTATCTGCATTACTTTGAGAAGATTCTCCTCATCTCAATCTGCCTGTCCATGGCGAAGAATGTGAACCACTACTAGAGGACGCTCCAGGTCCACTAATATTTTGTGACTGCTGCTGTGAATTTTGTGCAGCATTACCATTTTGTGCATCTACATCATCAATCACATTTACTGGTTTATACCAGCTACTCATCTCATCAAAAACAACATCTCTGCTCACTGTAAACTTACGAGTAGAAGGGTTATAGCATCTATACCCTTTTTGCTGCAAAGAGTAACCAATAAAGATGCACTTCTCAGCTTTTGGATCCAACTTGGATCTCAACTCATCTGGCACATGTACATAGGCAATGCAACCAAAAATTTTCAAATGAGAAATATCTGGTTTCCTACCAGTATACCTCTCCTCTGGAGTCATTCCATGTATTGCTGCAGTGGGAGTCCTATTCATTATGTAGAATGCTGTAGCAACTGCTTCAGCCCAATAAAAATCTGGCAAGTCTTTTTCATTGAGCATGGCACGAGATACCTCTCCAATATGCCTGTTTTTTCTTTCTGCAATTCCATTTTGTTGTGGGGTATGACTGCATGAATATTGCTGCTTTATGCCATGCTCCTGCAGGAACCTTGCAAACTCATTTGAGAGGTACTCTCCCCCTCCATCTGACCTTAGGCATTTTATCTGCAAGCCTGTTTCTTTTTCAACCATAGCTTTAAGAGTTTTGAAATGCCCAAAAACTTCACTTTTCTTTTTCATAAAATACACCCAAACTTTTCTGCTATAGTCATCAATAAAACTGACAAAATAATGACAGCCTCCAAGAGATGCATCTTTAGTTGTCCACACATCAGAGTGGATTAATTCCAATGGCTTCTTACTCTCTTGAACATGTCTAGGAAATGGTTTCCTTGCCTGTTTTCCAAACTGACAGGCTTCACATACCTTATGCATTTCTGCAACCTTGAATTTCGGCAAACCTGCAAC
The DNA here is from genome assembly GCF_053477565.2 of Lygodium microphyllum. NCBI lineage: Eukaryota > Viridiplantae > Streptophyta > Polypodiopsida > Schizaeales > Lygodiaceae > Lygodium > Lygodium microphyllum. The sequence continues at coordinate 96,537,083 of NC_141144.1, read as the reverse complement.
AATATTTTGGGCCTGCATTGATTTAAGTCGCTGTACATTAACATGACCAATGCGTTTATGCCAGATATCAATATCTGCAACTACACTGGTCCCATGTGCAAACATTGCTGCACTCAATTCATACATGTCTGCATCCAATGTAAACATTCTGCCCTTCTTCTTTCCTTTTGCTATCAAGCGACCTTTATTTTTCATATCCTCAACAAAGCATCCATGAGGATTAAATCTGACCTGCAAGCCCTGTTCAACCATTTGACCAACAGAAACCAGATTCTTGGTGATATTCGGGACATGAAATACATCGGACAGGTATTTCTTTTTCCCATCCTGCATAGACAAAGGAATTTTTCCAATCTGCACAATAGGATGTGCAGTATCATCACCAGTCTCCACAAATCCTGGTTTTTCCATTTTCCTTGCATCCTCCATCCATTCTGCATGACCTGTCATATGGTTTGATGCACCTGAGTCAACATACCATACATCGTTACTTTCTTCTGCACTTGTCACATAATTGTTCATGTGCTGCACCATAAACAGATGCTCATTTCTGTCATCACCCTATCTACTAGAGGATGCATAATTTCCTTGTTGCAGTTTTCCATTCATGATGTCATTCTGCTTTTTATAACAGTCTTTAGCCATATGACCCATTTTACCACAATAGTAGCATTCAACATTACTGTTTGCATTTTGGCCTCTTTGCCATCCACCACGACCTCTTTGGCTCCCCCTGCCTCTAGAGTTACCACGTCCTCCTCCATAGGACTAGTTTTCTTGAGTTTGCTGCATATTCTGATTTCTACCACGGCCTCCATATCGGCCTCCTCTACCTCTGCCTCTACCTCTTCCATCATTTGAGTAGAAGACAGCTTCTTTTGAAGTTCCTCCTGAAGAAGATGCACCACCATTTCTTTGCTCCTCAGAAATTAGAAGAGCAATCAGCTCCTCAAAATCAGGAAATCTTTCACGAACTGAAATGGATGTCCGAAACTGTGCATAATCCTTTCCTAGACCATTCAAGGTCACAGAAACTAAATCATCATCTTCCACTGGTGACCCAATGGAAGCAAGTGCATCTGCAATCTTCTTCACCTTCATGTGGTAGTCGTTGATGCTCATATTTTCTCTTTGCACATTGTGTAACTCTTGCTTGAGCTGCATTTTCCTGGCTTGCGTATTTGTGCTATACATTTTTGACAAAGTATCCCATGCCTCCTTTGGCGTACTTGCATCCTGAATATGCACAATCATAGAGTCTGAAATGCTGATAGACAGCTAGTACATAACTTTCCTGGCTCTCTCATGCCATGTTTTAAATGCCTGCATTTGCTGTTGATTGGGAACATCAGGGAGAACTGGTTCTTCTTCATTTCCTGCAACAAATTTCCAATATCCTTTTCCCATAAGGAAATTCGTCATTCTAAACTTCCATGCTTGGAAGTTGTTCTTGTCAAGCTTTTCAATGACAATCTGTGAAAGAGAATCAGATGCCATTACAGAAGACTGCAAAAAATTCTGTCACTGCAAAGACCACAGCTTCACCCTCACAAGGGAAAATCTGCAAAACTGGCGAAAGTGGTATTTGACCACACAGTCACTTCCTAGTGACGATTTTGCATCAACAGGCAACAGGGATGATTCTGTAACTCCCAATGTCTCTGCGCACAAGCATACAGAGCAATTTTTACAGTAACTATTCACCGACCTGTAGAACAGTGGCTGCACAGCATAAAACTGGGCCTTTTCCTGAGTGCGTGCAAAAAACTTCCGCCTCCAAAACAGGCCCCGAAATGGCCTCAAATAAAAAAAACAAGGTTGCCAAGGGCTAAAGCCCTTACCCACAGCATATACTGCCCTCTTGCTTCACCGCGAAGGGCGTCTCAACCTGAGACAATGCACTCCTGCACTTTCCGGTTGTGCTACCTGCAGAGATCTGCTCCCGAAACAGAAAATGAAAGTAACACTGCTCCTCTTACCAGAACACCGCGAGCTTGGCTTGCTTTCTTGAGCTCCTTACCACGAACAAGGCTCTGATACCATGTCAAGATTGTGGGAGAGAAGGAAGGAGTCTCGCTTGAAGCTTTCTTGCTTGCACAATGGGGGAAGACACACAAGGGTGGAGGCTGAAAACAGTTTTCCTCTTCTTAGTTGTGTAAGCCAAAAGAACTCTAGTACAAAGAAATAGAAGAACCCTATATATGGGTCTCAAACCAAACTCAACTAACTAAGGTGGCATACTAACTGAGCCACGAACTAGAGTAGATAAGGATATCTATCATGTAGCTATTATTCATGGGCGGTGTACCAACCGCGTCTGCAACTGACAAGTCGGTGACATAAATACACAACGGTCACCCTGGCGTATCACGAGTGGAGCTCGATATCTCAACAAGAACTTGCTTGATATTGTTTTTATATATCACGTGATAAGATTACGTGAAGGAACCAGTGCTTAAACAAGATTAATTAAAGAAGCTGATTGTTATATGTCAAATTAATGTGTTAGATAATTACATAACTAAAACAAACTGAGGAAAGTGCGGAGGATGGACCATGGGTCCGTCCTACGGTTGGGTGGTCCCGGTTAGCCGGGAACTTTTCTCATAAATCTCGAAAGACAGTGGAATGATCATCATCATCAAAAAAGAATAACGAGAACGATGACCTAGAGTTACGTCTTACCCGATTTACGTTGTTTTAGGGGAACGGAATGGGACTATGCCTTATGGCAGAGAGGTTGAGCTTTGCATCCCTCTCGTTTCCCATTCTCCTTGAACCAAGTGCAGCATGAATCTGCTTCGGACCTGGCGTTTCTGTGTAAAGTAGTTCGCTCGGGTCTGACGCTAGTTGCTGTTAGCTAGTGACCCATTAGGAAAACCCTAATTCCAGTCGATCCTAAGTGGAAACGGCCAGGATACTTCCACTACGTGGCAGACGCGGGAAGAACTAGATCGCAAAACCCGTAACATTCCATGGGAGTGTCGGGTGGAGCTTTCTAGACATCCTTTCCGATGGACTGCTAAGACGTGTCCTGGATGATACTAGGGGACACATTACAGTTGGTATCAGAGCCGACCAACAACGGAATTATTTTTATGAGATCTCAATAAAATGAAGTAAAGAAATTGTTGCTGTCCAAACATTTCCTCATCTTCAATACTGTCTTGCAGAACTATGAAGCGTGGAACAAGTTTTTGGTGTTCCGGGTCATGTTTATGACTGCAATGCATTCTCCACATTATAGACAAAGAGTTGGGATGATGAACATCCTGGAGCAGATTTATAATCCATCACCTTTATATATAGAATGAAGATAGACTTGGTCTTCAGGAATCTACTACATAGCTGCCCACCAGTTCGCTTATCTACAGACCAACCTAAAAAGGATCAAGTGGTTGGAAGACTTGAAAGTCGTGAAGCTGTTCATTTTTGTGGAAGCTCACGTAAATTCGACTTTACATATTCAAGGTCGGAGGGTTGAAATGAACTCATATGTATATGAGGAAGCAACCCATGTAATCCCAGCCGATAGGATTAAGGTGTTGGGCCGCCATGAGAAGTATGGATTCCAACAAAAAGGATATCCTGAACTTCCAATGAATTATCGATTCCTAAAGATCCATGACCCAAAACCCTACTATTACACAGTTCCTGTAGACAAATGCAATACAACGTTGTTCTCCCCAAACTAAATGTAATGATTGGATTATCAACACACGAGACGTTGTATAAAAGTTACGCCCATGTAAATATAAATAATGACTTCTTTTATCAATATCTGACTGTGCATCAGAGTTGTTAAAAAGTTAAGTAGCTTCATGATTTACAAGATAACTAAACTAAAGATAAGCTAACGTCAATTATCATATAATAACGTTATGAAAAAACTTTTATCCAGGCACAACCCCAGGTATAGGTTCCAAATTCGCCCCCTACATCAAGTACTGCTGTGATCCAGGAGAAGAAGTTCCTCCTCAAGCAGATAAAGCCACCCGAGTTTTACGGGAGAGGCAGATTCGTCCAATCTGATGCTGAAATTTGGATTGAATCTATGGAGGATTACTTTGAAGCAGCTGGTACTGCACCTACCAATCGGGCCATGCTCGCCAAATTAAAACTCACTGGTGAAGCTAGACTATGGTGGAAACAATGGTGCAGGGATCAAGGGACTTCAGAGGGGCCCGTTACCTGGGAGAAGTTAAAGAAAGCCGTGCAGGGGATATATTTGCCACCTGCATATCGTACACAAAAAATGAATGAGTTCTACGAGCTAAAACAGCTAGGACTCACCCTTGACGCATACTACTCTAAATTTGTCTCACTCTTAAAGTATGCGCCATAGATGGACATGACGCAGCAGGTGTCCAAATTTTGCGCAGGCTTAAATCCACCCGTAAATACCCGTCTCGAATCTATGCGTCCGTCAGATCTTTAGGATGCACTCATTCGAGCGGCGCCTATAATTCAGGAAGTGCAAGTTAGACCAAGGGGTAACAAAAATTGGTCCTATAGCGACCCGAACAGAGGAACATTCAGACCCCAAGTGAAGAGAGTTCAAGGTCACAATCAGGGACAAAGGAAGAAAGCAAGGACAAATAACGTCAACAACTTTGTTCCTACTCAAAGTAATGGCCGAAACCTCCGATGTTTCCACTGCAACGAACTCGGTCACTTCAAAAGGCAATGTCCCAAGCTCAGCGAGGGACATCGTCAAGATGCAGGCCGCGGTCAAGGAGCCGCCACCCGTGGAAGAGAAAGAACTGCCTGCATGACCAATAGGCAAAGATGCGAAGCAGAAGAAGAGGAAGATCCGACTATGGAAGCAGAATTCGAAAGAGCGACAGTCCATGCCGCTTTACACAAGAAGGGGCCGAATCGCCAGTTCTCGATGATTCAAACATCGTCGGACTATCAAGGTAAAGGTTTCAAAACCTTGATTGATTGTGGCAGTACACATTCCTTTATCTCACCAGCATGTGCAAAAAGATTAGGAATAGCCACAGAAGAAGCACCTACCCTACTTGTGGAATTGACAAACGGTCGTGAGGTAACTTGTACCAGGCAAACTGCTAAGGAAGAATTCTTTCTGGGAGGAAAAAAAACCTCAGTCAAATTCAGAGTCATGAATTTAGGTATCCATGAGTGTCTACTCGGGATGGATTGGCTTAAGCCTAATGACGCCCACATCCACTGTGGAAAGGGTCAAGTTTCCTTTCGAAACTCTGAAAGGGAGTTTGTTACAACTCAAGGTGAGGCAGGAGTGCCAAGAATCCAGTTAGCCAAAGTATCGCGGATCATAAAAGGAGTCAGAAAAGGATTACCCGTTTATCTGATCAAACTTAACAAGTTAGATCAAAAGCAAGAGTCTCATGAAGGAGCTTCTTGGCTAAAGGAATACGCTGACGTATTCCTTGAGGAATTGATTGAACTTCCGCCTCCAAGAGAAGTTGATCATGAAATTAGGCTAGTGCCTGGAGCTGCGCCAATTGCAAAGAGACCTTATAGAATGCCCATACCGGAAGCTATTGAGTTGAAGGAACAACTCAAGCAACTGTTAGATCAGGGTTACATCCGACCTAGCAACTCACCATGGGGAGCTCCAGTACTATTCCAGAAAAAGAAAGATGGGACACTTCGACTATGTATTGATTACCGAGGGTTGAATCAATCAACAATCAAGAACAAGTATCCTATTCCTAGAATAGATGAGCTTCTGGATCGCCTTCAAGGTGCAAAGATCTTCTCCAAAATTGATCTCAGGTCAGGTTACTACCAAATAAGGATCAAGGAAGAAGACATTCCAAAAACGGCCTTCAATACAAGATATGGGCACTTTGAGCTCTTGGTTATGTCATTCGGGCTTACAAATGCACCTGCCACCTTCAATAGATTAATGCAGGATATTTTTAGACCATATCTTGATGATTTCGTGCTTGTCTTCTTCGATGACACTTTAGTCTATTCTAAACAGGAAGAAGATCATGAACCTCAACTACGGATTGTCCTTGAGACAATGAGGTCTCATAAGCTGTATGCAAAAATGAAGAAGTGTGCATTCTTCAAGCGTCAGATTGAATATCTAGGATTCATAGTATCATCAGAGGGAATATCAGTAGACCCAGCCAAAGTCAGGGATGTGCTTGAATGGCCAATACCAGTATCCGTCAAAGAAATACGTAGCTTTCTTGGCTTGACAGGATGGTATAGGGTCTTTATCAAGAACTACGCTTTGACTGCAGCACCTCTTACAGACTTACTAAAGAAGCAGACTTCTATTACATGGTCAACTCCCGAACAAAATAGTTTCGACAAATTGAAGCAAAGTTTGGTATCGGCACCTATCCTAAAACTTCCAGACCTCAATAAGGAGTTCGAGGTAGTAACTGATGCCAGCATTCTTGCCTTGGGGTGTATACTTATGCAGGAAAGTCATCCAGTAGCATACTCTTCAAGGAAATTGAAGAGTCATGAAAAGAATTATGCCACGCATGATCTGGAATTATTAGCTGTCATCCATGCTCTAAAGCTTTGGAGACACTACCTGTTGGGTAACAAGTTTACTTTGGTAACCGATCATAAGAGTCTCAAATGGATTTTTACCCAGAACGAGCTCAACATGAGGCAACGTCGGTGGATTGAAGTATTGGAGGAGTATGATTTTGAAATCAAGTACTGACCAGGGAAAGAGAATGTAGTTGCCGATGCACTCAGTCGCAAGGCATTCCTAAATTCCCTAATCTTGCAGAATCCATCAACGGCCAGATCTTTGGCTACAAAGGTATCTATGCCAAGCAACCCTATACTGGAACTAGCTAGAGAGGAAGCAAGCCATGATTTGGCCTACCAAACAATGATAAAAGAAATATCTACCAAGGAGTAGAATCTGAAGTTACAAGCCAAGTATCAGGAGTTTTTCATTGATAATGGACTCGTCTGCTACAGAACAAGGCTGTGTATACCAACAAGCCAGTCACTTAAGCAGAAGATATTATGGGAAGCTCATAATTCCCCTTTCGCAGGACATCCTGGCTATGCAAAAACTCTTAATACAGTTAGGAAGAGCTACCACTGGGAGAGGCTCAAAGGTGATGTTCTCAAGTATGTCACTGAATGTTTGTCTTGTCAACGTATCAAGGCCGAACATGTCATGATGCCAGGGAAACTGCAACCGCTTGACATTCCTCAAATGAAATGGGAATTCGTCAGTATGGATTTTGTTGTGGGCCTACCCCAAGTCCAAGGAGGATACAATTCCATTATGGTTGTGGTTGACATGCTTACCAAGGTTGCACACCTGATTCCAGTAAAGACAAACTATAAAGCCTCCGACATTGCAAGATTGTTTATCAAGGAGATATTCAAGCTACATGGGTTACCTAAAAGAATCATTAGTGATCGAGATTCTCTCTTCACATCCCACTTCTGGAGAGCTATCTTTGAAGCTATTGGGACTCAACTCTGTTTTAGCACCGCCTACCATCCCCAAACGGATGGACAAACAGAGCGAGTGAATCAAATCATTGAGGATATGCTTAGGGCATACTGCTGTCGAGAGCCGAAGAGGTGGATTCAATACTTGCCATTAGTTGAATTTGCCTACAATGCTTCTTACCAGCAGAGCATTCAAATGACCCCTTTCCAGGCATTATATGGTCATGATTGTCGAAGTCCCCTAAACTTTTCTGATCCAACCCTAAGAGTTGAAGCTTCAAGACAAATGTTGGAGAACATGGATGATCAAATAAGGTCAATAAGACAAGACATACAAGCAGCCAAGGATAGACAAAAGGCATATGCAGATTTGAAACGTCAAGAAAGAGTCTTCAAAGAAGGAGAAATGGTCTTCATTCGAGTACGCCCTAAAAAGAGTTCTCTATCCCTAGGAGAATGCAAGAAGCTAAGTCCAAGGTATTGTGGGCCGTATAAAATCCTCAAATGCCTAGGACCCAATGCTTATAAATTGCAACTCCTTGAGAACCTAAAGGTTCATAATGTATTCCATATCAGTCTATTAAAAAAATATATACCCAATCCTAATCATGTACTTAATGACCAACAAATTGTAATGCCTAGCCAAGGAGTCCTTGAACTAAAGCCAGAAAGGATCTTAGATGTTAGGGAAAGATAGTTAAGATCTAGAACCTTGAAAGAATGCCTTGTCCAGTGGAAAGATTATCCCCAAGAGGATGCCACTTGGGTAGATGAAGGCACTCTCAACCATCAATATCCCCAGTTTATCTCGAGATGAGGACATCTCAATTCCTCCAAGGGGGAAAGAATGTAAAAGTCCGCATGAAAAGAAAAAAAAATTTGATTGGGCTTTTGAAAAAAATTTATTTTATTTCCCCCCCTTATCCCTCCAGCCGACTGACGAGCTCGAGGGGGGGGAGGGAAATAGAAGGAGTTACGAAGCTCCTTGGTGGAGCTTGTGGAGGGAGGGAGGGCATGTGTGTTGACACGCAGAAGGAGAAGATCCCCCTCCCTCCACTATTTCAACGAGGGGAGGGGAGGGGCCGTAGGACAGAGAGAAGGCTGGGGGGAGACAGTGAGGAGAATCGACACCGTTGCCGACGTTCAATCGCTGTGAAGAGAGAGGGGATGGGACACTGTTGATTGGCCGCCGCCTCCAAATCCCCCCCCCCCCCCGCCAGGTCGGACGACCATAACCACCCCCCCAAAGCTTCTGGAAGCTTCCAAAGGGGGGGGGCCTCTTTAAACCCCCTTCATATACCCTACTACCCCCTTTGTTATTTTTTTTTCCCGGGGTTAAAATCCCTTAAGCCCCCTTTCATTTTCCCCTCCCCCGTGCTAAAACCCTTTCCCCTGGATTTCAAAAATTTTCACCCCCTCCTTGTACGTTATGAAGCCCTTTTAACCCCCATATCCAAAACCCTTTTCCATGGGTATTAGAACTCCCTCCGCCGGGATTTAAAAATCCCTTAAATCCCCTTTCACCCTCGTACTAAAGCCCTGTTTCTTTCACTTGGAGTCACTTTTCCCCCCCCCCGAGCACAAAGGCCTTAAGGGTCTTATTACTTCTTTACCTGTGTATAGTCCCTAAAAGACCTATCCCCTTGGCTTTGGAATCACTCTTCCTGTGGCCTCTTAAAACCACTTCTCCCGTAATTACCCCTTAAGCCTTTACCTTGGCATCGAAAACCTTTCACCCTCCCCCATGTGTAAGCCCCCATAAGCCCTTTTTCTCCAAGTTTGACCTAAGGGTCCTTAGACCCTTACTTATAATCTTTACGGCTATTATTTTTCCTTAAAGCTCTCCTACACCTTGTGTCTTCTCCAAACCTTGTTATTTCCGTTCGTGCGAGCTTACAAAGACCATTAAGCCTTCCCCATGGCTTCAATGGGTCTTAGTTGTAAAAGTTTCTAAAAATACCCTTTTCAATTCCCGAATTCAAGGAGGGAACCTTCCAAAAACTACTTTGACGAACGGTGCAAGGAGCGATGGTTGAGTCCTAAGGAGAAGTTGTAAAGCTGCTTCCACGTTTGACGGACCACACTTGCGATGCCTCCTAAGAAAGTCCAAGGCGTAGCCGCGGGAGGGTCATCTCCTGGTATCCATGTGGATATCTCACCTCAAAGCCAGGTTGTCTTCTTGATGTTAATTCGGGTTTTAGTCAATCATGAAAAGAAAAATTATTAAGGAAATATATATATTTGTTCAAATTAATTCTAACGAAGGAGTTAGCTTATGAATGACAATGGATTCAAATTAGCTTTCCTCAAATTGCATCAAGCATTATAAAATAATAGGCAATACTATTCATTTACTATAGTATTATAGTCCTAAAATGAAGAAATTATATCTTGCTCCATTAGTCTTATTCTTTTCGCAACGAATCATGGCAAAATGGCTAAATTCATGAAAGGTTTCTTTCGATGCTCAAACTACTAGAGAGTTATCTTTGCTAGTTGCAAGGCAACTGTTGTTAATTGGCATGAGTTTATCTTTAAAGAAAACGGAAGTTAAATGTTAGAAATCAACAAGTATAAAAATTAGACATACGAAATCATTTGGGAAGAAAATGTAATGGGGAATTGCTGGATGATACTTCATTAACACTTTTCCCCTGCAAATTGAGGACTTGGAACAAATAAAGTGTGTATTCACGAATTCCTTAGCTAGGTATTTGTCCCAAGGAGTATCGTCACTCTTTGTATCATCATGGCATTATGCTATATGCCAAATTAAACTGTGTTAATTGAGAAAGTAATCAAAGATAGTAAAACCGTGACAAGACGAGTAAGATTACCTTCCTAAAGCGGAACAAATCAATCTTTCCAAAAGATAACCGGACCAATCTAAACGTAGAAACATTCATACCCTAAAACACTGGACTACTTACCTTACCATAAGGACAATAAATTCATAAAGATAAGAAATTAGGGTTCGTCCCTAAGGTTTTCAAATGAAGAAACCCTAGGCCTGACATACATCAGATTAAGGAGTCTAAACAGATTATCCCATCGTCTGACTTGCGCAACATATATGAAATCATTTTGTGAATTGATTCACAAGAAGAAAAGGGAAAAAACCCTTTTCAAAGACGGCAGATCCTTACGCAAGTTATCTTGCAAAAAGACGTAGTTTTTGGATATCCTTCAAAATAAGAAAAGTTGTAAAATAGAAACTAGCATGTCTACGGTACCTTAGGGTTAACCAAGCTAGGTATACCCTACATCCGAATGTAAGGGATCTTGCCAAGTTACAAGACATCTTAAGAACGACTGCTGATACACTCAAAAAGGAAAGATCACTTCTTTAGCAGTTTGCCATACAACTGGGTTGGTTAATGGAAATGTTTGTGCTTGCTAGAGATTTTAGAGCTCTGTTTGATTTATGAATTACAAACTAAATAAGTATCTATACTTCAGGTTAAAAGCTTGAAGGGAGAGGCAGCTTCAGTTACCCCCGACTGCCTGCCTGACCCTAACCAAGGGGGTTGTTTGACCGTGCCGAGAACGTGGACCGAACCCGCCACGAGAGGTCTCTCCGTTGAGTTCTACTTGGAGCAGGAGGACGCTTGGGTGCCAGGGGGGGCTCTGGCCATAAATCCTTCGCCTTCCGGGTCCTGCACAAGGGGCTAATGCGACTCAGGATTGGATCCCGAAGCCCGTATACTAGTTGACGGGCGGAAGCTTGGAATAGTGATCCTTGGAGATTACTTGTTAGCCTCCGGGCAGATTATGGATAAGCCTATGGGCGGAACTTCTTGTAATTCAAAGATAAAATGATGAGATGTTGAAAGAACTTACTTGATATTGTTTTTATATGTCACATGATAAGATTACGTGAAGGAACCAGTGCTTAAACAAGATTAATTAATGAAGCTGATTGTTATATGTCAAATTAATGTGTTAGATAATTACATAACTAAAACAAACCGAGGAAAGTGCGGAGGATGGACCATGGGTCCGTCCTACGATTGGGTGGTCCCGGTTAGCCGGGAACTTTTCTCATAAATCTCGAAAGACAGCGGAATGATCATCATCATCAAAAAAGAATAACGAGAACGATGACCTAGAGTTACGTCTTACCCGATTTACGTTGTTTTAGGGGAACGGAATGGGACTATGCCTTATGGCAGAGAGGTTGAGCTTTGCATCCCTCTCGTTTCCCATTCTCCTTGAACCAAGTGCAGCGTGAATCCGCTTCAGACCTGGCGTTTCTGCGTAAAGTAGTTCGCTCGGGTCTGACGCTAGTTGCTGTTAGCTAGTGACCCATTAGGAAAACCCTAATTTCGGTCGATCCTAAGTGGAAACGGCCAGGATACTTCCGCTATGTGGCAGACGTGGGAAGAACTAGATCGCAAAACCCGTAACATTCCATGGGAGTGTCGAGTGGAGCTTTCTAGACATCCTTTCCGATGGACTGCTAAGGCGTGTCCTGAATGATACTAGGGGACACGTTACAACAATGCTAACCAAACCTCAAGTGTGTTTGGAGCTACATGATGGGATCATCTTTCTTTCCCCATTGGACGCAAGAGTTGTGCTCATGATCCCTTATTGAAGATAGAACCCTATCTTTTGGAGACTATACAAGTTTTTCAATGTGGGAGTGTGATGGAGGCAGGAGTTCCCTTACTCTGGTGGTCATGGATTTGGAGTCCCTATACCCTACCATGGCTATGCCTTGTAATCAAAGTTGTATTACTAAAAATTTTGGAAGTGTTTTGTGTTAGACATTGGTTCTTCTTCTTTAACAAGGTTTGCGAGGACACTTCACATTTTAGTGTGGGAGGAATTGTAAACCCAATGTTTTGAATAATGATTGTGATTTAGATGCTGTCTATATGAGCATCAAGAATGTGCCAGAGACTAAGAGACTCTCTTGTAAGAATGAGTTAGGGGAGCAACACAAGAGTGTTGTAAAGCTCACTAAAAGGATCTTTAGTGTTAAAATTTTGTGAGGAGAGAAAAGACTTGGAAAGTGAGTTTGGGAATCCCATTGACAAGAACCAAGAGAGGTTGAGTTTGGAAAAGCCAAAGATAGAGGAGTTCCTCTCAAATTTATTGCCTTATGAGAAGATTTTCAATAGTGATGTGTCTAAGAGTGAACCTCCCAGTGTAGAAGTGAATAGAGAGTGTGTTGATGTAAGTAATGTCCACTATTTTTATGAGTTTAAGAGTGATGATCTTTTCAAATTAGTGAAACTTTGAGATGTGATCTAGGTAGTGATGAGAGTCATGCTTTGACTCTAAATGACCTTGTTGGCTATTGTGATGATGAGGTTGAGTTTGAGATTAGTGGGCCTTGTAAAGCACACTTCAATGAATTTGTGAGAAATGATAAGAGTGAATGTGGCAACAATGAGGAAGTGGTGGAGAACTTCTTTTTCAAGATACTAAGATATGGGAGTTTGATTGGTATTGGGACTCTGAGGGTCTAGAAAGTTAGGTAGAAGGATATTTAAAATAGTATGTAAGGAAATATTTGAAGAAGGTAAAAGAGATTGAAGAGAAAAGGTCACATGAAGCTAGAAGGACATCGCAAAGTTCTCAAGAGATTGAGGAAGATGCATTAGAAGGAGAAGTTGAAAAACTAGAATAAAATAAGGTGTCTTTGGGAGATATTGAAGGGTTCAATGTAGTGAGAAGTATTGATGTAAGAGACCAACAAAAAATGAAGTTAAGAAGCCACATCTATGCATTTTCATGGAACAAATGAAGGATAGAAAATAGAGATTTTGGTTTTGAATATTGTTTTGAATAGAAAAAGAAATCTTTGAGCGATAAAAAAAGAGACCAAGGGTTATAATAAAGGAATGGCTAATTGATGTTGTATCATTTTATGATTGGTGCTGCGCATAATTGCTTAGAGACTGGGGGGTGGGCTAAATATGTCACGTGCTTTTGAAAAATTGCAAATGTGGCTATTACTTTTGTGGTTTAACAATGAAATAAAAATTGAGCTCTTTACAAGCTAGGAGTTTGCGCCTTATTAAGTTTTGATTTCTCATAATACTCCAAACTTCGTTTGTGAAGATTGATTGTGTGTACAAGTTGGAAAGAAGCTCGATGAAAAAGTCTAAGCAACCCTAAGAATTGAGGTAAGACTTCTATGCCCTAACTTCTTGCATAGTGGGACAAGAGGGACACATGACATAGCAATTTGTTCAAAACATAAGTACATGAGATTGCATCTTCACTAAGCACTCACCTTCTAGCACATCTTTCTCCAAACTTTTGGTATATGCTAGGAACATTTTGGATTGAGAGGGAAAGGAGGTAGGATGAGCTTAGGGCCACAAGAGGGACACATGCAAGACATAACAATTTGTTTATAGCAGAAGCACATGAGGTTGCACCTTCACACTGAGAGCACTAATCTTCTAGCACATCTTTCTCCAAAATTTTGGTATATGTTAGGAACATTTTGGATTGAGAGGAAAAGGAAGTAGGATGAGCTGAGGGCCATGATAGGTTGACATCAATTGTGAGATTGGGGTTTTTGTTGATCAATACTACTATTAGGAGTTGTTTGTGAGTGTGGGGATTGAGAGGAGTTCTATCATCAATTGAGAGGTGAGGATATAAATGCTAAAAGATTAATGATATCAAGGAACTTTGTTTGCAAAATGCATTGGGTATTAAGTTATATGTAGGCTGATCTTCTCCAATGCATTCATTCTTCTTATGTAAACATTGGGTGTTTGGCTTACACAACATAATCATCAATGCACTTCTTTTCACCAAAATTGAATGGTTGAGCACATTATAAAATCTATTGTATAAGCATCTCTTTGCTTAAGGGTGCTCTGAGGGTTGTGCACATGAGCCCTAGATAATGGGCTTAGTATCAAGTTTGGGCCTTCTCTATCGATCTTCAAGAAGAGAGCTATAAGATGGGACTTAGAAGAGTGTAGGTTCCTTGCCATCATGATAGGTGAGAAAGAGGAGAGTTTATGTATTGATATACATATGTGCATTTGTTTTCTATCTTATGGCCTCTTCTTTGTGGGTAGAACACACACACACGCACACACATGTATATGTATATATATGAATGTGAGTATATGTATATTTGAGGCATATTAGACATACTTATGTACAACCATAAAAGTTTGTGAAGAGTGGGTGTTGGGTTTATGTAAGTTTGTAGTAATATTTATGTGCTAGTTTATAGTGTTTGTGCACGTACACATGTGCTTGTTTGCCAAGATATATGTTTATATGTGCTTTTGTGTGTGAACATATGCTTACATGTTTGTGAAGTATGCTTTATGCATGAGAACAAGGGCATGCAAAGCCTTATCCTTAAGACCATAAAAGGCAAGCTTATCAATCACACATGAAAAGATGATGAAAAGGAAGGTGGCAAAGATGGCAGAGGGTTTGAGAGAGGATGTAGGAGTTTTTGTGGCTACACTGTGGATGATCTTAGGGGCCAGACCTTAGTTGTAGTCTCATGGGGGGGGACATGGCTGAGATGTTGGGGAGCACTAGGAGTTTAAGAAGGAGATGCCTCTATTATAGTACTAATAGACTCGAACTCAGAGGGGGATTTGCTAGATTTTTAAAGGGAGCCATAGCTTGAGAGCAACAGAAAGAGGTGGTAGCCATTTCATGTGACTAGCAAGGCTCAGTTTTAAGGGATCTCCTACACTATTGAAAGGATTCTTTTGAGAAGGCCACTTGAAGAGCCTTAGACTTGTGTCGAGGGAGGAGATAGACATCTCGTGCTGGCTTACTACTAAAAGGGACCCTTCCTCTTGCATAATCAAGACAGAGATGATATGGGTTGTGGCTACAATCTACGATGATTTGAGCGTAATTTGGTGAGAGTGGCTATAGTCTTACTGACGGGGGCAAGTTACCATAACCATCGTGAGATCTGCATGTTGAAAAGTTCCCTATGGAACATGTATAATAAAGAGAAGGTGACCATCTTTATAAAATTTGTATTTTAGTGCATGATAGCTGTAGAGTAGGGAGATCTTGATAACTTCTCTTTTGAAAGGGAAAAGATGTGTTTAGACTACTCAAGGATATCCTCTCTATTTCTACTTAATATGAGTTATGCTCAACCTCTCTTCTTTGAGTCATAAAGCACTTCTTTTACTTCTACATCTAAAGTGCTTGGAGACTTGTAATGTATAATCTCATAAATTGTGGATGCATGCAGAAATGACAATGCATGAAAGTGGCTCATCGATTGTAGCTTTTAGTGTCTTCATGATAGAGGAATTGTACATGACTTCTCAAAAAAAAAATTGAGTTTCATGCATTGTTTTTCATTTATCTTTAAGGGATTGGATTGTTGATTCAAGAATGTGAGAACCATATACATGGCTCTTGCATGAGGCTAGTTCCAAATAAACTCTTATTAAGAAAGAAAGTCGAAAAGGCTTGTCAAGTCACCTTCATGTTGCACTAGGTTTCCCAACTAAAATTGAACTTGTCACGTTTGGAGGGGATAGCTAGAATGGTATTCTTTGTAACTAGTATGGTGGAGTGTTCACATGAACCTTAAGTTGATGGTATATAGGATCCAAAAGAAAGCATTGTTTAAACCCATGATGAATGAGAAAAGTGGGTAGAGATTTGAATTGAAAAGTTGGAGACAAATTTTTTTGGAAGCATAGATAGTTTCTTTGGGTTTTCATGATACCTGTCTAATTTTGAAAGCTCGAGAAAATGAAGTATCCATTGCTATCTTTCACACCAAGTAAGGATGTAGAGACTATGAGGAGTTCAAGGAAGATCTTGTTGTAGATTAAGGAAGTGGCATTATCCATGGTGCCTTTTAGGGCCTTCTATTTTACACTCTACCACTTGGAAGATCCCTTGGAATTTCTAACCAATGAGTGTTTCTAATGGTTGTCTAGTTGATGACATGTTTGTGAATCATTTCAGAGACAAAGCTCTCTTGGATAATTATGATAGAGGCCTTACACTTGAGGAGGATATTATAGGCATACATGTGTTGCTCCTTTGTGATCCAAAGATGTGATTGTTAAGCCTTGAGCCTTTAGTTCTTGTAGCTAGTCTTGTTTGGTTTCAGCAAAGATAAAAAAAAGCCTAGCATTGGGTTACTCAACCATACAAACAACCCTTCTTATTTCTCGACTATGATTATTTCAGAGGGTTTTCCCTAGTAGTTGAGCACGTGTCAACATCACACTATCAATGGAAATTTGGGGCTAGACAATGGGCTCTGGTTATGTTAAGATTAATCCCATATGAGTCCTAAGACCAGACAAATAAACTTGGGCAAGAATGATGTATGTGCATTGGATAGAATAGGATCTTAGATAAGGGTCAAGGTTGAAATCAAGAAGGGATTGGAATATTATATGATACAAAAATATAAACTTTAAAATTGTATTATTAAAAATCTATACCATGAAAGTAGAACCATAAATTAACTTTTTAGGCAGGAGCTATTAGCAACATCTATTCAAATCAAGTCCAAGGGCTATTTTGTTTGTCTTTTACCTCTATCACTAAGCATTAGGGATAGTTGATAATTGATTTAGTGTGGAATTAAGATAGTAAACCTTTCTGAAATGAGGCTCTAGACCAGATCCGATTCATTGATTAGTTGAAAATTATTCATTTGTATCAAAGTTTATACATATGAAAATATACGTAATGATTGATTAATATGTTTAAGTTTTCCAGATTATTTAAACATAAATAAATATTCAAATAAAGATATCAGCCTTGGTTTGAGCATGAATGTACCAATCATATAAAAATTGCTTTAAGTAGCTCTTTAGAAAATGTTTGTTCTTAATAACAATAGTTTGTTAAGGAATTGGGAAAATGATAACTCCCTTTCTTTTGGACTGTGTGGATCTCACTCAACTCCTCTTAGATACTACCATTTTGGTTGTAGCCAGGTCCTCAACTCCACTTATGTCGTCGAATCTAGCAACCTATGGCATGCCCTAAGCCTCTATCTCCACATGTAGTAGGACTCTATTCTCAAACATTCGCACTTTCTTCCCCTTCTCGATATCTCATACCAAGCTGCACTTTCTTCCCCTTCTTGAGATCTTATACCAAACTAAATGATATTGGTACATGCTATGAAATCCACCGTGACATCATCAAGTACGGCCTCGATCATGATGCTTTAGAGGAAACACCTTGATCCAAATCTATGGAAAATGCATTTTATTGTGGGAGCTCATGCTCAACCACCAAGACCCATAAACCGCTTATTAATGAAGTGTTTCAAGTGAGCTCTAATGGCTATATCTCACCTAGCCTAGGTGTCTCCGATCCCACAGGTATAGTGACTTACCTTGATGCCTGAATGAGTGGCCTCCTCCTGTAAGCACTCTACTAGCTCCATGATCCTAGTTGTGAGCTCAAGCAACGTCAAGCCTCCCCCTTCAAGATCCATTGTCCATAGCCATGTGCAGGATAAGAGAAGAGAAGAGAACAGAAGAAGAGAGGAGAAGATGGAGAGCTTCTCCACCATGGTTCCTCACCCTTACACACTCACTCCCTCACACTCTCATACTCCCACTCTCAAGCACAAACACACAAAATCAAGAAGGAGAGAAGGAAGGAAGAAGGAGTCACTTTAGCCACACACCAAAGAATGAGCTTCTCATTCACTTTTTGAGATTATATAGGCCTAAATCCCTTGGGCACCCATCCCCTTTTCTACATGACCAATGTCGGAGGGGTTTTTGTCGAAAGGTCGAATCCATCAAGGATTAGAGATAGAAGAAAGTAGAGATAGGAGATGGAAGAGAAGAAAAAGAATAGATAAGAGGTAAACACGACAAACACAAAGCACAATGAATTGAATCAATATGTATTGACGGAACTTGAAATCCTTTGTTTGGCACTACTCAGAAGCAATCTCTAGGCATTAGATCTCTTGGAGCTCCCTCATAGAACAAAAATGTGCATCAAAATAACAACTCCTTCTCTGTTGCCCAAAACCCAAATCTGATGGCTCCGATGGCTCCGTTGGCTTCAAAAGGGGAGTAAAACCCCAAGACACCTGACACCTAGTCAGGGACCTCCTAGTTAACTCATTCTTCTTCTTCCAGTTCAAAGTGTAGTTTTCAACTTGTCAACAATGATTGCGATGCGCACGATTTTGTCCATCTTTCTTTTTTTATGAAAAATCCAAAACTGGTTGAAAAAGCAACTTTCTTTTTGCATGCCATCCTAATCTAGAAGCTTTTCTAACTTTTTTAAATTTTTACAATAAACAATATAAAAAATGGAATAAATTTGTCCAAAAATCTAGTATTTTTGGACCATTCATGCCACTCACACTAGTACTAATGACTCAGATCACATTGACTCTCTTGATCAATAAGAAAGTTGGATGATGATACACTCTAGAGTTTTTCACACCGTGTTCGCGTAGTGGGCCTCGATCATGATGCTTTAGAGGAAACACCTTGATCCAAATCTATGGAAAATGCATTTTATTGTGGGAGCTCATGCTCAACCACCAAGACCCATAAACTGCTTATTAATCAAGTGTTTCAAGTGAGCTCTAATGGCTATATCTCACCTAGCCTAGGTGTCTCCGATCCCACAGGTATAGTGACTTACCTTGATGCCTGAATGAGTGGCCTCCTCCTGTAAGCACTCTACTAGCTCCATGATCCTAGTTGTGAGCTCAAGCAACGTCAAGCCTCCCCCTTCAAGATCCATTGTCCATAGCCATGTGCAGGATAAGAGAAGAGAAGAGAACAGAAGAAGAGAGGAGAAGATGGAGAGCTTATCCACCATGGTTCCTCACCCTTACACACTCACTCCCTCACACTCTCATACTCCCACTCTCAAGCACAAACACACAAAATCAAGAAGGAGAGAAGGAAGGAAGAAGGAGTCACTTTAGCCACACACCAAAGAATGAGCTTCTCATTCACTTTTTGAGATTATATAGGCCTAAATCCCTTGGGCACCCATCCCCTTTTCTACATGACCAATGTCGGAGGGGTTTTTGTCGAAAGGTCGAATCCATCAAGGATTAGAGATAGAAGAAAGTAGAGATAGGAGATGGAAGAGAAGAAAAAGAATAGATAAGAGGTAAACACGACAAACACAAAGCACCATGAATTGAATCAATATGTATTGACAGAACTTGAAATCCTTTGTTTGGCACTACTCAGAAGCAATCTCTAGGCATTAGATCTCTTGGAGCTCCCTCATAGAACAAAAATGTGCATCAAAATAACAACTTCTTCTCTGTTGCCCAAAACCCAAATCTGATGGCTCCGATGGCTCCGTTGGCTTCAAAAGGGGGGTAAAACCCCAAGACACCTGACACCTGGTCAGGGACCTCCTAGTTAACTCATTCTTCTTCTTCCAGTTCAAAGTGTAGTTTTCAACTTGTCAACAATGATTGCGATGCGCACGATTTTGTCCATCTTTCTTTTTTTATGAAAAATCCAAAACTGGTTGAAAAAGCAACTTTCTTTTTGCATGCCATCCTAATCTAGAAGCTTTTCTAACTTTTTTAAATTTTTACAATAAACAATATAAAAAATGGAATAAATTTGTCCAAAAATCTAGTATTTTTGGACCATTCATGCCACTCACACTAGTACTAATGGCTCAGATCACATTGACTCTCGTGATCAATAAGAAAGTTGGATGATGATGCACTCTAGAGTTTTTCACACCGTGTTCGCGTAGTGGGCCTCGATCATGATGCTTTAGAGGAAACACCTTGATCCAAATCTATGGAAAATGCATTTTATTGTGGGAGCTCATGCTCAACCACCAAGACCCATAAACCGCTTATTAATGAAGTGTTTCAAGTGAGCTCTAATGGCTATATCTCACCTAGCCTAGGTGTCTCCGATCCCACAGGTATAGTGACTTACCTTGATGCCTGAATGAGTGGCCTCCTCCTGTAAGCACTCTACTAGCTCCATGATCCTAGTTGTGAGCTCAAGCAACGTCAAGCCTCCCCCTTCAAGATCCATTGTCCATAGCCATGTGCAGGATAAGAGAAGAGAAGAGAACAGAAGAAGAGAGGAGAAGATGGAGAGCTTCTCCACCATGGTTCCTCACCCTTACACACTCACTCCCTCACACTCTCATACTCCCACTCTCAAGCACAAACACACAAAATCAAGAAGGAGAGAAGGAAGGAAGAAGGAGTCACTTTAGCCACACACCAAAGAATGAGCTTCTCATTCACTTTTTGAGATTATATAGGCCTAAATCCCTTGGGCACCCATCCCCTTTTCTACATGACCAATGTCGGAGGGGTTTTTGTCGAAAGGTCGAATCCATCAAGGATTAGAGATAGAAGAAAGTAGAGATAGGAGATGGAAGAGAAGAAAAAGAATAGATAAGAGGTAAACACGACAACACAAAGCACCATGAATTGAATCAATATGTATTGACAGAACTTGAAATCCTTTGTTTGGCACTACTCAGAAGCAATCTCTAGGCATTAGATCTCTTGGAGCTCCCTCATAGAACAAAAATGTGCATCAAAATAACAACTCCTTCTCTGTTGCCCAAAACCCAAATCTGATGGCTCCGATGGCTCCGTTGGCTTCAAAAGGGGGGTAAAACCCCAAGACACCTGACACCTGGTCAGGGACCTCCTAGTTAACTCATTCTTCTTCTTCCAGTTCAAAGTGTAGTTTTCAACTTGTCAATAATGATTGCGATGCGCACGATTTTGTCCATCTTTCTTTTTTTATGAAAAATCCAAAACTGGTTGAAAAAGCAACTTTCTTTTTGCATGCCATCCTAATCTAGAAGCTTTTCTAACTTTTTTAAATTTTTACAATAAACAATATAAAAAATGGAATAAATTTGTCCAAAAATCTAGTATTTTTGGACCATTCATGCCACTCACACTAGTACTAATGGCTCAGATCACATTGACTCTCTTGATCAATAAGAAAGTTGGATGATGATGCACTCTAGAGTTTTTCACACCGTGTTCGCGTAGTGGGCCTCGATCATGATGCTTTAGAGGAAACACCTTGATCCAAATCTATGGAAAATGCATTTTATTGTGGGAGCTCATGCTCAACCACCAAGACCCATAAACTGCTTATTAATCAAGTGTTTCAAGTGAGCTCTAATGGCTATATCTCACCTAGCCTAGGTGTCTCCGATCCCACAGGTATAGTGACTTACCTTGATGCCTGAATGAGTGGCCTCCTCCTGTAAGCACTCTACTAGCTCCATGATCCTAGTTGTGAGCTCAAGCAACGTCAAGCCTCCCCCTTCAAGATCCATTGTCCATAGCCATGTGCAGGATAAGAGAAGAGAAGAGAACAGAAGAAGAGAGGAGAAGATGGAGAGCTTATCCACCATGGTTCCTCACCCTTACACACTCACTCCCTCACACTCTCATACTCCCACTCTCAAGCACAAACACACAAAATCAAGAAGGAGAGAAGGAAGGAAGAAGGAGTCACTTTAGCCACACACCAAAGAATGAGCTTCTCATTCACTTTTTGAGATTATATAGGCCTAAATCCCTTGGGCACCCATCCCCTTTTCTACATGACCAATGTCGGAGGGGTTTTTGTCGAAAGGTCGAATCCATCAAGGATTAGAGATAGAAGAAAGTAGAGATAGGAGATGGAAGAGAAGAAAAAGAATAGATAAGAGGTAAACACGACAAACACAAAGCACCATGAATTGAATCAATATGTATTGACAGAACTTGAAATCCTTTGTTTGGCACTACTCAGAAGCAATCTCTAGGCATTAGATCTCTTGGAGCTCCCTCATAGAACAAAAATGTGCATCAAAATAACAACTTCTTCTCTGTTGCCCAAAACCCAAATCTGATGGCTCCGATGGCTCCGTTGGCTTCAAAAGGGGGGTAAAACCCCAAGACACCTGACACCTGGTCAGGGACCTCCTAGTTAACTCATTCTTCTTCTTCCAGTTCAAAGTGTAGTTTTCAACTTGTCAACAATGATTGCGATGCGCACGATTTTGTCCATCTTTCTTTTTTTATGAAAAATCCAAAACTGGTTGAAAAAGCAACTTTCTTTTTGCATGCCATCCTAATCTAGAAGCTTTTCTAACTTTTTTAAATTTTTACAATAAACAATATAAAAAATGGAATAAATTTGTCCAAAAATCTAGTATTTTTGGACCATTCATGCCACTCACACTAGTACTAATGGCTCAGATCACATTGACTCTCGTGATCAATAAGAAAGTTGGATGATGATGCACTCTAGAGTTTTTCACACCGTGTTCGCGTAGTGGGCCTCGATCATGATGCTTTAGAGGAAACACCTTGATCCAAATCTATGGAAAATGCATTTTATTGTGGGAGCTCATGCTCAACCACCAAGACCCATAAACCGCTTATTAATGAAGTGTTTCAAGTGAGCTCTAATGGCTATATCTCACCTAGCCTAGGTGTCTCCGATCCCACAGGTATAGTGACTTACCTTGATGCCTGAATGAGTGGCCTCCTCCTGTAAGCACTCTACTAGCTCCATGATCCTAGTTGTGAGCTCAAGCAACGTCAAGCCTCCCCCTTCAAGATCCATTGTCCATAGCCATGTGCAGGATAAGAGAAGAGAAGAGAACAGAAGAAGAGAGGAGAAGATGGAGAGCTTCTCCACCATGGTTCCTCACCCTTACACACTCACTCCCTCACACTCTCATACTCCCACTCTCAAGCACAAACACACAAAATCAAGAAGGAGAGAAGGAAGGAAGAAGGAGTCACTTTAGCCACACACCAAAGAATGAGCTTCTCATTCACTTTTTGAGATTATATAGGCCTAAATCCCTTGGGCACCCATCCCCTTTTCTACATGACCAATGTCGGAGGGGTTTTTGTCGAAAGGTCGAATCCATCAAGGATTAGAGATAGAAGAAAGTAGAGATAGGAGATGGAAGAGAAGAAAAAGAATAGATAAGAGGTAAACACGACAACACAAAGCACCATGAATTGAATCAATATGTATTGACAGAACTTGAAATCCTTTGTTTGGCACTACTCAGAAGCAATCTCTAGGCATTAGATCTCTTGGAGCTCCCTCATAGAACAAAAATGTGCATCAAAATAACAACTCCTTCTCTGTTGCCCAAAACCCAAATCTGATGGCTCCGATGGCTCCGTTGGCTTCAAAAGGGGGGTAAAACCCCAAGACACCTGACACCTGGTCAGGGACCTCCTAGTTAACTCATTCTTCTTCTTCCAGTTCAAAGTGTAGTTTTCAACTTGTCAATAATGATTGCGATGCGCACGATTTTGTCCATCTTTCTTTTTTTATGAAAAATCCAAAACTGGTTGAAAAAGCAACTTTCTTTTTGCATGCCATCCTAATCTAGAAGCTTTTCTAACTTTTTTAAATTTTTACAATAAACAATATAAAAAATGGAATAAATTTGTCCAAAAATCTAGTATTTTTGGACCATTCATGCCACTCACACTAGTACTAATGGCTCAGATCACATTGACTCTCTTGATCAATAAGAAAGTTGGATGATGATGCACTCTAGAGTTTTTCACACCGTGTTCGCGTAGTGGGCCTCGATCATGATGCTTTAGAGGAAACACCTTGATCCAAATCTATGGAAAATGCATTTTATTGTGGGAGCTCATGCTCAACCACCAAGACCCATAAACCGCTTATTAATGAAGTGTTTCAAGTGAGCTCTAATGGCTATATCTCACCTAGCCTAGGTGTCTCCGATCCCACAGGTATAGTGACTTACCTTGATGCCTGAATGAGTGGCCTCCTCCTGTAAGCACTCTACTAGCTCCATGATCCTAGTTGTGAGCTCAAGCAACGTCAAGCCTCCCCCTTCAAGATCCATTGTCCATAGCCATGTGCAGGATAAGAGAAGAGAAGAGAACAGAAGAAGAGAGGAGAAGATGGAGAGCTTCTCCACCATGGTTCCTCACCCTTACACACTCACTCCCTCACACTCTCATACTCCCACTCTCAAGCACAAACACACAAAATCAAGAAGGAGAGAAGGAAGGAAGAAGGAGTCACTTTAGCCACACACCAAAGAATGAGCTTCTCATTCACTTTTTGAGATTATATAGGCCTAAATCCCTTGGGCACCCATCCCCTTTTCTACATGACCAATGTCGGAGGGGTTTTTGTCGAAAGGTCGAATCCATCAAGGATTAGAGATAGAAGAAAGTAGAGATAGGAGATGGAAGAGAAGAAAAAGAATAGATAAGAGGTAAACACGACAAACACAAAGCACAATGAATTGAATCAATATGTATTGACGGAACTTGAAATCCTTTGTTTGGCACTACTCAGAAGCAATCTCTAGGCATTAGATCTCTTGGAGCTCCCTCATAGAACAAAAATGTGCATCAAAATAACAACTCCTTCTCTATTGCCCAAAACCCAAATCTGATGGCTCCGATGGCTCCGTTGGCTTCAAAAGGGGAGTAAAACCCCAAGACACCTGACACCTAGTCAGGGACCTCCTAGTTAACTCATTCTTCTTCTTCCAGTTCAAAGTGTAGTTTTCAACTTGTCAACAATGATTGCGATGCGCACGATTTTGTCCATCTTTCTTTTTTTATGAAAAATCCAAAACTGGTTGAAAAAGCAACTTTCTTTTTGCATGCCATCCTAATCTAGAAGCTTTTCTAACTTTTTTAAATTTTTACAATAAACAATATAAAAAATGGAATAAATTTGTCCAAAAATCTAGTATTTTTGGACCATTCATGCCACTCACACTAGTACTAATGACTCAGATCACATTGACTCTCTTGATCAATAAGAAAGTTGGATGATGATACACTCTAGAGTTTTTCACACCGTGTTCGCGTAGTGGGCCTCGATCATGATGCTTTAGAGGAAACACCTTGATCCAAATCTATGGAAAATGCATTTTATTGTGGGAGCTCATGCTCAACCACCAAGACCCATAAACTGCTTGTTAATCAAGTGTTTCAAGTGAGCTCTAATGGCTATATCTCACCTAGCCTAGGTGTCTCCGATCCCACAGGTATAGTGACTTACCTTGATGCCTGAATGAGTGGCCTCCTCCTGTAAGCACTCTACTAGCTCCATGATCCTAGTTGTGAGCTCAAGCAACGTCAAGCCTCCCCCTTCAAGATCCATTGTCCATAGCCATGTGCAGGATAAGAGAAGAGAAGAGAACAGAAGAAGAGAGGAGAAGATGGAGAGCTTATCCACCATGGTTCCTCACCCTTACACACTCACTCCCTCACACTCTCATACTCCCACTCTCAAGCACAAACACACAAAATCAAGAAGGAGAGAAGGAAGGAAGAAGGAGTCACTTTAGCCACACACCAAAGAATGAGCTTCTCATTCACTTTTTGAGATTATATAGGCCTAAATCCCTTGGGCACCCATCCCCTTTTCTACATGACCAATGTCGGAGGGGTTTTTGTCGAAAGGTCGAATCCATCAAGGATTAGAGATAGAAGAAAGTAGAGATAGGAGATGGAAGAGAAGAAAAAGAATAGATAAGAGGTAAACACGACAAACACAAAGCACCATGAATTGAATCAATATGTATTGACAGAACTTGAAATCCTTTGTTTGGCACTACTCAGAAGCAATCTCTAGGCATTAGATCTCTTGGAGCTCCCTCATAGAACAAAAATGTGCATCAAAATAACAACTTCTTCTCTGTTGCCCAAAACCCAAATCTGATGGCTCCGATGGCTCCGTTGGCTTCAAAAGGGGGGTAAAACCCCAAGACACCTGACACCTGGTCAGGGACCTCCTAGTTAACTCATTCTTCTTCTTCCAGTTCAAAGTGTAGTTTTCAACTTGTCAACAATGATTGCGATGCGCACGATTTTGTCCATCTTTCTTTTTTTATGAAAAATCCAAAACTGGTTGAAAAAGCAACTTTCTTTTTGCATGCCATCCTAATCTAGAAGCTTTTCTAACTTTTTTAAATTTTTACAATAAACAATATAAAAAATGGAATAAATTTGTCCAAAAATCTAGTATTTTTGGACCATTCATGCCACTCACACTAGTACTAATGGCTCAGATCACATTGACTCTCGTGATCAATAAGAAAGTTGGATGATGATGCACTCTAGAGTTTTTCACACCGTGTTCGCGTAGTGGGCCTCGATCATGATGCTTTAGAGGAAACACCTTGATCCAAATCTATGGAAAATGCATTTTATTGTGGGAGCTCATGCTCAACCACCAAGACCCATAAACCGCTTATTAATGAAGTGTTTCAAGTGAGCTCTAATGGCTATATCTCACCTAGCCTAGGTGTCTCCGATCCCACAGGTATAGTGACTTACCTTGATGCCTGAATGAGTGGCCTCCTCCTGTAAGCACTCTACTAGCTCCATGATCCTAGTTGTGAGCTCAAGCAACGTCAAGCCTCCCCCTTCAAGATCCATTGTCCATAGCCATGTGCAGGATAAGAGAAGAGAAGAGAACAGAAGAAGAGAGGAGAAGATGGAGAGCTTCTCCACCATGGTTCCTCACCCTTACACACTCACTCCCTCACACTCTCATACTCCCACTCTCAAGCACAAACACACAAAATCAAGAAGGAGAGAAGGAAGGAAGAAGGAGTCACTTTAGCCACACACCAAAGAATGAGCTTCTCATTCACTTTTTGAGATTATATAGGCCTAAATCCCTTGGGCACCCATCCCCTTTTCTACATGACCAATGTCGGAGGGGTTTTTGTCGAAAGGTCGAATCCATCAAGGATTAGAGATAGAAGAAAGTAGAGATAGGAGATGGAAGAGAAGAAAAAGAATAGATAAGAGGTAAACACGACAAACACAAAGCACCATGAATTGAATCAATATGCATTGACAGAACTTGAAATCCTTTGTTTGGCACTACTCAGAAGCAATCTCTAGGCATTAGATCTCTTGGAGCTCCCTCATAGAACAAAAATGTGCATCAAAATAACAACTCCTTCTCTGTTGCCCAAAACCCAAATCTGATGGCTCCGATGGCTCCGTTGGCTTCAAAAGGGGGGTAAAACCCCAAGACACCTGACACCTGGTCAGGGACCTCCTAGTTAACTCATTCTTCTTCTTCCAGTTCAAAGTGTAGTTTTCAACTTGTCAACAATGATTGCGATGCGCACGATTTTGTCCATCTTTCTTTTTTTATGAAAAATCCAAAACTGGTTGAAAAAGCAACTTTCTTTTTGCATGCCATCCTAATCTAGAAGCTTTTCTAACTTTTTTAAATTTTTACAATAAACAATATGAAAAATGGAATAAATTTGTCCAAAAATCTAGTATTTTTGGACCATTCATGCCACTCACACTAGTACTAATGGCTCAGATCACATTGACTCTCTTGATCAATAAGAAAGTTGGATGATGATGCACTCTCGAGTTTTTCACACCGTGTTCGCGTAGTGGCACGACATCCACCCCCTCTGAATTTGCACATCCTTCTGTATGTGCCAAAATCCTAGCTGTCATCAAATTCTGAGTCATTCTCATCCTCTATAACCATATCCTTTGCTTCTTCATCTTCCATATCTTCATGGCTACCCCTTATATCATGGCCACTATTTTCTTCCAATTCTGGCAACTCATAGGCATTAGATTCCCACCTCTTGAATAATTTGATTCTTTTCCTTGCTACTCGAAGTTTTATGGATGTCCTATCCAATTCATTTAATGCATAAGTAACATTATCAAACACTTGTCTTACCACATAGGGTCCAAACCATCTTTTGGAAACTTTATGCATGGCACTATGCTGGTTGTCTAAACTGCTATCATAAACCAATACACCCAATTCCCATCTTGTATGGTTCTTGGCCTCAATCTATGTCTTTTGTCAAACCGCTTCTTGTTCTATATCCTTGTTGCCCTTAACTTTGCAATTGTTGCGTCTATGTCTTTTGACTTTCTTTCCAACTGTCTAATGTGTAAGGCAAAAACTCCTCTCGATTCAACTCCTCCTCCTAAGTTAGCAAAGTTAGCACACCCAAAACTCGCAATAGCATACCCTGTTTCTTTTTAGCATGTTTCCATAAGTATCCATCTTTTAACAAAAACCCATAGGCTTTCCTCTTGATCTTCTTAAACTCCTCATTTGACCATTCATCTCTCTTTGTTAATGTACTGAGATATTGATTGATTCTCAGCCACTCTCCTGCATATTTGTCTTCTAGAAACACTTCTACACAAGATGCAAAACATCTAAAGTGTCTTCTCTTTGTTGTCCAAGCTTCTCTTAATGCTGTAGCAACACCTTGCATTTCTAAATTCACTCTTACAATATCATTTTCTATCGCAAAAAAGTCATCTTCTTCCTCCTCATCCATAATCCCTTCTTCATTTTCATAGCGTGCTCGAGATAACATGTCTGCCACATTGGGTTATCTCTTCCTGCAATATGCTGAAATTCAGGGTTCAAAGATTTGATATAGTCTGAATTTCATACATCAAATCTTTCTGATGGGGAATTGTTACAGCCCTTAAATGTGACAAGGAGTATTTTATGGGTGCTCATGTAGTCATTGAGACCAATGAAATCGTTGACCTTTCCTTAGAAGGTGATATAGAGCATTGACTACATGTGCAAAGTGAGGAATCTATATCAAATAGAACACACATGCACCCAAGAATCTACGTACCTCTGATACATTCATGCATACATCTTGCATTCTATCAATCCCATCTATTTTTACTGGTGATGGTTTTGCCCATAGGGCCCACACATATGCCCAAAAATCAAAACCTCTTTAGCTCCAAAGACAGACTTTTGTCTAGAAAGAGTTAAATGCACCTCTTCTAGACACGTCAAAATCCTCTCACAATCCACAATATGGTCTGCAACAAACTATCTGCATCTATGAGCATCCATCTCTTCATTCTTTTCATCCATAGTGCACCCTTTGATTGAAACATCATCCAAGAAGGGCATTGTCAATTGTGATATAAAATCCATGAGTACCCTATTCATAGCATTTGTCATGTGTGCCACTGAGTTTGTTGCACCCTGTGGGAGAGTACACATCCATACTAACCCCAAGGGAGTCTTCATGGTTGTGATATCCCTGCTTTCAATTGCAAGCTGAAACTGATCATACCCCGAGTAAAGATCACCCAAAGAATAGATCTCTCTATGTGCAAAAGCCTCTGCAAATTCATCAATCATAGGATCTGCACCCACATTTCTTATGGTCACTTTATTGACCGATAGCATATCTTGAATAAATATCAAAGCACCATTATTTTTGGGCAGTAAACCAATGATTTGAGTACGGGGCTAAAGAGGGCTCCAAGATCTTTATGCGAATCTTTTCATTTAGCAAATCCATCAGCTTTGGTAAGTAAACTTTAGGTACTAGAATATGCATCACGTTCCATGGTACATGTGGCACAATAAATATTACCATAGGAGAGACAACATTTGGATCCACACAACCTATTTTAGTTGGTTGAAATGCAAATGCCTTTCCATACCTAGCCAACATGTATAAAACAGTCTCTTTGAGCAAGAAAAAGAAACCCTTTTGTGCCAACTTTCAATTCCTATAATGTTTCAAGTGTAAACTGATGACCTATATCTTTAGGATCCCGTAAGCTTGGCTGCCTTGACACTTTTTCATACAAACCCTCACTTTTTGGTGGAAGTGGCAAAGCAATTGGTTTCACCTTTTTCTCAACTGACTTATACTTTGTCTCCACAAGTGCTTCAGCCCATTGTAATCCTTTGTCAACTGACTTATACTTTGTCTCCACAAGTGCTTTAGCCCATTGTAATCATTCTTGCTGAGCAAACAATGCCATAACATCATACATGTCCAAAGAACATACTGACAACACTCTATTTTCAATCTCATTTTTTGCATGTATAGTTGCTAAAATTTCAGCCATAGTGTCATTAATATTCAACCGACAAAAGATGCTTGAAATGCCTTCATTTTCAGTTAACAATCCCAATGCTTTCATTTCTTAATAGCCCATTTCATAGATATGCATTCAGCCTTGCACAAAGCTTCCATAGGCGTAAACCAACATGAACTGTTTGCTCTAAACTGAGAATAACCAATAGTAAATACATGCTTCATTCCATCAAGAGGCGAGTACTTCCTCTGAACAGCACTACTGTAGTCTCGCATTACAACAGTGCTTAATGAAAATCTAGGTCTTTGAATTCCCTTGCATTTGGAGTCAAAGGAGACTCTCGAAGCATATTATGATTTCTAGGATGATTAACAGAAAGAGTAAGAAATTAGAGTGCTTTCCTCCCATCCTTGCTTTTGACTCTTGCATAAGCAAAACCATCATCAAGCACCTTTGTTTCCATATGCATTCCTGCAATATAGGACTGTCCCAAAATCACTGCATATGAGGAATTATCTTGCACAAAGAAGTGTTGCTCTTCTTGTATATCACCAATTGCCACTTTTACATTGGGACATGTAGTATAGAGCTCTCTCAAAGAATTATTTGCAGCCCTCATACGCCAGCCATGATTAGTTTCTACAGACCATGCACCATTCTCATATGATCCATGCTTAATGACATTAATCTCAGACCCATGGTCAAGCAAAGAAACATAAGGAGTTTCTCGTTCGCCTATTTTCACTACCATTTCAGTGGTAGCCCTGGCCCAATGATTTCTTGTGTAATGACTTCGAGGAATAAATCCTAAAGTCTCTTCCCCATATTGTTGCATTTGCCTTACTCCACAATGCATATTGCTACAAGAAAATGCATTTTTAGCCACTTCCTTCTCTTTTCCACATGCTGTCCACTGATTAGTAGCATCCTGGATAGATAACCCAGTAGTTACTTCATGCTCATATTCAGCCTGAATACCCAATAAACCAGTTTCCTCTTCAAATTGCAACAATGCACTAGTGGTATCACCAAGAAACCGATGCTCCCAAGGTGAATTCCACCCGACTGTTTAAGATCTGTTCTTCAAGAACCTTCTTAAGATCTTTGGTTGTCTCAATGTTACACTGCCAACTAATACCCTGGCTGCTTGCCCTTCTTTTTGCCCTCTTGTTTGCTATCCTATTTTTGCTCTTGACTAACCTCTTCCATAACATGCTCGGGAGGTGGTTGATTTGTAGCTTTAGGCTGATCCACACTTCTTCTTGTCACTCTTTTAGATATCCCTGCATTATCTTCATCTCTCCTTCGTTTTTCTTCCACAAGTACATTTGTGTTTTGTACCTTTGCTAAATATGCATACATTCAATATGCATCTACCTATGATTCCCATCTAGTTATGTTAGGAATGTCTTGCCCTGCATGAGACATTTCACTATCAATAATCTTTCTCTTTTTAATTGCATGTAAAGAATGTGTCCATATTTCAGCCTTTGGACCATCACTTGGCCATGCATTCTATCCAACTGTAGACCAAAAGTAGAAGCATGTACCACTGCATAAGCATTCCGGATAGCCAAGTCTTCCAACAACTTCTATATACCTCCCTTTCCAAAATTCAAAGCAAGAGGCAATCCCATTTCTTGTGCATAGATCTTGCCATATTTCCAAAAGATCAGCTATCATGCCAAGGCCTCTTGATAAGCAGCACAATCCTTTCTCTGATGCTACAAACTATCACACCACATACATCTTTTTCTTGGCTTAGGGGCTACTGTCTGTCCCCTTTCCTCTTGTCCTTTTTCATTCAATTTTACAACCTTCAATTGAAGATCCGGCATGCCTTTGACCAATTCATCTAAGACATCTTTCCTAATAGAGGTAACAATAGCAGGTATAGCCATAGGGTTAGCCATAGAAGTAGGTGGCTTACTCGATACTTCAACTGTTTTGCTCGTAACAATGGGCAAGCTAGAGACATGCAATCTTTCTCTTCTTCTATGCTTTTTTGCAAGTGCAGTAACAGCTTCCTTGACATGTCTCCACTCTGTTTTCAAACATGTCTCTGTAGTCTGATCCTCTAGCAAATCATCAAGCTTCTCTTGAAGCTCAGGATATACTGCTTGTAGAAACAAAATTTTTTGACTTGCAAGAGCTTGCTATTTTGCAAGATCCAATTGCTCAAATCGACTTTCAAATTCTCTTAACAATTTTGCCACCACAAGACCCTTATTGGGTTGTAAAACCACTTTTGAAAAGTCTTGTGCGTAATCAAACTGGTATCTTCAATGTAAAATTCCTCCCTGAGTGTCTTCTTGAAAGCTACCCAATCAACATCTTGCATGTATAATTCAGTAATTCATGCTTTAAGTTCATGTACAATAACACGTACAAAATACTGGCTCCATGCAAGTTGAGCCACCCCAAATAATTCTATCTTTTGAGCATAGGTATGTACATATGCAAATACATTCCTGCCATTAAATAACTTCATTTCACGCTCAATAGCTTGCAGAGCATTCATCACAACACTTTCTGTTTGAGGAGAAGCCTGCATCACCTATTGTTGTTGTTGTACATGCATAAGCATATTCATATTTTGCACCAATTGTTGCAAAACATCATTGGAGATGGTGTTTGAAGATTCTTCCATCTTGTCTTTCCTTCTTTTAATGACCTTTCATGTCGGTTCACCAATGTTCGAGGGGTTTTTGTTAAAAGGTCAAATCCATTAGGGATTAGAGATAGAAGGAAGTAGAGATAAGAGATGGAAGAGAAGAAAAAGAATAGACGAGAGGTAAACATGACAAAGATAAATCACAATGAATTGAATCAATATGTATTGATAGAACTTGAAATCCTTTGTTTGGCACTACTCAGAAGCAATCTCCAGGCATTAGATCCCCTAGAGCTCCCTTGTAGAATAAAAATGTGCATCAAAATAACAGCTCCTTCTTTGCTGCCCAGAACCCAAATCTGATGGCTCCCTTGGCTTTGAAAGGGGATAAAATCCCAAGACACCTGACAGCTAGTCAGGGATCTCCTAGTTCACTCCTTCTTCTTCCAGTTCAAAGTGTAGTTTTCAACCTGTCAATAGAGATCGCGATGTGCACGATTTTACCCATCTTTATTTTTTTATGAAAAATCAAAAACTGGCTAAAAAAGAAACTTGTTTTTTGCATGCCATCCTAATCTAGAAGCTTTTCTAAAATTTTTGGATTTTTATCATAAATAATATCAAAAATAGGCTAAAATTGTCCAAAAATCTAGTATTTTTTGGACCATTCATGCCACTCATACTAGTACTAATGACTCATATCACATTGACTCTCTTGATCAATAAGAAAGTCCGATGATGATTCACTCCAAAGTTTTCACACCATGTCTGCGTAGTGACACGACACTGGGCATCTTGCCAAGATCCTCTTTCCCTATTCGCTTCTAGTTGCCTTATCCCTTCACCTATGCTCATCTAGATTTTACAATTTGCATAAGAGGGAGCTTGGTGCTCCTTTACAAAATTTTGGTTATGCCTTTGCATTTTAAAATGCGCCTTTACCTTCGACTTGACCTTTTTTGCTTTTGG
Source organism: Lygodium microphyllum (assembly GCF_053477565.2). Lineage (NCBI taxonomy): Eukaryota > Viridiplantae > Streptophyta > Polypodiopsida > Schizaeales > Lygodiaceae > Lygodium > Lygodium microphyllum. The sequence continues at coordinate 96,503,232 of NC_141144.1, read as the reverse complement.
TCTTTTCTCTCTTTTTTTTTGCCTGGTTGTCTTTTTCCACGTTATTCCATGTTATTGAATTTTCTTTGTTCCATCTTGCATTAGGGTTAACATTACCCTCTCCTAGTTGAGTGCCAATCTCATGGCACTTATAGGTCTTTGTTGATGAGGGCTCTACAATTTGAAGGGTGGTCGTGTGAGTCAATGATGGGGCCTTATGCGGATTGGTCATGGGAGAGAAGCTTGTCAATTTATTGCTATGATGGAGGTTGAGGGTATGTCAAGTGGATGGTGGAGCCTTCGATGTTGCTAGTTGGGATCATTCGAACGTATGTGAGAAGAAAAGTGCACTACCTAGGGGTGTGTCTACCTTACCATGCAGTGCCATGTGCTCATGCTAGTGGAACTAGGAGCTGGGTCCCAAACCACATGCAAACAAGGTGTTAGCCCACACTTGAGAACTGATTTGGTGCCCTTGATGTGCCCTAAGCATGAAGTGGGGGATCAAATTGGGTTAGGGGGTTAGGGATAGAGCCGGCCAACCAAAGTCACCGAATGCTCCTAACTTGAGGACCCCTAGGTGTAGTGACTATGACACTCATGAGTTTCTTTCTTTTTCTTGTGATTTTCTTCTTTGTTCTCTCATTCTTGTCCATTCCTTTATCTCTCTTCTCTTTCTTTTGATGTCTTTCTTCTTTCTTTTACTCTCTTTATTTTTGAAATAAATTGTGACAAGGAGCTAATCTTCTTCATCATGGTCATGAGAGGGAGAAGTGGGGGGGTTTAAGGAGCTTACTAAAAAATCTTTTTCCCTACATATATCCTCTTAGGCTCATTCGAACATTGAGGGGAGTTGTGGACAAAACTGGGTGGTTGCAACTAGTGAAGCAGCTTATCGCTCATGTCCTTTAAGAGGACTACACAAGAAGATGGTAAGAGGGCAACGTGTATCATTAGCCTAGCCATTGTAGAGCTATCTATGTCAGTATTGAGATAAAAAAATAGTGGTGGAAGGCACTATTCTTGTGGAGTAGGGTCTTGTCTCAATAATACTCTAAGGAGCCTAAGATAAGTACAAGTTGTGAGGAAAGCAAGGTCTAGGCAAAAGCTGAATTCATTGAGGAAGTGGTCAATAGAGGCATACAAGTTATGCTCAGAAAAGGTGAGCGCTTTCCTGGGCTTAGTGGCGTTGACATTATAGTTTTTTGGGAATAATGTATATGATCATAGGGGTTTGAGACATTATTCCCAAAAAACTATAATGTCAACGCCACTAAGCCCGTATGGGGTTTCAAGAGCTTAGACTCCGGAGATGGTAGAGATAAGAGAAGGGTTGAAGGTTTCAAGCCAAGTTCTTGAAGATGTTGATAGAGCTTCCGACTGCACGTTCTTAGCAAAGATCACAAGAGTATTATATCATAAGTTCTAACTCAAATCAAGCTTGTTTTCTTGACTGTAAGAGCAATCACAAATTATAAAATCAAGTACAATATGGTGTCGTGTATCATAAACAATTCTCCATTCCATAATTCATACATGATGCCATAGCATGAATCAACTTTGCATGATTACATTCAATGTAGACTGTTGGGGACAAAAGCTTATGAGTCAATTACAAGGCTTGTAGTGCAAAGAGACTTGCTTCAAGAGAGCTTCAAATTGAGTTCCTCATAAGGATAAGTTACCACATCCAAGAAATAAAAGAAAAAGCTCCTCTTAATTCAACTCAAAGCATCTATGAATGATCTACAAATATTGCCTTGCCATAGGGGCACATAATACTTGCATATTTTGAAAAGGTGTCTTCTTTAGAGTAAGAAATGAATTAAAAGAACACTACTGTCACTAATTCTCTGAATATGGCTGAAGATATCAGCCCAAATATATTTTGGAATTCACCTTTGATGATAGCATAAACTTCCCCTAACACGGTGTCGGTGTGTTTGGTGTCAAGAGTCCTCCACAAGGGTAAGAGACAACACGGTGAAGGTAGATTCAGGGAGAGGAGTAGACGGAAGAGAAAGGGTTCAAAGAAATTGAAGACGGAGAAGAATACTCCCAAAAATAATTAGAAAATGTAGAAGAATACTAACAGAGATGAAGCCTATCAATTTATTCCTGCATTATGAGAAGATAAAACTCTAATAGACAAAAACGTGTATAAAAAATAATACCTTCCTCTATGCTGCTTAGATCGCCAATCTGATGCTTCCATTAGATCCAAAAGGGGGGGTAAAATACTAGGACACCTGGCCAAAATTTTGCCAAAACACTCCTTCATCTCCCACTTCGGAGTGTTGTTCACTACTTGAAAACAACGATCGTGTGTCGTGCGATTTTGTCAATCTCTCTTTTTACATAAAATCCTCTCAAATTGGCTGAAAGCTATATGCTTTCTTTTGAATGTCATCCTAATCTAGAAGTTGTCTATAGATTTATGGATTTTTACAATAGATAATATCTAGAATATAAAAAATTGTCTAAAACTTATCCAAAAACCTAATATTTTTGAACCATGGATACTAACACTAATGTCTAAAATGGCATTGGCTCTCTAAATCTATAAGGAAGCTGCACTCTAGATTTTTTCACACGATGTGCCCATACTGGCACAACATCCACCCCCTCCTAACCTACACATCCTCTGGCATGTGCCAAAGTCTTATGGATCTACAGTGTCAAAAGAAGTATATTCTACCATGTCAATGTCTTCATCTTCTGTCTCTTCTTCTTTCTCTATGTCTTCATGCTCTTGAATTATATCCAAGTCTTCTAACTCATATGTTGAACTTTCTCTTCGTTTGAAGAGCTTGATTCTTTTTCCAGCTACGGGTATCTTCATGCTTGTCCCATCCAATTCAGCCAATGAATATGTGGCATTGTCATGAATGGCCTTTACCACATATGGGCCAAACCAACGCTTTACTATCTTCCTAGAAGCACTGTATTGATTATCTAGGCTGCTGTCATAGACAAGCACCCAGCCATTTTCTTGGATAGCTCTTGGCCGAAGTCGATGTCCCTTATCAAATCTTCTTTTGTTCTTTAGTCTTGTTGTCTTTAGCTTCTCAATAGCTGCTTGAACATCTTCAAGCATTCTTTCTAGTTGCCATATGTGCTGATTCAGCAATTCTTCTCTACTGATGCCTTCCTCCCAAGGTAGAAGACTCCATGTGAGAATAAATTCTTCAATTGGCATAATTGGTTTTTTTCCATGCATAAGTTTAGTTGGCATATAGCCAGTCACTGTACTGTGAGTAGTCCGGTCAACCCATAATGAAAAAGGTAGCATTTTAGGCCATTCTTTGATCTTTCCTCTACAAGACTTTGCTAGAGCTTTGAGAATAGGCTGTTGCCCTCTCTCACTTTTCCCATTGTCTTCAACGTTGTAGACTAATGTTAAAGCCAACTTAATACCCAATTGAGCAAAGAAGTCGCGTGCCTCATCAGCATCCAACTCTCCTCTATCTGTAATTACTTTACCCACACAACCATATATGCAAAACACATCTTTAAGCAAAAAATGACAAATAGCTTGAGTGGTCTTGGTTATTAAGGCTTTGTGTTCAACTTGATTGGTTAGATCCTCTCTTGCAAGCACTAAATATTGCATATTCCATATTCCATAATCCTGTAGGCATGGTTACAAGATCAATAACCCATCTATAATGTATAGACAAGGGATAAGTCGGTTGTAACCCATCTCGATGCTTGACCATAGAATACATCTGACACACATAATAGGTTTCAACAAAATGTGCTATGTCACGATACATGTTTTGCCACCAATATATTTTTTTGACTTTATTAAAGGTTCCCCATTTGTCTCTATGGCCAGCCCACATGCTTTGATGAAATTCCTTCATTACCTCTTGTTGCAATCTTTTGTTACCTAAAACTCAGACATGTGCTCCTTTCTTCTTCTTTGCATGCTTCCATAGATGCCATTCTTTAAGAAAAAAGCCATAAGCTTTCCTCTTAATATGCTTGAACTCTTCATCAGTCCAAGACTCCTACTTCTTCATTGTGCTCAAATATTGGCCGATCTTCAGCCATTGATCTTCAGCCAATCTTCTTCATAATCTTCTTCAAGGAAATGAACTAGAACTTGAGCAATGCAATGAGCATGTTGGCTACTAGTTGACCACCCTTCTTCTATAGATAAATCTTTGATCTTTGTTGTTGTATGCTGATTTACAGCAATACCTTTTCCTGTTCTTACTGTACTTAATGCTATACCATTAAAAAGATCAGCTTCACATGCAAGATTCAACTTTAGGTTTGTATATGCAACAGTTGAAAAGGTACTTTCAGCAGCCATGGAATGAAATTCAACAAGTATAGATTTTTCAACTTCGTCTTCTTCCATCAACTCTTCTTCATTGTCATATCTTGCATGTGATAGCATGTCAGCAACTGGATTCGCCTTTCCTACAATATGCTTTAATTCGGGGTTGAGGGATTTAATATATGTAATCCATCTTAGCATAGCAATGTCAGGTGTAGAGTAGTTGGCAATCATTCCCAAGAGTGGAAGACAATTAGTTTCTACCACTACGAAAGCACCTATAAAGTATTCATGATCACACTTTAATGTTGTTACAACTCCCCACAATTCCCTTTTTATTTGTGCATACCTTCTTTGATGCTCATTGAGAACCTTTGCTCCAAAAACGAATTGCATACATGTTACCTTCAAGGTCTTCTTGGCCAACAGCCGATCCGATCCCAATGGGACTTGTATCCATAGTAAGGATGATGGGTTGATCATTTGAATAATCAGCCCTTTTGAGAGTGGGGACTGAAATTAACAACCTCTTTAGTTTGCGTACAGTGAGAGTATGCTCTTCCCCCAAAGAGAATCTTTGGCCTTTTCTTAATAATTGATAAAGATTTTCGGCAACATGAGAAAAATGTGGCATCCATATGAGATAGAATACACATGCACCAAGAAATATTCTCACCTCTGAGATATTTGTGCATTTTCCTTGCATTTTGTTGATGGCATCTATCTTGATTGGTGAAGGTTTACATCCATAGGGGCCACACAAATGTCCGACCACTAGGACTTCTTCTACTACAAAAATCGACTTAGCTCCAGAAAGGGTAAGATGTACCTCTTCTAGCCTTGTCAAAATCCTGTCACAATCATGAATATGGCTAACTACAAATGTCCTGCAACCATCTTCGTCAAGCTTCTCATTCTTTTTATTGACTTCACATCCCTTGATAGGTACATCATCAAGAAATGGAAGAGTAAGTTGTGGAATAAAGTCCCTTAAGACTTCGTGCATGACATTCAATATATGGGCTATGGAGTTTGCTACACCTTGTGGTAGAGTACACATGCGGACCAATCCAAGAGGTGTCTTCATTGTGGTAATGTCTCGACTTTCTAATGAAAGCTGAAATTGGTCATATCCTGAATATAGGTCGCCCATAGAATTATAAATTGCTCTACCTACAAAATCTTCAGCAAAATCGTCAACAATTAGACCCGAACCAACATTTTGGATTGTGACACGATTAACAAGTTGTAGATCTTGGATGAATCATAAAGATCCATTTTTCTTGGGCACGGTAAACCATCGATTTGAGTAAGGTACTGAAGAAGGTTCTAAAATCTTCATTTTGATCTTCTCATTTAGAAGTTCCAATAATTTGGGCAAATGCGCCCTTGGAACAAGAATGGGCTTGAGGTTCCAAAGCACATGTGGGACCGTAAAAATGACCATAGGAGTCACAATATTTGGATCCATACAGCCTATTTCACTTGGTTGAAATGCAAAATCTTTTCCATGTTTCATTAGCATTTTCATAAAAGTGTTTTTTAGCTGACGAAAGGAAATAATTTTCACCTATTTTGAGATACTTTCAAATGTGAACTTGTGACCAATGTTGGAAGGATCACAAAGACTTGGCTGATTTGCTACCCTATCAGCCAGCCCTTCACTTTCAGGAGGCAATGGGACTTGACTTTCTTATCCATCGTCTTGTATTTTGTCTCCACTTGTGCTTCAGCCTTGTTGAGTGAACCAATGTCTTCCTATTTGAATTGTTTGATAAAAATCCAATGTACATACTTCTATGGACTGATTTTCAACCTAATTTTTTGTATGAGCAACTGCATATATTTTAGCCAATGTGTCAATAGTAATTAGTAAAATAAAAAAAAGCTTGAAATATCTTCATTTTCAACCATCATTCATAAGTTTTCAGCACTCTTTTTACATGGCATAAATATTTTCTTCAGCTTTAGTCATGGCTGGAAGAGGCTTATAACATCCCATACTATTGGCTACACATACATACAGATTTGTTAGAGACATAATTTTTGTAGCATAAGGAGGTTCAATCTTTTTACATGACGCACTACCATAGCCTCCTTTTATAGCAGTGCAACCCGAAAACCCTTGAATTCTAGAGCATTAGGAGGCACATGATAATCACACAATTGATCTCTATTTCGATGATGATTAACACACATAGTAAGAAATTGGACAGCTCATTTATTATCCTTGCTTCAGATTCAAGCATAGGAAGAATCATCATCAAGAGCTTTTGTTTCCAAGCAGGCTTCAGAAATGTAAGCTTGCCCAAGAATGATGGGGTAACTACAAGAGTCTTGAACAAAAAAGTGAAAATTGTCCTTTATGTCTCCAATAGTTACCTGCACATTAGGACATGCAGCATATAACTCTCCAAAAGAGTCGTTTGCAGCTCTCATTTGCCAACCTGGATCAATATCTATGGGCCATCTGCCACTTTCGTAGAGACTCCTTGCCATGACATTTATGCCCAGGCCATGGTCTAAGAGTGCAATACATGGTGTTTCTTTTTCTCCAATTTTGACGGCTATCTCCATTGTTGCTCTTTCCCAATGTGTACAGGAGTAGTGACTGCATGGAATGAACCGATCCTCTTCCTCCTCATGCATGTGCTGTAGACGACCTTCTTTTTGAGAGGTGGGCTGCCCAACTGGTTTGGACCAGCTGACAATTATATTTTCAATTTTCACTTCTTTAATTTTTGCATTCATGATTTCTTTATCTTCACCTTCAATTTTTGCAATTAATTCTTTAACTGCTTCAAGATTATTTCCTTGTGAAGCCACCTTCTCTTCATCCTACACAAAAACTCGAAGAACTTGTAAAAAAGCATGCACTGTTTCTTCAGCTTCATCACCAACATATTATCTTTTCCTTTTGATTACATTCATAATTACATCATGGAATTCACGTTTGGTAATTCCAAGAATTTCACCTAAGGTGAATTTAATTTTTCTTTCCAGAATTCATTCTTCTAGGACTCGTTTGAGATCAGTTGTAGATTCTATGTCAAACACTGCAATTTGTAGCTTGGCTGCTTGCCTTTCTTCTTTCCTTTGGTCTTCTTTGTTTGTGTGGTGCATCTTCCATCTCTTGATTTGGGGTTATATTTTTAAAAAGCTTTGGTTGTTCAGGCATTCTTCTAGTTACTTGTTTCAGAGGGCCAGAAGAGGAAGGCCATGGTTCATCTTCTCTTCTTCTCTTTTCTTCAATCAAGACTTCTTTATGATTGATGTCAGCCAAATGTGCAAAGGAAAAAAAAGAATCTACCGATTCTTTTCAACTAGTTATTCCTCGAATGCACTGACTGGCATTCGCCAAATCTTCTTTGGTTGCTTTACCATGTTCCATTTGATCTAGTGCCTACATCCATACTTTAGATTGCATATTTGATTTAGTTGGTTCAATTTGCAGCCCATAGGTAGCTACATCAATTGTTATGTAGGTATTCTTTACAACTAAATCTTCTAATCTTTTCTTCATTCCACCATTGCCAAAATTTGGCTCCAGTGGAAGACCAGTTTCAGCTGCATGAATTTTTCTGTCTTTCCAAAAGACGAGCTTCTATGCTTTAGCCTCACGGAAGGCAGAACACTCCCTCTTGTCATGTTGTTGGCTGTCACATCAAATACAATGCCTCTTAAATCCTTATCTCATGGGTCTTTGAGTTGATGAACGTCCTCATTCTTCAACTTTGACATCTAGCTTTTCCACCTTGGAACTAATTTCTGTAAGATTCAGAGGAAGGTCACGCATGCTTTTGATGAGTTCATCCATGATATCATTCTCAAAAGGAATAGAAGAGGAAAGAGTTGGTTGATTAGTCAAAGGAATATGGGATTTTGAAGGTGGAACAAGCTCCATCGATGGAGTTGTTGAAGTTGAAGTAGAGCCCAATATTAGTTGCATCCGCTCTCTTTGAGCAATCATGTTAACTACATCGCTAACATCTCTCCATGCAGTCTTGACTCTTGATTCAGAGGTAGCATCTTCTAGGCCATCAGCAAGCTTCTCTTGTAGAATGGGATCTGCAACTTGAAGCATTATTTCAATCTTCTAACCTTCCATACTTTGTTGGTCTTTAACATCAAGTTGTCCAAATTTACTTTCAAACTCATGGTATAAAGCTGTTGCAGCTAAACCTTTGTTGGATTTCTCAACCCAGTTAGTAAAACTTTTCTTCGTCACTAGGTCAAAGTCTACTAAGAAGAATTCTTCACATAGGGATTTTTTGAATGTAGCCCAATCTTGCTAAAAAAGACCATGGATTTTTTCTTGAAGACCATGCTTAGCTAGTCTGGCAAAATAGCGACTCCATGCATGTTGCGGTACACAAAAGAAAAGCATTTTCTCAACATAAAAGTGAATGAAAACATAGAAGTTTTGACCATTAAATTATTTTAATTCCTACCCAACTTCCTCTAGGGCCTTGATAGCTGTGGAATCAATCTTCTCTTCGCCTTTGTTGTTGTTGTTGTAACATTTGGATTTGTTGTTCCCCCATCTTGGAGTTCTCTTACACGGACCTTCATGTCAGGTTCACCAATGTCACAGTGCATAGGGTTGAAGGTCACCATAGGGGTTTGGTAAGAAAATTGGATAAGATAGATGGAGATGTGTCTTCAAGAGATAAGTATATTATAATGAATGTTTAAAGGTTCAAGAGGTACTTCCCGGTCAATCATAGGGGTTTGAGAGAGAAGAATGTATGGGGGTTCAAGAGCTTAGACTCTGGAGATGGTAGAGATAAGAGAAGGGTTGAAGGTTTCAAGCCGAGTTGTTGAAGATGTTGATAGAGCTTCTGACTGCATGTTCTTAGCAAATATCACAAGAGTATTATCTCATAAGTTCTAACTCAAATCAAGCTTTTTTTCTTGACTGTAAGAGCAATCACAAATTATAAAATCAAGTACAATATGGTGTCATGTATCATAAACAATTTTGCATTCCATCATTCATACATGATTCCATAGCATGAATCAACTTTGCATGATTACATTCAATGTAGATTGTTTGGGACAAAAGCTTATGAGTCAATTACAAGGCTTGTAGGGCAAAGAGACTTGCTTCAAGAGAGCTTCAAATTGAGTTCCTCATAAGGATAAGTTACCACATCCAAGAAATAAGAGAAAAAGCTCCTCTTAATTCAACTCAAAGCATCTATGAATGATCTACAAACATTGCTCTGCCATAGGGACACATAATACTTGCATATTTTGACAAGGTGTCTTCTATAGAGTAAGAAATGAATTGAAAGAACACTACTGTTGCTAATTCTCTGAATATGGCTGAAGATGTCAACCCAAATATCTTCTTGAACTCACCTTTGATGATAGCATAAACTTCCCCTAACACGGTGTCAGTGCGTTTGGTGTCGAGAGTCCTCCACAGGGGTAAGAGACAGCATGGTGAAGGTAGATTCAGGGAGACAAGTAGATGGAAGAGAAAGGGTTTGAAGAAATTGAAGACATAGAAGAATACTCCCAAAAAAATTTAGAAAATGTAGAAGAATACTAACAGAGATAAAGCTTGTCAGTTTATTCCTGCATTATGAGAAGATAAAACTCTAATAGACAAAAACGTGTATAAAATAATACCTTCCTCTATGCTGCTCAAATCACCAATCTGATGCTTCCATTGGCCCCAAAGAAAGGGGGGAAAATACCTGGACACTTGCCCAGAATTCTGCCAGAACACTCCTTCTTCATCTTCCACTTTGGAATGCTATTCACTGCTTGAAAACACCGATCGCGTATCACGCGATTTCGTCAATCTCTCTTTTTACATAAAATCCTCTCAAATTGGCTAAAACCTACATGCTTTCTTTTACATGTCATCCTAATCTAGAAGTTATCTATAGTTTTATGGATTTTTATAAGAGATAATACCTAAAATATCAAAAATTGACTAAAACTTGTCTCAAAATATAATATTTTTGAACCATGGACACTAACACTAATGTCTAAAATGGCATTGGCCCTCTAAATCTATAAGGAAGACACACTCTAGAGTTTTTCACACGATGTGCACATAGCGGCACGACAGTGTAGGATTAGGCCTAGCTAGATTTATGCATAAATTAGAGTTTATGCTTGGGTCAAGCCACTAGATTGAGAAATAAGCTCACGTAAACTTAATTAGGCTAAGCTATGGCTAGGTTTATACATTGCCCCTATCAATCCTCAGTTAAACTAAAGATTAGTAGTGTTATTAGGACTTGCTTCCCCCACCAACACCAGCACAACATACACAGTAAAAAATTCATTGATTAACATGACCTTACAATCCCAACAAATGGGTCATCACAAGGGACTTTCCTATATAGGAAGAAGAAGGAAATTCCCTACTATTCCCTAGTTAAAAATACACATAAGTAGGAAAAGTAAAATTTCTATCAATTCCCTATCAATTTCCTAGTTAGAGAAACTAGGGAATCACATAGAAAGGAAATTTATTTCCCTATGATCACATAGGAAATTTCCTAAGTAAGTAAAATTCCCTTATTTTTAGCTAGGAAATTGATAGGGGATTCCCTTTCTTTTCATATATAGGGAATGATTGTGATAAGGGCTAGCATTAGCAATAAGAGGTGGAACAATCTATCTTTAGCTATCATAGGGATGCCATAGATCAAGAGAGCAATCTAACTATAATTGTTATAAGAGACCTACTATAATAATCTAAATACCTGTAGACTTACATTTTTGGACTAATAAGACAAGTCTGAAGCTTCATTCACTAAAATAAATGATAATTTGTCACAACTCAAAGCATGAGTAGCATAAAAATACTAAAAAAATATAAACTTAGTGAACACTAAAAAGGCCTCTGATTTTGAAATGTTTCAATCACACTAAATCTTCAAACATTGGAATACATAAGAAGTTTTACCACTAACAACATGAGACACCTAATTTTTATAACAAATAGCTTTTAACATTGTAGACGAGCAAGTAAGTAATAAATAATGTATTGATTCGAGTATGCTAAGAGAAAGAACACAAGAATTTGATTATTAATATCACCATCTAAAGCATGATATAACATACATAAGATGATTCATCACTAGCAACGTGAGACACCTACTTGTAGCTAGAGACTTTTAAAATTCTCGATAGCAACAAAAAAGTACTAAATGATGGATTTATTCTAGTGAGATCATTATCACCATCTAAAGCATGATATAAATAGCTATGATGGATAGAATCCGAGATAAACCAAACCTATTAGACAAACTACCAACAACTATACTTATCCTCACAAGTATAGATTGAGATGCTCATGCCCTAAGATTAACATGGAGCATCCCAATCATGATAAACATACAATCTCTGAATCCAAATTGAAGTATTGAAAGCTAGGACCAATTTAGAAATTTAGTCACACTGATATGCATGGTACATCTTTTACACGACGTCATCAAATATCCAATGGTAACCTTGAACTCTTAGGAAACACAGGCCCCACAAGTCTATATATACTTTTTCTTGTATCTATTCTTATTTAGTGATATAGGAATATGTTTTCCAAGAATTCTAAACTACCTCTAAGTGATACAGCCAATTCTAAATTCAGTATTAATATCACTCCCCTTCCAAACTCTTAGGGATGGAGAGTGGTGGGGCAAGTAAAGAGCACATATTAGAATGTATGATGACAAACAATAACAATATATGATAAATTCTTGATGAGAGAAGTGTGTATAGAGAAATAATAATGATATGAGCCCTTGGCCTTCACATCTCAATGATTGGGGAATTGAGTTGATGGTGGAGTTGATGAATTTTGAAGCAACTCTGAGGATGTGTTGTATGATAGAGGGATCCTAAACACAATAGGAGTAGCTTATCTATGATTTGAGAATAATGCCAACCAATTGTTTGACTATTTCGATATAAAAAATATAGCTATGATGGTCGGTTGATAGCATGATAGACCGTGGAAGACCATTGGAGATGTCAGTAGGATTACCATGGTTAAATTATAACAATGCAAGTCTTAGTGGGGGCTAAAACCAATGGGATACACTAGCACCATGCCCTAAACAACAACAAGTTTGATTTCAATCAGTAGAAAAGAAAATGCAAAGTGCATAAGTATGTTGCTAATGATGGGTAGCTATTATTGATGCATATTTAATTGGAAGTGCGGTTGATAAGGGACCCATGATGGAAATGGATAATGACTTGGATGGGATGATGGTAATGAAAAGGCTAGAAAGTACTAATGGAAAGGCCTGTCCTTTTATATGCCACTTTGAGCCATGTTTCCTCTCTAACAATGTAATATCTTTTTCTCTAAATTATTTATTTTTAGGATTTTTAAAAAAGTTAACCAAGGCTAACAAATAAAGATTAATTTATGCCTTGATTTTACTTTCTCAAGAGAATGTTGGTTACCATCTTGAAGCTACCTTGTGAGGTTATTTTTGTAAATTTTGTTTGTCTTCACCAAGAAAAGGTGCTTTTGGATTCATCGTATCATGACAATGTTTGTCATGTTATGTGCATAAGTATACTAAATCCCTTGTAGTTCAAAGCTCACTCCAGACTGGGGAGATTTCTTCTAATTCATCCAAATTGTCAAGTGATCAATCCCCCTATCCAGCAAATCAAAGTGTCTCTAAGTTGTCTAATGTCATCATAGACTTTGCTTGGAGCAACATATAAAATCTTAGCCAAAGTGATTAGTGTTAGGCTACCTCTCTTGACACTTCATTCACCCTACCCAAATTTGTAAAGGATATAAGAGATTCTTCAGCTTTGCATCGTAGGCTTGCCATCCACCATCACCATCAATAGTTGAAAAGAGAGCTCTCAAACAAATTATTCAACCAGCACGAACTCATCATATACAAATTAATACAACACAAACACAAACACAACCATCTGAATGGCACCTCCAAAAGATGTCTCATTAAGAAGCATAGAAGATACATATAGGGCTATCAATGAAGATGATCCCTCTTAAAAGCTTGATGATTAAGAAAGTGATCCAAGGATAAAGACTCATCTACAAAAGATTTTGGAGGATTCTGAAAGAATTGAAGGTATCACATTCATTCTAGCAAAACAAGGTATCTACTAGGTAGACAAAGGGCATGAAAATATAGGACGTCCAACTGTTGGGAATCAATGTTCACATTGACATTCATACAAAGCTTTGGAATGGCCTTTTGATCGTTATGGGAATGCCTATGCATATATCCTAAGTACCAAGCAAAATGAGCTGTCAATCTCACTGAAGGATCTAGATATTGTGAATATTGTTGAGAAAAATGGAGGTAATTTTGGTATGCTTGACTAGCAGTTGTCCAATTCCCTGAAATTAATGGACAATTAATCTGTGGTCCTGTGAGAAAATCAGTTGAGCTCCATCCTCTTCTTCTCGAAATCTGCTGATCAAATCCTTCGTACCCACTAACCAACTGAGGGAGTTGATAAATAGAAGTGGCAGGAGATGGAAGAGAAATAAGTAAAAGAGGATGAAGAGATGGGTAGGAAAAATCATAAAATGAGGAATAAGCTAAAGAAGGAGTGGCTGAAAATTTAAGCGAACCAGTTAGGAAGGGTCTCAATTGATAAGTAGGAAAAGTAGAAGGTATATGGATAGATGGAGAAGGGCATGGCGGATAAGGGGAAAAGACACGATCTTCAATGAAAGAACAATAGGTAAAGATTGGAATTTGAGGAAAACCCTGAGGTTGGAAAAGGAGAGGTAAGATAGCTGCTGAGTTAGATTGATAAAGGGAAAAATAAGCATTGTAGCGATGGGCCATTTGTTGATAATACAATAAGCTAGGAACAGAGGGACCTAAAAAAGATCGTCGATGGTAGGCATCAAAGAAGGATGAATCAAATGGATGGTTCTTGGAAAGATAAGCTAGGAGTTAGTGCTCTACACATAAGTAGAAGCTGTATTCTGGCGTTGATTCAGGACTACAGAATCAATCATTAAATGTCATAAAGTATCAGGGCAAGTAGCCACTTTAGAAGAATAGCACTGGAACATGTCATCTATCCTCAACTCTAAATGGTTGATATATAAGGCAACTTGTAAGACCACATCCCCCACATACCAAGCCAAATCTACATCATCTTAAATTAACGGATCACCTCCTAGATACATATAAGATAGTAACATGGTATTCGTCGTCACAGAATCTTCAAAGACCATACAGACAACTTCTGTCAGCAAATCAAAAGACCAAGCTCCACTCCAACCATCCTCTGGAAGAGGCCTCTGGAAGAGGGAGATCCATCGTTGAGAGCTTAATATAGAAGGCCAACTTTAGTAGCTATAGTGGACAAAAAGGAATGGTTGGGAGGAACATACTCCTGAAAGTGCTCAAATGTAGACCATAATAAATCCATCCTGGACTGCAATCTTTCCACTTTATCTTGAAACAATAGACATAATGTGGCCTGTCTCTGGAGAACTTCCAACTCCTGCTGAGATATAGAAGGAATCATAGGAACATTGGGACTTGGAGGAATGGACCGTGACTACGCCAGTTGGTCCTTCAAATGTTTAATCCAGGAAGCAACGGACATAATGTGGCCTATCTCTGGAGAACTGCCAAGTCCTGCTGAGATATAGAAGGAATCATAGAAACATTGGGACTTGGAGGAATGGACAGTGACTACGCCAGTTGGTCTTTCAACTGTTTAATTTGGGAAGCTTGGGATTCCAATGTATTGTGAGCAGTCTACAAAGCTAACAGTTTCATATCTAAAAGAGTCTTAAACTCTTGAGCTTCTTTAGACATTTTCTCTTTCTCTTTCGAAACTCTAGTGACCTCTAATTGAGCCTTTGCTAACTGAATTTTCAAAGAAGATATTTCCTCTCTCTGGGTCTCAATCATTTGTGTTTGTTGCTCCATCTGCTTAAACAGATAAACAAGAGTGTCTTTAGCAGAGGCTAACTCTATGGTTACCTTATGCATATGGTCTTTGGATTGCATCAATTCTTCATAGAAAAAAGCATATAACTGTTGAACACAAGCTGTCACTGAGAGTTCAGTAGAACTCTGGATGTCGTTACAAAGGAAAGGAATGGAATCCCCTGACACTAAACTATTCAGCAAAGGAACTGATATTTCCAAAGAACCCTCTCGATGTGCCATGAATAAGTTGTTGCATGTGAGGTAGGCAAGGAGGTCACTTGCAGAGGTAGCAGGAACTGTTACTGAAGGAATGACTGGTGAAACTTTCTCTGCTACATGCTTCAAGCGCTTCCACTGAATGACCAATGGAGGAGGGGAATCAAGATCCTCTATATCAATGGGTTTTGAATCTTTTGAAGGTGGAGGGGGAGGTACTAGATCAGATGGAGGAGGAGGTAGCACACCCTTCTTAAGGCCTGAATATGTCAAGAAAGCATCTAAATATGAACCATAAGTTACATTGGTAACATTCCCTCTAGTCACTTTGACAAAATGTTGGTCCATAAGAAGGTAAGTACTCTAGTCAATGGCAACCCCTTTTAACACCATCTTGGAAGTTGTGAAGAGGTCCTTGGACAAATAATGGTGTCTTGGCAGGCATGAACCTGTCTTGGAAAAATTGGCAGAGTAGCTTCTAGAGAGGATAAGTGATAATTGAGAAAGACACTCTTGAAGTATTAATCACCTTCTTGACATCGAGAAACTCTTTAGTCTGCTTCTGTAACAGCTTGAGAATCTTGTCATTTGAGGGTAACTGTCTGGCTGTAACAAAGGGTTCTTCTTTGTAGGGAAGAGACAAAGCCTTCCCTAACCCTCTAGGTGTCAGAACCATGGAAGTACCACGAACCAAACTCGATTTCTTACTGTATGACACAAGAAACTAATCACATAGGGCTGGATCATCTGGAATCAAAGGGAGTGAAGTAGCCACAAAAGATGCAAGGCCAGCTTTCGCGATAGGCTCAAAAGTCAGTAGGGAAGAATAATCCCTACTGATCAATGGGATATACTGAATAGGAGGAGGAGCTTGAGACGCCATTCAGATGGAATATACACACACCACAAACACAGACAATCACAGAGAATGCCTGAAAAACAACAAAATAGCTATAAAAAAGAAATCGATCAAAATAAGCATACATAGACGTAACTATCCAATTGACCACCCCAAATAACCCACATCCTAGAAAAAATTCGGCATGACCCCTACACATATGCGACCGAAAGCTTCATGCTATGCAACAAGTAGGCACCCAAGACCCCGTATCAAGAAAAAAAAAGAAAACTACAAACCACACCCATAATCGTATTACACAATCAAACCATAATATCTCAAAAACCTATTTAGGACA
The DNA here is from genome assembly GCF_053477565.2 of Lygodium microphyllum. Classification (NCBI taxonomy): domain Eukaryota; kingdom Viridiplantae; phylum Streptophyta; class Polypodiopsida; order Schizaeales; family Lygodiaceae; genus Lygodium; species Lygodium microphyllum. The sequence continues at coordinate 96,486,628 of NC_141144.1, read as the reverse complement.
CAACCAGAACTTTGATAAACAATGTCAGCTTAAAGAACTATACGTACCCATCCGACGAAGCGTATTTATTGAAAAGGGAAAAAAAGTGTAGAGAGGGGAATGATTTTAGTGAAGGGTTCATTTTAATAAATTATTAACAATGGTTGAAATTTTATTAGATTGTAAACCTTAATAAGAAAACGACGGTTCACTTTTAAATTATTAGTTACAATTTATTAATGTGAAACGGTGCTTTTAATGAAACTCGAACTGCAATCTCCAGACTCAGATCTCTAAATGCATATTCATTGATTAAAAATTTAATGTGACTGAAGCGCTCTTATTTTTCAGCGCATGCATTTTTGTGACGGCTGGTTCGTTTTTATGTAAAATTGAAGTGCCTCTGAAGCGCACGTAGTGTGTGCAAAGTGAACGGCGGGTTGATTTTAATTTATTAGAAAAATGTGTGTTTGGCGCGAGCGCGCGTGAAAAAGTGGGTGAATAAAGTTCATTTTAACAATTAATTGTGGTTAAGGGATGACCAAAATAAATAAAGCTCGAAAAATGGATACTTGGTAGGTGTGTGTATGCAAGAGACTGAGGGCACATTGAGTAATCCCAAATGCAAGGAATCCAATAAAAAAGAAAAAACCACTGACTGGAAAAAATAAAACACCTTAGTATTTAAAAATAAATAAATAAATATCAAGGCAATGTTAGTGGGATCACATTTGGTTTAGTTAATGTTGATTAGTATTTGGGTGATATTGTTACTATTATTTTTTAAATTGTAATTTAGGTGTGTTTTTTATTTTGTATTTTGTGTTTTTTTTGTATATTTTTTATTTTAAATTTTTTTATTTATTAGAGTATCAATCAAACCTAATTGAGAATGAAACCATCAAGTTTCAACAATAGATTTGTATTTTTAAAAACTTATTTTTTAATTTGGCAGCTTATTTTTAAAATAAAAAATGAATTTTTTTATGAATTTAGATTGAAAGTTTATCATTTGGGTCCAAAAATAATAGGATGATCATGTGCCAAGGCTTTTGTTAGCTTAGAAAATATTTCAAAAACATTCAAATGCATTAATGGAAATTTTAATAAATTTTTTGAATAAATTTTAAAAAATTTTAATGAAATTTTCTCAAATTTTAGTGAATTTTAAAAATGATTTAAATATTGTTAATTTTTTTGCAATTAATTCTTTGTATTATAATTAGCGAGATTAACCAAAAAATTACCCTATTTAGTAAGGATTTTTCCAATAAAATTTTTAAATTGAAATTTTATGAATTTTTAAAATGTTTTTAAGTTTTTAAAGGTATTTTTCGCGGGTTTGTAGAAAATCAAAGGAGATACCCAAGCTTCGTGTGAACAGTTATGTGTGCTCAGGGACGGCACGCACCACCGCATGGATAAGACCAAACGCCCGTCCTCGCGCGTGAACACTCGCTGGCAGTCTCCCGATCTCATGCGAATAAGCCACAGCACCGACGCGAACACACGCACACACGGAACCATTGGGCAGCAACGGGGACCTGCATGTGGAGGGTTTTTGTAGATTGTTATTTGGTCCAATAAGAAACGGGGGTGGCTACAGGTGGGAGTGGTGGGAAAGGGGGCTATGAGGGGGGTAATTGGAGAGGGGTGGGAAAGGGGGCTTGGGTAGGGGTAACTGGGGTTAGGGTGGGTGGGTTAGGTTAGAGAAACTGGGGTGAGGGGGGTGGGTTAGGTTAGGTTAACTAGGTTAGGGAGGGGTGGGTTAAGTTAGGTTAACTGGGGTAGAGGGGTGGGTTAAGTTAGAGGAATGGGGGTTAGGGGGGTGGTGGGTTAAGTTAGGTTAATTGGGGTAGGGATGGTGGTGGTTAGGTTAGATTTGGGGGGAGGAATGAGAGGAGGAGGAGTGGAGGGAGGAAGGCACGTTGGGAGGAGGAGGCAAAGGAGGGAGGCAGTGCGGGAGTAGGATGGAAGGGGAGGCGGCACGGTGCGGAGGAGGGAGGCGGCGCAGGAGTAGGAGGGAAGGGGAGGCGGCACAGTGCGGAGGAGGAGGGAGGCAGCGCAAGATAGGAGGGAAGGAGAGGCAACACGAGAGTAGGAGGGAAGGAGAGAGGGCGTCACACTGCGGAGGAAGGAGAAGGGGGGGAAGGGCCCTACGAAGGAGAAGGTGGGGAAGGAGGCGCAGCGACAGGTAAGAAGGCAGTTTTGTTTTGTTTTTTTTTTTCTCTCTTTTAGATCTTTGTTTTCGTGCTTTCTCTTTTGGTGCCTCCTTTTTTGTTTTTTTTTCTCTTCTATTTCTCTTTTTTAATTTTTAGTTAGTTTGTTTTTTCTTTGGGTTCCTTTTTTTTTTGGTTTTGTTATTGTTGTTGTTGTTGTGTTTTTTTTTTGGGGTTGATTTTGTGGTTTTGTTTGGTTTGATTTGAGTCATTATTGTTTGTTTGTTTGTTGTTTTTTTTTTGTTTTTTTTTAAAAGACATTAAAAGGGGAACGCACCCCTGTCCCGCTCGCATGCGCAGGGCAGGAGAGGAATTTTTTTTTGCATCGACGGGATATAACGGGGTGGGGACGGTGACACACGAGGCACAAAGGCCACGAGGGCGGCCCGAGGCACTGCAAACCAAAAACATGTGCATTCACCACAACACGAGAGACACGGCCACACGTCAAGAGGAAGAAAAATTAATAAATCCCAAACCATACACCGGATCGAAAGACCGTAAAAAGTAAAAATGTGTCGAGAGACGAGGGAAAAATGATAGAAAACTACTTCACGGGTGCTGTTGCAAAATCAAGGTGTTCACATGGGAAAAAACACAAAAACGGCTCCAAAAACACATGTGGGAATGAATATTGGAAAATCCGCAAGTCGAAACATAGGGAAAAAATAAGGAAAAATGTGCCAAAGAATGTGCCCGACAAACTTATCATAGAAAAACGTGGTACCGACTGAGAACAAATACGTTTGCATGAAAAAAATCCAAAAAATAACCCGATAATGGGCTAAAAAATGAATAAAGAGAGAATCGAGCAGCAAAATGAAGAACAGTAAAAAGAGAAAACATCCATGAGAAGTGGATGCATAGGGCCATCATGTCAAGATGCACTTTCGGTGAAGTTAGAAGGGGTTCACATGTGAAAAATTCAAAACATGGACCAAAAATATATTTGAAATTTCATAATGGAAAATCTAGCAGTCAAAATAGGGTGGAGAAAAAAGGAAAAATGTGGGGAAGGACTAGCGGGACATAGTAGTCAAATAAAATTGGAATTCCAATGAAAATAGGGCATGTTCACATGGAAAAATGTTAAAAATATGCACGAAAATAGCCCGAAAACACGCAAAAATTAATATCTGATAAACCGTGCATTGGAAGGACATGGAGCAAAAAGGAAAAATGTCAAGAGAAAGAGGGAGGACAAGGCTATCATGTCAGATTGTTATTCGGAAGCAATAAAGGTGCGTTCACATGGAAAACCGTCCAATTTACGAGAAATGCTTCAAAAAAAAATAACTCAAGAACCATCGGTCAGAATAGGGGTTGGTAAAAATAAAAACTAGTTAGGTTAAAGGGACAACCATGGTTATAAGGTTGGATGTGGGGTTCAGTGAACGTAGGATGCATTCACATGGAAAAATATCAAAACAAGGGATAAAGAAAAATAGGGAAGGAACGGCTCCAAGGATGGGTTAAACATGGACGAGTGGGTGGGGAAGGGAACTCATCAGGGTAAAATTAGGTCAGGGAATACATGCAGGATTAAAGTGAGGCATTTGCAAGGGGTATGCATTAGAGATGCACACGGACGCGTCTCCACACTTAAAACCTTAATGGATAGGGTTAGATGCAGCAATATAACCTAAGACTCCTCAATGGACTGAACTCTGGCGTCCCCACACTTAAAAAATAACGTATACTTGCAATCATAAGGATAGAATTAGAAAAACTTGGCTCATTTCGCGTATAGTCGAAGGAACCGTCATTACTATAGAAGGGTTGGAGTCGGTTGTAGGAGGTACCACGGCTCATTCCCCAGCATGGCAAGGACCATGCAGGAGCACCCACAGGGAGGTAGCTGGTTGATGAAACCCATCGTGGGAGGTGTCGTTGACGAAAGATAGTCACTCAACTCATGGGCACTCAAGAGGAATGAAAGAACAGTCACTCACCCCATAACTTACATCACTCGAGGTAATAATGATGAAAACCCAGATCTCACATCCAGTTTAGGAATCGACAAGAGAGTCGAGCAGAGGGAGTATGCCAGGGTGCACAATTCATGGTGCATCAGTGCATCCAATCCCGTCTGGCATAAGTGCAAGCAAGAAGGCCAGGGAGCCTTATAGTGCAGTGTACAGAATAGAGTGACGTGTCCTATACTAATGGCAGAGACCCATCGCGTGGGTGCATAGGAAAACAGAAACGTACTGACTCCAATGGTCGTAACATCCCTCAATCCTCACCTCTCAATACTTGATTGAAGAAACATCTGTCACACTCAGTCCACCCGTTGTCTCACGCTCTATTGAAAGATACAGAGGGCAGCCCATTCCTCAAACCCATTGATGTAATCCTCACTGTCACTTATGTAGAGGTTGTATGCCTTGTGTGCTTTTGATGGTGCAACTATGCATCCCACCCTGTGCTGGCATACAGTGTAAGAAGGAAGGCCAGGGAGCCGTATGGTGCAGTGCACAGTAACAGATCATGCATTGTGTATTGAGAGGCCCATCTCTGCATGCAACACTCTGTTCACACATCTCACCTCTCATTTGATTTGAAGGGAAAGACTGGTCACTCACCCCACCCTCTGTCTCACTCTCTGATAGGTACAGAGGGCATCCCATACACATGTCCCCATCCTGTTAGGATGAAAGCTCACATCACTCGAGGGGTTGGTGATGAAGATCGTGCCAGCTATTGTTGTCATCCGGATATTGAAGACGAGGCGTACCCAAGGAGGCAGCCAACAAGTCTGGTACTTCAATGATTTGTAAGAAAGGTCATCTGTTAAGAAGGGCAGACGGACTGATATTGCAAAGACAGTGCACCAAGGGAGGTGGCTTCAAATTACTTGCTAGAAAGGTTCTACTGATGAATTAGCTATCCTGAATTGCGGGGTGTTACCACCGTTTCCACAGTCACCTTCCCGCCCAAGGATGTTTCTACATTTTCTTGAAATGAGGCCTGTTATGATAGGGAATTTCTTCCTTTTCTCCCATAACAGTTTGTTTGTTTTGTTTTATTTTGTTTTTTTCATTTTTCTCATTTTTTTCATTTTTTTTCGTTAATAAAGAGAATGGTAGAAATACCATGTGTTAGGATGGACCTCGCCACCGTTGTTGGATTAGATGAAAAGAGAGCAAGGTAGGGTTTCAGAGGTATCTGTGAGGGGCTAGCAGAATGAGACTGCCTCATGAGGAAGATCATAAGGGCTATCAGAAGCACGAAGAGAAGGATAGTGCGGTGCCCAAAAGGGAAAGGGTGGGTCGATTGTGATTGTCAAGATCCCCAAGGAGGAAAGTACTTCTTTAGACAATCGCCATTGATAAGAAAAGAATTATCAGAGGCATCAACGGTCTGCACTTGAACAGAGCCATTAGGATTGATAGCAAGTACCTTGTAAGGGCCCATCCACTATTGTTGAAGCTTGCCAGGAAACTTGCCAAATCTCGAATCATAGGTCAGGACAAGATCACCTTCTTTGAACTCCTTGTGCTTGATGAAACTGTCATGATAGGCCTTGCATCATGCTTGAGTGGTTTCCATGCACTGTAGATCCATCCTCCGCCAAACATTCCAAGTGTAGGAAGCGGTGTTGCAATGACTCATCATCTCCCAAGCGTTATTTAACTGCCACTCGCAAAGAGGGCAATTCCAGTTTAACAGGGAAGACGGCTTCTGTACCATACACCAGCTGGAAAGGGGTCTATCCTGTAACAGCCTTATGGGAGGTTCTGTATGCCCAGAGGGCCTCTGAAAGTCGATCGTCCTAATCGTGACAATGTGCGGCAATTGTTCTTATCAAGATCAAGCAAAGGATGCGATTGGTGACTTCAACTTGGCCATTGGCTCTCGGGTAGTAAGTAGTGGACTTGCGATGGAAGATCTTATACAGCTCCGTTAGATCCTCCATGATTTTGTTAAGGAAATGAGTACCTCTATCACTTACTAGCTCGATGGGACTGCCAAAACGGGTGCTAATATTCTCGTACATGAATAGGGCTACGCTGTTACCATCGTCCCACTTCAGAGCTTTAGCTTCACACCACTTTGTGACATAATACTAAGATGTATCTATTCTACTTTCATTTGGTGGGTGGATCAATGGGACCCACAAAATCAATCCCCCACTTCTCGAATGGCTTTAGGGGAAGAATAGGTTGCAGTGGCATGGCACTTGTTTTGGTGGGTTTTCCCATTCGCGCTGACAAGTATCATATCTTTTACAGTAGTCATGTGCATCCTTGTGGAGGGTCGCCCACTAGTATCCTGCTAACAGAGCCTTCTGGGTTGTTGCTTCTCTTGCGAAGTGCCCACCAAATGGTTCACCATGGCATGCTTTCAATACTATGCCGATTTCATCCCCTACAACACATCTTTGCATCACTTCATCTTTGTCTCTCTTGTACAGTGCACCGCCTAGCAAGGTGTAGGGGGCTGATTCTAACATAAGCTTCTTCTTCTCACGGCTTGAGATGCCAGGAGGATACTGTTAAGTTGCCAGGAGGATACTGTTGAGTTGCCAGGAGGTTGGCTATGTCGGCATACCAGGGAGTAACTATTTCAACTAGAAACAAGGAAGCATCAAGAAGGTCTGGATCATCCTATTCCTCTTCTGCAGTTTGAGGGATCCATGATAGATGATCAGGTAGGACATGGGAATGGCCAGGCTTAGTGACCACATAAACATCAAAATCTTAGAATAGGAGCAACCACCTCATCAGTCGTCCTTAAACATTTTCTTTGTTCATCATGAAGGACAAGGTTTCATGGTCCACGTAGAACTTAAAATGCATTGACAATAGATAGTGTTGAAACTTCTCTAGTGCAAACACCATTGCCAAGCACTCAAGCTTTGTCAATGTGTAGTTCCGTTCCCTATCAGTAACATTTCGGCTTGCATAATATATTGATTGATCTAATTTAGTGGGACCCTTTTGACATAGGATAGCACCTAGCTCTTCAACTGAAACATCTGTGTGCACATGAAACTCCTTCGTCTAATCAGGAGGTTGCAAGTTAGGTGCTTGGATAAGGCACTGTTTTAGGGTATTAAAGGCTTCTTTGCAGTCATTAGTCCAAAGGAAATCCACATCTTTCCTTAGGAGCTTGTGCAGAGGGGCTGCCTTGGTTGCAAAATGTGCAATAAATCTTCTGCAGTAGCCCACATGGCCAAGAAATCCTCTCAATTGCTTGAGGTTTGTTGGTGCTGTCAAGGTGACAATCTTCTCAATCTTCACTGGGTCTGTTGCAATCCCTTGTGCAGAGACAATGTGGCCCAGAAGAACTCCTGATGAGATGCCAAATACACATTTTCAGGGTTGAGAGAAATCCCATACTCTCGACATCTGTCAAAACATTGCTTTAGGTGTCCCCAGTGCTCACGAATCAAACTATAGACACAAAAGTCATCAAGATACACCTCAATAAAATCATAAAGATGATTCTGGAAGGCAGCCATCATTACTCATTGGAAGGTGGTAGGAGCATTATAGATCCCAAATGGCATCACTCTATAGGCATAGATTCCCCATTCTATGGTGAAGGTTGTTTTGGATTGGTCCTCTTCTGCAATTTGGACTTGGTTATATCCGTTGAATCCAACCAAGAGGGAATAGAGCTCATGGCCTACCACTGTGTCCAACAGTTGGTCTATAAAGGGATAAGGAAATGATCATTCTTCGTCTTCGAATTGAGCTTTCGAAAGTCCACACATATTTGAAGTTTCCTGTTTTTCTTAGATACTACCACAATGGACGAAACCCATTCACTGTTAGCCACGAGATAAATGAACTGGGCTTCAAGAATTTTCAATAATTCAGCCTTCACCAGAGCATAATAATTAGGATTCATATGCCTTTGTCTTTGCCTTACAAGTTTGGAATTAGGCTCTAGGTCAATGTGATGTTGGCATACTGTGGGATCAATCCCCTTTAGGACTTTATATGACCAAGCAAACACGTCTAAGTTTTCTTTCAGTAGGTCTCGCAGGACCACTATTTCTTCTTCTGGAAGATTGAGGTCCACTTTCAGGTGACGTTCAGTACCGTCAGTATCCAAGAATGTTACTTGTCTTTCACCTTCCACTTCGCGGATGAATGTCCCACAGATTGCTTCTGGATAGAGGTCTAACTCTTTCAAGGGAGTAGTGTCCTCATTTGATGTTCCACTAGAACTAGTATCCTCCTTCTGAACAGATGACTCATTTGTTTGTTTTGATTGTTGGAAGGGTATCAGAGCTTTGTTTGCTTCTGTGTAAATGGTGATTTCTTCTGGACTTAGGAATTTATCTTCAGAGGATGCATCTAGGAATGTCACATAGCATGGACCTTCTTAAGCCGTGACTCTGATGGCTCTCACTTTTGTTGACAAGGGCATCATCATCATCTTTTCTCCAAAATGAATGGTCAGGGTGACAAGAGCCACTGGTGAACTTAATTTTTATGCCTCTGAGCCATTGCTTATGCAGATTCTACATACTTTGTGATCCATTGGTCAACCCAAATGGAACCATGTTCATTCCCTCCAACACCTTGAGATCTTCGGCCTCTAAGGTCTCTGTAGGGCCATCAACAATATCATCCGCTATCAGGGGAAATTCTTCTTCAACTACACTTTCATAACCTGCTTCATTTTCTTCCTCATCATTTTCATCCTCTTCCTCTAGAGGCTCTGTCTCTCCTTCTATAGAGGCTCTGTTGTAGGAGAAGAATAGATCTTTTGTCTCTGTATCTGTTTCTACTTTTGCTTCTGTCTCTAGCTCTGTGTCTTTGCTACTATCTCTAGGACTGCCATGTAACAGGGAGAACAATACATCCATGCTTCTATTTCACTGTCAGAGGTGATTTCGGAAGTCAATTCAAGTTGAGGCAATAGGTATTCTCCCATGGACAAAGACTCTGCTTCCTTCGATAATTGGGTTACAATGCCCACTGTTAGGGACTGTGTCTCTGTTTTCTCGGGAAAGATCTGTTTAACAGCCTCTTCGTCTCCTGATGTACCATCTATTACCTCATTGGAGGAGTCAGTTATGACTTCGACGGATGTGGATCCATTGTCTTTTTGTGATCCATACAATTTCAACACCACTTTGTTGGGTCATCTGCCTAGGGTTAGGGTTCTTTTGGACCAGTCCGTCGTGGCTCTCACTTCAAAAAGCCAAGGTATTCCCAATAGTAGAGGGTATGAGGTTCCATAAGAATTTGGTTTGACCACCAAATATGTCAACCAATAGTCTCTTCCTGCAAGGGTTGTTTTTACGTATGGGAGGATGACCAACGGTTTGATTCTGCTTTGGTCTACCAATCTGATAAGCCATTGTGTAGGTTGAATTCCTTGCAACCCTAAGTCCTTCATTGTCACATCCGTCATTAGGTTTACTGATGAGCCTCCATCAATCAATACATCTGAAATAAAGCATCCTTCTATCCATACAATAATCTTTAGGTTCCAGGATCTAGGAAGGTGTTAGCCATATATACTTCTTTTACAAGCTTCGGGGCCTTATTGGTCTTGGTCGCTGTTGAAGGAACAATCCTTAATCCTTGTCTTCAAGTCAAGATGCTTTTGAATTTCTTTCGGTAGCTGGGAGACAGCATTAGCAACTATTGGAATGTTAAATTTGGTTTAAAAGTGTCTAGGTCTTTTACCAAGTCATATTCTTTGATAGGATCCACGGCCTTTTGCAACCTATTGGGGAATGGGGCTACACCCATTTTCATATTTCATTTTTCTTCTAGCAATGGCAGCATCGACACTTCCTCTGTTTTCAGAGGTGCTTCTGTATCGTCTATCTCTTGGACCTCTGGTCATGTTTCTGGGACTGTCTCTGTGACTCTCTGTGGCACTACAGTGCTCTGTACTGCACTATTCTATCCTGTACTACTCTGTCCCTCTGTTGGCAGCTTGAACTTCACAATCTTAGCAGGAGAGTTGTTCTCTTTCTAGACAACTAGTTCCTTCTTCTTGACACGCGTGATAGCGGCAACTTCCAACTCTACCAAATTGGAGGTAGGCTTTTGTGCCTTCTATTGGCTATAAATGGCATTGGCCTTGACACGGGCTGGACTTGGACAGTCCTTTGTGGTGTGGGCGTCTCCTTTGCATCGGTTGCGTAAGGGCTTGTAATCCACAGATCGTCTAGGGTTTGGACAATTCGGGGAGATATGACCCTTTTCTCCACACCTATAACATTCCACCTCTGTTCTCTGACCACCGCCAAACTGTTATCCTCTGTAACTTTGAGAGGGAAACCTCCTTGGACTGAAATTAGGACCAAATTCACTAGGCTTTGGTCCAATATCCTATGTTGTCATTTTGGATTCTAGCAAGTTGAATCTTGCATTTTCATCCTTCTATCTTCGTTCGTGCATCTCTTTCAGAGAGCAAATATCCTATGTATGGTTCTTCCTCAAATAGTAGAAACAAAAGGCTCCAGGAATGGTTGGTTTTTGGGTACATTCAGTGGCTAAATGTCCCACTTGATGACACTTTCCGCACCATGTATTAGAACACATCACATCTCTCCCAGCTCTCGCAGGAGTGGATATATTGGCGGTATTCACATTCAACATTTGTGTAGCTACTCTATAATCACATCCATAAGCTCTTTCTTGATACTTGCAACTGAGTTGGATAAGTAGTCCTTCAGATTTTCACCTCCTGAAGTACTTGTAGTAGGGTTTTGTGAAGCTTCTCTAATTACTGCATACACTGGTTGGGTTGATCCAGAGGGTCCTCTGTTCTGGTTGTGATTCAGAGCTCTTGTTGAGACTTGGGGTTGTTGATTCTAGTTGGTAGGGTTCCATTGTTGTTAAGTCACCATTGGAGGAATTGTTTGAGGCCATTGTTGTTGTGATTGAACCATCATTTGAGGCACTCTGGTATATGGTGACCATAGTGGATTAGGTGCATTATACTGCTGCACTATTTGCATTTGGGGATAGGGGTAGGGAACTGTCCCTGAGATTGCATTTGGTGGATATACCATTCCTAGCATGGGAGAAGGTAAGACTCCTCTTCCTGGAGTCATTGACAACCTTGCTTTAACTTCGTCATACAATCTTGCACCTTCCACTGCAGCTTGCAGATTGGCTGGTCTTCTCAATTCCACAAACTTGCGAACTTTTAGTTGTAGGCCTCTAAGGGACACTCCTTTTTTAATGCATTCATCCAAATGATGGTTAGTCCATCTCTTCAGGATGGATTCCATTCGCGAGACATAAGCTTCTACTCTTTCTCCAGAGGACTAACTTAGGTTCATGAACTCTTCTTACATTTGCTCTTCAAAACCTTCATGCCTGAATTTAGTGGCCAACTTTAGGTCGTCCCATGTGCCAAAAGTTCATGTTGCTTGTCTCTCATACCACTGAAACACAGTGCCCTTGAAAGTGGTGGGGAATATTGCTAACCAATACTCAGGGGTTCTAGCATTGTTAGCCACACATGCTACCATAAACTCTGCTACATGAAGATTAGGGTCTTCATTGTACTCTCCCTTAAAAATTGGCAATGGGACTACATTTGCTAACCTGTCATCAATATTTCTAGGACGAATCTGACTAGGAAGGAGACCTTGAGTCGCCATGGGAACTTCTGTAAAGAGTGCTTTTAGGGCGTCAAAGGAGACTTCTATCGCAAGCTTGTTCTTAGTCTTGATTCTTGCCTTCTCTCTTCTCACGTACCTTTGGACTCGTTGTAACGCTTGTCTCTTGATTGCGTCATTCATCAGGGGCTTGGCTCCAACCAGTTGTTCAGTACTCAACAGAATAGAATCAGAGAGGGCTTTAGTCTTTGGGGGATTCTCTGGCCAACATCTCCTCTACTTCCTTCTTTTCAACATCTCTAAATTCGGCTTTCAAACCACTACAGAGGGGGAGATATTCCATTCTAAAAGTATCAAAACTCATTCTTCTTAGGATCGTTGTTGTGCCAACATTATAATAATGCCAGCTTCTGAGGGTTTCAATAGTGTATGTTGTGAAAAACACTCTGTCTACCAACTTCCAATGCGTTGCTAATTGGACAAATAGAAAATTTTCAATGCACCAAGCATCCCATGTATCTTGTTGTTGAGCATCCATGAACAAATTCCAACTCTTTTCCTTCTTGTTTTCATGAACCTCCACAAACCATGACTCTTGAAGCTTCTTCATGATCTCCCACTTGATGATGTCTGAAAACTTCTCAATGAATACCAAATCTTCCATGGATAGTCATTCTCTTTGCTTTTGCTCTTCAGTTTGTTTCCAAACAATTTGCCACCAACGTGCAAGTTTCTATTGCTTCAACAGGAAGAGGAAATAGTCCACCACATAAAGCTTGCATCGTGATGGTGATATGTTTCCGCCATTGTGGGATGAACTTCTTGTGGAAAGTGGTTTTAGGAATAAGAATCTCCAACTCTTCAATGGAAGAAGGAACTTTGCAAACATCCATTGAATTCTTTTCTTCTTGGCACCAAAACATAATCAATATCATCCAAAACACTCTCAAACACTTCCATTAACAACCATACATCACTCCAAATCCATAAAAAATCAACCATTATGACCTCAAAAACAATAAAAAATCAGTCAAAAATTGAGCCTTTTTCCACTCTTAACCAAAAAGCAAGAAACTCATGAGTGTCACAATCATTGCACCTAAGGGTCCTCAAGTTCGGAGCATTCGGTGACTTTGGTGTGGTCAGCGAGTTCCATCCCTAACCCCCTAGCCCATTTTGATCCCCCACTTCATTCTTAGGGCACATCAAGGGCATGAACTTTGTCCTCGAGTGTAGCAAAACACCCGGCTTGCGTGTGGTTTGACCCATCTCCTAGTTCCACTAGCAGGAGCACAACACACCGCACAGTAAGGTAGACATACCCCCTAGGCAATGCACATTTCTTCTCTTTGTAGATACATTGGAATGCTCCCCCCCACCAATAACATCGGAGACCCCACCATCCACTCGACATATCCTCAACCTCCACCATTGCAATTAATTGACAAGCTTCTCTCCCATGACCAATCCCCACAAGACTCCATCATCAACTCATATGACTACCCTTCAAATTGCAGAGCCCTCATCAACAAAGACCCATAAGTGCCATGGGAGTGGCACTCGATTAGGAGGAGGTAATTTTAACCCCGATGCAAGATGGGAAAAAGAAAATTCAAAAATATGGAATAATGTGGAAAAAGGCAACTCGGCAAAAGAAGAAGAGTGGAAATGCCAAAAGCCAAAAATGTCAAATCAAAGGTAAATGCATATTATAAAATGCAAACATGTCACCAAAATTTTGCAAAGGAGTGCCAAGCTCCCTTCTGTGAAAATTGTAAAATCTAGATGAGAATATGTGAAGGGATAAGAAGGGAATAGGAAAATAGGACCTTGGCAAGATGCCGGATCATGTAAAAAAGGCGACGGGTGCCCAAGGGATTTAGGGCTTGTATATAATCTCAAAAAGTGAATGCAATGCTCATTCTTTGGTGTGTCACTAAAGTGGCTCCTTCTTCCTCCCTTCTTCCATCCTTCTTGCTTATGTGTGCTTGTGCTTGAGAAAGGGAGTGTGAGAGTGTAAGGGAGTGAGTGTGTGAGGGTGAGGGACCATGGTGGAGAAGCTCTCCATCATCTCCTCTCTTTTGCTCTTCTCTTCTCTTCTCTTATCCCATACACGGCCATGGAGGATGGAGCTTGAAGGGGAGACTTAGGGTTTCTTAAGCTCGCAACTAGGATCGTGGAGCTACCAGACTGCTTGCGAGAGGAGGCCACTCATTCGGGAATAAAGGTAAGCTCACTATACCTATGGGATCTGAGGCACGTTGGCTAGGTCACAAATAGCCATTAGAGGTGGCTTGAAACACTTGAATAATAAGCTGTCCATGGGTCTTGGTGGTCAAGCATGAGCACCCACAATAAAATGCATTTTCCATATATTTGGATCAAGATGTTTCCTCTAAAAGCATCATGATCCAAGCCCTACTTGATGATGTCACTATGGATTTCATAGTGTGTACCAATATCATTTAGTTTGATATAAGATCTCAGGAAGGGGAAGAAAGTGCAGCTTGGTATGAGATATTGGGAAGGGGAAGAAAGTGAAAAATCTTGGAGAGAATGGAGTCCAATTATATGTGGAGATAGAAGCTCAGGGCATGCCATAGCTTGCTAGGTTTGATTGCATAAGTGGAGTTGAGGACCTGGCTACAATCAAAATGATAGTATCTAAGAGGAGTTGAGTGAGATCCACACAGTCCAAAAGAAAGGGCATAGAGAGCCAATACCTCGTCCAACCTATATCTAAGGATGTGGGTGGGGCACATGATGGACATGTTAGGGACATCATTTCTGCTCTAGAAATCCCTCCTAAATGTTCAAGTAAAAGCTTTTGTTTTCACTACCAAAAGAGTGGAGATAGAAGGAGTGGGCTAGTGGCAAAGATAGTGATAATGGATATTGAAGGTTAAAGTTAATGTGGAGAGTAGAGACACGGATGGGAGAAGTTGAGTCATTGTCACATGATTCAACACTTATGATAGACACTAAGGCACAAGTCTGAAAAAAATTCATGCATACCCTAATGCATGCTATTTTAATATTAATTATTCTACTTATGATGTTTTCCATAAACTTGAGCATGCTTGTGTTTGTGACTTAACTTATGTAAGGCATTGTACCTAGCTATGCTTATTAAAATTGCTTTCAGATGAATACATAAGTTATTGTAAAAGGAGACAATGTGAACCCGTGCAAGCTAAGGCGTGGTAATATGAAGTAAGAAAGAATAAATGGAAAGCCTCATAAATAATGGTGAGAAAAAGGTCTTAGGGGTGAGTCTCCTTGAAAATGGAAATGGAGCTCTCAATATATTGTCAAGCGTGGTGGCATTTGTTTTGTGAGATCAACCATGAAGCATAGGACCTACGTGTACATTAGGTAGAGCCCTCTTCATTGCCGCTTGCTTGCAAATTGTGCATGATGCACACTTTCTTCTCTCATTTGCAATTTTCATGATCACCTTCATCATTCTAGATGAGAAGGTATATATGTGAGAGACCATCATGTTTGTATTTGTATGCTTTCTCTTTGCAAGTTGTAGTGATAATGAAAAACCACCGAAATCATGCATCCTCTCTACTTGATCTCCTTATATTAACACCACACATTCAACTAAGCCATGCCACCTCTTCTCAATGTTTGCATCACTCATTACTGGTCTAGTATAGTAGTGTTCTTACTCTCATTTTTATATTGCTTCAACCTCACTTCTATTGCTAGTATTACCATGAATGTTGTTGATAATCTCTCTCTCTCTCTCTCTCTCTCTCTCTCTTTGGCTTCCCTGATTAATGTCAATAATTGTACGGACCTCTCATGTCACTATTTGAAATCTACTCTCATCCCAACTATCCACCGAACTCTCATCAATAATGATGGAAACTTAATTCCTTGCACTAGTGCATGCCCCTTGGACAGCTCTTGTGCAATGTAGAGAGAAGAACATGCTCATGCAATCTATGCACTTAGTGCTAAGCATATTGTGCTTCAAATAAAAGATGTAGTTTGAGATCACATCCTATGCATCAAACACTCAATGCTTACAAAGGGAAGGTGTATGCATTGAAATATTATGTGTCTATATTGTTCCCAATATTCACCTTCCCTATACACATTTTTGAATGAGAATCCATGTTGATAACAACATCCATTCAATGATTAATGCTGTAGCATACATATGGGTGTACCATGGAACCTCTTCTTCTTACAAAATCCCTCTATACATGTTTCTTGTATCTCCTTCTTCTTGCCACTTGCCCACCCACCCCAAAATACTAAAATAAAACTCTGTTACCGAACCTCTCCTTTAAAAATTATCATTTTCTTCTCCAAAAAATTTCACAATAATAAAGACTACCATCTCTTTATATATTGTGAGCATGTGCATGTGCATCCATGTATGCATAGGTATGGATACATTTCTATAAAACATTTTATATGTGTTTGAAAATGATGGAATGTGTCAATGTATATGTGTCGATTCCAGTTTTTCTGTATGCATTTTGTGTGCTCATGCTTTTATAGATTTGCACAATATATATATGTGCATATGTAGAGTTGTTAGATTAATACACTATTGTAGATACAAAAAAATACTACCATACATAATTGATATATGTGTATGTCTCATATGTATGTCTCATGTGTATGTGCACACATGCATACATATATATACACACAACTCTACATCAACATAGTGCAAATATTGTCATTATGGGATTGTACATGTATTTGCACATGAAATTTTATTTGATATAAGGATACATGTATGTGTATATGTATGTCCATAATATGTATTGGATATATATGTGTGTGTATATGTAATGTGTGTAGACATGTATAAGTGGTAGTGCATGGATATGTATACATGTACCTACAAAAGTGCACATATACATGTGTGCACATGCATGCATGTATAGTAAAGTACACAAGCAAGGGTATGTTGGTAGAATAACCCATTGCCTAGGTAAAGGTATATCCATAACCAATATAGCAAATTCATAATCTATAGACTTTGGATTTACCAAGTCTTATAGGAAAAGAATTTCCTAGTCAAAGGGGGTGATAAGTTTCTAGGCAAAGGATATGAATTTAGTAGTTAGAGCTACAAAAATCCTATGTTTTGAATTGATTAGAAAGATTGTACTGAATAGATTTGTTTTCCTTTCTACATGTCTTTTGATTTGGCACATGCTCTACAGAAGATGGCATCACCCATCTAGTGAAGTGCAAGAACCATTCTTCTGGGGCTTATTCTATATTCCTAGTTATAATACATAAGGATGTAATTCATCATCAAATGCTTTAGGAACAATACTTTTCTCATACCCTCTCTTAGTGGGAACTTATCTAATAATCCTAATTATGTTACATAAGGATGTGATTCATGATTAGATGATTTGGCCAAAAAATATCATAAAGGTATAGGTATATAGGTATGTATGTAGATATGAGTTAGTTTTTTTCAAGAACGCTTGGACTTTGGCATGTAAATTCATCAACCGCCTTTTCTATGCCTCTCGTATAAAGCTACCCAATCACTTGGAGAGACATGAGACATATAAACTACCTAGGATTGGCATGGTATAGTTGAAAGGGGGGGAGAGAGATATGTATATATATATATTATATAGAACCAAGTCTAAGCATTGACTCTCCTCCCCACACCCCCCTTCCCCCTCCCAGAAAAAAGAAAAAAAATGTGTTTTTGAAAATTTTCAAATAAAAAGACTCCTAAGGTAAATTTTACATGAGTTGCATTTATAAACCCCTTCTATTTTTGAAAAGACCCCTAATGTAGATTTTACATGAGCTGCATTTAAAAACCCCTTCTAGTTTTGAAAAATTGTAAGTCAATATGATAGAAATACCCTTAAATTCCTTTAAACTCACGTTGTTGTGCCACTAGACATACACAGTGTGAAAAACTCTACAGCGATCATCATCTGACTTTCTTATTGATTTAGAGAGTCAATGCCATCTAAGTCATTAGTGCTAGTGTCACTGGCATGGGTGGTTTAAAAATAATAGATTTTTGAACAATTTTAGTTCTTTTTTGATATTTGGGATATTATTTATTGTAAATATCCTAAAAATCTAGGAAAACTTCTAGAATAGGGTGGCATGCAAAAAGCAAGTGGATTTTTAAGCCAGATGTGGATTTTTCATGAAAAAGAAAGATAGGCCAAATCGTGCGAATCATGATTGCAGTTGGCAGGCAGTAAACAACACTTTGAACTCAGAGAAGAAGGAGTGGTATGGGAGATTCTTGATTAGGTGTCCTAGAGATTTGCCCCCCTTTCGAAACCCAACAGAGCCATCAAATTTGGATTCTGAGTAGCAAAGAGGAAGCTATTGTTTGATACATGTTTTTGGTCTACGAGGGAGCTCCAGGAGATCTAATGCTTGGAGATTGTTTTTAAGTAGTGCCAGACAAGGAATTTTAGGTTCTATCAATACATATTGATTTGATACATTATGCTCTTCTTTATCATGTTTACCTCTTGTCTATTATGTTTCTTCTCTTTCATCTCCTATCCTCTACTTCCATCCTTCTTTGATCCATGGTGGATACGATGTTTTGACAGAAACTCCTTTGACATTGGTGAACCTGACATGAAAGGTCGTGAGAAGGAAAGACAAGATGGGAGAACCTTCAAGTATAATTTCCAGTGATATTTTGTAGCAGCTAGTGCAGAATATGAATATGTACATGCTTATGCTCAAAAGATAGAATTCTTTGGGGTGGCTCAACTTGCATGGAGCTAGTATTTTGTTTGGATCATTGTACATGAATTGAAAGCACAAATTACTAAATTGTACATGCAGGATGATGACTAGGTGGCTTTCAAGATGGCACTCATGGAAGAATTTTACATTGAAGACACTAGTTTGATTACGCGCAAGACTTTTCAGGAGTGGGTTTTACAACCCAATAAGGGTCTTGTGGCTACAAAATTGTTAAGAGAATTTGAAAGTCCGTTTGAGCAATTAGATCTTACAGAACAAGAAGCTCTTGCAAGTCAAAAAATTGAATTGTTTCTACAAGCAACATATCCTGAGCTTCAAGAGAAGCTTGATGATTTGCTAGAGGATCAGACTACTTACAGAGACATGTCTTAAAACAGAGTGGAGACATGTCAAGGAAGCTGTTACTACATTTGTGAAAAAGCATAGAAGAAGAGAAAAATTGCATTTCTCTAGCTTGCCCATTGTTACTGGTAAAATAGTTGATGTATCTAGTAAGCCACCCACTTCTATGGCTAACCCTATGGCTATACCTTCTATTGTTCCCACTATTAGGGAAGATGTATTAGACAACTTGGTCAAAGGGATACGGGATCTTCAATTGAAGGTCGAAAAATTGAATGAAAAAGGACAAGAGGAAAGGGGATGGGCAATAGCTCCTAAGTTAGGAAAAAGATGTATGTGGTGTGATAGTTTGCAGCATGAGAGAAAGGATTGTGCTACCTATTAGGAGGCCTTGGCACAAGATCTCATATTTGGGAAAGATGGCAAGATCCACGCACAAGAAACGGGATTTCCTCTTTCTTTGAATTTCGTAAAGGGAGGTGTGGAGAAGTTGTTGTAAGACTTGGTTGTCCAAAATGCTTATGCATTGTACGTGCTTCTACTTTTGGTCTACAGTTGGATAGAATGCATAGCCAAGTGATGGTTGGTTTGAAGGCTAAAATATGGACACATGATTTGCATGCAGTTGAAAAGAGAAAAGTTACTGATAGTGAAATGTCTCATGCAGGGCAAGATATTTGTGGCATAACTAGTTGGGAATCACCGGTAGATGCATATTCAATGGATGTATATTCAGCAAGAGGACAATACATGGATGTACTTGTGGAAGAGAAACAAAAGAGAGATGAAGATAATGCAGGGATATCTAAGGAAGTGACAAGAAGAAGTGTGGATTTGTCTAAAGTTGCAAATCAACCACCTCCCAAGCATGTTATGGAAGAGATTGGACATGAGCAAAAACAAGATAGCAAGCAAGAGGGAAAACAATTGGGATATAAGTTGCAGTTTGATATTGAGACAACCACAGATACCTTGGAAGATCCTGTACTGGAAGAGTCAGCCATTGAATCTATAGATTTTCTTAATGTATCTGAAGAGGTTTACAAAGGTCATGTTTTACTTGACACAAGGACTCAGTCAGAGATTGGTGACTTGTTGGATGCACATGATTTGCAAGATACAGTTATCATTTATGAGACATCTCATGAGATTGAGGATATGCCTTTGTAGGATGTTAGATGTAATGCTTCATAGTAGCTGGAAAATATTTCAGATACTTTGTTAGAGGCCTTGATAGGTAATTCAAAGATGCTTCAAAATATGGACTACTTTACTATTTTTGGTGATGGTGAGAATGTGTTGGATGCAAGTGAGGCGGCTGAGTTTATGTTTGATGTGGTACACACTTGTCAGTATAAGAAGATTTCCATATGCTCAACTTTGAAAGAGCAGGCATGTTGCTATGTATTTGTTGATGGGTGCATTGATAGCATGTATATGGAGATTCAACATCTTCTAATATATGATATGCATCCAAGGCCTTATGACCCTAGAGGGGATACTAGGTATGGCTCAAGAGTTATACAAATGTTGAGTATTTTGATTTATGATCCAAGGGGATGCCTTTTAATATGCACGATAATAAGTGACAAGTTGATGCTATGGGTATTTGACCTAGGTGGTGCATTGGTGGCACATATCAGAGGATGTGTAGTTTAAGGGGGTGGATGTCGTGCCACTACGTGGACATAATGTGAAAAACTCTCGAGTGCATCATCATCTAACTTTCTTATTGATCTAGAGAGTCACTGCCATCTGAGTCATTAGTGCTAGTGTTCGTGGCATGGATAGTCCAAAAATACTAGATTTTTGGATAATTTTAGCCTATTTTTGATATTTTAGATATTATTTATTGTAAATATCCTAAAAAGCTAGGAAAACTTCTAGATTAGGGTGGCATGCAAAATGAAAGTTACTTTTTTAGTTAGTTTTGGATTTTTCATGAAAAATAAAGATGGGCGAAATCACCCGTGTCACGATTGCAGTTGATAGGCAGCAACTAGCACTTTAAACTATAAGGAGTGATATGGGAGATTCATGAGTAGGTGTCCTAAAGTTTTACACCTCTTTCAGAGCCAACGGAGCCATCATATTTGGGTTCTGAGCAGTAGAGAAAAAGCTCTTGTTTTGATGCATGTTTTTGGTCTACGAGGGAGCTCCAGGAGATCTAATGCTTGGAGATTGCTTCTGAGTAGTGCTAGACAAGGGATTTTAGGTTCTATCAATACATGGTGATTTTATTATTGTGCTTTTTCTTTATCATGTTTACCTCTTGTTTATTCTTTTTCTTCTCTTCCATCTCCTATCCTCTACTTCCTTCTATATCTGATCCTCGATAGATACAACCTTTTGACAAAAAGCCCTCTGATAACGTGGTAATTCACAAGAAACTTTATGTACTTATCTAGATAGTAAAATGACTAACACCTAGTAAATGCACAATGTTTTCTAGTTAGCAACTAGGGATTTTCAAATTGCAACTAGGTTGTTAATTTACTAGAAAAAATGTTGATATATCTAGTAAAATTCAACTAGTTTTTCAACTTTACTAAATAAAAAGGCTCTATATCTAGTAAAATAAGTCTCTACATAGTGCAAAAACTGCAAAATAGTTAATTGGGTAGGCCCCTTCTTAACTAGGGTCATATCTACCATTAACATCATACAATTGACTATTAGCAAAAGAATCTCAATTTTCCCCCAATTATCCAAGTTCCAAGAAACTTCTCTTCCTACCCACAAATGAGCAATAGATAAGTCTTTTAATCTCTTCCTTATTTCCTACTAGCAAAAGCAATAGACAAGATTTGCTTACATTTGTATGGGATGCTCCTCCCTTGTCTTTCTCAAGACAAATTTTCATGAAGACAAGGGCAAGTTTTCTTAGTCTTCACAACTCCCCTTTATATAGGTCTCTCCTCACATAACACACACTGTGCTTTTGCTTTGAAAGATTTAGGCCTTTTAATCATTAACAAAGCTTAAAATATTTAAATATTACAAACTCAAAATCTTGACAGCTTTTAATAATAAAGCTTTGTAAATCTCTTTCATTTTGATCTCTCATCACCTTCCAGTCATGCTTTCATCCTCTTTTCCTTTTGTTCTGATGACTCAGTGTGTCAACTCAAGCCTATAACTTCCCCCAAATCTCTTTTGAACTACATAGATAGTTCTCTAATTAAGTGCTCTTTCTCGACATAGATGGCCCACTCCAAGGAAGCTTAAATAATGCAGTCAAGAAGCTCTGTATCTTCATCGCAAGCTCAACTTAATCCATCAAGAGGCTCCTCTCTCATTATCCTCACCTTGTCTCACCCATCCATTTGGAAACAACATGTGATCTCTTGAAAATTTTTGAATCCACTTCAATTGCAACTGCCTTTGCTAAATAAGATTTTCTAGTCCCAAGAAGTAGAAAGGAGGCCACAATATCTCCTCTTTGTCTCCTTCTAAATCTTTGCCACCATGATCCTTAATATCTTAACCTTTTTTGAACTCATACTTTGTTGTTGCTTTGGGGTCAGTGCACTGCAAGTCCTAGTCAAGGGATTGTAGACAAAGAACAAGATATTGTCAAGAGTTATGAAACCAAAAAGACCTCCGTCTGAGTTAAATGGTTTCATGTTATGCTTTGTGGCAAATGTGGAAAGGGACAAATTATGCCATTTGTTTAAAGCATCATCAAAGATAGCCATTTCCTCCATTTTTGGGATAATTGCCAAGCACCATGGTCCTATTTGGGGGATTTTATAGCAGGTTTGAGCATTTCCATAGAAGCTTAGGTATGCCTCTCAAGCCTTGCATAGCATAGCATCCATTGGCAGGTTCATTATGCCCCTCTCAATAAACTCCACTGGAAGACTGCTTCGTAAATCTAGATCTAGGAGTGTTCCATGAGAAGAAGACCAACACTTATATGAGATACCTTGTTGTCTCTTATGTTGAGAACCATTAGCTTCATCTTTAGAGCAACCTCATGATTTTACCTTAGAAATTGATCTGATAATGCCAGATATTCCACCATAGACTCCAAATAAAATCAGTGTAGCCCTTCTAGAAATCTCCTCTCCAATATATCTGCTTTAGGACACACCAAAAAAATACTTCTCCCAACTCCTCATTACCCCTCATAAACTACAAGGTCTAATGCTATCTTGCTATTATGATTTTGGCTACTATCCAAAAAACAACATTTCCTCCTAGTTTAATTCTAACTAATGGACTTCTAGTTTGACATTTTTTTGATGCACTTGCTTTTTTTGATGCCATGTGTTCTAACAAAAATATGCCATTGAGAATGAACTCTATGCCCAACCAGACTTGATTTGAGATAAAATGCAATGTCTGATGCATGCCATGCCATAAAACAAGGGATGTTCCACACAAAAACATGAATGCATTGAAAATTATAGTGCCTAGCCTATCTATGTAATCCTGTGTGTCATGCAAAATGCAAACACAATTCCTTGATTAGACTAAATCCTTAACCTCACCTCTCATCACTCAACAAGAAAAATGTTATACTCCACTCCAACCACCCAAAATTTCACAGTCACTCAAGAAAATAATGGTCCTCATCACAATGTTGATAAAGGAAAATAACCAATCTCACAACTGACATCATCCTACACAACCCTCAAACTATACAATAGAGAGAAGGTGGTCATCTTAATAAAATTGTACTTGAACACCTAATTAGCTAATGCAATACTATAGTAGAAGAAAAAACAAAGTGAAGTTAGCAGTATTAGTAATGTCAGAGCTCTTGAGACACTAATCGCGAGGAGAGAAACCATTTCGAAGTACACCCTACAAACCATGAGGGTAGCTGAAAGCTCTTTTAAAAAAAAATGCATGGCTCACCTTAGGTGTAGATGGGCTTGGTAGCATAACATGATCAAGTGCAAAGTGGTGAGTTCTTGATAACCTCTCTTCAAGGAAATGTACAATGAGACTCACTATATTGAAAGGGAAACCATGTGCTTAGACTACTCAATCATATCCTCTTGCTTTCGACATAAGACAAGCTGTGCTCAACCTATTAGATTTGAGTCATATAGTTTCTCTTTTACTTATAGGTTTGAAGTGCTCGGAAACTTTTAATGTATCATATCATAAATTGAAGATGCATGTAGAAATGATAATGCAAGAAAATGGTTCATTCGTTATAGCTTTCAATGTCTTCTTATAGAGTTGTACATGGCATTTCAAAAAATTGTTGGAGTTTCATGCATTTTTTTACTTTTATCTTTAAGGGATTGTATTATTGAATAAAGAATGCCAACATCATATAATAATGGCTCTTGCATGAGGCTAGTTGCAAGAAAGAAAGTCCAAAAAGCTTGTCAAGTGACCGTGACCTTGATATTGCAGTAGGCTTTCCCAACCAAAATTGAAGTTGTCAAATTTGCAAGGAATGGCTAGAATGGTATTCTTTGTAGCTAGTATGATGGGATGTTCATGAATTGTGAGTTGATGGTATATAAGATCCAAAAGAAAGAATTCATGAACCCAGGATGAGTGAGACGAGTGGATAGATATTTGAATGGAAGTTGGAAAAATGATCATTTTGAAGCTTGTTTGGGATTCCATGTGGATATGTTATACCTCTGTAGTTTTGAAAGCATGAGAAAACAAAGTATCCAATACTATGTTCTACACAAACTAAGGACTTAGAGATCGTGAGGAGTTCAAGGAAGATCTTTCCCTAGTAGTCCCATGTCATCCTTTCTAGTGCCCTTGCTACTACTAAGGAGTGTTGAGATTGACTTTAGTGATTTTTTCAGACAAGTTTCACTTAGATATGGCCAAATTATTTCTTGAGTTCCATACAATTAAAGAGGAATACCCACAAAGGTTTTGGAGAAATTAGAGTTGAGTTGTCTTATAAAATCCATGAGTGACTACTATGACAAGTTGTAATAAGATTTTGCATAGAGAGGTTCTTCACTCGATTGAGAACTATGACTGAAGATTGAGTTCACATACACCCTCACAAGAGCTAGAGTATGAGACTACAAGGATTGTATTTCTATGCACGTTCAAGAAAATGAAAGACAAGCTGATCTTTGTATGGGAGTGAGACTTTGCCAAACCACCTATAGTGGGAGGAATCACACATTTCTTGTATCTAATTACATGAATTGATTTGAACAGCCAACTTTTGAGGAGCCAAGTAAGGGTAGTAAAAGAGAAAAAACTAGGGAAACGTAAGAGAAAAACTTGGGTTCTTATGAAAGTACCTCAATTATAAGTGCCTCTACATCATTAGAGAAAGGTTGTTACGAAGAGGGTAGTGCAAGGGTTAATAAGGGTGAGCATAGTGATGACGCTTTGAATGTTAGCTCTTGTCCTATGAGTACAGATGATTCAAGATGGTTTGAGAATAGTGTGAAAAGTGAACTTGAAGACCTAAGTGATGAGAATGAGTCCATTGACATTAAAATGGATCATGTGGGTGGAAAGGATGAGCTCTCAATGTCCAAGCATAAGAAATAAGTGAGAAGAAATATGGAGAAAAGGGTACTCATAGTAGTGAGGGAAATTAATAGAGAATCAACATTAGAGCTTAAAATAATTACCTAAGTCTAAGTGCCAATATTGAAGTGAAAAAGGAAAAGTATGCGACTCAGAACCCTAGAGGAAGGACACCCGTATGGACATAAGAATGAGAGGACAAAAGTAATAGGATTTGAGCTCAAAGTTATTGCCCAATGAGAGTGATTTTGAAGTGAGAAAGTTGGAAATGGAACTTCTCAGTGTAGAAGCTAGTCTTGAGAGTGCTAGAATAACTCATGATCAATCTTTGAGTATATTCTTGGATGAAGTTAAGTTATTGGAGTCCAGTTTGAATAGTGAGGTGTTTGAGAGTGGTTTAATCAATGATGAGAGTCTTGGAGAAACTTTGATTGATTATGTGAGTGATTGTGGGGACAAAGATGAGTTAAGATTGAGTGCATCATTCTTAGCACGACCCAAGGAGAATGAGGTTGAGGAAGAGGGCATTAAATGTGGCAATAAGAATGGTGAAAAAATAAATGGTATTGAGAATCTCATTAAAGTTTGTGGATTTCAGTGTCATGACGTGCATCCTCTGCAAAGTTTTGATAGTGGAGGAAAGGGAGAGGGAGTTTTCTCTGTAAGAGGACCATGGGTGATGTTTGGAATAAAGTATAAGGAAGACCCAATTCCCTTAAAGAGTGAGACAAGTCTTTTGTTTTTGATGAAAAAGGTTGGGACTTTGAAAGATGGGTAGACCATTGGGATGAGAGAGAAAGAAAGCAAGAGATAACAAAATGAATGGGTTTGTTAAGCCAAATTTTTGTAATTTAGATGCCACCTCTCTAAGTATCAAGAAGGTGCAAGAGACTAAGAGAATCTCTTGTTAAAATAAGTTAGGGACCCACACAAGAGCATAAAGCTCACAAAAAGGATATTTAGGGTTAAAATTTTGTGTGCAAGGAAAAGACTTTGAAAGGGAGTTTGTGAATACCATTTACAAGAACCAAGAGAGGTGGAGCTTGGAAAAGCCATAGATAGAGGAGTTCCACTCGAGTTTGTTGCCTTATGAGAAGAATTTTGATAGTGACTTAGATTCATCCTTTCCAAAGGTTAGAAAAATTTCCCAAAGTCACACATACATTCTACAGAACACTTACAAAAGGTCTACAGAACAGTCACAGTACAGCACCAGAACAGCTACAGTACAGTTACAGTACAGAGACAGAGCAGAGACAGAGGCTCTATAGAGGGTCTACAGAAGGTAATCAAAACCTCATAACTCATAATCAAACCATTCCAAACTCTCAAAAACTATTCAATAGATTTCAAAAGATATCAATCTTCATCAATCATCAATCCATGCTTCATACAGAAGACAATCAGAACAAAACAGAAGCTATACAGAAGGTACACAGAACCAATCAGAACCTATCAGAACATCAGAGAACCTTATATCTCCACTGAGAATCATCATGAACTTCTAAACATAATCAATATAATCCAAAACACTCTCAAATACTCCCCTTACAATCATACATCACTCTAGATCCATCAAAAATCAATCATTCAGACCTCAAAAACAACAAAAATTAGTAAAAAATTCAGTCTTTTTCCACTCTCAACACACTTCTAACTCACCCACCACAACCATCTCCTTTTCCTCCTTTGCTGTATCCATCTAGAAAAGAAGTTTTTTGACATAATCATCATAATTTGTAGTTGACGGCAGTGCTTTAGGGATAAGCGTTGTGGATGCTTCTACCTTCTATCTCTTAAGATCTTGTCTTGAACACCATATTAGAGAATATGGGAATTTCCCATAAGTTTGGGACACATGGTCAAATCTTTGTATTTGTCATAACTTGAACACTATAACTCCAAATCAAGCACTCTATAGCTCAATAGATTCCATTTTTCAAGCACTTTCCAATGATAGGTCACATCATATGGTTTTGAGAAATGTATGGGCATGTTATCCGGATGCCACCTTTTTAGTATTCAAAAAATGGGAATTGGGAGATTCCCAAACTCACTAATATTGTGTTCTTGACTCTGCATCCATAGCTGCCACTCACTAGGGTTCCTCTACTTGTATGTTGAACTATCTCTTTATTTACGAGAAACTACACACAAGCCATAAGATTACTAGCATCTATTGTAGTTGAAGAGCTTTGAGTGGTAGGCACTGGGACAGATGGAATAGGGTCAATCAAACCCTTGCCCTTGCCTTCTATTACTAGGGGTGGCATAATTTGTGCCACTTTGGAACTTTTCCTTGGGCCTTCTTCTTTGTGCGGGCGGGTTCATGACAGCCAACTCCTCCTCTTTGGAGGGTTGCTCCAGTGACATGCAGAAGGCTATGGCTATGTACTCTTCTTCTATCCTTCTAAGCTCCTCCACCTCTTCATGTGCCTTCCTCTTTCTCTCTTCTTATGCCCTCTTGGATTCCCTTTGGGCCTTGAGGTAGTCTGCTACTTTTTTCTTCCTTCTCTTTTCTTCCATCTTCCTTTGGGGGGTTTTCTTCTTGGCCCCTCAATTGCTAGACTATGTTTTGTGCTCTCCTTCTTTGTCTCACTAATGATTCTCTCATTGGACTATTTGTGCTCTTGATGGGGAGGTGATATGTTTGGTGTCTCATCAACTCCTTTGTCACCTTGCACCTCCCAATGCCTCCCTGATATGGCCATCAAGACCCCACCAAATCTAATAGCTGAGGCCTTAGATGACGACTTCTTTTTTTACATTGGAGGTCGGAGACTCTTCACTTGCAGGTCTTCCACCTGTAGCTATTGCCTTTGTTAAAGTCTCCATTTTCTTCTTCACAAAGTTGTTCAAGTTAACTTTATCAAAATATTTGGCAACAATGCTTTCCAGCATCGGTACATTGATCCTACTCATCAATACGTTGTACCTTTGACTGAAAAATAAGGCATATGCCATTTTGGCTTGTAGCTAGACTTTTGGGTTGGGGATATGAGCTAAGTTGATGCCATCATTGGTCTCGATCGGATCTTTGTCCATTCCCAACATGTTGGACATGTCCCTTTTTGGCCTTTTTACAACTTTGTTGGAGAGGCCCAATGCCCTCTCCACTAGTAACCTTAATTTCTACTTAGGGGGTTGGCCTCTCCTTGCCACATAGTCACAATGCCACCGTTCCTATTGAAAGTATAGAGGAAATCCATGCACTTTTCATATTCCATGGCTTGCCCAACTTTCTTTAGGTACTTTTGCAAATTGCATTGATTCACAATTTGCTTTATGGACCGCTCTTCCATGATTACATCTTCCAATTTTAGGATTTTCCTGGACTTGAATTGGTTGTAGGCTCTCATCTCTACTTAGAGGCCATACTTTGCTTGCTCTTCCTTTGAGAATGGAAACTTCCTGGTTTTCTCCTATCCTACCATTGTAGGTGCATTCATGAAGCCACGGCTCACCATTAGTGTTCTACAGATAATTCTTTTTGCAAAAAGACATGTAGGAAATGGAAAAATGCTTATAGAAAATTGAAATTCTTAAGTACAGAAAGGGGAATTCTCTTTAAATAGTCTATGCATTCCTTTAAAAAATATGATACTTCCTCAATCATAAATTGATTTTTATCCATTCTTTTTCGCTTTTGGACCATGATTCAGGGTTAGGGTTTGTTTTTTTGTTCCACACCTTATCGTCTTCTCCCTTGGGAAGGAGAAGAATCCTTCCTAGGATTAGAGGTTGAGGGTTAAGGCCACTCACCACATGCTCACGATGTTTTACTTTTGCATGAGCCAAGCATAGAAGTTCAAGTTGTACCCATGTGAGCATACTAGTGTACATCGACAGGTCAGATTCTTACATGGGTGAGCTAAGTGAGGACATCCATTAGGAAGTCAGTGGAGTCTATTTGGCTAGCAATGTGTAACTTCTCCTCCATCAACATGTGATCTAAATAGGTGTGGGTCATGATGTGCCCTGCAAGGGGTCAATTGCGAATGGTGGTCAACACCCTATAAGAGATTGGAGCTACATAAGTTGGGTCATACTCCAAGGTTTTGATGGCACATCTCTACTCAATGTTTGTCATGATTTGGTAGCCCTATAGCTCCCATTGAAGTCTGATAGCATATGATTTTCACAGAAAAAAGGAGACATTGAGATATCAAGTTGTTGAATCAACTCTTCAATCTCCTAGTCTGTGGTAGAGATTATGCTTGTGTCATATGAGGTGATGAGTCATTGTTTGTGAACTTCCTCGTAGGAAATCTTGGTGACAATCAACCCCTTAGCTACCTGGGGAGCCTTGACAAATAGGAATTCCGATTCTTCCCAAGAGCAAGGGAGCGTACATACATCCATGGACGAAGGATCTTCTAAAAGGCCTAGGTCTAGTCGATCATAGCTTTTAGCAAGTGTAGTAAATGTAGCATCCAAGTGTCGAAGGAAAGTAACCAAGTCATTCCCCATATTTTCAGCTATGTCCAAGGCCAAGGTAAGAATTGATCATCACTCATAAGAGGGTTTTAGGCCTATAGGAGGTTGAGGTTTGACTGTGCTAAACATGCCTACAGCTAAGGTTGGCAATTTTGACTTCTTTTGAGGGAGTGGTGCAGCCACTTGTGCATTAAGCATGGGTTGTGATATAGATGTTGTGCTACTAGATGCTTATAAGGCCCTAGGGGCACTAGTAGTGCTAGGCTAAGGTGGTTTGGAGGCATCGATGTGCAGTTTTGTTTGATAGAATAGTTGAAGCTCTTCAAGCGTAGTGCGTTTGGGCTCGTCTTTGCAGCTTGAGTTGTTTAGGGTTTCAGCTTCCAAGCTATCATGCACGCTTGTGTGGGAAAGCTTGAGGGTTGTGCTTGAGTAGTGCGCTTGGCAGTCTTGGCTTTGGATACCCATTTCTAGGTATTAACCTCATAACAGCCTTGCGCTTGCAATAAAGTCTTGGGGACCTAGCGTAGCTTGATTGTTCGTCGATGCCAATAGTTTCTTCTTTGTTTTCTAGGTTTCGAGGATAAATTCCTAACCTTGTGAGGCTGTGTTTGGTTGCTTCTTGGTGGCAGTCCTTGATGCTTAGGTACCCATTTAAACTTGGGTTCATGGGCTTTGGCCTTTGTCTCCGCGGTTTGTTGGCATTGAGGCTTGGTGAGTTGTGACAAGTCACGACCCCTCTCCCTAGACCTGGGGATGGATTCCTCTATTGGTGGATTTATGGGCTTTGATGGAGCCACATTGCCCTTGTTGAAAGCTCTCACGATGTATACATTGCCGATGGCAAGATGAATACACTGTGACTCATAGTTGATGCTGCAATGGGCTTGTTTTTTTAAAGGCACATTCCTAGTAGCGATTCCTTATGGCGCCTTTTGTGTTCAATAACACATAAAAGATTATGGGTATGCTCTTAGAATCAATAGAGGCTATAACTTTTCACTTTCCCAAAAGTGTATATGATTGGCCCCGAAAGGGCTACGTTTAGCGCTCATGGGCTCGCTGTAGTTGTGGTCGATCGATTTGAGCCCAATGATGGTGAGTTAAGATATTAACATCAGCTCCTTCATCAATCAATGCACAGA
Organism: Lygodium microphyllum; assembly: GCF_053477565.2. NCBI lineage: Eukaryota > Viridiplantae > Streptophyta > Polypodiopsida > Schizaeales > Lygodiaceae > Lygodium > Lygodium microphyllum. The sequence continues at coordinate 96,455,732 of NC_141144.1, read as the reverse complement.
AAGCATTTGTTCGTTGGGTGGCGATTGTTATGCGAAGGCAAGCAAGTTCCACTGCTACTTCATCCTCACCTTCTATTTTCGTAATTGTGGAAACTTGGACTTTCATAGGGGACTCTAGCATGGGAGGCTTATGTAGTGGATGTGTGAGGGGGTAGTACTTCTTTATGCAGATACCATTGAAGAAGCCTATACCCTCTCCATTGAGGGTCTTGAGCTCCATGGACATTGTTGGTTAGGATAATGGTATGAACTCCAAAAGGCCCTAAACTTCATCTTCTACTTGTGGCCTTTGATTGATTATAAGAGTACGAGGTCACCCCGATCAAAGTCTTGCTGCTTGAAATGCTTGTCAAACTAGCTCTCACATCGTGCCTTTTTGCAAATCACTGCATGGGTAGCTAGAAGTTGAGTCTCCGATGTAGGCATTCTAACTCAACTAGGCTTTTTGTGCATGCCTCCTTCCCATCCATCGCTCTTGAATGGCTACTATCAGGCTATGGACAAGGCTAGGGACAAAGAATTCCACTAGTAAAATGGCTTCAGTTCCATAGGTCAACATAATGGAACTCTATTGTACAACCATTTTATAGGCTGCTCCATAGGCCCTTAAGGCTGCCATCAGCTTGTTGTCCAGTTGCTGCGCAACATAGAGACTACCTTGGTTAGGACATTCACTAAGATCCTATTTGTAGATTTTTGCTGGTTGTTTGTGTTGAGATATTTGCAATCACACCTATTTCAGTCCCTTTGTGAGAAGCAGTGAGGGCTTAGGACCAGAATCCCATATGCACAGTAGGAGAAAGTACCACCACTCAAATCCTATAAAGCATTGTACTTGTACTCTTTTTATAAGCAATGATAGTACTCTTTTCTTTCCAATAAAGAGTCATGTCACTGTCAATACACAAGATTGTGTTTATGAGTCCAAGTCTCAATATTGGAACCTAATTCACTTGTGTAACAATTTTCCCTTGTCAGGGTCAATGTCTTCATGAGTTTCCTTTTTCTCTTTCAACCTCCATAGCTCCTGCATATGCCATGTGTATGTCCTACAAGCCATAGACTGAGGTTATGGCAGCAACTAACAGCAGTGACAATATTGAGCTCCAGGTCCAACATGGCACTACTCCTCCACCTTCATTATACTCCCATCTAGCTCAGCTTGATCTCAGTCCAGCTTAAGACAAGTCCAAGTCCTCATCTCCCACTCCTTTTTCTCCACTTGACCTTGAGGCAGCCATAGCCAGTAGTACCTTGCCTGCTGGAAGCTCTCATAACTTCCTCTATTGGCCAAATCTTACCAAGCTTCCTTCTGGACAAGTGTTCCCCCGCTACTAATGGTTCTCTGTATCACATAAGATCCTGACATTGCCCTACCTGGAGCTCAGCATTGTCACTTTTGTCAGTTTTTGCTACCATAACCTTAGTCTGTGGCCTGTAGGACAAACCCACCTTGGAGGAGGAAAAACTCATAGATAATGATATTTATAAATAGGCCTTGAACACACGTGATGCACAGGATATACATATAGTAACTTCCCTGAGTGATGGTCGCTTGCAACTACCTAATGCTCCTTGGGTTATCTCCATTAAAAAAGAGCACATTGTGAAGCAAATTATCAGATCTATCCAATCCCAATGGGTATGATACATTCCTTTAGATCCGTTTTTTCTAAAGATGACCAACTATCACAGCTAAAAACCCATGATTAGCATAAGATATGTTAGGTTTATATTGGTCTTGATTGTAAGTGGCCTACGTATTTTGCTATTTAGTATCTAGTTAGTGTTTATGATGCGTCTTCATTTGTGGCCATTTGTACTACCGATCGCGATCCCGGGATGCCTGACTCCAAAAATAAGTAGGACGATTTACAAGTTTTTGAATTTAGTGCAATGGATCTCATAAAAAGAGATTAAGAAATCCTCTATTGAATCCACAAGGTGGGGAGTAGTAGAGATGGTTTGTCTCTTTGAGAAGTACATGCCCACCAACATGCTCACGATACAAATGCACCTCCTGGTACATCTTGTAGATGAAGTGGAGATTGCGGGACTTGTCCATATACGATGGATATTCTTTTTGGAATGCTTTATTAAAACTTTGGAAGGCTTTGTTCGACACCAAGCTTGGCCAGAAGGTTGTGGCTAGTGTCAAAGGTATTAGTACATATTTCACAATGACTACCAATTGTGGATTCAGACAATAGTATGCTATGGCCATCGCTAAAGGATGATGATACACTTATTAGAAATGGGGTAGAAGAAAGGATGGATGTGTAATGGAGGAGAAAGTGAATCGTTCCACCAGTTTGGAGACTTGATATGCAAAGAGATATGGTCTCACTATATTAATCAATAGATTGTATGCATGTGGCAGCTCAATAAGTCAATCATATTTCTTATCCGTAGTTACTATTTTTTTAAAATGCATTATGTATGGTGGACTAATGTGTAGTTGTTCATTTTGCAATCTATTCAATGTTCCTTTGCATCAAGACGGAGCTTTTGAATGGCGAGGATCTATAGCTTGTGCTTGGATTCGTGGAGCACACATCCTCTTCTTTTTGGTTATGTGATTTATGCATGCATCTTCTATGTACTATTATGCACTATATTGGTTTTGTCCATTGTACTTATTCTATTAGCATCACTATTAATGTCGTAACTTTACTACACATGTTGCTATTAGCATCGCAATACATGTGGAAAACGGTCACTATATGCGTCAGTATTTGTGTCGCAAAACCGACAAAAATTGTGGCACAAAAACCAACACCATATAGTGAAAGTTTTATGGAGATGCTGATACTGATACATTTAGTCACAACATGGGCAATTTTTTAAAAGAACATTTTTGTCGCTTTGAACATTTGTATGAGGCTTGTATCTTGTAGTGTCCTTTCAACTTGCCGAGTGACCAAGTGAAGACGTCTATGAACTCTCATAGGCGAGCAATGAGACTCGCTTCTTCCTACTCACTCATCTCGACCATAAAGACAGGTTGGGGCCTTTGCCCTTCCTTAGCCAAATCAACCTCTTTCATTGTGATAGGTCCTTCTATAGGTTCACTTGCTTACCCTTGTCTTTTGGTCCCTAGCAAGATCACTATCCTATCACCTCTCTTAAACTTTGTGAATCGTTTCAATAAGTCTTGCGATTTTTTTTTTCTCTAGCTTTTGACTCCCTAGGCTATCTCTTCCTTCCGTCCTTCAACCTTTAGTTCCTTAGGTGGATTGATAGGTCTCCCTTGGTGCATTTTGTATTAGGAGGTTGAGATATCTCAAGGTCGCTATTTAAGCTCACTTCTAATTCAGAATCAAACTCTCCATTGTCAGTGCTAGAAGAGGGAGTCTCTCTTGGTGTGGTTGTGGCTCTAACAGTGATTCTGTTCTCAATAGACACACGGCAAGTGGCTGAACTAGCCCTCCTCGCTTATAGTCTATCACCCTTAAATGGTCTAGCAAAGTGTGATCACATTTGATTGTTAGAACTTCTCTTTCAATTCTAAATGTATTAGCACTCTCTGCAGCTTTAAGTCTACTCTAATCTACTCAACCTATGTTGTATTCTATTGTGTCGGTCTCTTCTTTGCTATCTTGGTTCATAAAATAGCAGTCTTCATACTCATCATTTGAAGTGTCATCATCCAACTGCTTGTCATCTCCTAAGCCTTGATGCTCCATTTCTTTCTCATCGCTGACTAGGACCCAATGGTACATCAAGTTCAGATCATGCACCTTGGTCCACCTCCACTTGGGTTCTCCAAGGGATCCTTGAGGTGTTTGAGGTTAGTAGCTGGGTTGCTAGTTAGCTCATCCATCAAATGCTCCAAGATTTCCTAGAGCTCTTGCATGTTGTTCAGAACATGGAGTGCAATTGGGGTGGGCTATTCACAAGGGCTTTTGGGCATCATGAATAGTGGTATTGAGGGTTTGTTGTTGGGCTCACCGATTGCGGTAGCAGCTTGTTTGTATTCCTCATTGTCCAAGAATGGCAAATCCATCATGACTAGCATGTGCATATAATCACACTCATCCCTCAAGGAAGGGGATATAGCATAAGGTTTTCTAACTTGAGTATCACCCTTCAGTAGAGCTGAGATGGTGTTGAGGTTGACTGGCGTAGTACTCCAAGTGTCCATTTCTACCCTTACTACTTCCATTTGATTGCCTAAGAAGATCAGAGCATTGCCCCTGTCTTCTATGACTCATGCATTCCACATCCAGGGTTGGCCTAGAAAGATATTGTAGTCGAATCTCTTCATGATGATGAACTCTACTAAGAACCAGAATCTTGTGATCTTCAATGACCAATTTTTTAGTACTCTAAATGGTTTAACCTTCATTCGATTGACCATTTTGATGTTAAACCTAGTGTTTTGAATAGGTGGGTCACCCGAGGCCTAGAGCACTGCATGGCTAAGCACACTGACTTTTACCCTCGTATCTACGATTCGTCTCCTTATAATGTCTACTATTGCTAGGACTATTGGAAAAGCTCGATGCATCTCCGTGCCTTCCCAGAAAGTGTTGACATGTAAGGTCCTGGGCATTGAGTGCAGCGTCAAGCTCGGTATCTACATCACTATGTTGTAGTCATGCAATTCAACTACCCCTTGCTAGAGTAGTCCTTCCACCCACTATTTCAAGTCTTACCACAATGTCGAATGTTGCCTAGTAGGTCTCTTAAGCTCAAAGTTACTGGGGTGGTTACTAGAATCATAAGAAGATTGCTAGTTGCTTGCTTATCTCCTGATTCTGTGCTCCTTGAGCAATGGCCTTGGCTAGCTTGCTGGCCTGTGGGATTCAAGCTCTATCTATTTGGCACTGCTTGAGGTGTAGTGGCATCTCTCAACTTTAGTCATGTAGGTGAAACCGTTGAGCTCACACTAGAGAGATCATTGATTTCATCCTCCAAGATCGGCTTAAGTGTTCTTGGGCTTCTCTCATCCACTCCTTGACTTTATCTATAGATTCGAGTTGGCACTTTTGATTGGGGTACTCCCTGATCTTAGCACTTCCTTTTTCCATAGTCTTCAGTGTGGATGTTTCTACCTCTACATCCGTGACTTTCTTTCCATGTAGATAGTGTCGTGGTGCTCTCAGTTTTAAGTGCGACCTTTGCTTCCATTCTCTTCTTCCTTCACATATGGCTCTTCTTTCCTATTGAGGATATGTCTATGTTGCTAGCTCCTGGCAGTGACATGCCAGCTTGCTTCGTCTATGCTTGGGTCATAACATGCAACATAATTGGTGTAGCCTCTTTGTTAAGTGTTTCAACTCCAAAGAACACCAATGGTACTGACAACATGATCGCCGAACTAGAGGATGGTTTTCATCTGAGAAACTGGCAAATAGGTGGGTAATTCCACACTCTACACATGTGAGGTCAGCCTTTTCTTAGTTGGCTTTCTCCCTCTTGGAACAATGTGAGAAAATGTGCCCTAGGTGACTGCAAGTCCCGGCTTTTGGGTCTGTCCTCCTTCCTAGGCTCCTACCTCTATCTTTGTGTAACACCATCATCAGCACTAGTCGATAGTCTATAAGGATCAAATTTCCCCTCTTCATCGTATAAGATATAAGGGTTCACATAGGCCTCTTTGTCATTTGACGCCTCCACATAGTGGACTGGAGCATCTCTTTGGTGGGTGGGTTACAAAAGGTTTGGGTGGCCTATGTATGTCTATGGGGTTCATTTCCATCCCTAGGGATGGCTGGTTTTCATGTCATTAGGTGCCGGAAGAGCCAATGGGACCCCCTCCCAAAGAAATTTGGTATGGCTAGTTGTAAGCTGCGAGTATGATAGTATATAGTACATGGCATCAGGATCAAACCTATTGAAATTTTGGCACAAGGTTGTGACCAAGGGTCTTGACACACTACTGGGGGGCCGTTTCCGCCACACTGCACACATTGGACATACGGGCACGTAGGTCTCCTTATCATTTCTTGCAGTCTAGCTAGCTCCCTTTCATTTATGCCAGCTCTTGACTTTGATCAGCGCTTTTGTCTTTATCTTGGATGCTTGGGACTGACCGTTCACTAGATGTTGTGGCCCTTTCTAAACATCTAGGTTAGCTTCGTCTCGATTAGATCTCTTAGAACTTCTCTCCATGAGCTAGTCGTCCACTTGTATGGCCTCTTCAAAGACCCTAGCTAGTGCATCTCTCTGCAGGCTTGAGTTTCTTTGCCAATGCCTTGTAGAGTTTCTCACTTCATATTCCATTTGATAAATATTGTGGAATGCTCTCTTGGTGGGTCATTCATTAGTTGGGATCCTCTTATAGAGACTCCGCGATTGGGTAACATAGTCCCAAATGTCCTCTTTGTCCTTCTTCTTGACATTCATCAGCTTGCCGCTGATGAACTATGAGATTGTTAGAGTACCCAACCTCAAGCTTCTTTGCGATTGCAAGGATATTTAATTGACTCTTAAATCCCTAGGTGACTCCTAATATTTCAAGCAATGAGGTTGCTAAGGTTGCCGTGCTCCACTCTACTCATGTATTGTCAATGAGCCGCTTTCTAAGAAGCTTGCTCTCAGCGTTAAGTCTCCCTCTAGAGTGCACACGCACGCACACACACACTCTCTCTCTCTTTATGTTAGGCCTTATTCCATTCCTATTCGTTAGAGCTAACATGCATTGGACTTCTTGTATTTCTATGTCCTACTGCAATTTCCTAGCGTGTTGCTTGTGGTTGTAGGCTACGATGCTTTGCAGCACCTTAGGTGCTAATTTTCTCTCCTCCTTGATGTCTATGATGATTTCCTCTAATGGCCTACCATGGTAGTCTATCGGGGTTTGGAGATTGTATTTACTCACCATTTCTTGGATTTCAATTGGGAAATCCCCCAAGTCAAGCTCATCGCTTCTGTGAGTCACATTGGTTCTTGCCATGTTTGTGGCCTCTTACTCCACCAAGTTGTTTTTGTGGTTGATAGAGTCAGGCAATGTTACGTCTCCAATGGTGTCGATCCTTCTATGCATCTAGATTTTCTATTTGATCTCTCTCACTTGGTCCTACAAATTAGGATTCTTAATAGCCCATCTAAGTCTGAGAGTCATCTCCTATTGGTGGGTTCATTTTTGCTTAGTATGTTTGGGTGCGTTTCTTTCTTTATTACAAGCAACCCTCAACTTATGTATACTACGAGCGTGTGAAGTGTTTTTTTAAGTGCACTGTGTAAAATTAGGCTTTCATTTTTTTAAGTGTACTTCAACTCTTGAAAACAGTGTGGGGTGTGAATGCAGGATTACAGATGCAACTCTCTCACTCGTACATTCTCAGCCATTTTTCGGCTAGGCATGCCTCTAGGCTTAGTTTCTTGCCGCTCTTAGGGGTCTCTAGGGTCTCTACTTCATCTTTTAGATCGACGGTCAAATCATAATTGGGGCCTATGGGTTGATTTGTGACTCTATGCAGGTTGGACAGCTAATGAGTCAGCTAGCGTTGCTTCTAGGTCTATAAGTCCCACTATGTGTATTCAGGAGGCTCCACGAGCCATCTGATGCATCTAGAAGGCTATCGAAAGGTTTCGTGTTATAGATGGTGCTTTGTTTCACCTGGGATACGGTAGATTGATCAATTTTCACCGTCAACCTTTCGTCTAATCTGAGAGGGTACAATTCTCAGTGTGTTCGATTCCTAGAATAAGACATACAAGAGTGGATGATCTGATTTTAGGCATCCGATTTTCATGAGTCTGAGCGTCTGATGGCCGATAGTCTGAATTAGATGAGCCATCACTACAAGGGGGGGTTAATGATGTTGACGGGCATCGCATATGCGAGGCAGTTAAGGACGCAATACGTGACATTTTTGCATTGCTTATATGATACATTATGCATCTCATATGAAATAGTGAGCGTTGTTTAAGTGATTAAAAAAAGGCGTTGCTTAAATAACGCTCTAGAATATTTTTTTAAAAAATGTACGTAGTGTTGAGATGACAAGGTCAACACATGCGGACATTGATGATGGACCGTCTGGTTAGATGGGTCCATACGTCTACACTTAGCACGTCGGTGGTCATTATGACTCTCACATGGCCACTAACTCATTACTTATCATATTCAGGTTATTATACCTATTTATAGCTGGCATAGTTATAGCGCCAGTCGACTAGTGCAGTCGGTTATGCATTGTTTGACTTAGTAGGCCACTTTCCTTTTATGTTGTATCTTATCTATACTTTGTGTACATTGTAAAGAGTGTGGAAGAAGAAGAAGAAATCAGCAAGAAAACGTTTTGGCCTCCATCTCTCTTCTTGTCTCTTGAGTGAGCTTCTCTTTGTGCATTCTATGTGTGTTCGGCGTAGCATCTTGAGCAACCCCCTCCACCACGCGATTCTTGACATGGTATCAGAGCCGCACCATTGAGAGAGGCTGATTTCGAAGGTTGAAGCAAAGGAGAAGAAGCAAGGTTCGAGCAAGCAAGCCACGGGTAAGAAACTCTCCCATCCTTCAACTCTTTCTCTTGGATAGTGCCTGTGGAGGCACTGGAAGCAGGGCAGAGCAAAAATCTCAAATTGTAGTGAGATTTGGTGTGTGCGAAGAGCACTGTGTATTCTGCAGATACGCCCTTTAGGGCACACTGCAGTTATTTTGGGCATCTGAGGCCGTTTCAGGGCCCGTTTTAGAGCCGCAAGGTTGCAGACAGCAGTTTCAGGGTATGTTGTGACTTCGACTCTATTGACCGAAAGTGGGTGCGCAGGTTACAGATTTCAGATCTGTAAGTTCAAAGGTGTTTACCAGTGAGTGAACACAAGGTTTATCTGCAAAAAGGTTGCAGATTCCATGTATTGTTGAGCAGACAGTTAAAAAGGCTGTCTAGTGTATTGTTGTGCACTACAGGTCTAGGGTTGCAGAAGATTTACTTGCTGTTGGTATTAATTTAGTGATAATGGCAGAGAACAGTGGAAGCCCTATCATTGAGAAGCTCGACAAGAACAACTACCCTTCATGGAAGTTCCATGTCACAAACTTCCTTATTGGAAAATGCCTCTACGAGTTTGTTTCAGGTGAAGAAAAGGAACCGGAGATGAGTGATCCTCCAACTGCAGAAGAGACAAAGGCACGCAAGGAATGGAATGCAAAGGATAAAAAGGTCATGTATTGGTTGTCTGCAGTAATTGACAATAATATGCTGGGACACATTAGAAATGCAGAGAATTCATATGCAGCTTGGACCATACTTGAAAGTATGTTTTCTGTAAATACAAAGGCACGAAAGATTCAACTCAAGCAAGAGTTGAATACATTAAAGAAAGGGAAGATGTCTATCAATGAGTATGCATTGAAGGTAAGGAGCATTGCAGATGCATTGGCAGCGATTGATGCAATGCCCGATGATGATGATTTGGTGTCCTCTACCTTGGGTGGACTTAACAATGAAAAGGCTTGGAAGTCTTTTGTAACTTCCGTATATGTCAGAAAGCCATTTTCAGATTTCGATGAGTTGGTCTCTCTAATGATCACTGAAGAAATCAACATGCAGAGTGAGACATCTGAAAGAAGTGGTGAACAGGTCCAGGCTTTCTACTCCAGTTCAGGAAGGGGACGTGGTAGGTTCTCTTTAAGAGGCCATGGTATAGGACGTGGTAGTAATAACCAGCAAAACAGATTGAATCAGTAATTTGGCGATATTGTAATATTTCCGCGTACCGTACCGTAAATATTAACTTTCCGTATACCGTGTAAACCCTGTGTAAAGGGTATCTCTCCCATTTGAATTATTAGGCCGCGTAATGTGTGAGCCGCACAAGAGAAATAGGGCCTCTGCAAATGGTAAATTGAACCGGGGGATAAAAACCGCTAACTGCACGAAAACACCCTCTTGGGAGGGGCAATTCAATTAAATTGATTGCAAATTTTTTTTATGTATTTATCCCTTTCCCCCAGCCGATGCATGGCTGGAGGGAAGGGAGTGTGTGGGGGGGATGGGAAGGTGGGGGTTGCATGGGCAGTTTCCCCCACGTGGGGGAAGACCCACTCCCCACCCCCACGGCCTATATAAACACCGCCTTGATGGGGGTGTGCTTAGAGGAGAGGGAGAAGACTCTGTGGAGAGGGAGAGTCGCCAGTTGCTGAAGATCGCCGCCACCCAGCTCAGCCGCCAGACCGCCAGGCCGCCAGCCGTTGCTGCCGCCAGCAGCTGGTTCGCCGCCTCGCCACGGTCCTCAGTCGCTGCCGCCCAGCTCCGCTCCCCGTCCGCCGTGCTGCCGCTGCAGTCGCCAGGCCGCCAGGCCATCGCCACGTCTCCACGGCCTGCCCACGTGCCCAGAAGCTCCTTTTGGAAGCTTCTTTGGGAGCTTCCATAGGGGGGGCCTCCCTAAAGGCCTTTCCCACGACCCCAATCTCCTATCCTTTGCCACCCATTTTAAGGGCAATTTTCCCACCATTTGGCCCAAAAGGTCTTTCCCACGGCATCTTCCCAAAGATCCGTTAAAGGCCCGGATTTCCAAAGAAGGAGACGGTGAGGCCATAAAGACCTCACAAGAGCCTTCGATGAGACTCGGACAAAGACATAAAGTCCGCAAGCCGTCCAATTACCGCGCCGATTCGAGTTCGTGGGAATTCCGAAGCTTTTGTTGCAAGTTCTATTCCGAAGAGGAAACCATCCGCATACGAACACAAAGGCAACTCGTAAGTCGAATTTACGACTACGATGGCTCCTAAAAGATCCCAGGAGGCAACCGCGGGAGGTTCGACTCCAAACGTGCAAGTGGACATCACCCCGACACCACAAGTCCAAGTGCTTCCGTGTTAAATTCCGCATAAGAAATGATTAGGCGCGCTTAGGAAGGGAAATTCAAGTTACGTTTAAATTAAAAGCATTGAAAGAAATGCATCTTTTTGAGCATTATGAAAGATTGAACGGTTAGGGAATTAGATGCATGTAGATGGTATTTTTAAAGGTAAGAATCTAATCCTAAGCAAGAAGACGAAGTTTATATGTGCATTAGTTGCCATCCTAGATATGATGAATTAAGCGTATATGCACATTATGATTTCATAGGGAAAGTCTAGCACCATAAGATTTCATTCGGAAAGAACTAATAGGGCACTAAAAACGAACGTATGACTTGCAACATAGTTATACGATGGAATGGAGCAACACTAGTTTTCGCTTGAGTATCATCACGACTTAGTGACTAGAAGAATATTATGAAATTGCGTAGTCTTCATGAGAAAAGGATCAATCATTAAAGAGTCGTAACTAGGTGTAAATGCATGGGATGCCAAAGGATAAACTACAAGGTAGTAGGTACGATTGTCGATGCAAGACCTAGTAGGCCCTAGGGAAAGTTAGTAACCAAATTAGCATGCACCAAGGAAAGATTGTATGACTCGCCAATGCATAAGTTCGAGAGCATAGACTACAAAGTAGTAGGCTGGATTAATGAGGAAAGTTAGCGTACAGATTAGCAAGTAATTTTACCTCACCAAGGAAACGGCAATCAATCGCTTGTTTACGCGAATTCGGATCCCGTTAGATTTGGTTTATCACCCTAGAAGGATCATTCTTGTCGCAGAACAAGCCTAATTGAATTGACTAGGTAATATAAACATCAAGGATTCGTATAAACATGACTGAGTCAATATGATAGGAATCCTAAGAGATAACTAGGATTTAGTGCAAGGATAATTCGACCCCGCTTAAGACAAAAAAAAAACTGTGAGTCTAAGGATCTTATACGCATTCACAAAATGTCGAAGCGATTGGTTGTTTATTCATGAAATGATCTAAGGTTTTATCCTAAGGATCATGATGGAACTCCGACGGAGTTGCATATTCTAGAATCATGAGCCAAACCTAATTAGAAATGAATTGGAGGATACCCCAAAATCCTGTTACTCAGCTGGGGTTAAAATCCGTGATCGGAACGCTAAGAAATGGATAGAAGGCTTCCGTGAAATAGATGCAATACTTGTGCACAAAGCTGCAGTATTGTATAGATTTGGAATTTGTCCGCAAAGAGTCTTGTCATCTCTCGAAATGAGATTAGCAAGTTATTGAAAGAATTTAACTTACAAGAGGATGAGTAATCATCCAGTTAACTCACTTTCCTTGGAAAAGTAATTGCCAAGGGAAATGAAGATTAGGCGTTGCCTTGAAGCAAACGACCAACAATAAACTAAGGCGACATGGTCGCTGGATCCTGCCACAACAAACCTAATGTATTGGAAGGGTATGACCCTGACCCTAAGAATGATAGGAATCTTGCCAAGTTGCAATTGATTCTGGATCGAATGCGGGTTGCATTCGGAGGTAAGGAGTTACTCCTTGACAGTTTGCCAGCCGAAAGGCCATTGGAATTTGATTGTGTTTGTAAAAGTTAGAAAGGACTGTTTGCATTGTTTGCTCAATGAACTAAAGGATGAAAATATATCTAAAGCTTCAGGTTGGTGCCTGAGAGGCAGCTTCAGTTACCCCCGACTGCCTGCCTGACCCTAACTAAGGGGGTTGTGAACCGCGCCGGGAACGTGGACCGAACCCACCGTGAGAGGTCTCTCCGTTGAGTTCTGCTTGGAGCAGGAGGACGCTTGGGTGCCAGGGGGGGCTCTGGCTGTAAATCCCTCGCCTTCCGGGTCCTGCACAAGAGACTAACGTGACTCGGGATTGGATCTCGAGGCCCGCATACTAGTCTACGGGCGGAAACTTGGGATAGTAATCACAGGAAGGATTACTGGATAGCCTTCGGGCGGATTATGAAAGCGCCTACGGGCGGGAACTCCTTGTATTGCAAAGATAAAAGGATAAATGATAATAAAGGAGCTGTTTGACATTGTTTTCTTTATGTCCTGTGATAAGATTACGTGAAGGAACCAGTGCCTAACAGGGTTAATCAAAGAAGCTGTTTGTATATGTCAAACTAATGTGGTAGGTAATTACATAACTAAAACAAACTGAGGAAAGTGCGGAGGATAGACCATAGGTCTGTCCTACGGATGGGTGGTCCCGGTTAGCCGGGAACTTTTCTCAAGGACTTCAACGGACAGAGGATGATCGTCATCACCAAAACAAGAAAGGAGAACGATGACTTGGAAATACCAATTACCCGATTCAAGCTGTTTTAGGGGAACGGAATGGGACTATGCCTTTTGGTAGAGAGGTCGAGTTTTGCATCCCTCTCGTTTCCTATTCTCCTTGAACCAAGTGCAGTATGAATTCGCTTCAGACCGGGCGTTCTGCGTAAAGAAGTTCGATCAGGTCTGACGCTAGTCGCTGTTAGCAAACGACCAAACAATTCCGTTCGATCCTAAGTGGAAAGCGCCCAGGACACTTCCGTTACGGGGCAGACGTGGAAAGTCCTAGATTACGAAACCCGCAACATTCCATGGGAGTGCCGGGTGGAGTCTTCTAGACAGCCTTTCCGATGGACTGCTAAGACGTGTCCTAGAGGAATGTTAGTGGACACGTTACAGTTGGTATCAGAGCCGACTTATAATGGAATTGTTTTCATAAGATTTCATTAGAAGTGAAGTAAAGAATTTGTTCCTGTCCAAACATTTTCTCATCTTCAATAGTGTCTTCCAGAATTACGAGGCGTGGAATAAATTTCTGGTGTTCCAGATCATGTTCATGACTGCGATGCATTCTCCGCATTATAGGCAGAGAATTGAGATGATGAACATCTTGGAGCGGATTTATAACCCATCACCTCTATATATAGAGCGAAGATGGACTGGGTCTTCAGGAATCTACTACATAGCTGCCCACCGGTTTGCTTATCTACAAACCAACTTGAAGAGGATCAAGTGGTTGGAAGATTTGAAAGTCGTGAAGCTGTTCATTTTTGTGGAAGCTCACGTGAATTCGACTTTGCATATTCAAGGTCGTAGAGTTGAATTAAACTCATATGTTTATGAGGAAGTAACCCGTGTAATTCCAGCTGATAGAGTTAAGGTAGAAGACTCTGTGGAGAGGGAGAGTCGCCAGTTGCTGAAGATCGCCGCCACCCAGCTCAGCCGCCAGACCGCCAGGCCGCCAGCCGTTGCCGCCGCCAGCAGCTGGTTCGCCGCCTCGCCACGGTCCTCAGTCGCTGCCGCCCAGCTCCGCTCCCCGTCCGCCGTGCTGCCGCTGCAGTCGCCAGGCCGCCAGGCCATCGCCACGTCTCCACGGCCTGCCCACGTGCCCAGAAGCTCCTTTTGGAAGCTTCTTTGGGAGCTTCCATAGGGGGGGCCTCCCTAAAGGCCTTTCCCACGACCCCAATCTCCTATCCTTTGCCACCCATTTTAAGGGCAATTTTCCCACCATTTGGCCCAAAAGGTCTTTCCCACGGCATCTTCCCGAAGATCCGTTAAAGGCCCGGATTTCCAAAGAAGGAGACGGTGAGGCCATAAAGACCTCACAAGAGCCTTCGACGAGACTCGGACAAAGACATAAAGTCCGCAAGCCGTCCAATTACCGCGCCGATTCGAGTTCGTGGGAATTCCGAAGCTTTTGTTGCAAGTTCTATTCCGAAGAGGAAACCATCCGCATACGAACACAAAGGCAACTCGTAAGTCGAATTTACGACTACGATGGCTCCTAAAAGATCCCAGGAGGCAACCGCGGGAGGTTCGACTCCAAACGTGCAAGTGGACATCACCACAAGTCTAGGTTCTTCCGTGTTAAATTCCGCATAAGAAATGATTAGGCACGCTTAGGAAGGGAAATTCAAGTTACGTTTAAATTAAAAGCATTGAAAGAAATGCATCTTTTTGAGCATTATGAAAGATTGAACGGTTAGGGAATTAGATGCATGTAGATGGTATTTTTAAAGGTAAGAATCTAATCCTAAGCAAGAAGACGAAGTTTATATGTGCATTAGTTGCCATCCTAGATATGATGAATTAAGCGTATATGCACATTATGATTTCATAGGGAAAGTCTAGCACCATAAGATTTCATTCGGAAAGAACTAATAGGGCACTAAAAACGAACGTATGACTTGCAACATAGTTATACGATGGAATGGAGCAACACTAGTTTTCGCTTGAGTATCATCACGACTTAGTGACTAGAAGAATATTATGAAATTGCGTAGTCTTCATGAGAAAAGGATCAATCATTAAAGAGTCATAACTAGGTGTAAATGCATGGGATGCCAAAGGATAAACTACAAGGTAGTAGGTACGATTGTCGATGCAAGACCTAGTAGGCCCTAGGGAAAGTTAGTAACCAAATTAGCATGCACCAAGGAAAGATTGTATGACTCGCCAATGCATAAGTTCGAGAGCATAGACTACAAAGTAGTAGGCTGGATTAATGAGGAAAGTTAGCGTATAGATTAGCAAGTAATTTTACCTCACCAAGGAAACGGCAATCAATCGCTTGTTTACGCGAATTCGGATCCCGTTAGATTTGGTTTATCACCCTAGAAGGATCATTCTTGTCGCAGAACAAGCCTAATTGAATTGACTAGGTAATATAAACATCAAGGATTCGTATAAACATGACTGAGTCAATATGATAGGAATCCTAAGAGATAACTAGGATTTAGTGCAAGGATAATTCGACCCCGCTTAAGACAAAAAAAAAACTGTGAGTCTAAGGATCTTACACGCATTCACAAAATGTCGAAGCGATTGGTTGTTTATTCATGAAATGATCTAAGGTTTTATCCTAAGGATCATGATGGAACTCCGACGGAGTTGCATATTCTAGAATCATGAGCCAAACCTAATTAGAAATGAATTGGAGGATACCCCAAAATCCTGTTACTCAGCTGGGGTTAAAATCCGTGATCGGAACGCTAAGAAATGGATAGAAGGCTTCCGTGAAATAGATGCAATACTTGTGCACAAAGCTGCAGTATTGTATAGATTTGGAATTTGTCCGCAAAGAGTCTTGTCATCTCTCGAAATGAGATTAGCAAGTTATTGAAAGAATTTAACTTACAAGAGGATGAGTAATCATCCAGTTAACTCACTTTCCTTGGAAAAGTAATTGCCAAGGGAAAGGAAGATTAGGCGTTGCCTTGAAGCAAATGACCAACAATAAACTAAGGCGACATGGTCGCTGGATCCTGCCACAACAAACCTAATGTATTGGAAGGGTATGACCCTGACCCTAAGAATGATAGGAATCTTGCCAAGTTGCAATTGATTCTGGATCGAATGCGGGTTGCATTCGGAGGTAAGGAGTTACTCCTTGACAGTTTGCCAGCCAAAAGGCCATTGGAATTTGATTGTGTTTGTAAAAGTTAGAAAGGACTGTTTGCATTGTTTGCTCAATGAACTAAAGGATGAAAATATATCTAAAGCTTCAGGTTGGTGCCTGAGAGGCAGCTTCAGTTACCCCCGACTGCCTGCCTGACCCTAACCAAGGGGGTTGTGAACCGCGCCGGGAACGTGGACCGAACCCGCCGTGAGAGGTCTCTCCGTTGAGTTCTGCTTGGAGCAGGAGGACGCTTGGGTGCCAGGGGGGGCTCTGGCTGTAAATCCCTCGCCTTCCGGGTCCTACACAAGAGACTAACGTGACTCGGGATTGGATCTCGAGGCCCGCATACTAGTCTATGGGCGGAAACTTGGGATAGTAATCACAGGAAGGATTACTGGATAGCCTTCGGGTGGATTATGAAAGCGCCTACGGGCGGGAACTCCTTGTATTGCAAAGATAAAAGGATAAATGATAATAAAGGAGCTGTTTGACATTGTTTTCTTTATGTCCTGTGATAAGATTACGTGAAGGAACCAGTGCCTAACAGGGTTAATCAAAGAAGCTGTTTGTATATGTCAAACTAATGTGGTAGGTAATTACATAACTAAAACAAACTGAGGAAAGTGCGGAGGATAGACCATAGGTGTGTCCTATGGATGGGTGGTCCCGGTTAGCCGGGAACTTTTCTCAAGGACTTCAACGGACAGAGGATGATCGTCATCACCAAAACAAGAAAGGAGAACGATGACTTGGAAATACCAATTACCCGATTCAAGCTGTTTTAGGGGAACGGAATGGGACTATGCCTTTTGGCAGAGAGGTCGAGTTTTGCATCCCTCTCGTTTCCTATTCTCCTTGAACCAAGTGCAGTATGAATTCGCTTCAGACCGGGCGTTTTGCGTAAAGAAGTTCGATCAGGTCTGACGCTAGTCGCTGTTAGCAAACGACCAAACAATTCCGTTCGATCCTAAGTGGAAAGTGCCCAGGACACTTCCGTTACGGGGCAGACGCGGAAAGTCCTAGATTACGAAACCCGCAACATTCCATGGGAGTGCCGGGTGGAGTCTTCTAGACAACCTTTCCGATGGACTGCTAAGACGTGTCCTAGAGGAATGTTAGTGGACACGTTACAGATATGCAGGTTTCAGGAGGTCGTGGTAACTTTAGAGGCAGGGGGAGCTTTAGAGGAAGAGGTGGATGGTAGAACAGAGGTTCTAACAACTCTGGTATTGTGTGCCACTACTATGGCAAAACAGGTCATATTGTAGCCCAATGTTATGCTAAGAGAGATGATATCCGTAGTGGTAAGTTGCAGCAAGGAAACTATGCATCGTCTTCACGACAGAATGAAGATAAAAATGAACATTTGTTCGTTATGCAGCATATGCTGAATGCTGTTACAGGAAAGGGAACACATGAAGATGTTTGGTATGTTGATTCAGGTGCATCCAATCATATGACCAGCCATGCAGAATGGTTTGGAGAGATGCAGGATTTGCAGAATGCAGGTTATGTGCAGACGGGTGATGACTCATGCCACCCAATTTTACACATTGGAAAAGTTCCCTTGTCCTTGCATGATGGTAAGACAAAGAGTCTTTCAGATGTATTACATGTGCCATCTATTACAAAGAACTTGGTGTTAGTCGGTCAAATGGTAGAGCAAGGGCAGCAAGTCAGATTTAATGCAAAGGGCTGCTTTGTAGAAGACTTCAATGACAAGTGCAGGTTGGTAGCAAAGGGAAGTAGAGTTGGACGTATGTTCACTCTAGATGCTGGAATTCCTACTATGAATGCTGCTATGTATGCCAAAGGAAAAGGTGTTGTTGCAGACATTGAAATTTGGCACAAATGCATTGGACATGCAAATGTACAAAAGCTGAAATTAATGCAGTCCAAAGGGTTGGTTACAGGTTTGCCTACATTTAAAGTTGCAGAATTTCAGAAGGTATGTGAAGTATGCCAGTTTGGTAAGCAGGCAAGACAACCTTTTTCACATGACAGAGATGTAAGCAGAAATATCCTTGATGTTGTTCATATAGACATTTGGGGGCCTACACAAAATGTATCTCTTGGAGGTAGTTCATACTTCGTCACATTCATTGATGATTGTTCTAGAAAGCTGTGGGTATATTTTATGAAGGAAAAGAGTGAAGCTTTTGAGCACTTTAGAACTTTCAAGGCTGCAGTTGAAAGAGAAACAGGCTTGAAAATAAAGTGCTTGAGGTCAGATGGAGGGGGAGAGTACCTCTCCAATGAGTTCAGTGATTTTCTGAGGTCTCATGGGATAAAGAGATAGTTCACATGCAGGTATACCCCACAGCAAAATGGGGTTGCAGAAAGGAAAAACAGGCATATTGCAGAAGTTGCACGCACCTTGATGGTTGAAAAGAATATGCCTAAGCATTTTTGGTTTGAGGTTGTTCATACTGTTGTTTATATTATGAATAGAACTTCCACAGCTGCAGTTCATGGTATGACCCCGAAGAATTTTTTACAGGTAAGAAGCCTGATGTTTCACACTTGAAAGTATTTGGCTGCATTGCGTATGTTCATGTGCCAGATGAGTTGTGGAAGAAACTGGATCCAAAGGCTGAAAAGTGTGTCTTTATTGGATACTCTTTAGAGCAGAAAGGGTATCGCTGTTACAACCCTGTCACATGTAAGTTCAGAGTGAGTAGGGATGTCATCTTTGATGAAATGAGCAGTTGGTATGCATCTAGTGGTGATGCAATGGATGATGATGATGATCATGACACTCATGTGCAGGCTGAAAAGCAAGAATCACAGACTCTTAGTGGACCAGAGACATCATCTGGTAGTCCTTGGTCTGGGAGACTAAGGAGTACCTCTACATCTTCGAGTGCATCTAGTAGCACTACATGTAAAGACAAAGGAAAGAATAAGGTGTCAGAAGGCATTGATGCAGTTCTTGATGGAGACTCCAGTGGCTCAGAGAGCTTGGATGATGAGCTTGGCATTCCTTCAGTGAGGACTCCAGGTGTGCAGAGAGTACGCGTTAATGCAAAGACTCCATTGAGTGATCCAGTGGTACGCAGGTCTAGCAAGGTGAGATACCCTGTTAAAAGATTTGGTTTTGAAGGTTATGCAACTCACCATTATGCTTATATGGTGAAACTAGTTGAGGATGTTGAGCCCATATGTTTTGAGGAGGCTGTTGGTCATGCTCATTGGGATGCAGTAATGGATGAGGAGATGGCTGCATTAGAGGCCAATAAGACTTGGGATCTAGTATCATTGCCGAAGGGAAAGAAAGCTATTGGATGTAAGTGGGTTATAAGATTAAGCACAATGCAGATGGTTCTATTAGTAGGTAAAAAGCTAGGCTGGTTGCAAAAGGCTATGCCCAGACATATGGCATAGATTATGATGAAACCTTCAGTCCAGTTGCTAGGATGGCAACTCTCAGATGTGTGATTGCTTTGGCAGCAGCCAAAGGTTGGAGGTTGCAGCAAATGGATGTAAAGAATGCCTTCTTGCATGGTGATTTGCAGGAAGAAGTGTATATGGATCAGCCAGCAGGTTATGAAGATTTAGAGCATCCCACGTATGTGTGCAAGTTGAAGAATGCACTCTATGGGCTCAAGTAAGCACCTAGAGCATGGTCTGACAAGATTAGAGAGTATCTTGTCAATATTGGCTTTTATGTTTCTGATGCTGATCACTCACTTTATGTGAGAAAGGGAGATGCAGGTTTGGTCATCCTAGTCATCTATGTGGATGACTTGATTATTACAGGTGATAGTGATGGTGGAATCGCTGAAGTCAAGGGCTGTTTGAAGATGAAGTTTGAGATGAAGGATTTAGGTGAGCTAAGGTACTTCCTTGGCATTGAGGTGATTAGATGTGATGATGGTATATGGCTGTCCCAAAGACAATATGGCTTGGATATGTTGTCCAAGTATGGTATGACTGCATGCAAACCACTTTCAGTCCCGTTGGAGCAGAATGTAAAGCTGAGTGCTGATGTTGGGGATGAGATAGAAGACCCTACTATGTTCAGGAGGATAATGGGGAGTTTGATCTACATGACCATTACAAGGGCAGACTTGAGCTATGCTGTTGGTCTTGTGAGTCAGTTTATGCAAGTACCTAGAAAGCCACATTTGGATGCAGTCAGACGCATATTGAGATATGTGAAGTCCACATTACATTATGGACTTTTCTATGAGGCAGGTACAGATGTACAGGTGTTTGGATACACAGATGCAGATTGGGCTGGTAGTATGTCTGATAGAAGATCTACCAACGGATACATGTTCTCTCTTGGTAGTGCAGCAGTTGCATGGAGCAGCAAAAAGAAATCTACAGTTGCTTTGTCGAGTACAGAGGCTGAATATAGAGGTGCTGCTGTTGCAGCATGTGAGGTAGTATGGCTGCAAAAGCTATTGGCTGATTTGGATGTCCAGGTGGAAGGTCCAGTTGTCATTTATTGTGAAAACATGAGCAGTATACAAATGGCTAGGAACCCTGTGTTCCATGCCAGGACAAAACATATTGAGGTACACTACCACTTTGTGAGAGAGAAGGTACTAGCAGGTGAGATTGACTTGGTGTATGTCAGCACACAGGATCAGATAGCTGACATCTTCACGAAGGCATTGGGTACAAAGAAGCTTCAAAAGTTTCGAAGCTTACTTGGAGTTGCAGAGATGCAGTTGAGCTTGAGGGGGAGTGTTGAGATGACAAGCTCAACACATGCGGACATTGATGATGGACCGCCTGGTTAGATGGGTCCACACATCTACACTTAGCACGTCGGTGGTCATTATGACTCTCACATGGCCACTGACTCATTACTTATTATATTCGGGTTATTATACCTATTTACAGCTGGCATAGTTATAGCGCCAGTCGACTAGTGTAGTCGGTTATGCATTGTTTGACTTAGTAGGCCACTTTCCTTTTATGTTGTATCTTATCTATACTTTGTGTACATTGTAAAGAGTGTGGAAGAAGAAGAAGAAATCAGCAAGAAAACGTTTTGACCTCCATCTCTCTTCTTATCTCTTGAGTGAGCTTCTCTTTGTGCATATTATGTGTGTTCGGCGTAGCATCTTGAGCAACCCCCTCCACCACACGATTCTTGACACGTAGCACTCGTCAGTCCCTCTCACTCACACACATACCTTCTCTCACTCACACACACACACACACACACACACACACATATTTGGTCTCTCTTTCTCTTCTACGCACACACACTTGCTCTCTCTCTCTCTCTCTGTCTCTCTCACACATATTGCTCTCTCACTCTCTGTCACCCTTACGCACACATACTCTTATTCTCTCACTCTCTCTATCTCTCACTTACACACACACACACACACACACACACACTCTCTCTCTCTCTCTCTGTCATGTGCATGCAAACAGAACATTGAGCATAAATTGAATGCCTGTTTGCATAAATAAAGATCAAGTATTGACACATGTAATAAATTGAACTATTAAAAAATACTTGAAAAAATATCTAAAAGTAATAGAATGGATACTCACAAAAGGGTGTGCTGGAGAAAGCCTCGGGCTTTGTACCCCTCAGAAGTCATTTGAATCTCTATTGTTACCGTCAAGGGACGACCATAATCTTTGGTCTATTCAAAAATAGATCCAAAACTAGATTATTTTGGTTATTTTTCTTTATTCTATGCTTCTAGTTACATAAACAATAAAAACATATGGCATGTACTTACAAAAGTAGCAACAAAACCATCTCTCCCCATGGGACCCAGGTGAGACGTATGTCTGCTTGAGACTGTGGCCGATGTTGCTACCTCCTGTATTAGTTCATTGAAATCAAATGACAAATTATATTATATAATTTTAACTCTATAGGAATTTTGAAGTAAAAATACTTCAATAAAGCGATTAAAAAATGTGCTTTCTATTGTAGAAATGTCACTCATAAACGGTACTCCCGATGGAAGCACGTCTACAACTCCTCGAGAAATCTAGCAGGCCTCTTGTTGTTGGGATCATGTGCATACCTCTTGGTTGTGTTTAAAAAAAGAGTGACAATATACTATTTTGATTTTATATTTCTTACACTAGCACACACGCTCTATTTGTGAGTCAATGAATAAAAAAGATAAGTAGCAAGTTTAATCCCTTTTATTTCTATTTATGCAAATTTAGATTCCTCTTGTATACCATCACCTTCACATTACAATCGTGGTGGTTGTGCGGCATTCGTAATTCCAAAGAGTGCTCCTTCAGGTGAATCAAAGTCTTCATCTTATTATGAGGAGGAGCGAATTCTATGTTGGTGTGATAGATGTCAAGGCTCGTATCGGAGGCCGTGATGCGAGTGTCGTTCCCATGAGTCAGAATATAGTGTTTTTGTTCATGCACCAGCGCCAGCACAACAACATCGGCCTATGGTTAGTGTTATTTACATCCTATTTACATTATTTTGATTTTTGTTGAAGGTACATATTAGTAATCATCACATTATACATGTAGGGATATGCAACTTCATTGATGATGAAGATGACATCTATGGTTGAGATGCTCAACATTCTTGTACACAGCTTGGTCAGGCAATCCAACAGATGCACTCCAGCTTGATATCTTGTGACGACATCCCCTACCTCTTTGCCTTAAGAGCAATACGTCTTGCAATTATGCATTGCCTAATCATCTACGATCTCTTGTGCAGGCGTACAATCATAGGCTCTACAGAGGATGGCACGGAGGATCACTTCCTAGAGATGGAGAGACTTTTAGCTTTTGCTACACTCGGTACATGATAGCTCCTTCTAGTATTCCAGATGGAGGACGTGGCCTCTTCATTGTATAAGACCTACAAGTTCCACCCAGTTCAGAGGTGACACTTATGTGCTTTTGCGGACCCATATAGGGATGGAGTCCATGGCACCAACTAGTGTGGTATAATTTGAGCATGAGCACTTATGTATGTGCCTCAATGCATGCGCTCTTTTAGATAGAGGCATCACTCATGATCAAGGATAGATACTTTATGTAGATGGGAGACCATACACACAAGGAAACATAGTAGGTCTAATTAATAGCAGTCGAGGAAGAAGCGCAAGAACCAGTTGCACATTTATGGAATGTGAAAATGGCCATGAACTATGATACATGAGTAGAGATGTTCCAAGATATATTCTTGTCAATGCCATTAGATCATTGCGTGCTGGTGATGAATTTCTGGCAAACAATGGTGTTCGTAGACCTGCAAGAGCATCTCCACCTTTGGATTGAAGTGTAGATGATTTACTTCTCTTAGGATGGTCCTTTTCCTTGGATCATCCCTTTCTATATATACTCGTTCCCTAAGATGCATGAATACAACATCACTTTTCCTTGGATGCAAAAGCTAGTCTATCAAGCATGAGCACTTTGTTGTATTCAATTTTTTCTAAAGTAATATAATCAGCTACACTTTATTTGAAAAAAAAAGTATACTCGTTTAACTCTCTATATATGGAAGCATGAATTGTGTTCTTTGTTTTTTCCAACTTCCTCAATCTTTACATGTATATTTGATAATAACGAGATCCTTGTTTGATCAGATTGTCTCCTTCCTTAATGATGAATATAGAGAATGATGTGAAAGGTTCCAACTTATGATATAGAGAATTATGTGCGTCTAGCCTTGTCAAGATTGTGGGAGAGAAGGAAGGAGTCTCGCTTGAAGCTTTCTTGCTTGCACAATGGGGGAAGACACACAAGGGTGCAGGCTGAAAATAGTTTTCCTCTTCTTAGTTGTGTAAGCCAAAAGAACTCAAGTACAAAGAAATAGAAGAACCCTAGATATGGGTCTCAAACCAAACTCAACTAACTAAGGTGGCATACTAACTGAGCCACGAACTAGAGTAGCTAAGGATAGCTATCATGTAGCTATTATTCAGGGGCAGTGTACCAACCGCATCTGCAACTGACAAGTCGGTGACATAAATACACAACGGTCACCCTGGTGTATCACGAGTGGAGCTCGATATCTCAACACTCCCCCTCGAGCTCAATCCCAATTTCTGCACACCAAGCAGGTCTCTGAACTTGCGCAGCTTCTCTGCACCCAATGCCTTCGTGAATATGTCAGCTACCTGATCCTCTGTGCTGACATAAACTAGATCAATAAGACCTAGTAAAACCCTCTCTCGCACATAGTGATAATGCACCTCAATGTGCTTTGTTCTAGCATGATAGACTGGGTTATTTGTCAAGTGTATACTACTCATGTTGTCACAATAAATGACAACTGGTCCATCTGTAGACTGATGCATATCATAAAGTAGCTTATGCAACCAAGCTACCTCACATGCAGCCATTGCTGCACCCCTGTACTCAACCTCTGTGCTCGACAAGGCAACTGTAGGCTGTTTCTTGCTGCTCCAAGTGACTGCAGCACTCCCAAAAGAGAACACATATCCACTGGTAGATCGTCTATCAGAAATACTACCAGCCCAATCAGCATCAGTATATCCATGCAACTGTATCTGAACCCCAGTCTCATAAAATAGTCCATACTGCAATGTGGACTTCACATACCTGAGTATGCGTCTAGCCGCATCCAAATGTGGTTTCCTTGGAGCCTGCATAAACTGACTTACCAATCCAACCGCATAGCTCAAATCTGGCCTGGTAATAGTCATATAAATCAAACTTCCTACTATGCATCTGTACATAGTAGGGTCTTCTAGAAGCTCACCTGCATCTGTGCTCAGCTTCACATTCTGCTCCAAAGGAACTGAAATAGGCTTACAGCCTGTCATCCCATATTTGGACAGCATGTCCAATCCATACTGCCTCTCCAAGAGCTGTATCCCACTTGGTGATCTAATCACCTCAATGCCCAAGAAATAACGCAGCTCTCCCAAATCCTTCATCTCAAACTTCTGCTTCAATAGCATTTTCACATGAAGGATATCTTCATCACTCTCACCTGTCATAATCAAATCATCAACATAAATGACAAGTAGCATAATACATTTCTCTGTTTTTCTCACATAAAGTGAGAAATCTGCCTTGGAAATATGAAAGCCAATAGTGACAAGATACTGTCCTATCTTGTCAGACCATGCTCTAGGTGCTTGCTTCAAGCCATACAAGGCTTTCTTCAACCTGCAAACAAACTCAGGATGAACAGCATGCACATAACCTGGTGGCTGCTCCATATAGACCTCTTCTTGCAAATCACCATGCAAGAAGGCATTCTTTACATCCATCTGATGTAAAGACTATCCCTTTGACGCAGCCATAGCAATGACTGCTCTTACAGTTGCACATCCTTGCAACTGGACTGAATGTTTCTTCATAGTCAATGCCATATGTTTGTGCATACCCCTTGACTACTAATCTTGCCTTGTATCTGTTCACAGAACCATCTGCATTGTGCTTCACCTTATAAACCCACTTACAGCCAATTGCATTCTTACCTTTAGGCAAAGGTACTAACTCCCATGTAGCATTTGCTTCCAAGGCATCCATTTCTTCATCCATGGCTTTCTCCCATTTTTCTTTTCCCATGGCTTGCTCAAAAGATGTGGGTTCTGGTTCCTGTATCACTTTGACCATATATGCATAGTGAATGGCTGTAAATTCATCATATTTCAGCCTATCCACAGGATACCTAGCTCTCGTAGACCTGCGCAAAGTAGGTTCACTCCCAGGTGCTCTCAAAACATCCCTGGTCTTCCTTACTCCAGGTGTAACAATAGAAGGAATACCCAACTCATCATCAATGCTCTGTTTTGAGCCACTGGATTCACCATCCACATAAGAGTGACCTGCATTCACATCAAACATGGACTGATCAATCTTCTCTTTTCCTTTTCGTGATACCTGCATACCACTATTTGCATTACTTTGAGAAGATTCTCCTGATCTCAATCTGCCTGTCCATGGTGAAGAATGTGAACCACTACTAGAGGACGCTCCAGGTCCACTAATATTTTGTGACTGCTGCTGTGAATTTTGTGCAGCATTACCATTTTGTGCATCTACATCATCAATCACATTTACTGGTTTATACCAGCTACTCATCTCATCAAAAACAACATCTCTGCTCACTGTAAACTTACGAGTAGAAGGGTTATAGCATCTATACCCTTTTTGCTGCAAAGAGTAACCAATAAAGATGCACTTCTCAGCTTTTGGATCCAACTTGGATCTCAACTCATCTGGCACATGTACATAGGCAATGCAACCAAAAATTTTCAAATGAGAAATATCTGGTTTCCTACCAGTATACCTCTCCTCTGGAGTCATTCCATGTATTGCTGCAGTGGGAGTCCTGTTCATTATGTAGACTGCTGTAGCAACTGCTTCAGCCCAATAAAAATCTGGCAAGTCTTTTTCATTGAGCATGGCACGAGATACCTCTCCAATATGCCTGTTTTTCCTTTCTACAATTCCATTTTGTTGTGGGGTATGACTGCATGAATATTGCTGCTTTATGCCATGCTCCTGCAGGAACCTTGCAAACTCATTTGAGAGGTACTCTCCCCCTCCATCTGACCTTAGGCATTTTATCTGCAAGCCTGTTTCTTTTTCAACCATAGCTTTAAGAGTTTTGAAATGCCCAAAAACTTCACTTTTCTTTTTCATAAAATACACCCAAACTTTTCTGCTATAGTCATCAATAAAACTGACAAAATAATGACAGCCTCCAAGAGATGCAGCTTTAGTTGTCCACACATCAGAGTGGATTAATTCCAATGGCTTCTTACTTTCTTGAACATGTCTAGGAAATGGTTTCCTTGCCTGTTTTCCAAACTGACAGGCTTCACATACCTTATGCATTTCTGCAACCTTGAATTTTGGCAATCCTGCAACAATATTTTGGGCTTGCATTGATTTAAGTCGCTGTACATTAACATGACTAATGCGTTTATGCCAGATATCAATATCTGCAACTACACCGGTCCCATGTGCAAACATTGCTACACTCAATTCAGACATGTCTGCATCCAATGTAAACATTCTGCCCTTCTTCTTTCCTTTTGCTATCAAGCGACATTTATTTTTCATATCCTCAACAAAGCATCCATGAGGATTAAATCTGACCTGCAAGCCCTGTTCAACCATTTGACCAACAGAAACCAGATTCTTGGTGATATTCGGGACATGAAATACATCGGACAGGTATTTCTTTTTCCCATCCTGCATGGACAAGGGAATTTTTCCAATCTGCACAATAGGATGTGCAGTATCATCATCAGTCTCCACAAATCCTGGTTTTTCCATTTTCCTTGCATCCTCCATCCATTCTGCATGACCTGTCATGTGGTTTGATGCACCTGAGTCAACATACCATACATCGTTGCTTTCTTCTGCACTTGTCACAGAATTGTTCATGTGTTGCACCATAAACAGATGCTCATTTCTGTCATCACCCTGTCTACTAGAGGATGCATAATTTCCTTGTTGCAGTTTTCCATTCATGATGTCATTCTGCTTTTTATAGCAGTCTTTAGCCATATGACCCATTTTACCACAATAGTAGCATTCAACATTACTGTTTGCATTTTGGCCTCTTTGCCATCCACCACGACCTCTTTGGCTCCCCCTGCCTCTAGAGTTACCACGTCCTCCTCCATAGGACTGGTTTTCTTGAGTTTGTTGCATATTCTGATTTCTGCCACGGCCTCCATATCGGCCTCCTCTACCTCTGCCTCTACCTCTTCCAGCATTTAAGTAGAAGACAGCTTCTTTTGAAGTTCCTCCTGAAGAAGATGCACCACCATTTCTTTGCTCCTCAGAAATTAGAAGAGCAATCAGCTCCTCAAAATCAGGAAATCTTTCATGAACTGAAATGGATGTCCGAAACTGTGCATAATCCTTTCCTAGACCATTCAAGGTCACAGAAACTAAATCATCATCTTCCACTGGTGACCCAATGGAAGCAAGTGCATCTGCAATCTTCTTCACCTTCATGTGGTAGTCGTTGATGCTCATATTTTCTCTTTGCACATTGTGCAACTCTTGCTTGAGCTGCATTTTCCTGGCTTGCGTATTTGTGCTATACATTTTTGACAAAGTATCCCATGCCTCCTTTGGCGTACTTGCATCCTGAATATGCACAATCATAGAGTCTGAAATGCTGATAGACAGCCAATACATAACTTTCCTGGCTCTCTCATGCCATGCTTTAAATGCTTGCATTTGCTGTTGATTGGGAACATCAGGAAGAACTGGTTCTTCTTCATTTCCTGCAACAAATTCCCAATATCCTTTTCCCATAAGGAATTTCGTCATTCTAAACTTCCATGCTTGGAAGTTGTTCTTGTCAAGCTTTTCAGTGACAATCTGTGAAAGAGAATCAGATGCCATTACAAAAGACTGCAAAAAATTCTGTCACTGCAAAAACCACAGCTTCACCCTCACAAGGGAAAATCTGCAAAACTGGCGAAAGTGGAATTTGACCACACAGTCACTTCCTAGTGACGATTTTGCATCAACAGGCAACAGGGATGATTCTGTAACTCCCAATGTCTCTGCGCACAAGCATACAATGCAATTTTTACAGTAACTATTTACCGACCTGTAGAACAGTGGCTGCACAGCATAAAACTGGGCCTTTTCCTGAGTGCGTGCAAAAAACTTCCGCCTCCAAAACAGGCCCCGAAATGGCCTCAAATTAAAAAAACAGGGTCGCCAAGAGCTAAAGCTCTTACCCACAGCATATATTGCCCTCTTGCTTCACCGCGAAGGGCGTCTCAACCTGAGACAATGCACTCCTGCAATTTCTGGCTGTGCTACCTGTAGAGATCTGCTCCCAAAACAGAAAATGAAAGCAACACTGCTCCTCTTACCAGAACACCGCGAGCTTGGCTTGCTTTCTTGAGCTCCTTACCACGAACAAGGCTCTGATACCATGTCAAGATTGTGGGAGAGAAGGAAGGAGTCTCGCTTGAAGCTTTCTTGCTTGCACAATGGGGGAAGACACACAAGGGTGGAGGCTGAAAATAGTTTTCCTCTTCTTAGTTGTGTAAGCCAAAAGAACTCAAGTACAAAGAAATAGAAGAACCCTAGATATGGGTCTCAAACCAAACTCAACTAACTAAGGTGGCATACTAACTAAGCCACGAACTAGAGTAGATAAGGATAGCTATCATGTAGCTATTATTCAGGGGCGGTGTACCAACCGCATCTGCAACTGACAAGTCGGTGACATAAATACACAACGGTCACCCTGGCGTATCACGAGTGGAGCTCGATATCTCAACAACCCTCTCATGGCACCTCTCGAATGCCAAATGATTACATGTGATCCTTCACAAGAGTGATCCAAAAAGTTATGACAATTTGAAGAAACTTTATGACATTGATTTTGGAAAAGTACATGAAGACTTCAACAACGATGATGACATAGATGAGTTTATTAATAATTGGTATGAAGAAGGTGAAGCAGATGACGATGAAAGCTTTCTTAGAGTTGAAGCACTTCAAGAAATCTATGATGGCTCAAAATTGTCATGATTAAGTTCGACTTTACTTATCTTGAACCTTCAAACTCGTTATGTTTGGAGTAACACATCCATTTCAACACTATTAAAGTAAGCTACTTTTCTCATGTAAATGTTGAGTGTGTTATTATAAAGAAAAATCTAAGAGTTATGTTTGCTTGCAATGCTGCAGGCTACTGTCACAAAAGTTTTTACCTACAAACAATGTCCGTCCTATGTCAAGAGATGAGGCAAAGAAGATGCTCGCCAAGATTGGATTGGACTACAACACAATTCATACATGTCCCAAAAATTGTATTTTATACAGAGGTGAATACGATAATGAGGAGAGATGCCCAAAATGTGAAACATCACGTTACAAAGATGCAAGTGGAAAGATTCCTCGCAAGGTGCTTCAACATTTTCCATTGGCTCTCGGTATACAACATATATGTTGGACCCCAAAGTTAGCAAGACTTATGGATTGGGGAGCAAAGAACGTAAGTATAGATGGGATTATGTGAATTCCCTCAAACTGTCTTGCCTTCAAGCATATCAATGCAAAGTGGCTAGAATTTGAACAAGAGTCGTGACAAATTAAGAAGGATGTTGGATTGGATGGTGTGAATCCTTTCTCCATGTGTTCAAGTAAATGGTCCACTTGGCCAGTAGTTCTTGTGAACTACAACTTGTCACCATTTATTTGTTATAAGAAAGAACACCTAATTTGTCCCTCATAATCTGAGAAAAACATCAATTCAAAGACCTTAACGTTTATTTGGCTCCTCTTATTGATGATCTCCTAGAGCTATGGAGAGGCATAGATGTGCTTGATGTGTCAAAACAAGATGACAAAAGAAGGTTTCAAGTTCATGGAATTCTAGAATGGACTATACACGACTTTCCTGGCTATGGATTTTGTTTAGGTATTCGATTGTGATTTCAATAGCACATGTAGAAGTATTTTCATTTCAATTTAATATTTCATGCTCATGCTAAATGTTTTACCGATGATGTCTATAGATTGGTACAAAAAGTGGATGGAAGGACCTATCATCAATCCACAGTCAAAGCTTGCAAGAAATGAAGACAATGAATGCGGTTGAGGACAAAGTTCTCTAGCTCTCTCTATCTCTATATGGTTTCTTCTAGAGTATTGGAAGGATGTGAAGATTTTTCATCTTCTTGATTCTATGCATATATTTAAAAATTTAGGACACTCTTTATGGAGACATCTCATAGGTTTCAAGGACGTGGAGCAAGCTAGAAACGACTTAAAGGAGAAAAATTGCAAGCGTTATCTATGGCCTCAAGTCAATGAAGAGACATGAAGAAAAGAGTATGCACATGCACCATGGGTGTTAACCCCCACAGATATTTCAATGATCAATCGGTAAATATAGTCTATTCAAACACCCATAGGATACAGTGAATCAATGCAAAACATATTTATTGTGGATGACGCGAGTCTTTCCAACTTGAAAACACATGATTGACATAATTTCATCAAGGCAACTCTTGCTTTTTTTGGTCCGCATCTCGTTGTTGTCCAATTTCACTTGTTGAAATAGCAAAAAAGGGGCCAGCATTGTGGACTATGCAATGGGCTTGCCAGCATTGTTAATCCTTGAAATTAAGCATTTTGAGATATCTTATAAGACGATTGGTATAGTAGCCGACCATGCTATCCTAAAATTTACTCTAACATGTGTTCAGAGAAAAGAAACATGCACACAACTACACACATTCCCACATTATGAATTTCTAGGGCAAACATCACATATTTATAGTGATGCAGTACGAGATGGCTTAAGCCAACTAGACCAACATGAACCACTGATGTCACTAGATCTCTAGTGAAGGTTTTACATGATGCAGCTTTAGAGGCATTCCCATGTAAGATGGGATCTATAGCAATATATAGATGTAGTTCCCCTCAAAATGCTTAGTATGATGATGAGTGCAGACAACAGACTAGGACCTACCCATATAGGGATATTACACTAGAGACATGCATAGACAAACATGCAAGGAATATATTTCGTTGTCTTGTGTAGAAAAAGAAGAGAGATTATTTAGTCAAACTAAAGTCAACAGAGATGTATCAACTCTTTTTTAGCAAAGACAACAAGAAGGCATGGAGGAAATCTCATGGGAGACAATCCCCAATTTAGTTCACATCACCTATGGTATGGCATGAACATGCTAGGGCACTCTATGATGTTTCATCACAAGAGCACATACCCTTTACATCAAACTCCAGGCCAACACAATGTGGTTTCTTTACAGAAAAGATGGTGAGATATGCCATTTGGAGGTTGAAAAATGGGAGAGCACATGATCAAGATGGCCTTGTGGCGGCAGATAATTTTGCACATGCATGTTATGCATTGGCCCCTATCTTTGTGAATCTCTTCAATAGAGCCATATGTGAGGGGTTTCTAGTAAGTTGTTGTGTCCACACAATAGTGCCAATTTTTAAGAGTGGAGATCCATCGGTCACTAACAACTACCATACTATTATGATTGGCCTTGATTGAGGAGGGCCTTGATTGAGGAGGGCTGATCACAGAGACAAAAAATCTATTGTTTATTTGTGTATTTTTGCAAGGATTTTGATATTGTACCATGTCTAAGACTCATGAAAAGGTTGGGAGCCACTGGGGCCCCAGAGGATATGCAGGTGTGCATATATGCATTGTATGAAACTGTACCATGGAGAGTAGGAGTGCATGGAGGTAGAACATACTCAGTGTCTAGCACCATTGGTGTAAAGAAAGACTGTCCCCTCTCTCCTTTGCTCTTTGTACTGTACATTGATGAAACTTTTTATTACATACAAAGATGCGGTGGTATGAGAGCCATGCTAGGGTACTGATACCAATTTTGTTATATGCAAACAATATGGTGCTCATCCCAAATTCACCCAAGGAACTACAATGACATCTAGATGCATTGCATGTGTTCTGTGAATATAAAGGTTTCAAGGTTAATATTGGAAATACTAAAATTATGGTCTTTAACACCTCAACACCTTGGGTAATACATTCAGAGCATCACTTTATGTATGATGATCAGCCTATGGAAATGGTTAGACAATGTGTATCCCTTGGGGTCACTTTCAAAGGGCCACAATTTTCATGGAAGGAAACTTCAGAGGCTAGGCTTTCACGGGTGTATGCACACACATACAATTTCAAGAGCCTTGTACCAAATTGCGGCTTTTTGACACTTTAGTTTTGCCCACACTACTCTATGGGACAGCCATTTGAGGCCCAAGCCTTTATCATACTAGAGAGATGCCACTTATGGATTGTGATGGACGGGAATCATAACATTATGATGGTTGGGAATGTATGGAAAGACTCTTGGTCATGATGATAGCACGTATGCTCCACGTATGATAAGGAAAAAAGCCTTGGTACCACAAGAGATTGTCCGAGAAGAATTGGGCGCCACACCCATGGTAGTTGAGGCATTATTCCAAGCAATTACTTTCCTTCAGAGGATATGGTAGCTCCCTAAAGATTGATACCTTAGACTAGCCCTATATTCTTCAAGACATCTTGCAACAGAGGGAGATAGAGAGTGTTGGTATGCACATATGAGCACGTGGCTGAACTTACATGGCACGAGTACATTTAGATTTCCGTCGTTCGATTACAGCCTTGATTGCCCTACTTTGAGCCTCAGTCGTGCAGAGCTAAATAGTGTGATGAGAGCAAATATCACTAAAGTGGAGACTGGAAGGACTTGGTCCAAGCCCCCTTTTCCATTAGGCACAAAAAAGGCACAATACCAATGCCACTTCTTGCAACTCTCTCATGATGGTTTCATAGCGAGGCCAAGATACATGGATGCTCAAGTCTCCAATGGACTTCGAGTTGCTATTGGTTAGATCCGCACCTCATCGCATCAGCTATCAATTGAGACAAGTCAATGGAGCCATATTGCAACAGCCAACGAGAGGATGAGCCAATTTTGTGGATGGGAGCCAAAAATGGAGGACCACTACATCTATAGACGTACTATATACTATGATATCCAAGGGTGCTATCATTGCCTCTTTTAGGAGGGCTTTGGCCCACTAAGACGGGTGATGGACTATGAGGATCGGTCTTTTCTTATTGGAGCTCAAACGATGTGGAGTAGTATTGTTACGAGATAGGAGGTGACCCCACCCTCATCCACCCCCCAAAGAGCAATTGCAAACTTTTTCAGTGTAGCTGACCCCCTATCTGATGTCACCACAAACACTACATCTCCTACTGATAGGCGTCATCAGGCGGCATCAGAGTTGATAGAGCTACAACATTACATAGAGCACAACACCCAAAGTACCTACTCAGTGAAATAGGCATATCCATATGCATCACATTCACATCACGACTGCTCATCACATATGTAGATTGGCATGTTGACACAGTCAGAGGTAGCTTCTTGCAACGTCTTGGTGGCTTCCATAGACTAAGGAGGAGATACTTTACACTCTTTTAATTTTTGTAAACCTAGTTTTTTCAACTTTTTTTCAGCTTTTTTAGTTCTCCATACTTCTCATACCTCTCATCCCAATCCACCATGTAGACCTACACATTTATCTCCATCTCTTACTCTCCGATGAGAGATTATGATAACAGTTGTATTGGTTATGGTCTTATAGCCATTCTAGCCTTTCAAAGATGTTAATAGATCTTATCTTAACTCATCTCATCTCTTCTCTCTCTGTCTCTGTCTCTATCTCTGTCTCACTGTCTCTGTCTCTCTGTCTCTCTCTTTCTCTTTAATTGGTATGTGGTGACGGGTCCTAGGGTATTAGACCATAGTATGTTGCAATGTTCTTGTGAGAAGACACTTACTTGGAATTTCTCTGAGGTGCTCATCAGGTGACTGCTCGATGTATTCGAGGTGATGCTCGTCAGACGCAGGGTGTGGCCGTAGCAAGAAGATGTCTCTCTCTCTCTCTCAATGTGTGTGTGGGGGGGGAGGGGAGGGGAGAGTACCCCTCTCTCTCTCTCTCTCAATGTATGTGTGTGTGTGTGGGGTGGAGGGGGGAGGCACAGGAAAGAGTATGTGGGTGGGTATGTGTGTGAGTCTGTGTGTGTGGCGGAGGGGGAAGAGGGTAGGGCGAGGGCTTTCTTTCTCTCTCTCTCTCTCTCTCTCTCTCTCTCAATACATGTTCACTCTCTCTCCCTCTCTCTCTCACGGGCTGGGAAATGACATCAGCCGCCCGCTAAGAAATTTAAATTTACAGAGTACTGCTTAAGCGACACCGTCGCTTAATCAACGGCATCCATATTGCAAATGATTCTTAACACGTCGCAATTATGTGTCACTTAAGCGACTTCATTTGCGACATAAAATCATGTCACTTATATGAAACTTCCAAAGAAACACACACCAAAATTTAAATTTTAAAAAATGGGCTTTGCATAAGCGATGCTTTGGCATCGGTTAAGCGACACCTGTTATTTTTTGCCATGTCTCTAATGCCCCCAAGACAAGATCTTAAGAGATAGAAGGTAGAAGCATCCACAACGCTTATCCCTAAAGCATTGCCATCAACTATGAATTATGATGATTATGTCAAACAACTTCTTTTCTAGATGGAGACAGCAAAGGAGGAAAAGGAGATGGTTGTGGTGGGCGAGTTAGAAGTGTGTTGAGAGTGGAAAAATGCTAAATTTTTGACTGATTTTTGTTGTTTTTGAGGTATGAATGATTGATTTTTGATGGATATAGAGTGATGTATGATTGTAAGGGGAGTATTTGAGAGTGTTTTGGATTATATTGATTATTTTTAGAAGTTCATGATGATTCTCAATGGAGATATGAGGTTCTGTGATGTTCTAGAAGATAGGTTCTCATTGGTTCTGTATACCTTCTGTATAGCTTCTATTTTGTTCTGATTGTCTTCTGTATGAAGCATGGATTGAAAATTGATGAAGATTGAGATCTTTTGAAAGCTATTGAATATTTTTTGAGAGTTTTGAATGGTTTGATTATGATTTATGAGGTTTTGATGACCTTCTATAGACCCTTTGTAGAGCCTCCATCTCTGCTCTGTCTCTGTACTGTAACTGTATTGTAGCTGTTCTGGTGCTATACTGTGACTGTTCTATAGACCTTCTATAAGTGTTCTGTAGAATGTATGTGTGACTTTGGGAAATTTTTCTAACCCTTGGAAAGGATGAATCTAAGTTCAAAAGAGCTAAAACAAGTGGAAGAAGCAGCTGCTAAAGACTGAAGAGAAGCCTAAGTGACAGTTGTCAAGATTGTGGGAGAGAAGGAAGGAGTCTCGCTTGAAGCTTTCTTGCTTGCACAATGGGGGAAGACACACAAGGGTGGAGGCTGAAAACAGTTTTCCTCTTCTTAGTTGTGTAAGCCAAAAGAACTCTAGTACAAAGAAATAGAAGAACCCTCTATATGGGTCTCAAACCAAACTCAACTAACTAAGGTGGCATACTAACTGAGCCACGAACTAGAGTAGATAAGGATAGCTATCATGTAGCTATTATTCATGGGCGGTGTACCAACCGCGTCTGCAACTAACAAGTCGGTGACATAAATACACAACGGTCACCCTGGCGTATCACGAGTGGAGCTCGATATCTCAACACTCCCCCTCGAGCTCAATCCCAATTCCTGCACACCAAGCAGGTCTCTGAACTTGCGCAGCTTCTCTGCGCCCAATGCCTTCGTGAATATGTCAGCTACCTGATCCTCTGTGCTGACATAAACTAGATCAATGAGACCTAGTAAAACCCTCTCTCGCACATAGTGATAATGCACCTCAATGTGCTTTGTTCTAGCATGATAGACTGGGTTATTTGCCAAGTGTATACTACTCATGTTGTCACAATAAATGACAACTGGCCCATCTGTAGACTGATGCATATCATAAAGTAGCTTATGCAACCAAGCTACCTCACATGCAGCCATTGCTGCACCCCTGTACTCAGCCTCTGTGCTCGACAAGGCAACTGTAGGCTGTTTCTTGCTGCTCCATGTGACTGCAGCACTCCCAAAAGAGAATACATATCCACTGGTAGATCGTCTATCAGAAATAGTACCAGCCCAATCAGCATCAGTGTATCCATGCAACTGTATCTGAACCCCAGTCTCATAAAATAGTCCATACTGCAATGTGGACTTCACATACCTGAGTATGCGTCTAGCCGCATCCAAATGTGGTTTCCTTGGAGCCTGCATAAACTGACTTACCAATCCAACAGCATAGCTCAAATCTGGCCTGGTAATAGTCATATAAATCAAACTTCCTACTATGCGTCTGTACATAGTAGGGTCTTCTAGAAGCTCACCTGCATCTGTGCTCAGCTTCACATTTTGCTCCAAAGGAACTGAAATAGGCTTACAGCCTGTCATCCCATATTTGGACAGCATGTCCAATCCATACTACCTCTGCAAGAGCTGTATCCCACTTGGTGATCTAATGACCTCAATGCCCAAGAAATAACGCAGCTCTCCCAAATCCTTCATCTCAAACTTCTGCTTCAATAGCATTTTCACATGAAGGATATCTTCATCACTCTCACCTGTCATAATCAAATCATCAACATAAATGACAAGTAGCATAATACCTTTCTCTGTTTTTCTCACATAAAGTGAGAAATCTGCCTTGGAAATATGAAAGCCAATAGTGACAAGATACTTTCCTATCTTGTCAGACCATGCTCTAGGTGCTTGCTTCAAGCCATACAAGGCTTTCTTCAACCTGCAAACAAACTCAGGATGAACAGCATGCACATAACCTGGTGGCTGCTCCATATAGACCTCTTCTTGCAAATCACCATGCAAGAAGGCATTCTTTACATCCATCTGATGTAAAGACCATCCCTTTGATGCAGCCATAGCAATGACTGCTCTTACTGTTGCCATCCTTGCAACTGGACTGAATATTTCTTCATAGTCAATGCCATATGTTTGTGCATACCCCTTGACTACTAATCTTGCCTTGTATCTGTTCACAGAACCATCTGCATTGTGCTTCACCTTATAAACCCACTTACAGCCAATTGCATTCTTACCTTTAGGCAAAGGTACTAACTCCCATGTAGCATTTGCTTCCAAGGCATCCATTTCTTCATCCATGGCTTTCTCCCATTTTTCTTTTCCCATGGCTTGCTCAAAAGATGTGGGTTCTGGTTCCTGTATTACTTTGACCATATATGCATAGTGAATGGCTGTAAATCCATCATATTTCAGCCTATCCATAGGATACCTAGCTCTCGTAGACCTGCGCAAAGTAGGTTCACTCCTAGGTGCTCTCAAAACATCCCTGGTCTTCCTTACTCCAGGTGTAACAATAGAAGGAATACCCAACTCATCATCAATGCTCTGTTCTGAGCCACTGGATTCACCATCCACATAAGAGTGACCTGCATTCACATCAAACATGGGCTGATTAACCTTCTCTTTTCCTTTTCGTGATACCTGCATACCACTATCTGCATTGCTTTGAGAAGATTCTCCTGATCTCAATCTGCCTGTCCATGGCGAAGAATGTGACCCACTGCTAGAGGACGCTCCAGGTCCACTAATATTTTGTGACTGCTGCTGTGAATTCTGTGCAGCATTACCATTTTGTGCATCTTCATCATCAATCACATTTACTGGTTTATACCAGCTACTCATCTCATCAAAAACAACATCTCTGCTCACTGTAAACTTACGAGTAGAAGGGTTATAGCATCTATACCCTTTTTGCTGCAGAGAGTAACCAATAAAGATGCACTTCTCAGCTTTTGGATCCAACTTGGATCTCAGCTCATCTGGCACATGTACATAGGCAATGCAACCAAAAATTTTCAAATGAGAAATATCTGGTTTCCTACCAGTATACCTCTCCTCTGGAGTCATTCCATGTATTGCTGCAGTGGGAGTCCTGTTCATTATGTAGACTGCTGTAGCAACTGCTTCAGCCCAATAAAAATCTGGCAAGTCTTTTTCATTGAGCATGGCACGAGATACCTCTCCAATATGCCTATTTTTCCTTTCTGCAATTCCATTTTGTTGTGGGGTATAACTGCATGAATATTGCTGCTTTATGCCATGCTCCTGCAAGAACTTTGCAAACTCATTTGAGAGGTACTCTCCCCCTCCATCTGACCTTAGGCATTTTATTTGCAGACCTGTTTCTTTTTCAGCCATAGCTTTAAGGGTTTTGAAATGCCCAAAAACTTCACTTTTCTTTTTCATAAAATACACCCAAAATTTTCTGCTATAGTCATCAATAAAAGTGACAAAATAATGACAGCCTCCAAGAGATGCAGCTTTAGTAGTCCACACATCAGAGTGGATTAATTCCAATGGCTTCTCACTCTCTTGAACATGTCTAGGAAATGGTTTCCTTGCCTGTTTTCCAAACTGACAGGCTTCACATACCTTATGCATTTCTGCAACCTTGAATTTTGGCAATCCTGCAACAATATTTTGGGCCTGCATTGATTTAAGTCGCTGTACATTAACATGACCAATGCGTTTATGCCAGATATCAATATCTGCAACTACACCGGTCCCATGTGCAAACATTGCTGCACTCAATTCAGACATGTCTGCATCCAATGTAAACATTCTGCCCTTCTTCTTTCCTTTTGCTATCAAGCGACCTTTATTTTTCATATCCTCAACAAAGCATCCATGAGGATTAAATCTGACCTGCAAGCCCTGCTCAACCATTTGACCAACAGAAACCAGATTCTTGGTGATATTCGGAACATGAAATACATCGGAGAGGTATTTCTTTTTCCCATCCTGCATAGACAAAGGTATTTTTCCAATCTGCACAATAGGATGTGTAGTATCATCACCAGTCTCCACAAATCCTGGTTTTTCCATTTTCCTTGCATCCTCCATCCATTCTGCATGACGTGTCATGTGGTTTGACGCACCTGAGTCAACATACCATACATCGTTGCTTTCTTCTGCACTTGTCACAGAATTGTTCATGTGCTGCACCATAAACAGATGCTCATTTCTGTCATCACCCTGTCTACTAGAAGATGCATAATTTCCTTGTTGCAGTTTTCCATTCATGATGTCATTCTGCTTTTTGTAGCAGTCTTTAGCCATATGACCCATTTTACCACAATAGTAGCATTCAACATTACTGTTTGCATTTTGGCCTCTTTGCCATCCACCACGACCTCTTTGGCTCCCCCTGCCTCTAGAGTTACCACGTCCTCCTCCATAGGACTGATTTTCTTGAGTTTGCTGCATATTCTGATTTCTACCACGGCCTCCAAATCGGCCTCCTCTACCTCTGCCTCTACCTCTTCCAGCATTTGAGTAGAAGACAGCTTCTTTTGAAGTTCCTCCTGAAGAAGATGCACCACCATTTCTCTGCTCCTCAGAAATTAGAAGAGCAATCAACTCCTCAAAGTCAGGAAATCTTTCACGAACGGAAATGGATGTTCGAAACTGTGCATAGTCCTTTCCTAGACCATTCAAGGTCACGGAAACTAAATCATCATCTTCCACTGGCGACCCAATGGAAGCAAGTGCATCTGCAATCTTCTTCACCTTCATGTGGTAGTCATTGATGCTCATATTTTCTCTTTGCACATTATGCAACTCTTGCTTGAGCTGCATTTTCCTGGCTTGTGTATTTGTGCTATACATTTTTGACAGAGTATCCCATGCCTCCTTTGGCGTACTTGCATCCTGAATATGCACAATCATAGAGTCTGAAATGCTGATAGACAGCCAGTACATAACTTTCCTGGCTCTCTCATGCCATGCTTTGAATGCCTGCATTTGCTGTTGATTGGGAACATCAGGAAGAACTGGTTCTTCTTCATTTCCTGCAACAAATTCCCAATATCCTTTTCCCATAAGGAAATTCGTCATTCTAAACTTCCATGCCTGGAAGTTGTTCTTGTCAAGCTTTTCAGTGACAATCTGTGAAAGAGAATCGGACGCCATTACAGAATACTGCAAGAAATTCTGTTACTGCAAAAAACACAGCTTCACCCTCACAAGGGAAAATCTGCAAAACTGGCGAAAGTGGTATTTGACCACACAGTCACTTCCTAGTGACGATTTTGCATAAACAGGAACCAAGGATGATTCTGAAACTCCCAATGTCTCTGCGCACAAGCATACGATGCAATTTCTACAGTAACTTTTCACCGACCTGTAGAACAGTGGCTGCACAGCATAAAACTGAGCCTTTTCCTGAGTGCGTGCAGAAAACTTCCGTCTGCAAAACAGGCCCCGAAATGGCCTCAAATCAAAAAAACAAGGTCGCCAAAGGCTAAAGCCCTCTCCCGCAGCATATACTGCCCTCTTGCTTCACCGCGAAGGGCGTCTCAACCTGAGACAATGCACTCCTGCAATTTCCGGCTGTGCTACCTGCAGAGATCTGCTCCCAAAACAGAAAATGAAAGCAACACTGCTCCTCTTACCAGACCACCGCGAGCTTGGCTTGCTTTCTTGAGCTCCTTACCACGAACAAGGCTCTGATACCATGTCAAGATTGTGGGAGAGAAGGAAGGAGTCTCGCTTGAAGCTTTCTTGCTTGCACAATGGGGGAAGACACACAAGGGTGGAGGCTGAAAACAGTTTTCCTCTTCTTAGTTGTGTAAGCCAAAAGAACTCTAGTACAAAGAAATAGAAGAACCCTCTATATGGGTCTCAAACCAAACTCAACTAACTAAGGTGGCATACTAACTGAGCCACGAACTAGAGTAGATAAGGATAGCTATCATGTAGCTATTATTCATGGGCGGTGTACCAACCGCGTCTGCAACTAACAAGTCGGTGACATAAATACACAACGGTCACCCTGGCGTATCACGAGTGGAGCTCGATATCTCAACAACAGTGACAGTAGTGAGCTGTGAAAAGACACTATAGTGGCTCTGGCGACTCTTCATATCAGACATACCTCTTGGGAGGTGCATCCACAACCTAAGAAGGATTATTGAGGGTTATTATCAGAGCATTTTAGTGAGGATATGATGTATTATTGATGGAGAGAGAGAGAGAGAGTCAAAGATAGTCAATTCTATCAAAATAGTGTAATTGTATATGAGAGATTGAGAGAGAGAACTATGAAGACATTGAAGATGAATAATATGTGATTGATTTCCATTCAAAGATGGTGTATTTCTTTGTGTTCTTTGTTCTATTGAAGAATTCTATGAAGATATTGAAGATTATGGTTGATTCTATCAAATCCGTGGGAGATATCTACTATGATGTTGCGTGAAGAATTGCTGTTTTCTTTGTTTTGATGATCAAAAGAATGAAATAAAAGCTTGCCAGTCACTAGGGTTCCTCTACTTGTATGTTGAACTATCTCTTTATTTACCAGAAACTACACACAAGCCATAAGATTACTAGCATCTATTGTAGTTGAAGAGCTTTGAGTGGTAGGCACTGGGATAGATGGAATAGGGTCAATCAAACCCTTGCCCTTGCCTTCTATTACTAGGGGTGGCATAATTTGTACCATACTTTGAAACTTTTCCTTGGGCCTTTTTCTTTGTGTGGGCGGGTCCATGATAGCCAACTCCTCCTCTTTGGAGGGTTGCTCCACTGACATGCAGAAGGCTATGGCTATGTACTCTTCTTCTCTCCTTCTAAGCTCCTCTGCCTCTTCATGTGCCTTCCTCTTTCTCTCTTCTTATGCCCTCTTGGATTCCCTTTGGGCCTTGAGGTAGTCTACTACTTTTTTCTTCCTTCTCTTTTCTTCCATCTTCCTTTGGGGGGTTTTCTTCTTGGCCCCTCAATGGCTAGACTATGTTTTGTGCTCTCCTTCTTTGTCTCACTAATGGTTCTCTTTTTGGACTATTCGTGCTCTTGATGGGGAGGTGATATGTTTGGTGTCTCATCAACTCCTTTGTCGCCTTGCACTTCTCCCAATGCCTCCTTGATATGGCCATCAAGACCCCACCAAATCTAATAGCTGAGGCCTTAGATGACGACTTCTTTTTTTACATTGGAGGTCGGGGATTCTTCACTTGCAGGTCTTCCACCTGTAGCTATTGCCTTTGTTAAAGTCTCCATTTTCTTCTTCACGAAGTTGTTCAAGTTAACTTTATCAAAATATTTGGCAACAATGCTTTCCAGCATCGGTACATTGATCCAATTTTAGGATTTTCCTGGACTTGAATTGGTTGTAGTCTCTCATCTCTACTTACCATACTTTGCTTGCTCTTCCTTTGAGAATGGAAACTTCCTAGTTTTCTCCTATCCTACCATTGTAGGTGCAT
Source organism: Lygodium microphyllum (assembly GCF_053477565.2). NCBI lineage: Eukaryota > Viridiplantae > Streptophyta > Polypodiopsida > Schizaeales > Lygodiaceae > Lygodium > Lygodium microphyllum. The sequence goes on along the minus strand of NC_141144.1, from coordinate 96,412,913 downwards.
TCATGAAGCCACCGCTCACCATTAGTGTTCTACATATAATTCTTTTTGCAAAAAGACATGTAGGAAATGGCAAAATGCTTATGGAAAATTAAAATGCTTAAGTACAGAAAGGGGAATTCTCTTTAAACAGTCTATGCATTCCTTTAAAAAATATGATACTTCCTCAATCATAAATTGATTTTTATCCATTCTTTTTCGCTTTTGGACCATGATTCAGGGTTAGGGTTTGTTTTTTGTTCCACACCTTATCGTCTCCTCCCTTGGAAAGGAGAAGAATCCTTCCTAGCATTAGAGGTTGAGAGTTAAGGCCACTCACCACATGCTCACGATGTTTTACTTTTGCATGAGCCAAGCATAGAAGTTCAAGTTGTACCCATGTGAGCATACTAGTGTACATCGACAGGTCAGATGCTTACATGGGTGAGCTAAGTGAGGACATCCATCAAGAAGTTAGTGGAGTCTATTTGGCTAGCAATGTGTAACTTGTCCTCCATCAACATGTGATCTAAATAGGTGTGGGTCATGATGTGCTCTGCAAGGGGTCAATTGCGAATGGTGGTCAACACCCTATAAGAGATTGGAGCTACATAAGTTGGGTCATACTCCAAGGTTTTGATGGCACATCTCGACTCAATGTTTGTCATGATTTGGTAGCCCTATAGCTTCCTTTGAAGTCTGATAGCATATGATTTTCATAGAAAAAAGGAGACATTGAGACATCAAGTTGTTGAATCAACTCTTCAATCTCCTAGTCTGTGGTAGAGACTATGCTTGTGTCATATGAGGTGATGAGTCATTGTTTGTGCAATTCCTCGTAGGAAATCTTGGTGACAATCAACTCCTTAGCTACTTGGGGAGCCTTAACAAATAGGAATTCCGATTCTTCCCAAGAGCAAGGGAGCGTACATACATCCATGGCTGAAGGATCTTCTAAAAGGCCTAGGTCTAGTCGATCATAGCTTTTAGCAAGTGTAGTAAATGTAGCATCCAAGTGTCGAAGGAAAGTAACCAAGTCATTCCCCATATTTTCAGCTATGTCCGAGGCCAAGGTAAGAATCGATCATCACTCATAAGAGGGTTTTAGGCCTACAGGAGGGTGAGGTTTGACTGTGCTAAACATGCCTGCAGCTAAGGTTGGCAATTTTGACTTCTTTTGAGGGAGTGGTGCAGCCACTTGTGCATTAAGCGTGGGTTGTGATATAGATGTTGTGCTGCTAGATGCTTATGAGGCCCTAGGGCACTAGTAGTGCTAGGCTGAGGTGGTTTGGAGGCATCCATGTGCAGTTTTGTTTGATAGACTAGTTGAAGCTCTTCAAGCATAGTGCGTTTGGGCTCGTCTTTGCATCTTGAGTTGTTTAGGGTTTCAGCTTCCAAGCTATCATGTGCACTTGTGTGGGAAAGCTCGAGGGTTGTGCTTGAGTTGTGCGCTTGGTAGTCTTGGCTTTGGATACCCATTTCTAGGTATTGCCCTCATAACAACCTTGCGCTTGCAATAAAGTCTTGGGGACCCAGCGTAGGTTGATTGTTCGTCGATGCCAATACTTTCTTCTCTGTTTTCTAGGTTTCGAGGATAAATTCCTAACCTTGTGAGGCTGTGTTTGGTTGCTTCTTGGTGGCAGTCCTTGATGCTTAGGTACCCATTTAAACTTGGGTTCATGGGCTTTGGCCTTCATCTCCGCGGTTTGTTGGCATTGAGGCTTGGTGAGTTGTGACCCCTCTCCCTGGACCTGGGGATGGATTCCTTTATTGGTGGCTTTATGGGCTTTGATGGAGCCATATTGCCCTTGTTGAAAGCTCTCATGATGTATACATTGCCGATGGCAGGATGAATACACTGTGACTCATAGTTGATGATGCAATGGGCTTGTTTTTTTAAAGGCACATTCCTAGTAGCGATTCCTTATGGCACCTTTTGTGTTCAATAACACATAAAAGATTATGGGTATGCTCTTAGAATCAATAGAGGTTACAACTTTTCACTTTCCCAAAAGTGTATATGATTGGGCCCAAAAGGGCTACGTTTAGCGCTCGTGGGCCCGCTGTAGTTGTGGTTGATTGATTTGAGCCCAATGATGGTGAATTAAGATATTAACATTGGCTCCTTCATCAATCAATGCACGGAAAGTATTTGTTCGTTGGGTGGTGATTGCTATGCGAAGGCAAGCAAGTTCCACTGCTGCTTCATCCTCACCTTCTATTTTCGTAATTGTGGAAACTCGGACTTTCATAGGGACTCTAGCATGGGAGGCTTATGTAGTGGATGTGTGAGGGGGTAGTACTTCTTTATGTAGATACCATTGAAGAAGCCTACACCCTCTCTATTGAGGGTCTTAAGCTCCACATTGTTGGTTAGGATAATGGTATGAACTCCAAAAGGCCCTAAACTTCATCTTCTACTTGTGGCCTTTGATTGATTATAACAGTACGAGGTCACCCTGATCAAAGTCTCGCTGCTTGACATGCTTGTCAAACTAGCTCTCACATCATGCCTTTTTGCAAATCAGTGCATGGGTAGCTAGAAGTCGAGTCTCTGAAGTAGGCATTCTAACTCAACTAGGCTTTTTGTGCATGCCTCCTTCCCATCCATCGCTCTTGAATGGCTACTATTAGGCTAGGGACAAGGCTAGGGACAAAGAATTCCACTAGTAAAATGGCTTTAGTTCCATAGGTCAACATAATGGGACTCTATTGTAAACCATTTTATAGGCTGCTCCATAGGCCCTTAAGGCTACCATCAACTTGTTGTCCAGTTGCTGTGCAACACAGAGACTACTTTGGTTAGGACATTCACTAAGATCTTATTTGTAGATTTTTCCTGGTTATTTGTATTGAGATATTTGTAATCACACCTACTTCAGTCCCTTTGTGAGAAGTAGTGAGGGCTTAGGACCAGAATCCCATATGCACAGTAGGAGAAAGTACCACCACTCAAATCCTATAAAGCATTGTACTTGCACTCTTTTTATAAGCAATGATAGTACTCTTTTCTTTCCAATAAAGAGTCATGTCACTGTCAATACAAAAGATTGTGTTTATGAGTCCAAGTCTCAATCTTGGAACCTAATTCACTTGTGTAACAATTTGTCCTTGTCAGGGTCAATGTCTTCATGAGTTTCCTTTTTCTCTTTCAACCTCCATAGCTCCTGCATATGCCATGTGTATGTCCCACAGGCCATAGACTGAGGTTATGGCAGCAACTAACAATAGTGACAATGCTGAGCTCCAAGTTGAACATGGCACTACTCCTCCACCTTCATTATACTCCCATCTAGCTCAGCTTGATCTCAGTCCAGCTCAAGACAAGTCCAAGACCTCATCTCCCACTCCTTTTTCTCCACTTGACCTTGAGGCAGCCATAGCCAGCAGTACCTTGCCTGCTGGAAGCTCTCATAACTTCCTCTATTGGCCAAATCTTACCAAGCTTCCTTCTGGACAAGTGTTCCCCCGCTACTAATGGTTCTCTATATCACATAAGATCCTGACATTGCCCTACCTGGAGCTCAGCATTGTCACTTTTGTCAGTTTTTGCTACCATAACCTTAGTCTGTGGCTTGCAGGACATACCCACCTTGGAGGAGGAAAAATTCATAGATAATGATATTTATAAATAGTCCTTGAACACACGTGATGCACAGGATATACATATAGTAACTTCCCTGAGTGATGGTTGCGTGCAACTACCTAATGCTCCTTGGGTTATCTCCATTAAAAAAGAGCACATTGTGAAGCAAATTATTAGGTCTATCCAATCCCAATGGGTATGATACATTCCTTTCGATCCGTTTTTTCTAAAGATGACCAACTATCACGGCTAAAACCCCATGATTAGCATAACATATGTCAGGTTTATACTGGTCTTGATTGTAAGTGGCCTACGTATTTCGCTATTTAGTATCTAGTTGTGTTTATAATGCGTCTTCATTTGTGGCCATTTGTACTACGGATCGCGATCGCGGGATGCCTCACTCCAAAAATAAGTAGGATGATTTACATGTTTTTGAATTTAGTGCAATGGATCTCATAAAAAGAGATTAAGAAATCCTCTATTGAATCCACAAGGTGGGGAGTAATAGAGCTGGTTTGTCTCTTTGAGAAGTATATGCCCACCAACATGCTCACGATAGAAACGCACCTCCTGGTACATCTCATAGATAAAGTGGAGATTGCGGGACTTGTCCATATACCATGGATATTCTTTTTGGAATGCTCTATGAAAACCTTGGAAGGATTTTTTCGACACCAAGCTCGGCCAGAAGGTTGTGGCTAGTGTCAGAGGTATTAGTACATATTTCACAATGACTACCAATTGTGGATTCAGACAATAGTATGCTATGGCCATCGTTAAAGGATGATGATACACTGATTAGAAATGGGGTAGAGGAAAGGATGGATGTGTAATGGAGGAGAAAGTGAATCGTTCCACCGGTTTGGAGACTCGATATGCAAAGAGATATGGTCTCACTATATTGATCAATAGATTGTATGCATGTGGCAGCTCAGTAAGTCAATCATATTTCTTATCCGTACTTACTATTTTTCTAAAATGCATTATGTATGGTGGACTAATGTGTAGTTGTTCATTTTGTAGTCTATTCAATGTTCCTTTGCATCGAGACGGAGCTTTCGAATGGCGAGGATCTATAGGTTATGCTTGGATTCATGGAGCACACATCCTCTTCTTTTTGGTTATGTGATTTATGCATGCATCTTCTATGTACTATCATGCACTATATTGGTTTCATCCATTGTACTTATTCTATTAGCATCACTATTAGCATCATAACTTTACTACACGTGTTGCTATTAGCATCGCAATACATGTGGAAAACGGTCACTATATGCGTCAGTATTTGTGTCGCAAAACCGAAAAAAATTGTGGCACAAAAACCAATGCCATATAGTGAAAATTTTATGGAGATGCTGATACTGACACATTTAGTCACAACATGGGCAATTTTTTAAATGAACATTTTTGTCCCTTTGAACGTCAGTATGAGGCTTGCATCTTGTAGTGTCCTTTCAACTTGCCGAGTGACCAAGTGAAGACGTCCATGTACTCTCATAGGCGAGCAATGAGACTCGCTTCTTCCTACTCATTCAAGTCGTCTCGACCATAAAGACAGGTTGGGGCATCTGCCCTTCCTTAGCCAAATCAACCTCTTTCATTGTGATAGGTCCTTCTATAGGTTCACTTGCTTACCCTTGTCTTTTGGTCCCTAGCAAGATCACTATCCTATCACCTCTCTTAAACTTTGTGAATCGTTTCAATAAGTCTTGCGATTTTTTTTGTTCTCTAGCTTTCGACTCCCTAGGCTATCTCTTCCTTCCGTCCTTCAACCTTTAATGCCTTAGGTTGACTGATAGGTCTCCCTTGGTGCATTTTGTATTAGCAGGTCGAGATATCTCAAGGTTGCTATTTAAGCTCACTTCTAATTCAGAATCAAACTCTCCATTTTCAGTGCTAGAAGAGGGAGTCTCTCTTGGTGTGGTTGTAGCTCTAACAGTGATTCTATTCTCAATAGACACACGGCAAGTGGCTGAACTAGCCTTCCTTGCTTATAGTCTATCACCCTTAAATGGTCTAGCAAAGTGTGATCACATTTGATTTTGAGAACTTCTCTTGCAATTCTAAATGTATTGGCACTCTCTGCGGCTTTAAGTCTACTCTAATCTACTCAACATGTGTTGTATTCTATTGTGTCGGTCTCCTCTTTGCTATCTTGGTTCATAGAATAGCAGTCTTCATACTCATCATCTGAAGTGTCATCATCCAACTGCTTGTCATCTCCTAAGCCTTGATGCTCCATTTCTTTCTCATCACTGACTAGGGCCCAATGGTACATCAAGTTCAAATCATGCACCTTCGTCAACCTCCACTTGGGTTCTCCAAGAGATCCTTAAGGTGTTTGAGGTTAGCAGTTGGGTCTAGTTAGCTCATCCATCAAATGCTCCAAGATTTCCTAGAGCTCTTGCATGTTGTTCAGAACATGGAGTGCAATTGGGGTGGGCTATTCACAAGGGCTTTTGGGCATCATGAATAGTGGTATTGAGGGTTTGTTGTTGGGCTCACCGATTGCGGTAGCAGCTTGTTTGTATTCCTCATTGTCCAAGAATGGCAAATCCATCATGACTAGCATGTGCATATAATTGCACTCATCCCTCAAGGAAGGGGATATAGCATAAGGTTTTCTAACTTGAGTATCACCCTTTAGTAGAGTTGAGATGGTGTTGAGGTTGACTGGAGTAGTACTCCAAGTGTCCATTTCTACCCTTACTACTTCCATTTGATTGCCTAAGAAGATCAGAGCATTGCCCCTGTCTTCTATGACTCATGCATTCCACATCCAGGGTTGTCCTAGCAAGATATTGTAGTCGAATCTCTTCATGATGATGAACTCTACTGAGAATTAGAATCTTGTGATCTTCAATGACCAATTTTTTAGTACTCTAAATGGTTTAACCTTCATCCGATTGACCATTTTGATGTTAAACCTAGCGTTTTGAATAGGTGCGTCACCCGAGGCTTAGAGCACTGCGTGGCTAAGCACACTAACTTTTACCCCCGTGTCTACGATTCCTCCCCTTATAATGTCTCCTATTGCTAGGACTATTGGCAAAGCTCGATGCATCTCCGTGCCTTCCCAGAAAGTGTTGACATGTAAGGTCCTGGGCATTGAGTGCAACGTCAAGCTCGGTATCTACATCACTATGTTGTAGTCATGCAATTCAACTACCGCTTGCTAGAGTAGTCCTTCCACCCACTATTTCAAGTCTTGCCACAAGGTCGAATGTTGCCTAGCAGGTCTCTTAAGGTCAAAGTTACTGGGGTGGTTACTAGAATCATAAGAAGATTGCTAGTTGCTTGCTTATCTCCTGATTCTGTGCTCCTTGAGCAATGGCCTTGGCTAGCTTGCTGGCCTATGGCATTCAAGCTCTATCTATTTGTCACTGCTTGAGGTGCAGTGGCATCTCTCAACTTTAGTCGTGTAGGTGAAACCGTTGAGCTCACACTAGAGAGATCATTGATTTCATCCTCCAAGACCGGCTTAAGTGTTCATGGGCTTCTCTCATCCACTCCTTGACTTTATCTATAGACTCAAGTTGGCACTTCTGATTGGGGTACTCCCTGATCTTAGCACTTCCTTTTTCCATAGTCTTCAGTGTGGATGTTCCTACCTCTACATCCGTGACTTTCTTTCCATGTAGATAGTGTCGTGGTGCTCTCAGTTTTAAGTGCGACCTTTGCTTCCATTCTCTTCTTCCTTCACATATGGCTCTTCTTTCCTATTGAGGATATGTCTATGTTGCTAGCTCCTGGCAGTGACATGCCAGCTCGCTTCATCTATGCTTGGGTCATAACATGCAAGATAATTAGTGTAGCCTCTTTGTCAAGTGTTTCAACTCCAAACAACACTAATGGTACTGACGACATGATCGCCGAACTAGAGGATGGTTTTCATCTAGGCAACTGGAAAATAGGTGGGTGATTCCACACTCTGCACATTTGAGGTCAGCCTTTTCTCAGTTGGCTTGCTCCCTCTTGGGGGAATGTGAGAAAATGTGCCCTGGGTGACTACAAGTCCCAGCTCTTGGGTCTGTCCTCCTTCCTAGGCTCCTACCTCTACCTTTATGTAACACCATCATCAGCACTAGTCGATAGTCTATAAGGATCAAATTTCCCCTCTTCATCGTATGAGATATAAGGGTTCACATATGCCTCTTTGTCATTTGACTCCTCCACATAGTGGACTGGAGCATCTCCTTGGTGGGTGGGTTACGAAAGGTCTAGGTGGCCTATATATGTCTATGGGGTTCATTTCCATCCCTAGGGATGGCTGGTTTTATGTCATTAGGTACCAAAAGAGCCAATGGGACCCCCTCCCAAAGAAATTTGGTATGGCTAGTTGTAAGGCTGCGAGTATGAAAGTCTATAGTACATGGCATCAGGATTAAACCTATTGCAATTTTGGCACAAGGTTGTGACCAAGGGTCTTGACACACTACTGGGGGTTCGTTTCCGCCACAATGCACACATTGGACATATGGGCGTATAGGTCTCCTTATCATTTCTTGCAGTCTAGCTAGCTCCCTTTCATTTATGCCAGCTCTTGACTTTGATCAGCGCTTTTGTCTTTATCTTGGACGCTTGGGACTTACCATTCACTAGATGTTGTTGCCCTTTCTAAACATCTAGGTTAGCTTCGTCTTGATTAGATATCTTAGAACTTCTCTCCTTGAGCTAGTCGTCCACCTGTATGGCCTCTTCAAAGACCCTAGCTAGTGCATCTCTCTGCAAGCTTGAGTTTCTTTGCCAATGCCTTGTAGAGTTCCTCACTTCATATTCCATTTGATAAAGATTGTGGAATGCTCTATTGGTGGGTTATTCATTAGTTGGGATCCTCTTATAGATACTCCGTGATTGGGTAACATAGTCCCAAATGTCCTCTTTGTCCTTCTTCTTGACATTCATTAGCCGCCGCTGATGAACTATGAGATTGTCAGAGTACCCAACCTCAAGCTTCTTTGTGATTGCAAGATTATTTAATTGACTCTTAAAGCCCTAGGTGACTCCTAATATTTCAAGCAATGAGGTTGCTAAGGTTGCCATGCTCCACTCTACTCATGTATTGTCAATGAGCCGCTTTCTAAGAAGCTTGCTCTCAGCGTTAAGTCTCCCTCTAGAGTGCACGCACACACATACACACACGCACACTCTCTCTCTATGTTAGGCCTTATTCCATTCCTATTCGTTAGAGCTATCATGCGCTGGACTTCTTGTATCTCTATGTCCTACTGCAATTTCCTAGCGTGTTGCTTGTGGTTGTAGGCTACGATGCTTTGCAGCACCTTAGGTGCTAATTTTCTCTCCTCCTTGATGTCTATGATGATTTCCTCTAATGGCCTACCATGGTAGTCTATCCGGGTTTGGAGATTGTATTTAGTCACCATTTCTTGGATTTCAATTGGGAAATCCCCCAAGTCAAGCTCATCGCTTCAGTGAGTCACATTGGTTCTTGCCATGTTTGTGGCCTCTTACTCCACCAAGTTGTTTTTGTGGTTGATCGAGTCAGGTAATGTTACGTCTCCAATGGTGTCGATCCTTCTATGTGTCTAGATTTTCTGTTCGATCTCTCTCACTTGGTCCTACAAATTAGGACTCTTAATAGCCCATCTAAGTCTGAGAGTCATCTCCTATTGGTGGGTTCATTTTTGCTTAGTATGTTTGGGTGTGTTTCTTTCTTTATTACAAGCAACCCTCAACTTATGTATACTCCGAGCGTGTGAAGTGTTTTTATAAGTGCACTGTGTAAAATTAGGCTTTCATTTTTTTAAGTGTACTTCAATTGTTGAAAACACTGTGGGGTGTGAATGCAGGATTACAAATGCAACTCTCTCACTCTCTTGTACGTTCTCAGCCATTTTTTGGCTAGGCATGCCTCTAGGCTTAGTTTCTTGCCGCTCTTAGGGGTCTCTAGGGTCTCTACTTCATCTTTTAGATCGGTGGTCAAATCATAATTGGGGCCTACGGGTTGATTTGTGACTCTATGCAGGTTGGACAGCTAGTGAGTCAGCTAGCGTTGCTTCTAGGTCTATAGGTCCCACTATGTGTATTGAGGAGGCTCCACGAGCCATCTGATGCATCTAGAAGGCTATCGAAAGGTTTCGTGTTATAGATGGTGCTTTGTTTCACCCGGGATACGCTAGATTGATCAATTTTCACCATCAACCTTTCATCTGATCTGAGAGGGTACAATTCTCAGTGTGTTCGATTCCTAGAATAAGACATCCAAGCGTGGATGATCCGATTTTGGACATCCGATTTTCATGAGTCTGAGTGTCTGATGGGCTAATGTTGACGGGCATTGCATATGCGAGGTAGTTAAGGACGCAATATGCGACATTTTTGCATTGCTTATATAATATATTATGCATCGCATATGCAATAGTGAGCGTCGTTTAAGTGACTAAAAAAAGGCATTGCTTAAGTGACACTCTAAAATGTTTTTTTTTTAAATGTACATAGCACTTGTCACTCCCTCTCACACACATACCTGCCCTCACACACACACACACACACACACACACACACACACACACACACATTTGGTCTCTCTTTCTCTTCTACGCACACACTTGCTCTCTCTCTCTCTCTCTCTCTCTCACATACTTGCTCTCTCACTCTCTGTCACCCTTACGCACACATACACTTATTCTCTCACTCTCTCTATCTCTCACTTACACACCACACACACACACACTCTCTCTCTCTCTCTCTCTCTCTCTCTCTCTCTCTCTCGCTCACATACTTGCTCTCTCACTCTCTGTCACCCTTACGCACACATACACTTATTCTCTCACTCTCTCTATCTCTAGCTTACACACACACACACACACACACTCTCTCTCTCTCTCTCTTTCTCTCTCATGTGCACGCAAACACAGCATTGAGTATAAATTGAATGCATGTTTGCATAAATAAAGATCAACTATTGAGACATGTAATAAATTGAACTATTAAAAAATACTTGAAAAAATATCTAAAAGTAATAGAATGGATACTCACAAAAGGGTGTGCCGGAGAAAGCCTTGGGCTTTGTACCCCTCAGAAGTCATTTGAATCTCTATTGCTGCCATCAGGGGACGACCATAATCTTTGGTCTGTTCAAAAATAGATCCAAAACTAGATTATTTTGGTTATTTTTCTTTATTCTATGCTTCTAGTTACATAAAAAATAAAAACCTATGGCATGTACTTACAAAAGTGGCAACAAAACCATCTCTCCCCATGGGACCTAGGTGAGACGTATGTCTGCTCGAGACTGTGACTGACGTTGCTACCTCCTGTATTAGTTCATTGAAATCAAAGGACAAATTATATTATATAATTTTAACTCTATAGGAATTTTGAAGTAAAAATACTTCAATAAAGTGATTAAAAAACGTGCTCTCTATTGTAGAAATGTCACTCATAAATGGTACTCCCGATGGAAGCAAATCTACAACTCCTCGAGAAATCTAGCAAGCCTCTTGTTGTTGGGATCATGTGCATACCTCTTGGCTGTGTTTAAAAAAAGAGTGTCAATATACTATTGTGATTTTATATTTCTCACACTAGCGCACACACTCTATTTGTGAGTCAATGAATAAAAAAGATAAGTAGCAAGTTTAATCCCTTTTATTTTTATTTATACAAATTTAGATTCCTCTCGTATACCATCACCTTCACATTACAATTGTGATGGTGGTGCAGCATTCGTAATTTCAGAGAGTGCTCCTTCACGTGAATCAAAGTCTTCATCTTATTATGAGGAGAAGCGAATTCTATGTTGGTGTGATAGATGTCAAGGCTTGTATCGGAGGCCATGATGCGAGTGTCGTTCCCATGAGTCAAAATATAGTGTTTTTGTTCATGCACCAGTGCGAGCACAACAACATCGGCCTATGGTTAGTGTTCTTTACATCCTATTTACATTATTTTGATTTTTGTTGAAGGTACATATTAGTAATCATCACATTATACATGTAGGGATATGCAACTTCATTGATGGTGAAGATGACATCTATGGCTGAGATGCTCAACATTCTTGTACACGGCTTGGTCAGGCAATCCAACAGATGCACTCCAGCTTGATATCTTGTGACGACATCCCCTACCTCTTTGCCTTAATTGCAAGACGTCTTGCAATTATGCATTGCCTAATCATCTACGATCTCTTGTGCAAGCGTACAATCATAGGCTCTACGGAGGATGGCAAGGAGGATCACTTCCTAGAGATGGAGAGACTTTTAGCTTTTGCAACACTCAGTACATGATAGCTCCTTCTAGTATTCCAGATGGAGGACGTGGCCTCTTCATTGTATAAGACCTACAAGTTCCACCCAGTTCAAAGGTGACACTTATGTGCTTTTGCGGACCCATATAGGGATGGAGTCCATGGCACCAACTAGTGTGGTATAATTTGAGCATGAGCACTTATGGTATTTGCCTCAATGCATCCTCTCTTTTAGATAGAGGCATCACTCATGATCAAGGATAGATACTTTATGTAGATGGGAGACCATAGACACAAGGAAACATAGTAGGTCTAATTAATAACAGTCGAGGAAGAAGCGCAAGAATCAATTGCACATTTATGGAATGTGAAAATGGTCATGAACTAGGATACATGAGTAGAGATGTTCCAAGATATATTCTTGTCAATGACATTACATCATTGCGTGCTGGTGATGAATTTTTGGCAAACAATGGTGTTCGTAGACCTGCAAGAGCATCTCCACCTTTGGATTGAAGTTTAGATGATTTACTTCTCTTAGGATGGTCCTTTTCCTTGGATCATCCCTTTCTATATATATACTCGTTCCCTAAGATGCATGAATACAACATCACTTTTCCTTGGATGCAAAAGCTAGTCTATCAAGCATGAGCACTTTGTTGTATTCAATTTTTTCTAAAGTAATATAATCAGCTACACTTTATTTGCAAAAAAAAAGTATACTCGTTTAACTCTCTATATATGAAAGCATGAATTGTGTTCTTTGTTTTTTCTAGCTTCCTCAATCTTTACATGTATATTTGATAATAACGAGATCCTTGTTTAATCAGATTGTCTCCTTCCTTAATGATGAATATAGAGAATGATGTGAAAGGTTCCAACTTATGATATAGAGAATTATGTGCGTCTACCCTCTCATGGAACCTCTCGAATGCCAAATGAGTACATGCGATCCTTCACAAGAGTGATCCAAAAAGTTATGACAATTTGAAGAAACTTTATGACACTGATTTTGGAAAAGCACATGAAGACTTCAACAACGATGATGACATAGATGAGTTTATTAATAATTGGTATGAAGAAGGTGAAGCAGGTGAGGATGAAAGATTTCTTAGAGCTAAAGCACTTCAAGAAATCTATGATGGCTCAAAATTGTCATGATTAAGTTCGACTTTACTTATCTTGAACCTTCAAACTCGTTATGCTTGGAGTAACACATCCATTTCAACACTATTAAAGTAAGCTACTTTTCTCATGTAAATGTTGAGTGTGTTATTATAAAGAAAAATCTAAGAGTTATGTTTGCTTGCAATGCTGCAGGCTATTGTCACAAAATTTTTTACCTACAAACAATGTCCGTCCTATGTCAAGAGATGAGGCAAAGAAGATGATCGCCAAGCTTGGATTGGACTACAACACAATTCATACATGTCCCAAAAATTGTATTTTATACAGAGATGAATACGATAATGAGGAGAGATGCCCAAAATGTGAAACATCACGTTACAAAGATGCAAGTGGAAAGATTCCTCGCAAGGTGCTTCAACATTTTCCATTGGCTCTCGGTATACAACATATATGTTGGACCCCAAAGTTAGCAAGACTTATGGATTGGGGAGCAAAGAACGTAAGTATAGATGGGATTATGTGAATTCCCTCAAACTGTCTTGCCTTCAAGCATATCAATGCAAAGTGGCCAGAATTTGAACAAGAGTCGTGACACATTAAGAAGGATGTTGGATTGGATGGTGTGAATCATTTCTCCATGTGTTCAAGTAAATGGTCCACTTGGCCAGTAGTTCTTGTGAACTACAACTTGTCACCATTTATTTGTTTTAAGAAAGAACACGTAATTTGTCCCTCGTAATATGAGGAAAACATCAATTCAGAGACCTTAACGTTTATTTGGCTCCTCTTATTGATGATCTCCTAGAGCTATGGAGAGGCATAGACGTGCTTGATGTGTCAAAACAAGATGATAAAAGAAGGTTTCAAGTTCATGGAATTCTAGCATGGACTATATACGACTTTCCTGGCTATGGATTTTGTTTAGGTATTGGATTGTGATTTCAGTAGTACATGCAGAAGTATTTTCATTTCAATTTAATATTTCATGCTCATGCTAAATGTTTCACCGATAATGTCTATAGATTGGTACAAAAAGTGGATGGAAGGACCTATCATCAATCCACAGTCAGAGCTTGCAAGAAATGAAGACGATGAATGCGGTTGAGGACAAAGTTCTCTGGCTCTCTCTATCTCTATATGGTTTCGTCTAGAGTATTGGAAGGATGTGAAGATTTTTCATCTTCTTGATCCTATGCATATATTTAAAAATTTAGGACACTCTTTATGGAGACATCTCATAGGTTTCAAGGATGTGGAGCAAGCTAGAAACGACGTAAATGAGAAAATTTGCAAGTGTGCTCTATGGCCTCAAGTCAATGAAGAGACAGGAAGAAAAGAGTATGCACATGCACCATGGGTGTTAACCCCCAGAGATATTTCAATGATCAATCGGTAAATTTGGTCTATTCAAACACCCATAGGATATAGTGAATCAATTCAAAACATATTTACTGTGGATGACACAAGTCTTTCCAACTTGAAAACACATGATTGACATAATTTCATCAAGGTAACTCTTACTTTTTTTGGTCCGCATCTCGTTGTTGTCCAATTTCACTTGTTGAAATAGCAAAAAAGGGGCCAGCATTGTGGACTATGCAATGGGCTTGCCAGCATTGTTAATCCTTGAAATTAAGCATTTTGAGATATCTTATAAGACAATTGGTATAGTAGCCGACCATGCTATCCTAAAGTTCACTCTAACATGTGTTCAGAGAAAATAAAAATGCACACAACTACACACATTCCCACATTATGAATTTCTAGAGCAAACATCACATATTTATAGTGATGTAGTACGAGATGGCTTAAGCCAACTAGACCAACATGAACCACTGATGTCATTAGATCTCTAGCGAAGGTTTTACATGATGCACCTTCAGAGGCATTCCCATGTAAGATGGGATCTATAGCAATATATAGATGTAGTTCCCCTCAAAATGCTTAGTATGATGATGAGTGCAGACAACAAACTAGGACCTATCTACATAGGGTTATTACACTAGAGATATGCATAGACAAACATGCAAGGAATATATTTCGTTGTCTTGTGTGGAAAAAGAAGAGAGATTATTTAGTCAAACTAAAGTCAATAGAGATGTATCAACTCTTTTTTAGCAAAGACAACAAGAAGGCATGGAGGAAATCTCATGGGAGACAATCCCCAATTTAGTTAACATCACCTATGGTATGGCATGAACATGCTAGGGCACTCTATGATGTTTCATCACAAGAGCACATACCCTATACATCAAACTCTAGGCCAACACAATGTGGTTTCTTTACAGAAAAGATGGTGAGATATGCCATTTGGAGGTTGAAAAATGGGAGAGCACATGATCAAGATGGCCTTGTGGTGGCAGATCATTTTGCACATGCATGTTATGCATTGGCCCCTATCTTGGTGAATCTCTTCAATACAGCCATATGTGAGGGGTTTCTAGTAAGTTGTTGTGCCCACACAATAGTGCCAATTTTTAAGAGTGGAGATCCATCGGTCACTAACAACTACCATACCTTTATGATTGGCCATATGCTAGCAAAGACCTATTGTGGAACATGAATTGAGTTGGTGGGCTGAAACAAAGAAAATACTCTCTATAGGACAAGCTGGCTTCTGCCGAGATATAACACGCTAGACCATATATTCACAATAAGGGCCTTGATTGAGGAGGGATGATCACAGAGACCAAAAAATCTATTGTTGCTTTGTGTATTTTTGCAAGGCTTTTGATATTGTACCACGTCTAAGACTCATGAAAAGTTTGCGAGCCACTGGGGTCCCAGAGGATATGCAGGTGTATATATATGCATTGTATGAAACTGTACCATGGAGAGTAGGAGTGCATGGAGGTAGAACATACTCAGTGTCTAGCATCATTGGTGTAAAGAAAGATTGTCCCCTCTCTCCTTTGCTCTTTGTACTGTACATTGATGAAATTTTTTATTACATACAAAGATGCGGTGCTATGGGAGCCAGTCTAGGGTACTGATACCAATTTTGTTATATATGGTGCGCATCTCAAATTCACCCAAGGGACTACAATGACATCTAGATGCATTGCATGTGTTCTGTGAATATAAAGGTTTCAAGGTTAATATTGGAAAGACTAAAATTATGGTCTTTAACACCTCAACACCTTGGGTGACACATTCAGAGCATCACTTTATGTATGATGGTCAGCCTATGGAAATGGTTAGACAATATGTATACCTTGGGGTCACTTTCAAAGGGCCACAATTTTCATGGAAGGAAACTTCAGAGGCTAGGCTTTCACGGGTGTATGCACATTTGGGTATCCTAGAGCGACAATATGCACACACATACAATTTCAAGAGCCTTGTACGAAATTGTGGCTTTTTGACACTTTAGTTTTGCCCACACTACTCTATGGGACAGCCATTTGGGGCCCAAGCCTTTATCATACTAGAGAGATGCCACTTATGGATTGTGATGGATGGGAAGCATAACATTATGATGGTTGGGAATGTATGGAAAGACTCTTGGTTATGATGATAGCACGCATGCTCCACGTATGATAAGGAAAAAAGCCTCGGTACCACAAGAGATTGTCCGAGCAGAATTGGGCGCCACACCCATGGTAGTTGAGGCATTATTCCAAGCAATTACTTTCCTTCAGAGGATATGGTAGCTCCCTAAAGATCGATACCTTAGACTATCCCTATATTCTTCAAGACATCTTGCAACAGAGGGAGATAGAGAGTGTTGGTATGCACATATGAGCACGTGGCTAAACTTACATGGCACGAGTACATTTAGATTTCCGTCGTTCGATTACAGCCTTGATTGCCCTACTTTGAGCCTCAGTCGTGCAGAGCTAAATAGTGTGATCAGAGCAAATATCACTAAAGTGGAGACTGGAAGGACTTGGTCTAAGCCCCCTTTTCCATTAGGCACAAAAAGGGCACAATACCAATGCCACTTCTTGCAACTCTCTCATGATGGTTTCATAGCGAGGCCAAGATACATGGATGCTCAAGTCTCCCATGGACTTTGAGTTGCTATTGGTTAGATCTGCACCTCATCACATCAGCTTCCGATTGAGACAAGTCGATGGAGCCATATTGCAATAACCAATGAGAGGATGAGCCAACTTTGTGGATGGGAGCCAAAAACGGAGGACCACTACATCTGTAGATGTACTGTATACTATGATATAAGGCTGCTATCATTGCCTCTTTTAGGAGGGCTTTGGCCCACTAAGACGGGTGATGGACTATGAGGACCGGTCTTTTCTTATTGGAGCTCAAACTGTGGGGACTAGTATTGTTACGGGATAGGAGGTGACCCCACCCTCATCCACCCCCCAAAGAGAAATTATAGACTTTTTCAGTGTAGCTCACCCCCTATCTGCTGCCACCACAAACACTACATCTCCTACTGATAGGAGTCATCGAGGGACATCATCAGGCGGCATCAGAGTTGACAGAGCTACAACATTACATAGAGCACAACACCCTAGAGTACCTACTCAGTGATATATGCATATCCATATGCATCACATTCACATCACGATTGCTCGTCACATATGTAGATTGGCACGTTGACATAGTCAGAGGTAGCTTCTTGCAAAGTCTTGGTGGCTTCCATAGACTGAGGAGGAGATACTTTATACTCTTTTAATTTTTGTAAACCTAGTTTTTTTGACTTTTTTTCAGCTTTTTCAATTCTCCATACTTCTCATACCTCTCATCCCAATCCACCATGTAGACCTACACATTTATCTCCATCTCTTACTCTCCGATGAGAGATTATGATAACAGTTGTATTGGTTATGGTCTTATAGGCCATTCTAGCCTTTCAAAGATGTTAATTGATCTTATCATAACTCATCTCATCTCTTCTCTCTCTGTCTCTGTCTCTATCTCTGTCTCACTATCTTTGTCTCTCTATCTCTCTCTTTCTCTTTAATTGGTATGTGGTGATGGGTCCTAGGGTATTCGACCATAGTATGTTGCAATGTTCTTGTGAGAAGACACTTACTTGGAATGTCGCTGAGGTGCTCGTCAGGCGACCGCTTGATGTATTCGAGGTGATGCTCGTTGGATGCAAGGTGTGGCCGTAGCAAGAAGATGTCTCTCTCTCTCTCTCAATGTGTGTGTTGAGGGGGGCAAGGGGAGGGGAGTGTACCCCCTCTCTCTCTCTCAATGTATGTCTGTGTGTGTGTGGGGTGGAGGGAGGAGGCACAGGAAAGAGTATGTGGGTGGGTATGTGTGTGAGTCTGTGTGTGTGGGGGAGGGGGAAGGGGGTAGGGCAAGGGCTTTCTTTCACTCACTCACACACACACACACACTCTCTCTCTCAATACATGTTCACTCTCTCTCCCTCTCTGTCTCATAAGCTGGAAAATGACATCGATCGCCCGCGAAGAAATTTAAATTTATAGAGTATCGCTTAAGCAACGCCATCGCTTAATCAATGGCATCCATATTGCAAATGATTCTTAACATGTCGCAATTATGCGTCACTTAAGAGACTTCATTTGCGACATAAAATCATGTCACTTATATGAAACTTTGAAAGCAACACACACCAAAATTTAAATTTTAAAAAATGGGCTTCGCATAAGTGAGATGAAACCCTACTTTGACATTTGATTTGAAGCATGCAAGTGCTCAAGCTTGAATTTGTTGGTCCCCCGACAACGGAACTAAAATGTTGTGAGAGTTCATGCTCAACCACCAAGACTCATGGACTGCTTATTATTCAAGCGTTTCAAGCAAGCTCTTAAGGCTATCTCTTACCTAGCCGACGCACCTCCGATCGCACGGCTGTAGTGAGCTTACCTTGATGCCCGAATGAGTGGCCTCCTCCCACAAGCACTTTGATAGCTCTAGGATCCTAGTTGTAAGCTCAAGCACCCTCAAGCCTCCTCCTTTGATCTTCATCCTCCATAGTCATGCACGGGATAAGAGAAGAGAAGAGAAGAAAAGAAGAGAGGAGAAGAGGGAGAGCTTCTCCACCATAGTCCTTCACCCTCACACACTCACTAACTCACACTCTCACAATCCATCTCTCAAGCACAAGCACACACAAGAAAGAAGAAGAGAAGAAGGGAGGAAGAAGGAGCCACTTTAGCCACACACCAAAGAATGAGCTCCTCATTCACTTTTTGAGTTTATATACAAACCCTAAATCCCTTGGGTACCGATCCCCTTTTTTACATGATCGAGCATCTTGTCAAGGTTCTCTTTCCCTATTCCCTTATAATTTCCTTATCCCTTTACCTATGCTCATCTAAATTCTACTATTTGCATAGGAGGGAGCCTGGTGCTCTTTTACTAAATTTTGGTGACGTCTTTGCATTTTAAAATGTGCCTTTAGCTTTGACTTGACATTTTGCACTTTTTTCCTTTCCTCTCTTATTCGTTTTTCGGGCTGCCTTTTTCCACATTATTCCATGTTTTTGAATTTTATTTTCTCCATCTCGCATGCGGGTTAAAAAATTTGCAAAGTAGAAGATTATAGTGTTGTTTGACCGCCTCCCTATGCGAAGGGCATTGTCTCTTGCACTACACTGATCGCGTTGGATATGCTAAGACAACGTAGGTTGACAATCAATTTAATTTGGTTCCTTCTAGTTGTAGCTCAACTCCACATGAATCAATCAATGATGATCAAATACTAGACATACAATGGGATGGTCAGGAGTACTACATCACGATTAGCTTGTAGTGGCCGATAGATCAATGGTCTCCTCCTTGCAACGCTACTTGTAGCATCCCTAAATCATGTTCCTTTACCATTGTGATGGACAACCCTCTCCATTTAGATAGGTCTCGACATCTAGATATTATAGATCAAGATAACTTATAGTAATGTCAGCTCAATCCACTATCCCTCGATACCTTGTTGGAGTCTTGGAAATCTATAAAAGCTCATGACTAGATTGCTATGGGAGCTTGCTTTGATGCCTTCCCCACTTGTACCAACCAACTGCAAAATGTGGCATTAATTTAGATCCCTTTAAAACGTTGGTGCATTCATAATCTCGATTGAGATCACATTAATGTTTAGTACATGAATTATTCTCCATGAATCTGTATAGTAATCAAGTTGGACCATGGTTTCGGAGGGAGAGCATTGGAGTACTTATAGCAAATGCAGTTGAAAGACTTATTGCCTATTTCTATTACATTTCTTTCCTACTTGAAAGCATGTGCTATTATATGCTCTTAAGAAACAAGCGAAGAGATACCCTTCAAGTAGATGCAACAAGAAGCTATATCTTGATTATGTCTTGTTTGAATTATGGCTTCAAAGCTTGTGGTATTGTAAGAGCACTTGCAATAGACCAATGTCTACATTCTAAGATGATTAAAGAAGGCTAGGAAAAGGACTTGCACATTGGTGAACATTTACATAAGGTTAGTGGGAGCAAGAGTGTGAGCATGGCCTTTAGTAATGTTTCCATGTCCTAGACATCGCATCCATAAGGTAATACCTAAGATCCTCACAAAATTTAAGCTTTATAATTTAGTTTTAGCATTAATACTATAGAGGAATTGAATGTCTCCCACTTCAAGAAAAAGTAAAAAAGGCAACCTCAAATCTGAAAGTGAAAGATGGAGGGGTTCAAACTACATAGCCTTCATGCACTCTTAAATTTTTGGTAGACAAAAGGACCTCCATTGAGGTATCATGATGCATATAGATATCATCAAACATAAGGTTTCTTAAAAAGAACATCTATGTTGGTACTACCCAACTCTATATGTATGCCCAGTGTGGTGTACTCCCAAAAGGAAAAGAAGTGCTTGACAAGCTTCTAGTACCAAACATAGTCTCTTGGAGTGCCTTGATCATTGGATAGGAAAATCATGGACATGGTACTAAAGATTTGAGATGTTTTAGGCATATTTTAGAGGTGAGTGTCTACAAATATGATCACCTCTACTTACATTATCAAATCTTGTAGTAGAGAAAAGGTATAGAAGTTGGGGCTGATTCAATCACTTTTGCTTACATCTTGAAGGCATGGGGATGCATAGAAGCAACACACAAATAGTAATAAATACACATGATATAGTAGTTGTAGCATTTTATTATTAAATATTTTCACTTAAATTCATTTACTTTCAAAAGCACAAGAAGCGTTCGGTAAGCTTCCAGCTTCAAATCTAGCTGGCTTACTAGCGAGAACTTGGCTTACTAACCAAGCTAATACAGGCCAAAGTTGGAGGCTTTGATCATATTTTACACGTCTTTACAACTCACATTTCTCTTTGTTTAGAAGATTTGGCCCATAAAAAAGGTTGTGAAGTAAACTAGTTTTTCAAGTTGGAAACAGTTAGAATTATAGGGATAGGCCACTAATATTAATTGTTTTGCCTTAAAGATGCAACTACACATATGTATAAATTGAGGTTTTTTATTTTAGGTATGAATGACATGTATTGAGGACTGGTTATAGAGGACATGGATGAGACTTCTTAAAGCAAGAATTCATAGAAGTTTGAAAGTGTGAAGTTAAGCTCACCAATGTAGAGCCACATTCACTAATTTAGAAGTTTGATGTCCTAAATAAAGGACATAAATGAGCTCCTACATAGGAGACTTACAAAGAAGCGCACTAGAGAAAACCTTCATCTATTGTCCCAAATGAGATAGTTTTATGGGTTAAATTGTGTTCCTAATGTTTAATTATATTTTTGTAGAGAAGCCATGGCAATGTTTATGCCCCCTATGAAGCTTGGAAAGTTGGATGTTGAAGGTCATAGGTCCATGGGAAAGGGGGGATGATAGGAGAAAGAACTCTTGCTACTACTAACCATGTGTTGAATATTGGAGGAATTTTGGAGGACTAATTAATGGTGTTGGGATGCAATTGTAGAAGGCATAATATGGTTTTAGACCTAATATACTTGCATTTATAGTCAAAACCTTGTATTATCATGCTCTATCCCCTCTCATGGATGGGTGACACCTTGGTTGGCTATATACTTGCTCTTTTTGCTCCCAAGAAATGCATTTTTAGGTTTATTGGATGGACCCTAGTTTGTTCTTTGTTTGTCTTACTCTATTACTATTTTAATGCTTCTAGAAGAAAGATTACAAACCTTACAATCTTTATTGCTCTATTGATCAAGTCTTAGCTCTAAACTTGAAGCATAATAGATATCTCTCATACTAATTCTTAGTGACTCACCTCAGAGAAGTTACTATATGTTTATCCTGTACATCATTTGCATTCAAGGCCTATTATAAACATCCTTATCTGTGAATTTTTCCTCAATAAAAGATGACCCTTTTCTATTCGATCAGTAAATAACCCCTTTACATTGCACCCTTTCGTATGTAAAAAATGTTATTTTAAAATTACTTTATTTTGAACCCACATGATTCACACATATATTCATGAGTAACTTACTCAAGTGACTCACATACAAAGCATGCCATTTAGACTTATACAAATAAGACATACTATCCCCTTTTCTTTCGTACAAAATTTTAGTGAAGTTGACTACCTCCTATGGGAGGGTGATATTGATATCTCGAGGATCATGGCTATATTAATGGGTTGGCTGACTACTATTTGTAGTCGCGAGCTAAGGTAGCAAGATCATTGACAAGGGTGGCAAAGTTAATTGTTGTGGACTTTGCTAGGGCAGAGTTTTGAAGGAGTAGCAATAAGTTAGCAAATATAATGTTTTTATGATCTCGAGTATGAGGTTGGTATGAGGTTTAGATCTTGAATATGTGTTCATAAAACATTTATAAATTGAGTACACAATTTTCATCAAAACACATGCATCATGAGATGTTGGGAAGAAAGAGTCATTGATTAAATATTCAAATAACTACAATATTGATGATGATATCTCATAGAACTACACGAAATGATAGAGAGGAGAGTCCAAAAACAATATAGAAATGTATATTTAAATATCAAAAAATGTGAATCCATAAAAATGATGAGAAATATATCCAAGGAAAGCTGTAAAGAAAGAGCATTCATGGATAATAGGGCCAAAAAAGAAAAGGATGTGTGCTCCATGAATCCAAGCAGCTACTATAGCTCCTCACCATCCAAGAGCTCCTTTTGATGCAATGGAGCATTAAATAGACTCTACAATATAAACAATCAAATATTAATTCACAATACATAATGTATCACAAATAGAAAACTAAAAATAAGAAATATGCATGATTTACTGGACAACAGTGCACATATAATCAATCAATTAGCACAGTGAGACTGTCTTTCTCTACATACTGAGCCTCCAAACTTGTAGGATCATGGATTGTGATAGAGTGTTGTAAGGAAAACAAAGTAGCATTGTTAGAAACAAGGTTATTATTACAAGTAGTATACCAAATAAGAAAGTGAATAAAACCAAAATAAATGTTACAAAATTCTCCAAGTAAGTTCTATGTCTGCCACTCCCCAGATGATGAACAATCCCTACCTCTGTAATATTCCCACTCGTGAATATTGATTTCCCGCACACTGCGTAAACCTTGTGCAAAGGTTATCTTTCATATTGGAATTACCGGCAGTGTAATCTATAACTTGCACGTGAGAAATCGAGACCTCCGCATTGGCAAAGCAAGCTCGAGGGTTCAAATCCGCAATTCACACGTAAACACCCTCTTGGGAGGGGCAAAATGGATATTACTAAAGCAATTTTTTTTAAAATTTATCCCTTTCCCCCACCCGATGCACGGCTGGAGGAGAGGGAGTGTGGGGGGATGGGCTTGGTGGAGGTGGGGCTGCATGAGGAGGGGGGAAGCCATGCAGTGGCCACGTGGTGGAGCTCTTCTCTTCCCCCCCTTGTCCTATAAATACACCCTCTAAGGTGTGAAGAGGGGAAGGAGGGGACAAACGACTGCTGCCATCGCCGTGCTGGGAAGGAGGAAAAGAAGGCTGCATGGAGAGAAGGGGCCAATCAGTAGAGGCTGCAGTGCTGCATGATGAGAGGAAGAGGACGAAACTTGACGCTGCTTTCCACCTTCATCCCCCCACCACACGTGACCCTCCCTGTGGCACGAATTGGAAGAGAGGAGGATCAAAGGCACAAAAAGGAGCCAGAGCCTCCTGGGTGTGAGGGAAAGGATGATAGAAGGGAAAAACGAAGGGAGAGAAAGGAGAGTGACCACCGTTGCAGCCAAGGAGATCGCCACCACAGTCCGCTAGGCCACCGCCAACCTTCCGCTGTCATATCGCCAGCAATCTCCCCTTTTTTTTGTCATCGATTTCACACCAATCATTGGCCCTCCATGTCTTCTGGATAGAACAGAAGCTTTTTCGAAGCTTCTTGAGAAGCTTCTAAGGGTGGCTTCCATAAGCCCCATTCCCACAAGCCTTTCCGAGTTGCTTTCAAAACCGCGTTTCGGTGAAGGAATTTCCTATGTACAAGGGAGAAGGCAGATCTTGAGGCTGTTCGGAGAACGCGTAGAAGCGAGAGCAATTCACGGAGTTCAATTCATCAACGATGGCTCCCAACAAGACGCAAGGCGCACCTGCAGGAGGTTCTTCTCTTAGCATTCACGTGGACATCTCCCCGAGCCCGCAAACCCAAGTTTTTACTATTGTGATTCCATACAAAAGTAATGCATTAAGCATGATAACTTCATGGATTAGGAAGCACCCGTGCATGTTCAAATTCACCTAGCCTAGTTAAATGCAATTGGGAAAATTGGTATTTTCAATGCTATAAACGCAAATTGTCTATCCATCTTACGACCTTAATAGTAGGTTGCCTTGTCGTGCTTTTCAAAGTGACGAGCCTAGAACACCTGTTGCCTATCATTATAAGGTTGGAATTGTTAAAGTGCACCGTTGACTAGACATGGAAAGAATAAGCGTATGTTGCATTTTTAGGCAACATCTTCCTTGTAATGAGTCATGAGGAAAAGCTAACACCCATAAGATGTTATCTGGAAAGAAATAGAAGAGCACGGAATTAATCTTATGGACTTGCAAGTGGCATGTAAAATGGAAAAAGTTAATACTAGCTTTAGTTTTGTATGAACTTCATTAACTTCATTGTAGCTAGGAGAAAGTTGCGTGTTGCATAGTCATCATGCAAAAATTTCATTCATCAGGAGCCGTATTTAGGAAAGGTTGCATGGTTTAACAAAGCATGAGATTCTAAAGTGTAGATAACAAGGTAGTAGGCATGATTATTTAATGTAAGTCCTAGTAGGTCCTAGGGCAGTTAGTATCCAGATTATCATGTATTTTTACTTTACCAAGGAAAGATAGAGTTATTGTGAACTATGTGATGCGTAGAAGCAATGAATCGCATGTTTACATGTATTGTGGTAGTTGCAACTATTTTTCCCTTTTGATCTAGTTTATTATCTCTAGGAAAGGTTCATCCTTGTCGCAAGACAAGTATATTGAATTGTCTAAATCACCTAACCCACAAGGGATTCATATAGGCATGATTCAGTCGATATGATAAATATCCCAAGTGCTAACTAGGGTTTAGCGCCTTAAGGATTCGACCTAGTTTTACACTTGTTGCCAAGTCAAAACCCTCAAACCCAAAGATCATACCCACATTCATGAAATGTTGAGTCAATTGGACGGGCTTGCAAGAAACGATCTAGGGTTTCTACCCTAAGCATCACTCCTTCAAATGATGAAACTCGAATTGAGTTGGAACCCCTAGGACCAAACATTGTCGATCTAGTGTAATTAGGAATGGGTTGGGTAAAAAGACACCCTAAACCCTGCTTTTCGTCTGAAGATAATTCCGATACCAGAAAACGCCGTTCAATGGGTGAAATGATCCCATGGAATAGATGCGACACTTGTGCAATAAGTTGCAACGTTGCATAGACTTGTTGTTTGTTCACAAGAGAGTTTTGCCATTTCTTGAAATAAGGTTGGTAAGTTCTTGCGCAAGTTTAACTTGCAAGAGAATGAGTAGTCATCCTGTTACATCACCTGTCTTGGGGAAAGATTGCCAAGTAAAGGGAAGTTAGGTATTTGCTTGAAAGCAAATGATCAATCAATAAATTAAAGCGATATGGTCGCCAGGATTTACTGTTAATAAAACCTAAGGTATTGGTTAAGTGGGTTAACAGGGTATGGCCCTAACCCAAGGACAAAAAGGTGAACAAATAAACCCTTGGGAATCTTGCCAAGTCGCAATTAATCCCGGATCGAACGTTGGATGCATTCGGAAAAGAAGGATTCACTCCTTGACAGTTGGCCAAATAAACGACCACTGGAATTGATTGTCCTTGTAACAGCTTAGAAAGCACTATTTGCATTGTTTGCTCAAAGAACTAAAGGATGAAATGATATCTAATGCTTCAGGTTGAAGGCATGAAGGGAGAGGCAGCTTCAGTTACCCCCGACTGCCTGCCTGACCCTAACCAAGGGGGTTGTTGACCGCGCCGGGAACGTGGACCGAACCCGCCGCGAGAGGTCTTTCCGTTGAGCTCTACTTGGAGCAGGAGGACGCTTGGGTGCCAGTGGGGGCTCTAGCTGTAAATCCCTCGCCTTCCGGGTCCTGCACAAGAGGCCAATGTGAATCGGGATTGGATCTCGAGGCCCGCATACTAGTCTACGGGCAGAAGCTTGGAATAGTGATCCCTGGTGGATTACTGGATAGCCTTCGGGCGGATTATGGACAAGCCTACGGGCGGAACTCCTTGTATTTCAAAGATAAAATGATGAAATGATAATAAAGAAGTTGTTTGATATTGTTTTTCTATGTCACGTGACAAGATTACGTGAAGGAACCAGTGCTTAACAGGGTTAATTAAAGAAGCTGATTGTTATATGTCAAATTAATGTGTTAGATAATTATATAACTAAAACAAACCGAGGAAAGTGCGGAGGATGGACCATGGGTCCGTCCTATGGATGGGTGGTCCCGGTTAGCCGGGAACTTTTCTCAAAAATCTCGAAGAACAGCGGGATGATCATCATTATCAAAACGAATAATGAGAGCGGTGACCTAGAGTTACGTCTTACCCGATTTACGGAATGGGACTATGCCTATTGGTAGAGAGGTTGAGTTTTGCATCCCTCTCGTTTCCCATTCTCCTTGAACCAAGTGCAGCGTGAATCCACTTCGGACCTGGCGTTTCTGCGTAAAGTAGTTCGCTTGGGTCTGACGCTAGTTGCTATTAGCTAATGACCAAACAGGAAAACCCAAATTCCGGTCGATCCTAAGTGGGAACGGCCAGGATATTTCCGCTACGTGGCAGACACGGGAAGACCTAGATTGCAAAACCCGTAACATTCCATGGGAGTGCCGCGCGGAGTTCTCTAGACATCCTTTCCGATGGACTACTAAGACATGTCCTGGATGATTCTAGTGGACACGTTACAGTTGGTATCAGAGCCGACCAACAACGGAATTGTTTTTATGAGATCTCAATAAAATGAAGTAAAGAAATTGTTGCTGTCCAAACATTTCCTCATCGTCAATACTGTCTTGCAGAACTATGAAGCGTGGAACAAGTTTTTGGTGTTCCAGGTCATGTTTATGACTGCAATGCATTCTCGGCATTATAGACAAAGAGTTGGAAT
Organism: Lygodium microphyllum; assembly: GCF_053477565.2. Classification (NCBI taxonomy): domain Eukaryota; kingdom Viridiplantae; phylum Streptophyta; class Polypodiopsida; order Schizaeales; family Lygodiaceae; genus Lygodium; species Lygodium microphyllum. The sequence goes on along the minus strand of NC_141144.1, from coordinate 96,385,492 downwards.
GATGAACATCTTGGAGCAGATTTATAATCCATCACCTTGATATATAGAACAAAGATGGACTGGGTCTTTAGGAATCTACTACATAGCTGCCCACCGGTTCACTTATCTATAGACCAACCTGAAGAGGATCAAGTGGTTGGAAGACTTGAAAGTCGTAAAGCTGTTCATTTTTGTGGAAGCTCACGTAAATTCGACTTTGCATATTCAAGGTCGGAGGGTTGAATTGAACTCATATGTATATGAGGAAGTAACCCGTGTAATCCCAGCAGACAGGATTAAGGTGTTGGGCCGCCATGAGAAGTATGGATTCCAGCGGAGAGGATATCCTGAACTTCCAATGAATTATCGATTCCTAAAGATCCATGACCCAAAACCCTATTATTACACAGTTCCTGTAGATAAATGTAATACAACGTTGTTCTCCCCAAACTGAATGTAATGATTGGATTATCATCACACGAGATGTTATATAAGGCTACGCCCATGTAAATAAAAATAAGGACTTCATTTATCAATATCCGACTGTGCATCAGAGTTGTTAAAAAGTTAAGTAGCTTCATGATTTACGAGATAGCTGATCTAAAGATAAGCTAACGTCAATTATCATGTAATAACGTTAAGAAAACTTTTACCCAGGCACAACCCCGGGTACAAGTTTCAAATTCGCCCCCTACATCAAGTACTGCTGTGATCCAAGAGAAGAATTTCCTCCTCAAGCAGATAAAGCCACCCGAGTTTGATGGGAAAGGTAGATTCGTCCAGTCTGATGCTGAAATTTGGATTGAATCTATGGAGGATTACTTTGAAGCAGCTGGTACTGCGCCTACCAATCAGGCCATGCTCGCCAAATTAAAACTCACCGGCGAAGCTAGACTATGGTGGAAACAATGGTGCAGGGATCAAGGGACTTCAGAGGGGTCCGTCACCTGGGAGAAGTTAAAGAAAGCCGTGCAGGGGAGATATTTGCCACTTGCATATCGTACACAAAAAATGAATGAATTCTACGAGCTAAAACAGCTAGGACTCACCCTTGACGCATACTACTCTAAATTTGTCTCACTCTTAAAGTATGCACCAGAGATGGACATGACGCAGCAGGTGTCCAAATTTTGCGCGGGCTTAAATCCACCCGTAAATACCCGTCTCGAATCTATGCGTCCGTCATATCTTCAGGATGCACTCATCCGAGCGGCACCTATAATTCAGGAAGTGCAAGCTAGACCAAGGGTTAACAAAAATTGGTCCTATAGCAACCCGAACAGAGGAACATTCAGACCCCAAGTGAAGAGAGTCCAAGGTCACAATCAGGGACAAAGGAAGAAAGCAAGGACAATCAACGTCAACAACTTTGTTCGTACTCAAAGTAATGGCCAAAACCTCTGATGTTTCCACTGCAACGAACTCGGTCACTTCAAAAGGCAATGTCCCAAGCTCAGCAAGGGACATCGTGAAGGTGTAGGCCGCGGTCAAGGAGCCGCCACCCATGGAAGAGGAAGAACTGCTTGCATTACCAATAGGCAAAGATGCGAAGCAGAAGAAGAGGAAGATCCGACTATGGAGGCAGAATTTGAAAGAGCGACAGTCCATGCTGCTTTACACAAGAAGGGGCCGAATCGTCAGTTCTCGGTGATTCAAACACTGTCGGACTATCAAGGTAAAGGTTTCAAAACCTTGATTGATTGTGGCAGTACACACCTTTATCTCACCAGCATGTGCAAAAAGATTAGGAATAGCCACAGTAGAAGCACCTACCTTACTTGTGGAATTGGCAAACGGTCGTGAGGTAACTTGTATTAGGCAAACTGCTAAGGAAGAATTCTTTCTGGGAGGAAAGAAAACCTGAGTCAAATTCAGAGTCATGAATTTAGGTATCCATGAGTGTCTACTTGGGATGGATTGGCTTAAGCCTAATGACGCCCACATCCACTGTGGAAAGGGTCAAGTTTCCTTTCGAAACTCTGAAAGGGAGTTTGTTACAACTCAAGGTGAGGCAGGAGTGCCAAGAATCCAGTAAGCCAAAGTATCGCGGATCATAAAAGGAGTTAGAAAAGGATTACCTGTTTACCTGATCAAACTCAACAAGTTAGATCAAAAGCAAGAGTCTCATGAGGGACCCTCTTGGCTAAAGGAATACGCTGACGTATTCCCTGAGGAATTGACTGAACGTCCGCCTCCAAGAGAAGTTGATCATGAAATAAGGCTAGTGCCTGGAGCTACGCCAATTGCAAAGAGACCTTATAGAATGTCCATACCAGAAGCTATTGAGTTGAAGGAACAACTCAAGCAACTGTTAGATCAGAGTTACATCCGGCCTAGCAACTCACCATGGGGAGCTCCAGTACTATTCCAGAAAAAGAAGGATGGGACACTTCGACTATGTATTGATTACCGTGGTTTGAATCAATCAACAGTCAAGAACAAGTATCCTATTCCTAGAATAGATGAACTTCTGGATCGCCTTCAAGGTGCAAAGATCTTCTCCAAAATTGATCTCAGATCAGGTTACTATCAAATAAGGATCAAGGAAGAAGATATTCCAAAAACAGCCTTCAATACAAGATATGGGCACTTTGAGTTCTTGGTTATGTCATTCGGGCTTACAAATGCACCTGCCACCTTCAATAGATTAATGCAGGATATTTTTAGACCATATCTTGATGATTTCGTGCTTGTCTTCTTCGATGACACTTTAGTCTATTCTAAACAGGAAGAAGATCATGAACCTCAACTACGGATTGTTCTTGAGACAATGAGGTCTCATAAGCTGTATGCTAAAATGAAGAAGTGTGCATTCTTCAAGCGTCAGATTGAATATCTAGGATTCATAGTATCATCAGAAGGAATATCAGTAGACCCAGCCAAAGTCAGGGATGTGCTTGAATGGCCAATACCAATATCCACTAAAGAAATACGTAGCTTCCTTGGCTTGACAGGATGGTATAGGGTCTTTATCAGAAACTATGCTTTGATTGCAACACCTCTTACAGGCTTACTAAAGAAGCAGACTTCTATTACATGGTCAACTCCCGAACAAAATATCCTTGACCAATTGAAGCAATGTTTGGTATGAGCACCTATTCTAAAACTTCCTGACCTCAATAAGGAGTTCGAGGTAGTAACTGATGCCAGCATTCTTGCTTTGGGGTGTGTACTTATGCAGGAAGGTCATCCAGTAGCATACTCTTCAAGGAAATTGAAGAGTCATGAAAAGAATTATGCCACGCATGATCTGGAATTATTAGCTATCATCCATGCTTTAAAGCTTTGGAGACACTACCTATTGGGTAACAAGTTTACTCTAGTAACCGATCATAAGAGTCTCAAATGGATTTTTACCCAGAACGAGCTCAACATGAGGCAACGGCGGTGGATTGAAGTACTGGAGGAGTATGATTTTGAAATCAAGTACCGACCAGGGAAAGAGAATGTAGTTGCCGATGCACTCAGTCGCAAGGCATTCCTAAATTCCCTAATCTTGGAGAATCCATCAACGGCCAGATCTCTGGCTACAAAGGTATCTAAGCCAAGCAACCCTATACTCGAACTAGCTAGAGAGGAAGCATGCCATGATTTGGCCTACCAAACAATGATAAAAGAAATATCTACCAAGGATCAGAATCTGAAGTTACAGGCCAAGTATTAGGAATTTTCCATTGATAATGGACTTGTCTACTACAGAACAAGGCTGTGTATACCAACAGGCTAGTCACTTAAGCAGAAGATATTATGGGAAGCTCATGATTCCCCTTTCGTAGGACATCCTGGCTATGCAAAAACTCTTAATGCAGTTAGGAAGAGCTACCATTGGGAGAGGCTCAAAGGTGACGTTCTCAAATATGTCACTGAATGTTTGTCTTGCCAACGTATCAAGGCTGAACATGTCATGATGCCAAGAAAATTGCAACCACTTGACATTCCCCAAATGAAATGGGAATTCATCAGTATGGATTTTGTTGTGGGCTCACCCCAAGTCCAAGGAGGATACAATTCCATTATGGTTGTAGTTGACATGCTTACTAAGGTTGCACACCTGATTCCAGTAAAGACAAACTATAAAGCCTCCGACATTGCAAGATTGTTTATCAAGGAGATATTCAAGCTACATGGGTTACCTAGAATAATCATTAGCGATCGAGATTCTCTCTTCACTTCACACTTCTGGAGAGCTATCTTTGAAGCTATTGGGACTCAACTCTGTTTTAGCACCGCCTACCATCCCCAAACGGATGGACAAACAGAGCGAGTGAATCAAATCATTGAGGATATGCTTAGGGCTTACTGCTGTCGAGAGCCGAAGAGGTGGATTCAATACTTGCCGTTAGTAGAATTTGCCTACAATGCTTCTTACCAGCAGAGCATTCAAATGACCCCTTTCCAGGCATTGTATGGTCATGATTGTCGAAGTCCCCTAAACTTTTCTGATCCAACCCTAAGAGTTAAAGCTTCAAGACAAATGTTGGAGGACATGGATGACCAAATAAGGTCAATAAGACAAGACATACAAGCAGCCAAGGATAGACAAAAGGCATATGCAGATTTGAAACGTCAAGAGAGGATCTTCGGAGAAGGAGACATGGTCTTCATTCGTGTACGCCCTAAAAGGAGTTCTCTATCTCTAGGAGAATGCAAGAAACTAAGTCCAAGGTATTGTGGGCCGTATAAAATCCTCAAATGCCTGGGACCCAATGCTTATAAATTACAACTTCCTGATAACCTAAAAGTTCACAATGTATTCCATATTAGTCTCTTAAAAAAATATGTACCCAACCCTAATCATGTACTTGATGACCAACAAATTGTAATGCCTAGTCAAGGAGTCCTTGAACTAAGAACGGATAAGATTTTAGATGTTAGGGAGAGACAGTTAAGATCTAGAACCTTGAAAGAATGCCTCGTCCAATGGAAAGATTATCCCGAAGAGGATGCTACCTGGATAGATGAAAGCTCTCTCAACCATCAATATCCCCAGTTTATCTCGAGATGAGGACATCTCGATTCTTCTAAGGGGGAGAGAATGTAATATTCCCACTCGTGAATATTGATTTCCTGCACACTGCGTAAACCTCGTGCAAAGGTTATCTTTCATATTGGAATTACCGGCAGTGTAATCTGTAACCTGCACGTGAGAAATCGAGACCTCCGCATTGGCAAAGCAAGCCCGAGGGTTCAAATCCGCAATTCACACGTAAACACCCTCTTGGGAGGGGCAAAATGGATATTACTAAAGCAAATTTTTTATTTATTTATCCCTTTCCCCCAGCCGATGCACGGCTGGAGGAGAGGGAGTGTGGGGGGATGGGCTTGGTGGAGGTGGGGCTGCATGAGGAGGGGGGAAGCCATGCAGTGGCCACGTGGTGGAGCTCTTCTCTTCCCCCCCTTGTCCTATAAATACACCCTCTAAGGTGTGAAGAGGGGAAGGAGGGGACAAACGGCTGCTGCCATCGCCGTGCTGGGAAGGAGGAAAAGAAGGCTGCATGGAGAGAAGGGGCCAATCAGTAGAGGCTGCAGTGCTGCATGATGAGAGGAAGAGGACGAAACTTGACGCTGCTTTCCACCTTCATCCCCCCACCACACGTGACCCTCCCTGTGGCACGAATTGGAAGAGAGGAGGATCAAAGGCACAAAAAGGAGCCAGAGCCTCCTGGGTGTGAGGGAAAGGACGATAGAAGGGAAAAACGAAGGGAGAGAAAGGAGAGTGACCACCGTTGCAGCCAAGGAGATCGCCACCACAGTCCGCCAGGCCACCGCCAACCTTCCGCCGTCATATCGCCAGCAATCCCCCCTTTTTTTGTCGTGGATTTCACACCAATCATTGGCCCTCCATGTCTTCTGGATAGAACAGAAGCTTTTTCGAAGCTTCTTGAGAAGCTTCTAAGGGTGGCTTCCATAAGCCCCGTTCCCACAAGCCTTTCCGAGTTGCTTTCAAAACTGCGTTTCGGTGAAGGAATTTCCTACTTACAAGGGAGAAGGCAGATCTTGAGGTTGTTCGGAGAACGCGTAGAAGCGAGAGCAATTCACGGAGTTCAATTCATCAACGATGGCTCCCAAGAAGACGCAAGGCGCACCTGCGGGAGGTTCTTCTCCTAGCATTCACGTGGACATCTCCCCGAGCCCGCAAACCCAGGTTTTTACTATTGTGATTCCATACAAAAGTAATGCATTAAGCATGATAACTTCATGGATTAGGAAGCACCCGTCCATGTTCAAATTCACCTAGCCTAGTTAAATGTAATTGGGAAATTTGGTATTTTCAATGCTATAAACGCAAATTGTCTATCCATCTTACGACCTTAATAGTATGTTGCCTTGTCGTGCTTTTCAAAGTGACGAGCCTAGAACACCTGTTGCCTATCATTATAAGGTTGGAATTGTTAAAGTGCACCGTTGACTAGACATGGAAAGATTAAGCGTATGTTGCATTTTTAAGCAACATCTTCCTTGTAATGAGTCATGAGGAAAAGTTAACACCCATAAGATGTTATCCGGAAAGAAATAGAAGAGCACGAAATTAATCTTATGGACTTGCAAGTGGCATGTAAAATGGAAAAAGTTAATACTAGCTTTAGTTTTGTATGAACTTCATTAACTTCATTGTAGCTAGGAGAAAGTTGCGTGTTGCATAGTCGTCATGCAAAAATTTCATTCATCAGGAGCCGTATTTAGGAAAGGTTGCATGGTTTAACAAAGCATGAGATTCTAAAGTGTAGATAACAAGGTAGTAGGCATGATTATTTGATGTAAGTCCTAGTAGGTCCTAGGAAAGTTAGTATCCAGATTATCATGTATTTTTACTTTACCAAGGAAAGATAGAGTTATTGTGAACTATGTGATACGTAGAAGCAATGAATCGCATGTTTACATGTATTGTGGTAGTCGCAACTATTTTTCCCTTTTGATCTAGTTTATTATCTCTAGGAAAGGTTCATCCTTGTCGCAAGACAAGTATATTGAATTGTCTAAATCACCTAACCCACAAGGGATTCATATAGGCATGATTCAGTCGATATGATAAATATCCCAAGTACTAACTAGGGTTTAGCGCCTTAAGGATTCGACCTAGTTTTACACTTGTTGCCAAGTCAAAACCCTCAAACCCAAAGATCATACCCACATTCATGAAATGTTGAGTCAATTGGACGGGCTTGCAAGAAACGATCTAGGGTTTCTACCCTAAGCATCACTCCTTCAAATGATGAAACTCGAATTGAGTTGGAACCCCTAGGACCAAACATTGTCGATCTAGTGTAATTAGGAATGGGTTGGGTAAAAAGACACCCTAAACCCTGCTTTTCGTCTGAAGATAATTCCGATACCAGAAAAGGCCGTTCAATGGGTGAAATGATCCCATGGAATAGATGCGACACTTGTGCAATAAGTTGCAACGTTGCATAGACTTGTTGTTTGTTCACAAGAGAGTTTTGCCATTTCTTGAAATAAGGTTGGTAAGTTCTTGCGCAAGTTTAACTTGCAAGAGAATGAGTAGTCATCCTGTTACATCACCTGTCTTGGGGAAAGATTGCCAAGTAAAGGGAAGTTAGGTATTTGCTTGAAAGCAAATGATCAATCAATAAATTAAAGCAATATGGTCGCCAGGATTTACTGTTAATAAAACCTAAGGTATTGGTTAAGTGGGTTAACAGGGTATGGCCCTAACCCAAGGACAAAAAGGTGAACAAATAAACCCTTGGGAATCTTGCCAAGTCGCAATTAATCCCGGATCGAACGTTGGATGCATTCGGAAAAGAAGGATTCACTCCTTGACAGTTGGCCAAATAAAGGACCACTGGAATTGATTGTCCTTGTAACAGCTTAGAAAGCACTCTTTGCATTGTTTGCTCAAAGAACTAAAGGATGAAATCATATCTAATGCTTCAGGTTGAAGGCATGAAGGGAGAGGCAGCTTCAGTTACCCCCGACTTCCTGCCTGACCCTAACCAAGGGGGTTGTTGACCGCGCCGGGAATGTGGACCGAACCCGCCGCGAGAGGTCTTTCCGTTGAGCTCTACTTGGAGCACGAGGACGCTTGGGTGCCAGGGGGGGCCCTGGCTGTAAATCCCTCGCCTTCGGGGTCCTGCACAAGAGGCCAACGTGAATCGGGATTGGATCTCGAGGCCCGCATACTAGTCTACGGGCAGAAGCTTGGAATAGTGATCCTTGGCGGATTACTGGATAGCCTTCGGGCGGATTATGGACAAGCCTACGGGCGAAACTCCTTGTATTTCAAAGATAAAATGATGAAATGATAATAAAGAAGTTGTTTGATATTGTTTTTCTATGTCATGTGATAAGATTACGTGAAGGAACCAGTGCTTAACAGGGTTAATTAAAGAAGCTGATTGTTATATGTCAAATTAATGTGTTAGATAATTACATAACTAAAACAAACCGAGGAAAGTGCGGAGGATGGACCATGGGTCCGTCCTATGGATGGGTGGTCCCGGTTAGCCGGGAACTTTTCTCAAAAATCTCAAAGAACAGCGGGATGATCATCATTATCAAAACGAATAATGAGAGCGGTGACCTAGAGTTACGTCTTACCCGATTTACGGAATGGGACTATGCCTATTGGTAGAGAGGTTGAGTTTTGCATCCCTCTCGTTTCCCATTCTCCTTGAACCAAGTGCAGCGTGAATCCGCTTCGGACCTGCCGTTTCTGCGTAAAGTAGTTCGCTTGGGTCTGACGCTAGTTGCTATTAGCTAATGACCAAACAGGAAAACCCAAATTCCGGTCGATCCTAAGTGGGAACAGCCAGGATATTTCTGCTACGTGGCAGACGCGGGAAGACCTAGATTGCAAAACCTGTAACATTCCATGGGAGTGCCGGGCGGAGTTCTCTAGACATCCTTTCCGATGGACTGCTAAGACGTGTCCTGGATGATTCTAGTGGACACGTTACAGTTGGTATCAGAGCCGACCAACAACGGAATTGTTTTTATGAGATCTCAATAAAATGAAGTAAAGAAATTGTTGCTATCCAAACATTTCCTCATCGTCAATACTGTCTTGCAGAACTATGAAGCGTGGAACAAGTTTTTGGTGTTCCAGGTCATGTTTATGACTGCAATGCATTCTCGGCATTATAGACAAAGAGTTGGAATGATGAACATCCTGGAGCAGATTTATAATCCATCACCTTTATATATAGAACGAAGATGGACTGGGTCCTCAGGAATCTACTACATAGCTGCCCACCGGTTCGCTTATCTACAGACCAAGCTTAAAATGATCAAGTGGTTGGAAGACTTGAAAGTCGTGAAGCTGTTCATTTTTGTGGAAGCTCACGTAAATTCGACTTTGCATATTCAAGGTCGGAGGGTTGAATTGAACTCATATGTATATGAGGAAGTAACCCGTGTAATCCGAGCCGACAGGATTAAGGTGTTGGGCCTCCATGAGAAGTATGGATTCCAGCGGAAAGGATATCCTGAACTTCCAATGAATTATCGATTCCTAAAGATCCATGACCCAAAACCCTATTATTACACAGTTCCTGTAGACAAATGTAATACAACGTTGTTCTCTCCAAACTGAATGTAATGATTGGATTATCATCACACGAGATGTTATATAAGGCTACGCCCATGTAAATAAAAATAAGGACTTCATTTATCAATATCCGACTGTGCATCAGAGTTGTTAAAAAGTTAAGTAGCTTCATGATTTACGAGATAGCTGATCTAAAGATAAGCTAACGTCAATTATCATGTAATAACGTTAAGAAAACTTTTACCCAGGCACAACCCCAGGTACAGGTTCCAAATTCGCCCCCTACATCAAGTACTGCTGTGATCCAGGAGAAGAATTTCCTCCTCAAGCAGATAAAGCCACCCGAGTTTGATGGGAAAGGTAGATTCGTCTAGTCTGATGCTGAAATTTGGATTGAATCTATGGAGGATTACTTTGAAGCAGCTGGTACTGCGCCTACCAATCAGGCCATGCTCGCCAAATTAAAACTCACCGGCGAAGCTAGACTATGGTGGAAACAATGGTGCAGGGATCAAGGGACTTCAGAGGGGTCCGTCACCTGGGAGAAGTTAAAGAAAGCCGTGCAGGGGAGATATTTGCCACCTGCATATCGTACACAAAAAATGAATGAATTCTACGAGCTAAAACAGCTAGGACTCACCCTTGACGCATACTACTCTAAATTTGTCTCACTCTTAAAGTATGCACCAGAGATGGACATGACGCAGCAGGTGTCCAAATTTTGCGCGGGCTTAAATCCACCCGTAAATACCCGTCTCGAATCTATGGGTCCGTCAGATCTTCAGGATGCACTCATCCGAGCGGCACCTATAATTCAGGAAGTGCAAGCTAGACCGAGGGGTAACAAAAATTGGTCCTATAGCGACCCGAACAGAGGAACATTCAGACCCCAAGTGAAGAGAGTCCAAGGTCACAATCAGGGACAAAGGAAGAAAGCAAGGACAAACAACGTCAACAACTTTGTTCGTACTCAAAGTAATGGCCGAAACCTCTGATGTTTCCACTGCAACGAACTCGGTCACTTCAAAAGGCAATGTCCCAAGCTCAGCGAGGGACATCGTGAAGGTGTAGGCCGCGGTCAAGGAGCCGCCACCCATGGAAGAGGAAGAACTGCCTGCATTACCAATAGGCAAAGATGCGAAGCAGAAGAAGAGGAAGATCCGACTATGGAGGCAGAATTTGAAAGAGCGACAGTCCATGCTGCTTTACACAAGAAGGGGCCGAATCGTCAGTTCTCGGTGATTCAAACACCGTCGGACTATCAAGGTAAAGGTTTCAAAACCTTGATTGATTGTGGCAGTACACATTCCTTTATCTCACCAGCATGTGCAAAAAGATTAGGAATAGCCACAGTAGAAGCACCTACCTTACTTGTGGAATTGGCAAACGGTCGTGAGGTAACTTGTACCAGGCAAACTGCTAAGGAAGAATTCTTTCTGGGAGGAAAGAAAACCTGAGTCAAATTCAGAGTCATGAATTTAGGTATCCATGAGTGTCTACTTGGGATGGATTGGCTTAAGCCTAATGACGCCCACATCCACTGTGGAAAGGGTCAAGTTTCCTTTCGAAACTCTGAAAGGGAGTTTGTTACAACTCAAGGTGAGGCAGGAGTGCCAAGAATCCAGTAAGCCAAAGTATCGCGGATCATAAAAGGAGTTAGAAAAGGATTACCTGTTTACCTGATCAAACTCAACAAGTTAGATCAAAAGCAAGAGTCTCATGAGGGACCCTCTTGGCTAAAGGAATACGCTGACGTATTCCCTGAGGAATTGACTGAACGTCCGCCTCCAAGAGAAGTTGATCATGAAATAAGGCTAGTGCCTGGAGCTACGCCAATTGCAAAGAGACCTTATAGAATGTCCATACCAGAAGCTATTGAGTTGAAGGAACAACTCAAGCAACTGTTAGATCAGAGTTACATCCGGCCTAGCAACTCACCATGGGGAGCTCCAGTACTATTCCAGAAAAAGAAGGATGGGACACTTCGACTATGTATTGATTACCGTGGTTTGAATCAATCAACAGTCAAGAACAAGTATCCTATTCCTAGAATAGATGAACTTCTGGATCGCCTTCAAGGTGCAAAGATCTTCTCCAAAATTGATCTCAGATCAGGTTACTATCAAATAAGGATCAAGGAAGAAGATATTCCAAAAACGGCCTTCAATACAAGATATGGGCACTTTGAGTTCTTGGTTATGTCATTCCGGCTTACAAATGCACCTGCCACCTTCAATAGATTAATGCAGGATATTTTTAGACAATATCTTGATGATTTCGTGCTTGTCTTCTTCGATGACACTTTAGTCTATTCTAAACAGGAAGAAGATCATGAACCTCAACTACGGATTGTTCTTGAGACAATGAGGTCTCATAAGCTGTATGCTAAAATGAAGAAGTGTGCATTCTTCAAGCGTCAGATTGAATATCTAGGATTCATAGTATCATCAGAAGGAATATCAGTAGACCCAACCAAAGTCAGGGATGTGCTTGAATGGCCAATACCAATATCCACTAAAGAAATACATAGCTTCCTTGGCTTGACAGGATGGTATAGGGTCTTTATCAGAAACTATGCTTTGATTGCAACACCTCTTACAGGCTTACTAAAGAAGCAGACTTCTATTACATGGTCAACTCCCGAACAAAATAGCTTTGACCAATTGAAGCAATGTTTGGTATCAGCACCTATTCTAAAACTTCCTGACCTCAATAAGGAGTTCGAGGTAGTAACTGATGCCAGCATTCTTGCTTTGGGGTGTGTACTTATGCAGGAAGGTCATCCAGTAGCATACTCTTCAAGGAAATTGAAGAGTCATGAAAAGAATTATGCCACGCATGATCTGGAATTATTAGTTGTCATCCATGCTTTAAAGCTTTGGAGACACTACCTATTGGGTAACAAGTTTACTCTAGTAACCGATCATAAGAGTCTCAAATGGATTTTTACCCAGAACGAGCTCAACATGAGGCAACGGCGGTGGATTGAAGTACTGGAGGAGTATGATTTTGAAATCAAGTACCGACCAGGGAAAGAGAATGTAGTTGCCGATGCACTCAGTCGCAAGGCATTCCTAAATTCCCTAATCTTGGAGAATCCATCAACGGCCAGATCTCTGGCTACAAAGGTATCTAAGCCAAGCAACCCTATACTCGAACTAGCTAGAGAGGAAGCATGCCATGATTTGGCCTACCAAACAATGATAAAAGAAATATCTACCAAGGATCAGAATCTGAAGTTACAGGCCAAGTATTAGGAATTTTCCATTGATAATGGACTTGTCTACTACAGAACAAGGCTGTGTATACCAACAGGCTAGTCACTTAAGCAGAAGATATTATGGGAAGCTCATGATTCCCCTTTCGTAGGACATCCTGGCTATGCAAAAACTCTTAATGCAGTTAGGAAGAGCTACCATTGGGAGAGGCTCAAAGGTGACGTTCTCAAATATGTCACTGAATGTTTGTCTTGCCAACGTATCAAGGCTGAACATGTCATGATGCCAAGAAAATTGCAACCACTTGACATTCCCCAAATGAAATGGGAATTCATCAGTATGGATTTTGTTGTGGGCTTACCCCAAGTCCAAGGAGGATACAATTCCATTATGGTTGTAGTTGACATGCTTACTAAGGTTGCACACCTGATTCCAGTAAAGACAAACTATAAAGCCTCCGACATTGCAAGATTGTTTATCAAGGAGATATTCAAGCTACATGGGTTACCTAGAATAATCATTAGCGATCGAGATTCTCTCTTCACTTCACACTTCTGGAGAGCTATCTTTGAAGCTATTGGGACTCAACTCTGTTTTAGCACCGCCTACCATCCCCAAACGGATGGACAAACAGAGCGAGTGAATCAAATCATTGAGGATATGCTTAGGGCTTACTGCTGTCGAGAGCCGAAGAGGTGGATTCAATACTTGCCGTTAGTAGAATTTGCCTACAATGCTTCTTACCAGCAGAGCATTCAAATGACCCCTTTCCAGGCATTGTATGGTCATGATTGTCGAAGTCCCCTAAACTTTTCTGATCCAACCCTAAGAGTTAAAGCTTCAAGACAAATGTTGGAGGACATGGATGACCAAATAAGGTCAATAAGACAAGACATACAAGCAGCCAAGGATAGACAAAAGGCATATGCAGATTTGAAACGTCAAGAGAGGATCTTCGGAGAAGGAGACATGGTCTTCATTCGTGTACGCCCTAAAAGGAGTTCTCTATCTCTAGGAGAATGCAAGAAACTAAGTCCAAGGTATTGTGGGCCGTATAAAATCCTCAAATGCCTGGGACCCAATGCTTATAAATTACAACTTCCTGATAACCTAAAAGTTCACAATGTATTCCATATTAGTCTCTTAAAAAAATATGTACCCAACCCTAATCATGTACTTGATGACCAACAAATTGTAATGCCTAGTCAAGGAGTCCTTGAACTAAGAACGGATAAGATTTTAGATGTTAGGGAGAGACAGTTAAGATCTAGAACCTTGAAAGAATGCCTCGTCCAATGGAAAGATTATCCCGAAGAGGATGCTACCTGGATAGATGAAAGCTCTCTCAACCATCAATATCCCCAGTTTATCTCGAGATGAGGACATCTCGATTCTTCTAAGGGGGAGAGAATGTAATATTCCCACTCGTGAATATTGATTTCCTGCACACTGCGTAAACCTCGTGCAAAGGTTATCTTTCATATTGGAATTACCGGCAGTGTAATCTGTAACCTGCACGTGAGAAATCGAGACCTCCGCATTGGCAAAGCAAGCCCGAGGGTTCAAATCCGCAATTCACACGTAAACACCCTCTTGGGAGGGGCAAAATGGATATTACTAAAGCAAATTTTTTATTTATTTATCCCTTTCCCCCAGCCGATGCACGGCTGGAGGAGAGGGAGTGTGGGGGGATGGGCTTGGTGGAGGTGGGGCTGCATGAGGAGGGGGGAAGCCATGCAGTGGCCACGTGGTGGAGCTCTTCTCTTCCCCCCCTTGTCCTATAAATACACCCTCTAAGGTGTGAAGAGGGGAAGGAGGGGACAAACGGCTGCTGCCATCGCCGTGCTGGGAAGGAGGAAAAGAAGGCTGCATGGAGAGAAGGGGCCAATCAGTAGAGGCTGCAGTGCTGCATGATGAGAGGAAGAGGACGAAACTTGACGCTGCTTTCCACCTTCATCCCCCCACCACACGTGACCCTCCCTGTGGCACGAATTGGAAGAGAGGAGGATCAAAGGCACAAAAAGGAGCCAGAGCCTCCTGGGTGTGAGGGAAAGGACGATAGAAGGGAAAAACGAAGGGAGAGAAAGGAGAGTGACCACCGTTGCAGCCAAGGAGATCGCCACCACAGTCCGCCAGGCCACCGCCAACCTTCCGTCGTCATATCGCCAGCAATCCCCCCTTTTTTTGTCGTGGATTTCACACCAATCATTGGCCCTCCATGTCTTCTGGATAGAACAGAAGCTTTTTCGAAGCTTCTTGAGAAGCTTCTAAGGGTGGCTTCCATAAGCCCCGTTCCCACAAGCCTTTCCGAGTTGCTTTCAAAACTGCGTTTCGGTGAAGGAATTTCCTACGTACAAGGGAGAAGGCAGATCTTGAGGTTGTTCGGAGAACGCGTAGAAGCGAGAGCAATTTACGGAGTTCAATTCATCAACGATGGCTCCCAAGAAGACGCAAGGCGCACCTGCGGGAGGTTCTTCTCCTAGCATTCACGTGGACATCTCCCTGAGCCCGCAAACCCAGGTTTTTACTATTGTGATTCCATACAAAAGTAATGCATTAAGCATGATAACTTCATGGATTAGGAAGCACCCGTGCATGTTCAAATTCACCTAGCCTAGTTAAATGTAATTGGGAAAATTGGTATTTTCAATGCTATAAACGCAAATTTTCTATCCATCTTACGACCTTAATAGTAGGTTGCCTTGTCGTGCTTTTCAAAGTGACGAGCCTAGAACACCTGTTGCCTATCATTATAAGGTTGGAATTGTTAAAGTGCACCGTTGACTAGACATGGAAAGATTAAGCGTATGTTGCATTTTTAGGCAACATCTTCCTTGTAATGAGTCATGAGGAAAAGTTAACACCCATAAGATGTTATCCGGAAAGAAATAGAAGAGCACGAAATTAATCTTATGGACTTGCAAGTGGCATGTAAAATGGAAAAAGTTAATACTAGCTTTAGTTTTGTATGAACTTCATTAACTTCATTGTAGCTAGGAGAAAGTTGCGTGTTGCATAGTCGTCATGCAAAAATTTCATTCATCAGGAGCCGTATTTAGGAAAGGTTGCATGGTTTAACAAAGCATGAGATTCTAAAGTGTAGATAACAAGGTAGTAGGCATGATTATTTGATGTAAGTCCTAGTAGGTCCTAGGAAAGTTAGTATCCAGATTATCATGTATTTTTACTTTACCAAGGAAAGATAGAGTTATTGTGAACTATGTGATGCGTAGAAGCAATGAATCGCATGTTTACATGTATTGTGGTAATCGCAACTATTTTTCCCTTTTGATCTAGTTTATTATCTCTAGGAAAGGTTCATCCTTGTCACAAGACAAGTATATTGAATTGTCTAAATCACCTAACCCACAAGGGATTCATATAGGCATGATTCAGTCGATATGATAAATATCCCAAGTGCTAACTAGGGTTTAGCGCGTTAAGGATTCGACCTAGTTTTACACTTGTTGCCAAGTCAAAACCCTCAAACCCAAAGATCATACCCACATTCACGAAATGTTGAGTAAATTGGACGGGCTTGCAAGAAATGATCTAGGGTTTCTACCCTAAGCATCACTCGTTCAAATGATGAAACTCGAATTGAGTTGGAACCCCTAGGACCAAACGTTGTCGATCTTGTGTAATTAGGAATGGGTTGGGTAAAAAGACACCCTAAACCCTGCTTCTCATCTGAAGATAATTCCGATACCAGAAAACGCCGTTCAATGGGTGAAATGAACCCATGGAATAGATGCGACACTTGTGCAATAAGTTGCAACATTGCATAGACTTGTTGTTTGTTCACAAGAGTGTTTTGCCATTTCTTGAAATAAGGTTGGTAAGTTCTTGCGCAAGTTTAACTTGCAAGAGAATGAGTAGTCATCCTGTTACATCACCTGTCTTGGGGAAAGATTGCCAAGTAAAGGGAGCTTAGGTATTTGCTTGAAAGCAAATGATCAATCAATAAATTAAAGCGACATGGTCGCCAGGATTTACTGTTAATAAAACCTAAGGTATTGGTTAAGTGGGTTAACAGGGTATGGCCCTAACCCAAGGACAAAAAGGTGAACAAATAAACCCTTGGGAATCTTGCCAAGTCGCAATTAATCCCGGATCGAACGCTGGATGCATTCGGAAAAGAAGGATTCACTCCTTGACAGTTGGCCAAATAAACGACCACTGGAATTGATTGTGCTTGTAACAGCTTAGAAAGCACTGTTTGCATTGTTTGCTCAAAGAACTATAGGATGAAATGATATCTAATGGTTCAGGTTGAAGGCCTCAAGGGAGAGGCAGCTTCAGTTACCCCCGACTGCCTGCCTGACCCTAACCAAGGGGGTTGTTGACCGCGCCGGGAACGTGGACCGAACCCGCCGCGAGAGGTCTTTCCGTTGAGCTCTACTTGGAGCAGGAGGACGCTTGGGTGCCAGTGGGGGCTCTAGCTGTAAATCCCTCGCCTTCCGGGTCCTGCACAAGAGGCCAACGTGAATCGGGATTGGATCTCGAGGCCCGCATACTAGTCTACGGGGAGAAGCTTGGAATAGTGATCCCTGGCGGATTACTGGATAGCCTTCGGGCGGATTATGGACAAGCCTACAGGCGGAACTCCTTGTATTTCAAAGATAAAATGATGAAATGATAATAAAGAAGTTGTTTGATATTGTTTTTCTATGTCACGTGATAAGATTACGTGAAGGAACCAGTGCTTAACAGGGTTAATTAAAGAAGCTGATTGTTATATGTCAAATTAATGTGTTAGATAATTACATAACTAAAACAAACCGAGGAAAGTGCAGAGGATGGACCATGGGTCCGTCCTACGGATGGGTGTTCCCGGTTAGCCGGGAACTTTTCTCAAAAATCTCGAAGAACAGTGGGATGATCATCATTATCAAAACGAATAATGAGAGCGGTGACCTAGAGTTACGTCTTACCCGATTTACGGAATGGGACTATGCCTATCGGTAGAGAGGTTGAGTTTTGCATCCCTCTCGTTTCCCATTCTCCTTGAACCAAGTGCAGCGTGAATCCGCTTCGGACCTGGCGTTTCTGCGTAAAGTAGTTCGCTTGGGTCTGACGCTAGTTGCTGTTAGCTAATGACCAAACGGGAAAACCCAAATTCCGGTCGATCCTAAGTGGGAACGGCCAAGATATTTCCGCTACGTGGCAGACACGGGAAGACCTAGATTGCAAAACCCGTAACATTCCATGGGAGTGCCGGGCGGAGTTCTCTAGACATCCTTTCCGATGGACTGCTAAGACATGTCCTGGATGATTCTAGTGGACACGTTACAACCTCCAATCATGGTGTGCCCTCACTGCCTCTTGCTGTTTCTGCCATCGTCTTAGAGAGTATGTGACCTCCTCCTTGACTCTCTACCAATCCTCTATGTCCAATCACTTAGGCTTTGGAGCACCACCCTTGATTTCCTTATGCACATTTAATAATATATGTGACATGTATGTATCCATCATCCATCTTGTAGAAAAGCAGTCTACCTATATATACCGAAACTCCTTGTACAAGGATACTACCATATAGTCCTTTCTTCCTTCTAGTATATTTTTCTAATGGTCTAGAAATTTGTGCGTAAACACGAGCTAACACAACTCTCTCATGCATACCATCACCCTCCTATCCTCATCATTCTTGAGCATGGCACCTATTCTCTCATCCATTAGGTATCCATACACTAGTGGGATATGTCTAAGATGTGCCCTCTTCCACCTATGATGACTACACTTTTGGGCATAGCCAAGCGACCCCTTTCCATCTAGTATACCTATAGTGGGGGCGATATCTCTTAGAGTAGCACCCATAGGGATGTGACTTGCAAATAGTTGAGTGAAACCTAGAGTCAAGAGAGTAGACATTATAGCAAACTCTGGAGATGATAAGGGTCCACTCAATTGAGGAGATGGAAATATTGCATTGATATCTCCAAAGAACCATCTAAGCTACCTTTTCTATACCAGTATGAGAGCAAGAAGTAGCAATTGGTTGTGGAGTCACAACATCTATATATCTGGAACACCCCCTAGAATCATCCTAGAATGATGAGGAGAGGAAGTTTGTTGTTCTCCTAGACATCCATCATAGCCACTCTCTCCGCCAGTTGAGTGAGGCATCTCTTAGCCTCCCTCCATGGAAATTCTAGAGCATCAACTCCAGGAGATATACTAGAAGGTGAGTTTGTATCATGAGTATGCTCATGGATAGGTACTTCTCAAATAGATATACTCTCTCCATTGCGCCTCACAGTGTGAATTCAATAAAGAATGTCTTAATCTCCTTCTGTGAGATCTGTTCATTCAACAACTTATAAATTGTCAAACATATCTCTAGAGTGAGACATCTTGAAATTGCGATTGTTACTATGAACTACCAAAAATTTAAAGCATTACAAATATGGAGTCAACAAAAAATAATGAAATATTGATTGCTCTCACTATCAAGGTCAATAAAAACCTGGCATATCTTATGCCAATCATAGGATTTTAGTCCGGTTAATTGGTCATCTTTAGAAAAAGTATCCTTGAGAGAATGTATCATACTTGCGGATAAACCTAATAATTTGGTTAACCATGCACTCTTTTTTATTAGACAGGGACCAAGAAGTAAGAGGTAGCTTCATACGATCATCAAAGCTCAAGTGTGACCATAATGCCTCCATCTTGTCTACCTCATTCAAAACCATCCATCCCCCTATAATGTCTCTCTTTCCTTTGATATGGTCTATAATAAGTTGCCCACATTCTTGAAAATGTACAGGCGATCCGACAAATGGTGGATTTGTAAGTGCATCCAATATGGCAACTCATATAAGATTGAGAACCATCACATTTTGCTTGGAAGTGACTCCTCAAGGACCATATTTTAAATTGGGCATCATGTCTTTAGGTGACACTATTATATTTTAGTAGGCTAGAAAAATAGTTGAACAAATTTGAAAAAAGTTAAAACTATTATTATAATGGATCCAAAGACAAAGGAGCATAGTATGTACTTGAAAAACTCGGTCACACTCGCATTGCTCCATCTAAACTTTGCTTGTACACTTAGGAGCATAAGTAGCATCTTTAAACGACATACCCATCACCCATTGTATAATTGTATAGAGGCCTCCTCTCTCAATGGATCAGATGACTTGGCATCCATGGGCAATAATATGACATATGTGCAATATAAATAAAAAGTATGTGAGTATCTTTTGAGAAACGATTTATCCTGGTAGGTCTCTTCAATACCTATGAGCATCACACTTCAAGCATTTCTCAATAGTCTTGTAGTCTCCTTGAAATAGTACACAATCATTCATACATATGTGAATGCTGTTGTAGTCTATGCTAAGCTTTTGTAACACTAGTCGCACATCGTCATGAGACTCAGGCATCATCTATTGTTTTCTCTCCTCCTCTCTCACTTTGTTTCTCTATCTCTCTCTCTCTCTATGTCCCTTCCTCCCTCTATTCTTCTCTCTCCTCCTTCTATTTCTACCTCCTCTCTCACTTTCTCTCCCCCCCTCTCTCTCTCTCTTTATTTCTCTATTTTTCTCTCTCATTCATAATGACTTTTCTCTCTCCTCTCTCTATTTCTCTCCCCCTTTTCTTTGTTTCCATCTTTCTGTCTTTCTATCCCTCCACTCTTTTCTTCATAATTTATCTCTCCTCTCGCTCTCTCTCTCTACCTCAATGTATCTCTCCACAACAAAAATAAGACGAGAAAAGAATAAAATAGAAAAGCAAAGAAACGAGAGGCAATGTCTCACTACAAGATATAGGCCTTATACTGACATTTAAAGCGACGAAAATGCAAATAATAAAATTTTCCCCTGTCCTCGCAAAAAGCGTCGTTATTGGCAACGCCATAGAACAGTTGGTATTGGCGTCACTATCAGTGTCGTCGTCGATATAAGGCCAATACCGATAATGATGCTGATAACGACACCAATACCGACGCTGATAGTGACGGTTTGCGACGTGCATAACGACGCTAATAACGACACGAGTAGTAAAATTTGTGACGCTAATAGCGACAGTAATAGGGTTTTTTTTTTGTGGCAGAGCAGCATTATGTACTTTATGAGAGCTATAAAAAATAGTTTCTGCACTATTGTGTACAATGCGCTTGCAAACAAAAACAATGTATATTGAAATCATAAAATTGATACATGAAATAAATACATGATCGCATAAAAAGAAATTGGTACAATCATGACAGGATATCACTAATACATAGAAAATGTCTACATAGATCAGGCGACTCAAAAATAAAGGTGTGTGAGCTCGAGGGATCCAAGGGCGAGCTACGCATCCTCGTCCCCCGAAAGCTCGTCTCACCGGAAAGGAGCATCGAATGGACTCTGCAGAAAAAGAAACAACACATCAGTCCACCATACAATAATGCATTCAAATATCTCATGGTAACTACGGACAGGAAAGATGAGTGACTTATAGGGCCGCCGCATCTATACAATCGGTCGATCAATGCAGTGAGACCGTGCCTCTCTACATATCGAGTCTTAAGGCCAGTCGGATCGCGATTTGTAATGGAGTGCTACAAAGAAAACAAAATGCTAACTGTTAGAAACATGATTGTCAGTACAAAGAATATTTCAAATTGTAAAATCAACTACATAAGAATCTCTTTCCTTAAGGGTGCATTGAGGGTTGTGCAAGAGCCCTTTTGATAAGGGGCCTAGTATTATCTTTGGGCCTTCTCTATCTATCTTCAAGAAGAGAGTTGTAAGAGGTGATAGGGATGAGTATAGGCCCTTTCCCATCATGAGAGGTGAGAAAGAGGAGAGTTTATGTATTGATATACATGTGTGTGTTTGTGTTCTATCTTATGGCCTCTTGTTCATGGGCTCTTCATGGGTGGAATATATACATAGATATATGTATGTGTGAATGTGATTATATATATATTTGGAAAAAGAGGTCAAGAACATAGAGGGGCATCATATATTATTTGAAGGTTAAGAATACAGAGGGGCATCATATTTTTTATGAAGGTGATATCCATTTCATGTGACTAGCAACAAGGCTCAACTTTAAGGGATCTCCTTATTGTTGAAAGGATTCTTTTCAGGAGGCCTCTTGAAGAGCGTTGGACTTGTGTCCAGAGAGAGGAGGTGAACATATCATGCTAGCTTACTACTAAAGGGGCCCTCCCTCTTACACAATTAGAACAAAGATAATATGGCTTACGACTGCAATTTCTAATGATTTGAGCTTGCTCTGGTGAGATTTGCTACACTTGTAATGGTGTAGGCATGTTATCATAACCATGCTGAGATCAACATGTTGAAAACTACCTTGTTGAACATGCATAATAGAGAGAAGGTGGTCAACTTTGTACAAGTTGTATTTCAGCACATTATTAGCTATGGAAATACTATATTACAAGTAAAAATCAAGGAAAGTTGGGACTAGTAGCAAATGCATAGCCTTGCAAAAAAGTCCAACTTGGAGGAGAGACGCTATTTAGAAGTACACCCTACAAATCATGAGGGGAGCAAAAATCTCCTTAGATAAACCAATGGCTCACCATATCCATAGATGGGTTTGGTAGCGTGAAAGCATGATCAAGTGTATGGTGGGAAGATCTTGATAACTTCACTATAAGAGAAAATACAATGAGGCTCACTCTTTTGAAAGAGAAAAAACTTGTTTAGACTACCCAATGATATCCTCTGCTTTCTACTTAAGATGAGTTATGCTCAACCTCTCTATTTTGAGTCATATAGTTCTTTTACTTGCAGGTTTGAAGTGCCTAGAAACATGTAACGTATCATCTCAAAATTTGTGAATGCAAGCAAAAATGATAATGCATGAAAATGGCTCCTCAATTGTAATAGAGGAGTTGTACATGGCATCTCAAAACATTGTTACCATTTCATACATTGTTTTTATTTTTTCTTTAAGGGATTAGATTGCTCAGTAAAGAATGCAGGCATCATATACATGGCTCTTGCACGAGGCTAGTTCCAAACAAACCCTTATTAAGAAATAATATCCAAAAAGTTTGTCGAGTCATCTTGATGTTGCACCAAACTTTCCCAATGAAAATTGGAGGGGATGACTAGAACAATGTTCTTTGTAACTAGTATGATGGAGTGTTCATATGAACCTTGAGTTGATGGTATATATGCTCCAAAATAAAGTGTTTTTCAAACCCCTGAGGAGTGAGACAAATGGGTAGAGCTTCAAATAGAAAAGTTGGAAACAACATTAATTTAAAGCATAGTGATCTTCTTTCGGGTTTCATGTGGACGTACATGACTTGTCAACTTTTTAAATCTCAAGAAAGCAAAGTATCCATAGCTATCTTTCACACCAAGTAACAACTTAGAGACCATGAGGAGTTCAATGAAGATCTTGGTGTAGATTAAGGAAGTTTCATTATGCTTGGTGTCTTTTAGGGTCTTCTATTTTTCACTCTCCACTTGGAAGATCCCTTGGAATTTCTAACCACAGAGTTTTACCAATGGTTGTCTAGTTGATGACATCTTGGTGTTTTAGTCATTTAAGAGACAAAGCTCACTTGGATAATTATGATAGAGACCTTACACTTGTGGATGACATTATAGACATATATGTGTTGCTCCTTTGTGATACAAAGATGTGCTTTTTGAGCCCTAAGACTTTAGTTCTTCTAGTTGGTCTTCTTTGGTTTGAGAAAAGGTCAAAGAAACATTGGCATTGGGTTACTAAACCATACCCACACTCCTTACTTAGTATCTCTCGATCGTGATTGTTTTAGAGGGTTTTCCCTAGCATCTAAGAACATGTCAACATGACACTATTTAGGCCATGTGGGTCTAGACAAGGGGCTCTAGTTATGTTAACATTAATCCCATAAGAATCGTAAGATTAGACAAACAAATGTGGGCAAGAATGATGCATGTGCATTACATAGATGAGGATCTTAGATAAGGTTCAGGGTTTAATCTAGAAAGGGGTTGGAATATCCTATAATGCAAAAACATAAACAATAAAAGTGTATTGTTAAATCTATATCATAAAATAAGAATCATAAATTATTTTTTTAGATCACTATAGCTACTAGCAATGTCTATTGAAATCAAATCCAAGGGCTATTTTGTTTGTCTTTTACATGTGTCATTAAGCATTAATAACAGTTGATACTTGATTTAGTGTGGAATTAAGGTAGTAAACCTTTGTAAAATGAGGCTTTAGACCATACCTCATTCATTGACTAGTTGCAAAATATTTATTTGTATTAAAGTTTATGCATATGAAAATATACATAATGATTTAATAATATCGATATGTTGTTAGAATTGTTTAAACATTAAAAACTATTTGAATAAAGATATCAAGCTTGAATTGAGCATGGATATACTATTCATATAAAAATTACTTTAAACAACTCTTTGAAAAATTATTGTTCTTAGTAGCACTAATTCATTCAGGAAATGGGCAAATGATAAGATTTATACAATAGATTTATACTTTATAATAGATACATATAATTTATAACAGCTACTTATCAAGTTTCTTTATTGGAAGAGCTTCCAAATGATATACTACCTAATAGCTCAACGGGAAGGGAAGATGGTGGGATTACCCACAAATATGTAAATCTTTGACATCAATTTAGATGAAGGGGTTTTCTAAATCCTATTTACATATAAAAATTCATCATTTAATGGGGATATATTCACAAGTTAAATAAGAAAGGGCATGGTTTATTAATGATTAATCTATAGATCATGGGATTTTAAAGTAGGCCTTGAACAAGTAGTCCATTATTGTATAATGAGCTTAATTATAAGAAGATTGAGAAAGCTCACAAATTTCAAGAAAATATAAAAAATAAAATAGAAAGAGTCCATGACATAGTCCTTAGGTATAATATCGTTCCATGCATGGATTAGCACCTTCCCCATGCATCTACTTATGGATTTGCATTATCCTTTTGTGCTCAAAATATTTTGAGAAAGCATCCTTTTTTTTTTCTCGCAAAGGATAACGAATCAAGAAAGATAGGAGAAGGACTACAAGTAGTATCAAAGAACCTTCTTTAACAAAGTCTTTTAGACCTATGAAGGTAGGAATAAGGATTTGAGGCTCCTTTACGGGAGGTTATAATATTAAACACAATTGGAGAGCACTAGTTCAATTCATTTTGACATGGAATGTAAAGGGCACTGTAGGTTCTAGTTCACAAGAAGGCAATGGATTTATCTCTATGGTTAGTAGCTCAAAACATATTTCAATATAGCTTCCTCAAAGTGGATCTAATTGGATGGAGAAATAATAGATACTCGTAAATAATTGAATTAGCTTTTCAAAGTGGGTATCATTAAGAAGTGGTATGAAAGAAAATAATATGCTTTAAAAACTTTGAACATTGATGAGCGGTTTTATTCTTGCATGTGAACTTAGGTAGTCTTCACCATAAAAGTCTTCAATATATCAAGGATGATGTAGAGAATCATGGATCTTCAAAAAACTTTAACTCCTCTCCTCCTTAGCCTTAAAACTACTCTTTCTCAAAAGCTTGGATAGATGCAAGCACCATAGCCAAGTCGCTTAACTCCCTTCAAAGTCTTCCTCCCTTGATAACGTAGCCACCTATCCCCATTTTATCAAAAGGATGATAAGTAAATTCCACTTCCATCTGACCTCTTGCCAAACAGCTCCTCAATATAACATTCAACTACATGCTACATATACAAACATGGCAGGCCATGTTCCATGCATAACTGATGTGACCAAAGCTAAGCATCTTCCCTTCTATATACAGTATGACCCTCCTCCTCTCATAGTAACTATTGTATGAGTATCTCCATTGATAGTTCTCCAAACTTCAATGCACTACAAGATATAGACCTTATATCGACGTTTAAAGCGACGAAAATACAAACAACAAAATTTGCCCTCGTCGCCGCAAAAAGCGTCATTATTGACGACGCCATAGAAATGTCGATATTGGCGTCGCTATTTGCGTCACATTTGCGATGCAAATAGTGACACATATAGTGACGCAACCAGTAAATTTGCGACGCGCATAGCGACGGCAATAGTGACGCGAGCAGTAAATTTGCGATGCCAATAGGGACGGTAATAGGGATTAAAAAAATTTTGTGGCAGGGCAGCATATAGCACTGTGTGCTGTATGAGAGCCATACAAAATAGTTTCACTACTGTATACAAAGTGCTTGCAAACAAAAAGAATGTATACTGAAATCATAAAACTGATACATGAAATAAATACGTGATCGCATAAAAAGTGATTGGTACAATCATGACAGGATATCACTAATACATAGAAAATGTCTACATAGATCAGGCGACTAAAAAATAAAGGTGTGTGAGCTCCAAGGATCCAAGGGCGAGCTACAAATCCTCATCTCTCAAAAGCTCATCCTGCTGCAAAGGAGCATCGAAAGGATTCTGCAGAAAAAGAAACAACACATCAATCCACCATACAATAATGCATTCAAATATCTCATGGTAACTACGGACAAGAAAGATGAGTGACTTACAGGGCTGCCGCATCTATACAATTGGTCAATCAATGCATTGAGACCGTGCCTCTCTATATATGGAGTCTCAAGTCCTTGCGGATCGCGATTTGTAATGGAGTACTGCAAAGAAAACAAAATGCTAACTGTTAGAAACATGATTGTGAATACAAAGAATATTTCAAGAAAACAAACAAGCAAAACAAAAGAGAAACTTACAAAGTCCTCCAAATATGTCCTGTGGCCGCCACTCCCAAGATGATGAACCACTCCAGCCTCAAGTCGTGCCCTCGCCGCCTTGCGCTGCTGACTCCAACGTCCTGGAGAATTGTAGCCTCCTCCCTCAGTCGGCGCTAGTCGTCTGCATCTAACCACTCGGGCTTTGCAGCCCCACTCTTGATTGCCTTGTATGCGTTCGGATAGTCTATGTGACATGTATGCACGCATGCAATCCATCATCCAACCCGTAGAGAATCTATCTACTGTGGCTGGCACCGGAAACTCCTCGTGCAAGGATGCTACTATGTAGTCCTTGCTCCCCTCCGGTATGTTCTTCCAATGATCTAGGATATTGTGCCGAAAAACTTGTTGGCACAACTCTCTCATGCGAGCCATCACCCTCCTCCCCTCATCATTCATGATGATGGCTCCTGACCTACTATCGATCAGATATCCATAACCCCTAGGAGTGTGCCTAAGATGGGTCCTCTCCCATCTCCGTCCATGCTCCTAGGCATATCCAGGAGACCCCTCTACATCCGGTGTACCGATGGGGGTAACCTCTCTTGGAGTGGCACCCAAAGGGGTGGCACCAAAAGGGGTGCCACCTGCTGACGATTGTGCAAAAGCCGGAGTAACAGGAGTAGACATCCCCACAGGTGTAACAAATCCTGGAGGTGACGCAGCTCCAGCTGAACGACGAGACAGAGACACCACATCCGTGTCTCCACAGCAGCATCCCCCTGATCCCGATGCAGTCCCTCCCTCTGGCCCAAGTCGTGAGCGTCGAGATTGTCTGCTCGAAGCTGAAGCATCCGATCGCGCTGAAGCAGATCTAGCAGAGCGCCCTGACGAAGAACGAGACAGCTCTTGGTCTGCCATCTCTCTGAATCTCGCGAGCTGGTCTGGAGACATGTGTGCGAAGATGTCTTGCAACTCCTCATCGCTCATTCCTCGACTCATCCTGAAAATGTCACCTGCACAGATAAAAAATGGTGTTAGAATAATCAATTTAAATTATACAAAGCAAAGTAATATAAATCATTTTTAAAAAATCCCTCTTAAAATGCATATCTTATGTACCTTTATAAGAGATCTAAACAACGAATTGAGTAAGTGGATGCTCCAAGTATGAAGTATCCTATGGTCCCATGTTAATCTCCTGACACAACTCTGCATACACTGGAAGGTCGATAGACATGTCACCACAAAAGAATGAGTCCGCCTCGTTCTCAAAAACTTCTTGGACTCCTGTATTTCCATCATTGTTAGCCGATGCGGGCTCTAAGATTTCGACGGCCTCCACCCCTTGTAATATCGACCCCGCTATTTGCATATTATCTTCATCTATGCTCCGAACATTGCTTTAATCATATACTCTCGCACTTCGGGGAGTTGAAGGTATAACATACCACCATCGAGGTTGTCGGGGGTTTGGATAGAAAATTACCTGTTCACAAACACATACAAAGCAAGTTTAAACCATTCTGACATAAACCATGTCGTATTAAATTAGCAAGCAAATGACTCCATGCACCTGTTCACAATGGGCCGGCAACACAAAGGTGTCGCACAAATCCGTCCATTTTTTTTCGCAATCTATTTCGAGAAATCGCGATGGACCTCGTCGAACTGTTGCTCCAGCTCCTCCAAGTACCACTTTGAACCACTGTATATCAAATAGTATCATGGAGAAGCTACGGTAATCCACCGTAATAATACTTTGCAAGTTTCCAAAATACTGTATCTCATCCACAACCATGTTTGGATCCGTTGCTCGTCGTTGGCTCTCTTGCTCGAACCTTGCCATGACACCACAGTCCATTGTGGAGCGCATTTTGTCAATACGCTCCACGCGAAAATGCCGTCCGCGTAACCACGCTGCACTATATATTTTGTAATGTACATTGAAACACTCAAATTAGATGTCGCATATAAAATTTAGATACAACAGATTCTAAACCCCTCATCACCTTTGGACTACATCCCCTCGAGAATTCCCACTCCTTCATTGAGACCTGTGTCTCTTTGTTGGATGCTGCGGTCAAGGCTCCATGCAACCATCGTGTTGACATAAACCGCACCATCTCCTCCATGCCTTCGGGATATCGAATCGGTCGATGATGCATACTACGTCGGAACTCAGCTCGCGCTTCCTCTCGATCTTGCCTTGCAATTTGGTACTTCGCGAGCCACGTCTCCATGGAGGCATGGTGCAACATACAAAAGTGATTCACCTTCTCTTCCATTGAGGCATCCATTCTTTTTTCTACCCCATTTCCAACCACCACATCTCCAGTCAGTCTATCATCGTCCTTCAGCGTCCATAGCATTTCATTGTCTGGTTCCACCGTTGGTAGCCATTGTGAGATATGTACTAACGCCTCTGACACCAATCAACCTTCGGTCATGCTACCTTCTGGCCGAGCTCATTGTCGCATAGAGCCTTTCAGGGTTTTCATGAAGCGCTCCAGGAAGAACATCCATCGCGTATGGATAGGTCTAGCAATCTCCACTTCGTCCATAAGATGCACTGGTGCGCAGATCGGTCGCTGTATGCTTACGTAGTGAATCCTGGAAGGTCCCCAAGAACAATGAACTCTACCTTTTTGCACAAATTTCAATGTAAAAAGCATAAACGACAAGAGCAATAGACCAATTGGGTTCAATCTCCCCCCATGCCTTGTGTGAGCGCTTCACAAAGCATGTATTTTATGTATATTTCCATCTTCATGCTCAATAATAGCCCAATTTACAAAAATATGACAAGCTTTTAGCTTTTGAGTTTGCTTTTACAAAAATAGAAATAAAGCTAATGGACGGTGCCCAAAGAGTCTGGCACGCCCAATACAATGTCCAAATCGAAATAACATATCCGTGCGCATAGGCGCATACAAAATAATAATAAATAATCGATGCCTCAATAGACATGACAAAATATAGGCGTGGCGCCTATCAAAATATAATCCATAGGTCGAATACTCGCTAGACTCCAATGCTTTCCTCCGCCACTGCTGCTATCTTTACACATCAAGTGAAGCATTCACAATCGTTAGTAAAATAATACAATTAAACGGACAAAAGTGAATACCTAGCAGCCTTCAGCTACATAAATAAATCAACTGGTTAGAAATAAATCCTAACCTTAATTTATTACGAGTGCGCACTCTAAACTCATAAACGTTTATTAATTTCATATGCATTTTGCGGAATCACCCGCTATGGAATCACCCATGTACACACTAAATTAATGAAACGCTCGAAAAGGACAGGCGTCCCCATCAACTTCTCGCACAAAGAATCCTCTTTCTGTATGAGCCCCGGTCATCAAAGTTTACGGAATCCACTGTAAAACCTCACGGAATCCACCGTGGCACGAAATCCACCGTGAAATATGCCTCCTGGCATCATGAGCAAGAAGGTGGACTTGTATCGTGAGCATGCTAGTGGGCAGGTATTTCTCAAAGAGACAGACCGTCTCCACTACTCCCCACCCCACGGATTCAATAGAGGACGTCTTAATCTCTTTCTGTGAGATCCATTGCACCAAAGTTAACAACTTGTAAATGGCCTCGCGAATTTATGGAGTAAGGCATCCTGCGATCGCGATCGGTAGGACAAACTGCCACAAATGAGAAAGCATTATGAATAATGGTCACTTTTCAAATTGCAAAATGCCCACTCTTATTACAATCCATTCGTAGCACAAACCTGACATATCTTATGCCAATCATGGGATTTTAGCCTCGACAATTGGTCATCTTTAGAAAATGCAAACCTGAGAGAACGCATCATACCCGTCGGAGTACGGATAGACCTGATTACTTGCTTCACAATGCGCTCTTCTTTAGTGGACAAAACCCAAGGAGTGCAAGAAAGTTGCACGTGACCATCAGCACTCGACTGCGGCCAAAGCATCTCCATCTTACCTACCTTCTTCAAATCCATTCGTGCCCCTATAGTGTCTCTCTTTCCTGTTATGTGGTCCCATAGCAAGCTGCCCACATTCTTGAAAATATGCATGGGATCCAATAAGTGGTTGATCTGTAAGTGGGTCCAATATGGCAACTCGTAAAAAACTGAGAACCGTCGCATTCTATTTGGATGTGATTCCGGGTTTACCATTTTCAGCTCATACCAGCTTGCGGCATTCATATGTGTTGGAGGTCATCCAAGGAAACCTTCCTTGAGTTCATGATCCTCCAGCAAGAAAGCGGCGTGTCCTTGATATACCATCTTCTTCATGGTTTGTGACCTTCGGGAGTCTAACTGTGGCCCACACAATGGACATGCATGATAACCTGAGGTAACCATACCTGTAAGGCGAGCCACAACCTAGTGAATACTTGATTGAATGAGATAAAATATAGATATTACCAGCGAGAACGGAGGTTTGCTCACCTGAGCACTCTCCCAATCCCGGAAAGTCATGCACCATCCACATGAGAATGGCTCGAATGTTGGCTGACCGCCGACCATCGCGCCTGCTCATATCTTGCACAGTGACCCCCTCCTCCCACAAAATCTGAAGCTCATCGACTAATGGACGAAGATACATGTCCATATTTTTTACTTTATAGCGGCCTGGGACGAGCAAGCTAAGGATGAGATGTCCTTTCTTCGTAGAAAGCCATGGAGGGATGTTGTAGTTGACAAGCACTATAGGCCACATACTGTAAGAAGTTGAGCGCAGACCAAATGGGTTCACACCATCCATTAAGAGACAAAGCCGAAGATTCCTTGGCTCTCGCGCAAAGCCTAGGAAGGTAGAGTCAATGTGGCTCCATGCGCGCGAATCCACTGATATTCGTTGAACTCCATCCGTGCACCTATTCTGCACATGTCACGTTGTCAAGCTTGCCATGCCGGATGTACGAAATATGTGGTTTATGTGGGGGATGAGCGTAAATTTTCTGAGAACTTTTTGAGGGATGGTTTGCCCTTGCAAGTCTTGTCGATACCTGTGAGCACCACACTTTGGATATGTCTCCATAGTCTCGTATTCATCTCAAAACAGTATGCAATCGTTGATACATGCATGGATGTTATTGTAGTCCATGCCAAGCTTCCGTAAGACATGTCGGGCATAATCATGAGACTCGGGCATGGTATTTGCAAGTGGTAATATATGATATTTCAATAACCTGAAAAAAATCATAAAACACCTTGAAAAAGCTCAAATGTTTGTAATAATAGTGTTAAAAAAAAATCAATGAAGCCTATGTGCAAGGTACCTGAATAAATCAGTCACACTCGTATCGCTCCACCTGTATTTTGCTTGCACACTTAAGAGTGCAAGCAATGCCTTCAACCCAGATACTCGGCACCCATCATATAATGGTATGGATGCTTCCTCTCTAAGCGGATCAGATGTCTCAACATCCATGGGA
Organism: Lygodium microphyllum; assembly: GCF_053477565.2. NCBI lineage: Eukaryota > Viridiplantae > Streptophyta > Polypodiopsida > Schizaeales > Lygodiaceae > Lygodium > Lygodium microphyllum. Next base: position 96,353,682 of record NC_141144.1, on the reverse strand, counting down.
ATCAATGCATCGATCATTGCCTCCATCTTAGGCTCCAAGATTGTAGGTAGGTCTGGAAGGTTGTCTGTCTCCTCTGGCATTGACGGTATAGATTGGCCTTGCGAGTGGTGGATTGGCTCCTGCAATCCATCCATCGCATGTCCATGAACTCTTCTAATTGGCCGCAAAGGGTGCACTCCCCCTTGGGATGAGACATCACCCCCCTAGATGGAAAATTTGCCAACAAGACCCAATCTTATTGTGTATGGTTTTCAATTAGCTTGCGAGTACAATGCATGATTAATATTAACTTCAAATTACCGTTTGCTGCAAATCCGCAATCGTCTGATCAATGATCTCAGATTGAAACTCGCCATATCGTGATACGTGTTCTATAGACAATCAGCATTTTCGTCTGATTGCCAACTTGCATTGAGAGCAAGGACATGGGACACACTGATTAAGATATGCCTCGCAATCTTGAACAATAAGACCTTCTTCGTTTTCCATCTTATCTACATTACAGCAAATGAGGCTCAAATGGATAGCTTTATGGAGATGTATGTCAAGTTGCAAGTTGACCATAAGCTCTTGCTTGAGAGGTTTTAGCCTCTGCAAGAGCTTGAGAAGCAAATTTTGTAAAACATTGAGGTTGATATTGATGCATCCATGGTGTTGAAATCTAAACTTCAAGATATAAGAAATGCTTTACTGATTAATGTAAAGAATGCATTGTACATTGTAGTTGAGAGATTTATTGATGTTATATCTTGGCCATATACCATGCTCAAGGATTTGTTTGTCCCGGTAGATAATTATTCGTTATTGGAAAAAAAAAAGTATTGGTTCATAAGGTTCATGAGTCGAAGACTAAATGTTTGGACTTGACTAAAAGATTGGATAATGGCTTAGATGCTAAAAGGAAAAGTGATGAATATGTTACTTCATCATTGCAATAAAAATATTGGTGACAAGGATGCTATGATTAATGAAGTTCTTCACGAGGTGAATATAGAGTTGAAGGGGATGGAACACGATTCTTCTTTGGGATTTAATGGTGATAAGTCAATTATTGAGGTGTCTTCTTGTACAACCATTATACCTTATATACCTAGCTACGGTCTCTAGGTTATGTACTTTGAGTATCTTAGAGGGGCTCTACTAGGATTACTTATACAACTGCACTAGAGGGTTTTGAGTATATTAATCCATTATGAGCATCATTGAGGATCTCTTAGTCTAATAATAAATCACTCTCAACAAGAAGCATCTTAGAAATGTGGTTTTTTTGTCCTAGGATCGCGTATTAAAATTAATTCCATCTATGAAATTTATCAACTATAGCAATAAAATTTGTTTCAATCAATTCTATTCATAGTCATAACATTTGAAGAAAATATCCTATGCTTAATTTAAGGGATTCTTCTTCTATAACAATACTTTTGGGTTCATTTTGATGAAGTACCATAATGACCATTAGCTAGGGTATCATTTTCTTTTAGTCCTTCCATTGACTAGTTGGCATGATTTCTAATTTGTTATGCCTATAAAGTTAATACAAAAACAATGAATTATGCATATCACAATTAGATCCCCTACTTGGACATTATGAAGGATATGACCAATTTTAAGCCATCTTAAAGAGTCACCAATGTACGTGGCCTATGGCAAAGCACATTGCATACCATTATCGATAAGTCTATTATCGTGCATCTTAAATCTCCTAATTAGAATTTATAAAGTGTATGACTAATTTTTAGCCCTCTTAAGGAGTTCATGTAATGGTACCCATAAAAAAAGCAAAGTGGATACCATTACCATAATCATGGATATGCTATCGTTCCAATATATGTTATCTTTCTCTTTCTCTCCCTCTCTCTCCCTCTCCCTCTCTTTCTCTCGCATTTCCTCTCCCTCTCACAATATATCTTAACACTCTCCAAAAGCAAAAGGGAGAGGGAGAGAGAGAATGCACTCTCCCTCTCTCTCCCTCTCCCTCTCTTTCTCTCTCTCCCTCTCTCATTTCCTCCCTCTCCCTCTCATTCTCTTTCTCTCTCTCTCCCTCTCTCTCCCTCTCCCTCTCCCTCTCTTTCTCTCTCATTTCCTCTCCTAAACAAGCAAAAAAGAAAGTGATTTAAACCTTTAATAAGCAAAAGGGAGAGGGAGAGAGAGAATCCACTCTCCCTCCCTCTCCCTCACCCTCTCTTTCTCTTTTTCTCCCTCTCTCATTTCCTCCCCCTCCCTTTCCTTCTCCCTCTCTTTCTCTTTCTCTCCCTCTCTCTCCCTCTCCCTCTTTTTCTCTCTTTCTCTCTCATTTCCTCTCCTAAACAAGCAAAAAAGAAAGTGATTTAAACATTAAACAAGCAAAAGGGAGAGGGAGAGAGAGAATGCACTCTCCCTCCCTCTCCCTCTCCCTCTCTTTCTCTTTCTCTCCCTCTCTCATTTCCTCCACCTCTCTCTCCCTCTCCCTCTCTTTCTCTTTATCTCCCTCTCCCTCTCTTTCTCTCTTTCTCTCTCATTTCCTCTTCTAAACAAGCAAAAAAGAAAGTGATTTAAACCTTAAACAAGCAAAAGGGACAGGGAGAGAGAGAATGCACTCTCCCTCCCTCTCCCTCTCCCTCTCTTTCTCTTTCTCCCTCTCTCTCCCTCTCCCTCTCATTCTCTCTCATTTCCTCTCCTAAACAAGCAAAATAGAAAGTGATTTAAACCTTAAACAAGCAAAAGAAAGAGAGAGAGAGACTCACCGATGAGATATGGCGAGTGTGGGGCGGCTCCTCTTTGCGATGAAGGCTCCTCCTCTTCTTTGCGAACAATGGCGGCGGCGGCGGTGGCGGCAAGTCTTCTTCCTCTCCTTCTCTCACGACGGTCGCTCTCTCCCTCACTCTCGCTCTCAAAACACAAAACGTACAAACGCGAAATAAAGCCGCGCTCGGTTTCGGCCCACTTTTTTCCCTGTGGAGCGTCGCTATTGGCATCATTATTTGCGTTGCTATTTGTGCGATGCAAATAGCGGCGCCGCTACCTGCTGTCGCTAATCACCATTGCTACCAGCTCAAATCCTTGTAGTGATGATCACAACTTCTCCTTCCTCTATTTGTTTTGCAAGGTATCAAGTATAGGATGGCGGGTGATCTTTCGTTCACATGATCAAAGCTCTTGATGCTGGAGTAGGCGAGAATCATAAGAATCATTATCATGATCACTCTTGGTATATTTTCTATTTTGAGCTTCTTGAGTCTCCATGAAACCCACATGCTACTCATAGTCCATGGCTTTCCTCCTCCCCTGTTTTGCAAACGCTATGTCTTATCCCCTATTAATGGTGACATGTAGGATAATTACTACACTTATCCCCTATTGATGGTGACATGTAGGATAATTACTACCCACCGAATTGAGATTGCTAACTGCATGTTGATTCTTTGTTCAAGCTGATAGATGTGTACTTCAACAAAGTACTACTCCTATCTCCTTTCATCATATGATATCAATCCCCTTCTCTCCCTCTAGCTTGATCTTTGTTGACCCAATAATCCTACCTTCACTCTCCTTTTGTGACATCACAACCTTCCTATTGCTCATCTGACCTTTGGCTTGATCTTTGCCTAAGCCCCAGTAAAGTTGCCTTCTCTCTCCTTTTGTGAGATCACAACCTTCCTATTCCTACTCGAACTTTAGCTTTTCTTTATGATATCAATCCCTCTTCTCTCCCTCAAGCTTGATCTTTGCTCACCTAGTAAAGTTGCCTTCACTCTCCTTTTGTGAGATTGACCTTCCTATTCCTAGTCGATCCTTAGCTTTTTTATATTCTCCAAGCAAATTTTCCCTATGCAAAAGGCATCTCTCCACCTTCTTTCTCCTAACATGCTGCTTTGATCCACTAGCTTTTTGTCTCTTAGAGCATAATCAACCTTCCCTTTCATGCAAGGCATGAACTCAATATACTTTTCCACCCTTCATCAAATGTAAGATCCAAAGCAATCAACTATTACCTCCATTTACATCAAGGCCTCATTAGTTTCCCTAGCCTTATAATGGCTAATACAAGTGTGCAAGTAAACGTTTGAGCCCTAGGATTTTTGTCAAATTCTTGAAGCTTCTTAATACACAATCACTTTGAGATTGTCTTGTGACTCACATTCCAAAAGATTGTTGGCCATCTTCACCTCTTCTAGCTCACCAAGATCATCCAATAAATGCTTCATCCCATCATTAAGACACCCCTCTCTACCCACCATACTTCTCCTCTTATTCAATTATTTGGAAAGAAAAATCAAGTAGCAAGGTACTAACAAAACACATAAGAATTAGGTCATCTTATTCCAAGTATGCAATCAACAAACCCATGTTCCCCTAGGTTTTTCCAGTTTGAATGCATGGTGTCATGACATCATAGATGCACCGCTAAGTTTTTCATAGTTCAAAAAATGTATCAATATGGGTGTCTATAGGCCTAATCCCTTCAAGTGTATCCCTCTCTCTAGCTCTGTGTTTCTTGTAATCTTCTCTCTGTCTCCCTTAGTCTCTTTCTCTCTTCATTTGTGTCTTCTTGCCCTTTTTCTCTCTCTCCCTTTGTCTATCTCTCTCTTTCTCTCTTCCCCATCTCTTTCTAGCTCTACTTCTCCCAAGTATCTCCCTATATCTTTCTCAATTTCTCTCAATTTCTCCCTTTTTGTCTATTCCTTCAGTATTCTTCTTCTCTTTGTCTAGCTTCATCTTGCTCCTTTTATCTCTCTCTTCCTTCTCTTCCATTCTTAATCTCTCTCTTTAGCTTGGTCTATCCCTTTCTCCCTCCCTCTTTGTTTTTCTCTTCGATCTTTTAACTCTTAATCTCTCAATTTTCCTCTCTCTCCCTATCTCTAGCCCTCTCATTCTCTTGATCTCTCATCTCTCCATCTCTCTTTTCCACTGTTAATGTCTCTCTTCTTCTCAAGCCCTCTCTTTCTTCTTTCACTCTTAATTTGTCTCTCCCTATACCTCTCTCTATCTGGCTCCCTCTTCCTTCCCTTGTTCTCCCTTAACCTCTCTCTTTCTCTTATTCTATCTCTCTTAACCTCTCTCTTTCTATTTGTCTTTCTCTTTCTTTGGCTCTCTCTCTCCCTTTCCTTCTTCTCTCTATCTTCCTTTAGCCAATTTGCTCTCTTAATTACTTACTTTCTTTCAATTTTTCTCTCAATTTTGATTTCTCTATTTTCCTCTCTCTAGCTTCATCTTTCTCTCTTTTCCCCTCTCCCTCTACCTTGCTCCCCCTCCCCCTCCCCCTACCCTTGCCCCTCCCCCTCTCCCCCCACCCCCTCTCACTAAGTCTCTCTCTATAACTATAGCCAAGAGAGTTAAAAAACCACAAACCATAAGCCACAATAGGCTCCATAAGCATAGGCTAGTTCCATGATGCATAGCAAGGATGGATTAGGCAAAGGCTAGACTAAGGCTTATTTTAGGCTTGGGCATGAGGCCTAGCATAATTCTAGTATCTCTTGTGCCTCTATTTAGCCCAACATAGCTTGGATCCTCGTGTTGCCTAGCCTATCTTGTGCCTTAGTTGAGCTCAAATTTGCTTATGTGTATTGTAGCCTAACATAGTCTATGCTTGGCCTACTATAAGCTTGCACTATAACCTAACTATATATGGTTGGATTGAGGCTCATTTAGGCTAATTGTAGGCTACTAGTCTGGGGCTACACATGCCATAGGCTTAGGTAAGACATAGCTAGATATGCTTGGCCTTCAAAACCCTAGCCTAGCTTTATATGGCTAGGTGGAGGCTCGCTTGGGCTAGCTTTATAGGCTAGTCGTAGGCTAGACAAGGCTTAGCCCTAGGCAAGACATAGGCTAGGGATAGTCTAGGCTAGGCCAGGTGTTTGTAGGGGAAAGGGTAGGGTAGGCTAGGCTAGACTTATGCATAGGCAAAGCATAGTCTAGAGCATAGGATTAGGCTTGGCTACATTTATGTATAAAATAGAGCTTATGCTTGGGTCAGCAAGCCACTAGATTGATTAAGCTACCATAGACTCGGTTAGGCTAGGCTACGAGTAGGTTTATACATTGGGTAGGTATATGATGGTTGAAGATAAATATCAATATGGGCCCCAGATTTTTATGGACGTGTCGGTTCTCTCCCGGTGACTTGCCGGTCGTTGAAATTCTTATATTTATTTGAATAATTAATTTGAATGATGCAGGCTATCAACGTCTTCTCATGCAGGCTCATGGTTCTAAGGGTCTGCCTCTGACAGACAAGGTGCAGCATTCGAAACCCAAGGAGTCAGTCGAGGAGAGACCAAACCTTATTTTAGGGGCCTTTTTAATCTGTGGGACCCATAATTACCTGGTACGGGCTGAACCCGTCAAAATCTGTGGGGCCCGTGTTGATATATATCCACAGCCTCTCTCTCTCTCTCTCTCTCTCTCTCTCTCATTTTTTTTGCTGCCGTGGGATTCCTCTTCCCTGACCGGTACCCTCGCGCGATCCCCAACGAGCGATCCGAAATATTGTGGAAATCCTCACATTAACTCTAGAGCCTCTCGCGCGGAGCTCTTCACAGGACTAGATCATCAGGAAAGTATCGTTGGAATTACAAAAAAACGCCGTGTGAGATAAAAGGTCAGCATTTTTAGACAAAACAAACGACACGAATGTTATGGCGGAAACAATAGTAACTGTATTAATAGGATGATCGATCGGGAGAGATGATACGTAGTGGATGCGATGATTGTAATAAGTAAGAATGATGGTTACGAAAGGGAGATGGGATATTGTCTGCAAATTGGAAAGTACTTAGAATATCCCGCCACGTTGCGATCAGGATATGCAGCCTCAGTAACTGCAACATCCGCAATTTTTGTTCTCGAGGCAGAGGAAAACATGATAGCCTTCCTGCTGAGCACAGTATTGCTTACAATCATCCTCTGTGGGATCAAGGCATGCCATGCCCGTATCGAAACAAGAATGTCCTGCAACAAGGAAAGAAAATCAGTACTGATAAAGACGTCCCGCATTTGTGCATGCAAATAATTCAAAAATCAAATTAGCACGTATAAGCTGCTATCATGGTGTGGAATGTCATCCTCATCATCGGTGTATCAAATTAAGCAGCCGCGAGCTAACCTTGGACGTGCGGAATGATCGTTGTACTAGAATGGTCGTATGATATAGTGATGACGAGTAGCAGCAGCAGGAGCACTATATTATTTCTCTTGGAGCTCGACTTCATCAGTCCTATCGCCATGATTGATGTAGTTAATTTTGTTGTAGCCTTGTCTCCTCCTCCTCGTCCTTCTCCTTCTCCTCCTTCTCCTTGTCCTTGTCCTTCTCCTCCTTCTCCTTCTTCCTCCTCCTTAGTCAGTAGTTATATATATATATATATATATATATATATATATATATATATATATATATATATATATCACTCGGGTGTCTTCCTCGTAGTTTACGGTGATAGCGTGTCCTAGCTGTGGCCTGCGCATTAAATTCCTCGCCAGAGTTAAAACAATTTCGCTAGCTGTTCGAGGGAGCTTGTGTTGATCAGCCCGCATTTTGTTGAGATAGATCATTCCCTGACAGCATGAAAACAAAGTTTAATGCGATATACCATCTCCTGCCCATTCCCGGACGACATGAAAACAAAGTGATGTAAGACAACCTTCGCATGATCTCCAAGGGTCAAGCCTCCAATTTCCGTTGTGTACGCTACAAATATTCGTGCAATTTCCATAGAATTTTCTAGCACCTGGTTCATGCATCGAGACGTCATCTTTTCACAGGATATTCGGAGATTCATAGAGGTCCAAACAACTCGCCCTTTGGAAGATTTTATCGAGGCTCTCCACAGCCATTTACCAGTCGTGCAGGTTTGTGATTTTCTATAGTTTGGAGACATTCCAAGCAAAAGATGATCTTCGGTCGATGTTACCGATATAGTAGTAGTTGATCAAACAAACATGTAGCATCGTAACATAATCGAAGGTCTAGATGTAATCGAAGGTCCACATATAACACTCCATGGGGATTCCTATTGGTTTGATTAAATGTTTGTAAACACCATTCAAGAGATTGTTTGGTTTGTTGGGCCAGTTCTTTTGCCATTTCGTAGATTATGCAAGAATGATAGTTCTTGCTTGAATCACTAGGAGGTATGGCTTATGCTCATTGATCCTGAAGGGAGACACATCTAAATAAGTTGGAAACACCCCCAAATGAGGTGAAGGTAGCATATATAGCTTTGCCAAAATAATTCGCTATAGCTCCTCTATATAGTCATGTAGTATGGAGGGAGAGTGGATAATGTTTCCCCATCACACAGTTCATAGTATATAAAGAATAGTGTGACAAACATTGAAAAGATGATGTCAATTAAAACACAATAAAACATTTAAGGTGCTAAATATCTCATACACGATTGATGGCTTGAAGGTGGGTGAGCACTTGCCAAGAAAAGAGAAAGTTGCGAGAATAACAAGAAGGGTGGAGGAGATACTTTTGAGGTGATTGGTAATGTCAATATGAGTTTGATAGTAAACAAGACCATGACAAATAAAATGAGGAAGAGATGGCTTCTCTTTAGCATTCTCATGCATGAATCATGAGGCTGAGGAATTTCATGGGGGTGACATTACTAAGGCATAGCTGGAAGATCAATGAGATGATTATTCAAGAGGATACAACTCTCTGGAAACTCCAAGCTTAGGGATGCATGAATTATTGCAGTGTTGAACCCATGTGTCCATTATGTAGAGTGTGTGGGCTTGCAATTATAGCAATAGAGTTCGCTACTAGGCTTCATGAAACATTACAAGTCTATTGTAGATAAGGTGCCAATCAATGAAATTATCATTGACCTGCATGTTTCAAAGAGGAGTAAAATCTTATGATTGGAGCAAGTGGGTGCAAAGATAAATGAGAGAAGCGTGAAGGGTTTCATCTTTGAGCCTTTCAGATAGATACATTGCCTCTTCTTTCTTTGTTTTTTTTCTCTCTTTATTTTTGTTTATGGAGAGATGCGTTGAGAGAGAGGAAGAGAGGGAGAGAGGATAGAGAAAGAGAAGGAGAGAAAGAGAAAGAGGAGGAGGGAAACAAAGAGGGAGAGAGAGGATGGAAAGAAACAAAGATGGAGAGAGAGAGAGAGAGAGAGAGAGAGAGAGAGAGAGAGAGAGAGAGGGAAAAAGTGAAATAGAGAGATCGAGGGAGGCAAAGAGGAGGGTGAGGGAGAGAAAGGGAGGAGAGAGTAATAACGAGAGAGGAAGGGAGAGAAATAAAGAGAGAGAGAGTTGGGAGGAGGGAGAAAAGAAGAGAGAGGGGTGGGAAGAGAAATAGAGAGGGAGGAGAGATGAAAATAGGGAGGGGGAGAGAGTAGGAAGAGAGAGAGAGAAATAGGAACATGAAAAGAGAGAAAAAAAGAGAGAGGGAGGGAGAGAGAGAAATAGATCGAGAGAGGAGAGAAAAGTATAGGGAGAAAGGGAGAGAAAAATAGAAACGGAGAAGATGGAAACATATAGAGGGAGAGGGGAATAGAGGAGGGTGAGAGAGATGCATTGAGAGAGGGAGACACTACAAGGATTCAAACCTATAGTGACGACGGGTAGCGGCGTTGCTATTTGCGTCGCTATTTGCACCGCATTTGCAGCGCAAATAGCGACGCCCCACAAGGAAAAACAACACGCCGAAACCAAGTGCGGGTTCATTTCGCACATTTTCATCGATCGTTTTGAGAGGGAGAGTGAGAGAGAGAGTGACCATTGTAAGAGAGGGAGAGGAAGAAGGCTTGCCGCCGCCGCCGCCACCGTTATTTGTGAAGGAGAGGAGGAGCCTTCATCGCGAAGAGGAGCTGCCAAACCCTCGCCATATCTCATCGATGAGTCCATTCTCTCCTTCTTTTGCTTGTTTAGGGTTTAATTATCTTTCTTTTTTGCTTGTTTCGGAGAGGAAATTAGAGAGAAAGAGAGGGAGAGGGGGAGGGAGGGAGAGAAATAGAAAGAGAGAGGGAGAGAAAGAGAAAGAGAAAGAGAAAGAGAAAGAGAGGGAGAGGGAGAGGGAGAGGGAGAGGAAATGAGAGAGAAAGAGAGGGAGAGGGAGAGGGAGAGGGAGGGGGAGGGAGGGAGAGGGAGAGGGAGGGAGAGGGAGGAAATGGAAGAGGGAGGGGCATGAAATGAGAGAATGAGAGAGAGGGAGAGAGAGGGTGAGAAAGAGAAAGAGAAAGAGAAAGAGAGGGAGAGGGAGAGGGAGAGGGATGGGGAGGAAATGAGAGAGGGAGAGGGAGGGGGAGGGAGAGTGCATTCTCTCTCTCCCTCTCCCTTTTTCTTTTATAATTTGTGTATATATATTGAGAGAGGGAGAGGAAATGAGACAGAAAGAGAGCGAGAGGGAGGAAATGGGGGAGGGAGGGAGAGGGGGAGGAAGGGAGAGGGAGAGGGAGAGGGAGGAAATGGAAGAGGGAGGGGGATGAAATGAGAGGATGAGAGAGAGGGAGAGTGTAATCTCTCTTATTTATTTAATTTTTGTATAATTTGTATATAATGTGAGAGGGAAAATAAATGAGGGAGAGGGAGAGGGAGAAAGAGAGTGAAATTAAAGAGAGGGAGAGGGAGGAAATGGGAGAGGGAGGGGGAGGAAATGAGAGAGAAAGAGAGGAAGAGAGAGGGGGAAGGAGAGAGGAAGAGAGGGAATGAGAGAGAAAGACAGGAAGAGAGAGAGGGAATGAGAGAGGAAGAGTGTATTCTCTCTCTTTTTTATTTATTTTTTGTATAATTTGTATGTAATGAGAGAGGGAGAAGAAATGAGGGAGAGGGAGAGGGAGAAAGAGAGGGAAATTAAAGAGAGGGAGAGGGAGGGGGAGAGGAAATGAGAGAGGGAGGGGGAGGAAGAGAGAGAAAATGAGAGAGGGAGAGGGAGAGGGGGGAGAGATGAAAACATAATAGGGAAATGAGAGAGGGAGAGGGAGGGAGAAGAAATGAGAGAAGGAGAGGAAGAGAGCCAAACGAAATGAGAGAGGGAGAGGAGAGAGAAAAAAGAGAGAATGAGAGGAGAGAGAAAAAGAGATAAGATGTTGAACATAATAGGCAAATAGAGCAAGAGAGGGTATGGCCCTTGCACGACATCCACATCTATGCACGACATCAACCGCGACTGGCCCCTGCAGCTTGAGGCCTCCTCTGTGGCCTACTGCAAAACGCAAACTAGCTTGTTATACCGTCGCATCTCCTCATCTTCGACGTCCACATCGATATCATCTACAACCTCCAGCAAAGAGAGTCCGGAAGCTGGTGATGATTCAAAAAGTCCTGACAACAGCTGCCTTACTGATGAGATTGCCATCAAGACGAGTGTGGCATGCATGCAATCGCTTCCTTGCGGAAGTACTTTCATGAGTGGTTTCAAGTTATATCTAGCAGAACAAGCTCCTTACAAAGGTCAATCCAAATCAAAGGCTCTTCCTCAAGGCCTTTCAATTGAGTCTCTCATCGTCGACTACCTCAAGAATATATCACAATTTATCTTGCATTACTTGAGGGACAGGTATGGTGGGCAATTGATGATGAAGGATATTCAATGATGTCTTACCGTGCCAGCAATATGGACAGAAGCTGCCAAGTAAAAGATGAGGAAATGTGCTCAGGAAGCTGGTATGGTCAAGGGAGTGTCAAGCAGAACATGCTTAGAGGATGCAAGCCCTCATCCATTAAGAGTAGTTCTGGAGCCAGGGCTGCATCTTAGCATTGTGTCCAAAATGCTAGATTCCTGTCCATCAGAGAAGGGGAAAGGTTTGTTCTGGTTGATGTGGGCGGAGCCACTATTGATTTGGTTGTGCATGAGAAAGTTCCTGGTACAAATTTTGAAGTGAAGGAAGCTACAAAGAGTACTGGATGCCTTGGAGGTGGTGTCTTTGTTGATGAGAATTTCCTCTCTTTCTTGAGTGCTAAAATCCCTTGTTTGCCTATCTTTATCTCAACGATGTTCACACTGAAATCAGCTCAATGAGGTAGCTTGTGTGGTAATGAGGTTTGAGTTGGAGTAATCAAATTCTTCATGTAGGTTTTAGCTCTCTGAGAGTAAGGGTGAAAGTAAGATAACCAATTGGTTGAGCAACTCACACAGCAGCTGCAACCTGGTAGTCTGTATGGTGCTTTGCTAGTGGGTGAGGATTTGCAAAAATCTGAGGCTGATGCTGCAGCGTTAGATGTGACTTTATTGTGGCTTCAAACTAATGAATGATCTACATTCCAATAATTATACTTGGACCTAATGCCAGTCCGGTTGTCCAGATTTCTCCAGTATATTTAGGGTAAAGGAGCTAGTAAAGTGATACTTAACATTAATAAGGCAATAGCTCACTTGCGAAATGGTCTTGGTCCAAGTTGCTTATATTGTTAGACCATGCCAGTACCCAAAAAGTGTCACCTGATTGATAGCTATCTTTTTACAGACTCCTCTGCCCTGTAGTGTTCTGACTTTGCATTGTAAGCCTTGTGTATTCCAACCTCCCTCCTTGTGTATTTCAACCTCCCATGCCAATGAGAGAGGGAGAGGAGAGAGAAAAAGAAATGAGAGAGGGCAAGGGAGGGAGAGGAATGAGAGGGAGAGAAGAGAGAAAAGGAAATGAGAGAGAGAAAAAGAGAGGGGGAGGGAGAGGAATGAGAGGGAGAGTAGAGAGAGAAAAGGAAATGAGAGAGAGGAGAGAGAGGAGAAAACGAAATATTATGTGCTAGGTACTGAGTACTAGGTACTAAATACTAGTGTTCTATGATACTATATGCTAGGTCATAGAAAAATAGAGAGATGAAAGGAGAGGATAACAATCTAAGAAAAGAAAAGAATGATAACAAAAACAAATTGTTTGTTGTGACATAGACAAGATGGAAAATGAAGAAGGTCCTGTTGTTCAAGATCGTGAGGCGTATCTTAATCAGCATGTCCCATGTCCTTGCTCTCAATGCAAGTTGGCAATTAGACGAAAACGCCGATTGTCTATAGAACACGTACGACGATTTGGCGAGTTTCAATATGAGATCACTGATCAAGCGATTGCGGATTTTCAGAAAACGGTAATTTGAAGTTAATATCAATCATGCATTGTACTCGCAAGCTAATTGAATACCATATATAATAAGATTGGGTCTTGCTGGAAAATTTTCTATCCAGGGAGGCAATGTCTCATCCCAAGGGGGAGTGCACCCTTTGTGGCCAATTATAAGAGTACATGGGCATGCGATGGATGGAGTGTAGGAGCCAATCCACCACTCATAAGGTCAATCTATACCGTCAATGCCAGAGGAGACAGACAACCTTCTACACCTACCTACAAACTTGGAGCATGAGATGGAGGCAATGATCGATGCATTGATTCCCATGGATGTCGAGAATTCTGATCCGCTTAGAGAGGAAGCATCCATACCATTATATGATGGGTGCCGAGTATCTTGGCTAAAGACACTGCTTGCACTCTTAAGTGTGCAAGCAAAATATGGGTGGAGCGATACGAGTGTGACCGAGTTGTTCAGGTACCTTGTACATACGCTTCATTGATTTTTTTTTCGGCACTATTATTACAAACATTTATGCTTTTTCAAGGTGCTTTATGATTTTTTTCAGGTTATTGAAATATCATATATTACCACCTGCAAATACCATACCTGAGTCTCGTGATGATGCACGACATGTTTTATGGAAGCTTGGCATGGAATACAATAACATCCATGCATGTATCAATGATTGATGTCTGTTTTGAGGAGAATACAAGACTATGGAGACATGTCCAAAGTGTGGTGCTCACAGGTATCGACAAGACTTGCAAGGGCAAACCATCCTTCAAAAAGTTCTTAGATACTTTTCGCTCATCTCCCACATAAACCACATGTTTTGTACGTCCGACATGGCGAGCTTGATAACGTGGCATGCACAAAATAGGTCCACGGATGGAGTTCAACGAATATTAGCGGATTCGCGTGTATGGAGCCACATTGACTCAACCTTCCCAGGCTTTGCCCGAGAGCCAAGGAATCTTGGGCTCGGTCTTGCAATGGATGGCATGAACCCATTCGGTCTGCACTCAACTTCTTACAGTGTGTGGCCTATAGTCCTTGTCAACTACAATATCCCTCCATGGCTTTCTATGAAGAAAGGACATCTCATCCTTAGCTTGCTCGTCCCAGACTGCTACAAAGTAAAAAATATGGACGTGTATCTTCGTCCATAAGTCGATGAGCTTAAGATTTTGTGGGAGGAGGGGGTCACCGTGTAAGATATGAGCAAGTGCAATGGTCGGCGGTCAGCCAATATTTGAGCCATTCTCATGTGGACGATGCATGACTTTCTGGGATTAGGAGAGTGCTCAGGTGACTAGGCCTCCGTTCTCGCTGGTAATATCTATATTTTATCTCATTCAACCAAGTATTCACTAGGTCATGGTATTGGAATAGGTCTGGTTACCTCAGGTTATCATACATGTCCATTGTGCGGGCCACAGTTAGACTCCCGAAGGTCACGAACCATGAAGAAGATGGTATATCAAGGACACGCTACTTTCTTGCCGGAGGATCATGAACTCAGGGAAGGTTTCCTTGGACGACCTCGAACGCATATGAACGCCACAAGCTGGTAGGAGCTAAAAATGGTCCATGCGGAATCACATCCAAATGAAATGCGACGGTTCTCAATTTTCTACGAGTTGCCATATTGGATCCACTTACAGGTCAACCACTTGTTGGATCTCATGCATATTTTCAAGAATGTGGGCAGCTTGTTGTGGGGCCACATCAAAGGAAAGAGAGACACTATAGGAGCACGAATGGATTTGAAGGAGGTAGATAAGATGGAGGCGCTTTGGCCACAGTCGAGTGCTGATGATCGTGTGCAGCTTCCTCGCGCTCCTTGGTTTTGTCCACGAAAGAAGAGTGCATTGTGAAGCAAATAATCAAGTCTATCCGCACTCCGATGAGTATGATGTGTTCTCTCAAGTCCGCATTTTCTAAAGACGACCCATTATCAGGGCTAAAATCCCATGACTGGCATAGATATGTCAGGTTTGTACTACGAATGGATTGTAATTAGTGTGGGCATTTTGCTATTTGGAATGCAGCCATTATTCATAATGCTTTCTCATTTGTGGCAGTTTGTACTACCGATCGCGATCTCAGGATGTCTTACTCCAGAAATACGCGGGGCCATTTACAGGTTTTCGTCTTTGGTGCAATGGATCTCACAGAAGAAGATTAAGACGTCCTCTATTAAATCCGCGAGACGAGGAGCAGTGGAGACGGTCTGTCTCTTTGAGAAATACCTGCCCACTAGCATGCTCACGATACAAATCCACCTTCTTGTGCATCTTGTGGATGAAGTGGAGATTGCTGGACCTGTCCATACGCGATGGATGTTCTTCTTGGAGCACTTCATGAAAACCCTGAAAGGCTTTGAGTGACAACGAGCTCAGCCAGAAGGTAGCATGGCCGAAGGTTGGTTGGTGTCTAAGGTGCTAGTGCATATTTCACAATGGCTACCAACGGTGGAACCAGACAATGAAATGCTATGGTCGTTGAAGGACAATGATAGACTGACAAGAGATGTGGTGGTTGGAAATGGGGTAGAAAAAAGAATGGATGTCTCAATGGAAGAGAAGGTGAATCACTTTTGTATGTTGCATCATGCCTCTATGGAGATGTGGCTCACCAAGTACCAGATCGCTAGGAAAGATCGAGAGAAAGTGCGAGCTGAATTCCGACGTAGTACGCTGTCAAAGGATTTTCAAAAGCAAAGTCGTGTCTCCAGAAGACCTTGTTAAATTTCAAGATGGAAGATCAAGCAAGTGAATGAATTCAAATCTGTAACAGTAACTCCAGCATAATGTGCATTGAGCAAAAGAATATTTTTAACAATCATGTCCAATAACATTTAGTTTCAATTCCAGGCCTGATATGACTGCAATTGCCTCCAGTGATGTTGATTTGTAGTGGCGATAGGGGTGGAGTTTGAGTGGTAAGAGTAGGCATTGTCAAAGTCATGTCAGCCTGTGACAACTTTCAAAATCCATTAGAATGCAGCCCCATCTTGGTGCAGTTACAAACAGATCTTAAACCTCTTGAGCCCTCTAGCATAGATTACATGAATTGCAGATAGCAATCTACTTCAAAGATGTCCATATGTTGGCATAGGGTACTCCAACGCAATCTTTGTCTGCAATTGTAAATTTTGTCATGACAACCAATACATATGATCATGTTTTCCTGTCAGCTTGGAGCATAGAGCAGACATAAGCGAGGCTGTCATCCACTCCATGGCCGTTGGTAGTTCCACATTATGCACTTTTAGTTAGTGTTGAATGCTGGCACATCAATTTAATACCCCTTGCCTGGCCTCTCTGCAACACTAAAAATGCATAGAGCAACACATGAGGAACATTCCCCAGATCAGAGACAATTTCATTCCCTTTTCTGTTGCACCTATATCTTCCTTTCCATCAATAACTTTAGGATGAAGTGAGAGAGTAGATTCATAAATTTTCAGGCGCAAATCAATGAATTAGTTGCGGATTTCAAATCGTCACCATGCTCGAGTATTGTGGCTTTCACAAGACGGGTATCAATCTGGCTTTCGCAAGACGGGTATCAATTTGTGGAAACGCTGCACAAAGAAACTCCAAGGGAGACTTCGACAAATATACATCAGAGCATTCCATAACTTATGAGACTTGACAGCACTGCCCTGAGAATAATCGAAGAGCTGAGCCAAAATCAATGGCGGTCATAAATCGCATTCAAGGAAGAAAAGACTACCGAAAGTCGGAGCGCAAAAAACAGGTCCATTAGCAATGAGTCGGCAATGCTGTTTCCAGAAACAGATCTGCTACAAGTGGAATCTTCCCCCAAAGCCATCACAAACACGAGTCTATCAAAAAAAATGGTAACTTGATAGAAAAGCCACCCTTCTTCCGAATTTTCTTGCGCCCCCCAGAGAAAGCTTCCCTTCCCATCGACTAATGAAGCAGCCCCCACATTAGCTTTTTGTTTTCCTTGCCGTTTACTATTCAAAATCCCTTCTGCTTAATAAAGCGGCTAGCTTTTCTTTCAGCCATTGAGTGATGCATGTCAAAACTACTGCTGCAGCTCTATCTGGTATTGCTGCTATTCGACTCTGCACCGAACAGAGCCATCCACATTTCCAAAATCGGTTCCTTCAAGACTATGCTTATTGCCTTGTCAAACTGCCCTGCACGGCAAAGAAGATCAACCATGCAAATGTGGTGCTCTTTTGTCGGGATGATGCCATACACAGCACTCATAGTATCAAAGTACATAAGCCCTCCTCCACTCGCCCTGCAAGACTGCAAGCAGTAAGCGTAACAACAAATGTGACACTGTCTGGCTCTACATGTTCTACCAACATTTTCCAAAATGAGCTGACAACCCTTTCAGCATTGCCAAGGTCAGCATACCCAGAGATTAGGGCATTCCAAGAGACAACATTTGGTACTGCTAGCTTATCAAACACTTCTTCTACTTTTGTGAATGCACCACACTTAGCATACATGCTCACCAATCCATTGCCTAGCACAATATCATGAGTTTCCATTAGCCCCAACCTCCGGATCTCAGCATGTCAAACAAGTTCCAAAACACTGTGAACCTTTAGTACCCTTCGCTTAATTTCCATAGCAATGATACCGAAAAGAAGTATTTGTACGGTTGAGCTAGTGGCATACCAAAAAGATCCACTTATTCCATATGTAAAAGTCTTATTTGCTGACTGTAATATAGTTAAAACCCATGTCCAATGGCTGACAACATTTGGACAGACACCTTCTAATTACATGTGATGATAAGAAGCAAGTGCCTTGACAAATGGTCCATGTTCAGCATAACCTTTTTGGTGGAATCCACATCTTGGATGCGCAGGAGTTCGACATCCACCCCCTCTAATCCTGCGCATCCTCCAGATGGGCCAACTACCTATGATCGTTATCATCAAGATCCACAAACAGATCAATCTCTTCATTATGCATTTCCGGTATATCAACAAGATTATCTGTCATATCATCTGTCTCTTCCATTGGAGTTTCTTCTCGTTGCTCTTCTCTTGAAAATTCTTCCAATGCATAATTTTCATCATCTCTTTTCTTGAAAATCTTGATTCTTTTTCCAGCAAAATAGGCACTCTAAGCACTGTCCCATCCAATTCTGTCAACTCATATGTTGCATTATCAAAAACATGTCTAACTATGTACGGCCCAAACCATATTTTCACCATCTTCTGAAGTACAGTATGCTGATTTTCAAGGCTGCTATCAAAGACTAATACCCAATCTCCCTCTTCTATTGCTCTAGGCCGCAAGCGATGCCTGTTGTCAAACCTGTCCTTATTTCTTAGTCTAGCAACCTTCAACCTGTCAATAGCTAGCTGAATATCCTTTGGTCTTCTCTCCAACTGCCGAATCCAAAGAGCTAAGAGCTCCTCTCTCGTCAAATCCTCCTGCCAAGGTAAAACTGACCAAGTCAAAGCACAAGTCTCAGTCGGCATAACCGGTTTCTGACCATACATCAACTCTGCACGCATATATCCTATGGTAACACTATGAGTCGTACGATCAGCCCACAAAGCAAATGGTAGAAGTCTCGGCCATTCTCCAATCCGTCCTCTGCATGCTTTGGCTAATGCTTTCACTATCGGCGGATGCCCTCTTTCACTCTTCCCATTTCCCTCTGGATTGTATGCTGTAGTTAGAGCCAAGTTGATTCCTAGTTGAGAGAAAAACTCCCTATCTTCATCTACATCCAATTCACCGCGATACGCAGTGATCTTACCCACACAGCCATACCTGCAGAAAATTTCTTCCAATAAGAACTTACACACTGCACTAGTGGTCTTCGTTCTCAGAGATCTACCCTCAACATGATTGGTAAGATCCTCCCCAGCCAAAACAATATACCTCATCTTCCATAGACCCATAGGCATAGTAACCAAGTCAACTACCCACTTATAATGAATGCATAGAAGATAGATCGGATGAAGCTCATCTCGATGATGCACTGCCAAATACATCTGGCAGACTCTGCAAGTCTCAACAAAGTGAGAAACATCTCTATACATGCCTTTCCACCGATATTTCTCCTTGATTTTCTCATAAGTAGCCCACACTCCTCTATGACCAGCCCAAGGACTCTCATGAAACTCCCTCATCACCTGTAACTGTGTCTCTCTATCACAGACAACCCGCAAAGGTAATCCGCCTCTTTTCTTCGGATGCTTCCAAAGAAATCCATCCTTGAGAAAATAACCATAGGCTTTCCTTCTGATCTTCTTGAAATCTTCACCTTACCATTCATCTCTTTTTCTTAGTGTACTAAGGTACTTGCCAATTTGCAACCAATCTCCAACATAGAGTTCTTCTATGAAAGCCACAATATCATAGACATGACAAACATGATCAACCATAGTTGGCTGAAATTTCTGCATCATCCTCTTATGTAAGTAGAGTCTCCTCATCATCATATCTGGCTCTAGACAGCATATCTGCCCACTAGATTATCCTTCCCTGCTATGTGTTTAAATTCCGGATTTAATGACTTGATGTATGCAATCCATCTCAGCATAGCTATATCCGGAGTAGAGCAACTTGTAATCATACCAATCAATGGTAAGCAATTTGTCTCTACCACAACTGAAGCTCCAATAAAGTAATCCTTGTCACATTTGAGAGCCGTAACAATCCCCAATAACTCCCTCTTGATTTGCGGATATCTCCTCTGTCTCTTGTTTAGGACTTTCGCCCCAAACCGAATAGCATACCTATTTCCATCCTCATCATCTTGACCCACAGCCCAACCTATGCCAATTGGACTAGTGTCAACTGTCAATACAATAGGCTTTCCACAATTATAATCCACTTTCCTGAGAGTAGGAGCATTCTGCAATAACTTCTTCAATTTCTGCATGGCTCTAGTATGGCTCTCATCCCAATAGAATTTATGCCCCTTTCGAAGCAGCTGATATAAACAATCTGCTATGTGTGCAAAATGAGGTATCCAAATCATATAAAACACACAAGTTCCAATGAATCTCCGTACCTCTGAAGTGGTAGAACAATACTCCGCAATCTTGCCTATAGCATTCACCTTATCAGGTGAGGGTTTCCTGCCATAATATCCACACATATGTCCAACAATGACAACCTCATTCACTCCAAAAACAGATTTTTGCCCTGAAAGTGTCAAGTTTACTTCTTCTAACCTGGCCAAAATCTTCTCACATGCTAAAATATGATCAGCCACAAAGTATCTGCATCCCTGATCATTTAGACTCTCATTTTTCTCTTCTTCTGCACACCCCTTAATGGGCACATCATCCAAGAAAGGCATAGTAAGCTGAGGTATGTAATCTCAAAGGACCTTATGCATGGCATTCACCATATGCGCAACAGAATTAGTGGCACCTTGAGGCAAGGTACACATCCTGACAAGCCCAATAGGAGTTCTCATGGTGGTTATGTCCCTGCTTTCCAAAGCCAGCTGAAACTGATCATATCCCGAATACAAATCACCTAAAGAATAGATGGCACATCCAGCAAATGCTTCTGTAAACTCATCCACAACTAGACCTATACCAACATTCCTGATAGTAACTCTGTTTACTGGCTGCATGTCCTGAATAAATCGAAGAGTACCATTCTCCTTTGGAACTGTAAACCACTTGTTTGAGTATGGTGCAGATGAAGGCTCAAGAATTCCCATCCTGATTTTCTCATTCAATAAATCAATCAGCTTTGGCAAGTGTGCTTTAGGCACTGGAATAGGTCGGAGATTCCATGGAATATGAGGAATAGTAAAAATGACCATAGGAGCAACAATATCTGGATTCACACATCCAATCTCATGCGAAAAAAAAGCAAATCCCCTTCCATGTCGCTCAAGCATCTCCTGAAAGCATTGCTTCTCTATGGGTAGCAAGAAATCACCATTTCCAATTTTCAATTCAGCAAGAGTCTCTACTGAAAATTTATGGCCAATATGCTCTGGATTCCTCAAAATTAGCTGTTTAGCAGCCCTCTCTATTTGCTGATCACTGTCAGGTGGAAGCGGTACAACTACCGGCTTCACCTTCTTATCCACAGTTTTATATTTCGTGTCAACCCTAACTTCATTATGCTCTTCTGCATTACTCAAATCTTGTTGTAAATCAGCAATTCTCCACTCCAATGGCTGAATATCCTCAGCCCTCTGCTCTATGGACTGCATAGGAACAGCCCTAAACTCTGAATGCTGAAATATTTCAGCAGTAAACTCTGTTGGCTGAAAGTTTTCAGCCCTCTATGTCTCTGTAAGCTGATCATAATCAGCTGGAAACTCTGTTTGCTAAATTCCTTCAGCACTCAACACTTTTTGGTGAATCATCTCAGTCTCTGACTCAATCAGTGACACAAAATCTGCAATTTCATGAAACATATCCAGGGATTGCACTAATACATTACTGTGACAACTCTGCATATCAGTTTTCAGCATATCTTTCATCTCTTCCATCGTATCTACACAAATCATATTGTCATACATCCCATCTATGTGCTCATCATCCTCCAAAATTCCTGCATTTTTCAAATTTTTCTCCTTCCTGCATATGTACTGCCTGGCAGCTCTAGGCAACCTAGAAATCTTATGATAGCTCATCGAACTGTTTGCTGAAATCCCAATAAAATCGGATGAGAAAACACTGCTGCCAGGAGGCGAGAACTCCAATCTCCTCTGCTTTGTACCACCGTCGTCTCGCGAAACGATGGTACCTAATGAAAACCCGAATCTCTCACAGTGGGCAAAGGTGCATCTCTAAGAGTATCTTTGTTTCTAACATGGTTCACACACATAGTCATAAATTGAACTGCTCTCATACCATCTTTACTGCGAATCTGTGCATAAGCAGATCCATCATCCATTACCTTTGTTTCCATGCGCATCTCTGTGATGAATGGATGTCCAAGAATTATGGGATAAGAGCATGAATCCTGCACAAAGAAATGGAAATCCTCCTCTACATCACCAATAGAAACCCTGACACTCAAACAGGCAGCATACAAATCACCTGCAGTGTTATTGGTGGCTCTCATACGCCACCCATGCTCTACATCCATAGGCCATCTGTTACTCTCATAAACTCCACGAACTATGAGATTAATCTCTGAACCATGATCCACCAAAGCAACATAAGGCACCTGTTTCTCTCCAATCTTTACCATTGTCTTTGTAGTTGCCCTAGCCCAATGACTCCGCGAAAAGTGACTACGCGATATCAAGACAAGCTCATCAGTTTCAGCATAATGCATAGGTTGAACCCTCTTCTCTACCTATGGAAAAACAGAAGCATTCTCAACCATAACCTCATCCTCATCCTCATCCAACTACCCAATCAAAACTCCCTGTGTATCAGTGGTAGGCAATGCATGTCTTTTCCTCTTCAGAACCTCCTGAAACTGATCCTGAAACTCTCTTTTTGAGATACCTAAAACCTCAGAAATAGTGAAAGTCACCTCACTGCCAAGTATCTTGTCATTAAAGATTTTCTTCATGTCCGTAGATGTCTCAATATCGGACATCAATCTAAACCCTGGCTGCTTTCTCTCTCTAGGCTCTTGCCTCTTTTCTCTCTTTTGAGCATCTTCCATCTGTCGATCTGGCCATGGTCTTGAAGACGGTCCTGCAATAGATGGAGTAACAAACTCACCCCCTCTAGTCTTCTTAGCTGCACTTGGATTTTCTTCATCCCTCTTACGCTTCTCCTCAACAAGTACATCTGTTCCATGAGACTTAGTCAAATAAGCATAAATAGAGTACCTGTCAATAGGCGAATCCCAACCTGTCTCTGATCTGATGCTAGAGCCTGCACTAGTCACTACAAGGGACTGGGGCAATAGCGACGCCGATTAGCGACGGCGTTTATCGGCGTCGCTATTGGCGTCGCTATATGCGTCGCAAATGCGACACAAATAGCGACGCAAATAGCGACGCCGCAGGGAAAAAAAGCGCGGCCGAAACCAGAGCGCCGTTTTCATTTTGTTTTCTTCGCCTTTTGAGAGCGAGAGCGAGGGAGAGAGCGAGGGAGAGAGCCAAGGCTTTGTGAGAGAAGAGGAGGAAGAGACTTGCTGCCGCCGCCGCCGCCGCCACCGCCACCGCCACCGTCATTGTTCGCGAAGGAGAGGAGGAGCCCTCGTTGCAAAGAGAAGCCGCCCACGCTCGCCATATCTCATTGGTGAGTCTCCCTCTCTCTTTCTTTTACTTGTTGAAGGTTTAAATCGTTCTCTTTTGTTTATTTAGGAGAGGAAAAGAAAGAGAAGGAGAGGGAGAAGGAGAGAGAGGGAGAGAAAGAGAGGGAGAGGGAGAGAAAGAGAGTGAGAGTGCATTCTCTCTCTCTCTCTCCCTTTTGCTTGTTTAATGTTTAAATTACTTTCTTCTTTGCTTGTTTAGGAGAGGAAACGAGAGAGTAAGAGAGAAAGAGAGGGAGAGGGAGAGGGAAAGGGAAAGAAAGAGAAAGAAAGAGAAAGAGAAATAGAGGGAGAGGGAGAGGGAGGGGGAGGAAATAGGAGAGGGAGAGAAAGAGAAAGAGAGGGAGAAGGAGGGAGAGTGCGTTCTCTCTCTCCCTCCCTCTCCCTTTTGCTTGTTTAATGTTTGAATCACTTTATTTTTTGCTTGTTTAGGAGAGGAAATGAGAGAGAAAGAGAGTGAGAGGGAGAGGAAGGGGAAGGAAATGAGAGAGGGATAGAAAGAGAAAGAGAGGGAGAGTGCATTGTATCTCTCCCTCTCCCTTTTGCTTGGAGGATGTTTAAATCACTTTATTTTTTGCTTGTTTAGGAAATGAGAGAGAAAGAGAGATAGAGAGGGAGAGGGAGAAAAAGAGAAAGAGAGGGAGATGGAGAGAAAGAGGGAGAGGGAGAGGGAGGGGGAGTGGAAGGAAATGAGAGAGGGAGAGAAAGAGGGAGGGGGAGGGAGAGGGAGCGAGGGAGCGAGGGAGAGGGAGAGGGAGAAAGAGGGAGAAAGAGGGAGGGAGAGGGAGAGGGAGGAGGAGGGAGGAAATGAGAGAGGGAGAGAAAGAGAACGAGAGGGTGAGGGAGAGGTTGAGAGAAAGAGAGGAAGAGAGGGAGAGGGAGAGGGAGAGGGAAGGGAATGAAATTTAAGATAATATACGTATCGATAATGGTATGCAATGTGCTTTGCATACGGCCACGTACTTCATCAAAATTAACCCAAAATTATTGTTATAGAAGTGGAGATCCCTTAAATTGAGTATAGGATAATTTCTCTCAGGTCTTATGACTATGAGTAGAATTGATTGAAATAAATTTTATTACTATAGTTGTAAAATTTCATAGATGGCGCGCATTAATTTTAAAATGGATTACTTATACTCAAAGCCAAGATATAACAAAAAATTATCTACCGGGACAAACAAATCGTTGAGCATGATACAAGGCCGAGATATAACATCGGAAAATCTCTCGACTACTATATACAATGCAAGGTTTATGGTCAACTTGCAAGTTGACGTACATCTCCAAAAAGCTATCCATTTAAGCCTCGTTTGCTGTAATGTAGATAAGATGGCAAACGAAGAAGGTCCTATTGTTCAAGACCGCGAGTCGTATCTTAATCAGCGTGTCCCATGTCCTTGCTCTCAATGCAAGTTGGCAATTAGACGAAAACGCCGATTGTCTATAGAACACGTACGACGATTTGGCGAGTTTCAACCTAAGATTATTGATCAGGCGATTGCAGATTTTCAGCAAACGGTATTTTCAAGTTAGCATTTTTCATGCATTGTACTCTCAAGCTAATTGAAAACCATACACAATAAGATTGGGTCTTGTTGGCAAATTTTGTGTCCAGGGGGGTGATGTCTCGACCCAAGGGGGAGTGCACCCTTTGCGGCCAATTAGAAGAGTTCGTGGACGTGCGATGGATGGATGGCAGGAGCCAATAGACCACTCGCAAGGCCCATCTATATCGTCAATGCCAGAGGAGACAGACAACCTTCCCGACTTGCCTACAATCTTGGAGCCTGAGATGGAGGCAATGATCGATGCATTGATTCCCATGGATGTTGAGACATCTGACCCGCTTAGAGAGGAAGCATCCATACCATTATATGATGGGTGCCGAGTATCTCGGTTGAAGACATTGCTTGCACTCTTAAGTGTGCAAGCAAAATACGGTTGGAGCGATACGAGTGTGACTGAGTTATTCAGGTACCTTGCATACAGACTTCATTGTTTTTTTTAAAAACAGTATTATTGTAAATATGGATGGATTTTTTAAGGTGTTTTATGATTTTTTCAGGTTATTGAAATATCATATATTGCCACCTGCAAACACCATGCCTGAGTCTCGTGATGATGCACGACATGTTTTACGGAAGCTTGGCATGGACTACAATAACATCCATGCATGTATCAACGATTGCATATTGTTTCGAGATGAATACGAGACTATGGAGACATGTCCAAAGTGTGGTGCTCACAGGTATTGACAGGACTTGCAAGGGCAGACCATCCCTCAAAAAGTCCTCAGACACTTTCCGCTCATCCCCCGTATAAACCACATGTTTCGCACGTCTGCCATGGCAAGCTTGACAACGTGGCATGTGCAGAATAGGTCTACGGATGGAGTGCAACGAATATCAGCAGATTCGCGCGCATGGAGCCACATTGACTCTACCTTCCCAGGCTTTGCGCGAGAGCCAAGGAATCTTCGGCTCGGTCTCGCCATGGATGGTGTGAACCCATTCGGTCTGCGCTCGACTTCTTACAGTGTGTGGCCTATAGTGCTTGTCAACTACAACATTCCTCCATGGCTTTCTATGAAGAAATGACATCTCATCCTTAGCTTGCTCGTCCCGGGCCGCTACAAAGTAAAAAATATGGACGTGTATCTTCGTCCATTAGTCGATGAGCTTAAGATTTTGTGGGAGGAGGGGGTCACGGTGCAAGATATGAGCAGGCGCGATGGTCGGCGGTCAGCCAACATTCGAGCCATTCTCATGTGGACGATGCATGACTTTCCGGGATTGGGAGAGTGCTCAGGTGAGCAGACCTTTGTTCACGCCGGTAATATCTATATTTTATTTCATTCAATCAAGTATTCACTAGGTCGTGGATCGCCTTGCAAGTCTCGTTACCTCAGGTTATCATGCATGTCCATTGTGTGGGCCACAGTTAGACTCCCGAAGGTCACGAACCATGAAGAAGATGGTATATCAAGGACACGCCACTTTCTTGCCGGAGGATCATGAACTCAGGGAAGGTTTTCTTGGACGACCTCCAGCACGTATGAACGCTGCAAGCTGGTACGAGCTGAAAATGGTAAACTCGGAATCACATCCAAATGGAATGCGACGGTTCTCAGTTTTCTACGAGTTGCCATATTGGACCCACTTACAGGTCAACCACTTGTTGGATCCCATGCATATTTTCAAAAATGTGGGCAGCTTGCTATGGGACCACATCACAGGAAAGAGAGACACTATAGGGTCACGAATGGATTTAAAGGAGGTAGGTAAGATGGAGGCGCTTTGGCCGCAGTCGAGTGCTGAAGGGGGAGTGCAGCTTCCTCGCGCTCCCTAGGTTTTGTCTACCAAAGAAGAGCGCATTGTGAAGCAAGTAATCAAGTCTATCCGCACTCCGACGGGTATGATGCGTTCTCTCAGGTCCGCATTTTCTAAAGATGACCAAATGTCTGGGCTAAAATCCCATGATTGGCATAAGATATGTCAGGTTTGTGAACAGAATGGATTTTAATTAGCGTGGACATTTTGAAATTTGAAAAGTGACCATTATTCTTAATGCTTTCTCATTTGTGGCAGTTTGTCCTACCGATCGCGATCGCGGGATGCCTAACTCCAGAAATTCGCGGGGCCATTTACAAGCTGTCGACTTTGGTGCAATGGATCTCACAGAAAGAGATTAAGATGTCCTCTATTGAATCCGCAAGGCGGGGAGCAGTTGAGACGGTCTGTCTCTTTGAGAAATACGTGCCCACTAGCATGCTCACGATACAAGTTCACCTTCTTGTGCATCTTGTGGACGAAGTGGAGATTGCCGGACCTGTCCATACGCGATGGATGTTCTTCCTGGAGCGCTTCATGAAAACCCTGAAAGGCTTTGTGCGACAACGAGCTCGTCCGGAAGGTAGCATGGCGGAGGGTTGGTTGGTGTCAGAGGCATTAGTGCATATCTCACAATGGCTACCAACGGTGGAACCAGACAATGAAATGCTATGGACGCTCAAGGACGATGACAGGCTGACTGGAGATGTGGTGGTCGGAAAT
This sequence comes from Lygodium microphyllum, assembly GCF_053477565.2. Taxonomy (NCBI): domain Eukaryota; kingdom Viridiplantae; phylum Streptophyta; class Polypodiopsida; order Schizaeales; family Lygodiaceae; genus Lygodium; species Lygodium microphyllum. The sequence goes on along the minus strand of NC_141144.1, from coordinate 96,326,420 downwards.
GGGGTAGAAAAAAGAATGGATGCCTCAATGGAAGAGAAGGTGAATTGCTTTTGTATGTTGCACCATGCCTCCATGGAGACGTGGCTCGCCAAGTACCAAATTGCAAGGCAAGATCGAGAGGAAGCGCGAGCTGAATTCCGACGCAGTACGCGTCACCGACCGATTCGATATCCCGAAGGCATGGAGGAGATGCCGCGGTTTATGTCAACACGATGGTTGCATGGAGCCTTGATCGCAGCATCCAGCGAAGGGGCAGAGGTCTCAATGGAGGAGTGGGAGTTCTCGAGGGGATGTAGTTCAAAGGTAATGAGGAGTTTAGAATGTGTCGTATCTGAATTTGTTTGCTACATCTAATTTGAGTGTTTCAATGTGCAGTACAAAATATATAGTGCAGCGTGGTCGCGCGGACGGCATTTTCGGATGGAGCGTATTGACAAAATGCGCTCCACAATGGACTGTGGTGTCATGGCAAGGTTTGAGCAAGAGAGCCGGCGACGAGCAACGGATCCGAACACGGTTGTGGATGAGATGGAGTATTTTGGGAATTTGCAAAGTATTATTACGGTGGATTACCGTAGCTTCTCCATGATAATATTCGATGTGCAGTGGTTCAAAGTGGTACTTGGAGGAGCTGGCGCAACGGTTCGATGAGGTCCATCTGGATTTCTCGAAATAGATTCCGAAAAAAAATGGATGGATTTGCGCGACACCTTTGTGTTGCCGGCACATTGTGAATAGGTAATCTTCTAGTCATTTGCTTGCTAATTGTAATACGACATGCTTTATGTCACAATGGTTTGAAGACGGTTTGTAAGTGTTTGTGAACAGGTAATCTTCTATCCAAATCCCCGACAACCTCGATGGTGGTATGTTATACCTTCAACTCCTCGAGGTGCGAGAGTATACGATCAAAGCGATGTTCCAGGCATAGATGAAGAATATATGCAAATAGAGGGATCGAAATTACAAGGGGTGGAGGCCACCGCAAGCTTGGAGCCCGCATCGGCTAACAATGATGGAAATACAGAAGTCGTAGAATTTTTTGAGAACGAGGCAGACTCCTTCTTTTGTAGTGACATGTCTATTGACCTTCCAGTGTATGCAGAGTTATGTCACGAGATTAACATGGGACCATAGAATACTTCATTCTTGGAGAATTGTATTACTCAATTCGTTGTTTAGATCTTCCATAAAGGTAGATAAGATATGCATTTTAAGATGGATTTTTCAAAAATGATTTATATTAATGCGCTTTGTATAGTTTCAATTGATTATTCTAACATTATTTTTTATCTCTGCAGGTATCGATATTTTCAGGATGAGTCGAGGGATGAGCGATGAGGAGTTTCAGGAGATGATGGCACGTATGTCTCCAGATCAGCTTGCGAGATTCAGAGAGATAGCAAATCAGGAGCTGTCTCGTTCTTCGTCAGGGCGCTCTGCTAGATCAGCTTCAGTGCGATCAGATGCTTCAGCTTCGAGCAGACGATCTCGACGCTCGCGACTTGGGCCAGAGGGAGGGACTGCGACTGCAGGAGGATCAGGGGGGTGCTGCTGTGGAGACACGGACGCGGTGTCTCCGTCTCGTCGTTCAGCTAGAGCTCGGTCACCTCCAGGATTTGTCACACCTATGGGGACGTCCACTCCAGTTACTCCGGCTTTTGCGCAGCCGTCGGCAGATGTCACGCCTTTTGGTGGCACTCCTTTTGGTGGCACCCCCTCTGGTGGCACTCCTTTTGGTGGCACCCCCTCTGGTGGCACCCCTTTCAGTGGCACTCCGGGAGAGGGTACCCCCGTCGGTACACCGGATGTTCAGGGGTCTCCTGGATATGCCCAGGAGCGTGGACGAAGATGGGAGAGGGCCCATACGAGGCACACTCCTAGGGATTATGGATACCTAGTGGATGGTAGGTCAGGAGCTATCATCATGAATGATGAGGGGAGGAGGGTGATGGCTCGCATGAGGGAGTTGTGCCAACAAGTTTTTCGGCACAACGTCCTGGATCATTGGAGGAACATACCGGAGGGGAGCAAGGAGTACATAGTAGCATCCTTGCACGAGGAGTTCCCGGTGCCAGCCGCAGTGGATAGATTCTCTACGGGCTGGATGATGGATTGCATGCGTGCATACATGTCACATAGACGATCCGATGCACGCAAGGCAATCAAGAGTGGGGCTCCAAAGCCCGAGTGGTTAGATGCAGAGGACTGGCGCCGACTGAGGGAGGAGGCTACAAATTCGCCAGGATGTTGGAGTCAGCAGCGGGAGGCGGCGAGGGCACGAATCGAGGCCGGATCAGTACATCATCTTGGGAGTGGCGGCCACAGGACATATTTGGAGGACTTTGTAAGTTTCTCTTTTGTTTTGCTTATTTGTTTTTTTGAGATGTTATTTGTACTGACAATCATGTTTCTAACAGTTAGCATTTTGTTTTCTTTGCAACACTCCATTACAAATCGTGATCCGCAAGGCCTTTAGACTCAATATGCAGAGAGGCACGGTCTCAGATCATTGATCGACCGATTGTACAGACGCGGCGGCCCAGTAAGTCTCTCATCTTTCATGTCCGTAGTTACCATGAGATATTTGAATGCATTATTGTATGGTGGATTGATATGTTGTTTCTTTTTCTGCAGAATCCGTTTGATGCTCCTTTGCAGAGGGACGAGCTTTCGGGGGACGACGATTTGTAGCTCGCCCTCGGATCCTTAGCGCTCGCATACCTTTAGTTTTTAGTCGCCCGATCTATGTAGACATTTTCTATGTATTAGTGATATTGTTTTATGATTGTACCAATCGCATTTTATGCGATATCATGTATTTATTTCATCTATCAGTTTTATGATTTCAGTATAGATTCTTTTTGTTTGCAAACGCTTTGTATGCAGCAGTGCAGAAACTATTTTGTATGGCTCTCATACAGCACACAGTGCTATACTGCCCTGCCACAAAAAAAAAATTTTCTCTGTTACCGTCGCTATTTGCGTCGCAAATTTACTGCAGGCGTCGCTATTATCGTCGCTATCAGCGTCGCAAAATCTCTGCAATCGTCGCTATATGCGTCGCAAATATCTATGGCGTCGTCAATAACGACGCTTTTTGCGACGACGGGGGCAAATTTTGTTGTTTGTATTTTCGTCGCTTTAAACGTCGCTATAAGGTCTATATCTTGTAGTGAGTCAAAACAGTTTGCTGAATTTTTCCCTTGTTTGAAGTCTCCATAGCATAAGTCCATAGTGCTGACTGAATCTCTGATCCCTTCTCAATCTGGACTCCATATGCAGAAGCATCACCTCTAGCTATCACATAAGAAGTACGCGCAGCCATATCATCCACTAACTTCTTCATTCCACCTTTACCAAAGTTGGTAGCAAGTGGAGCTCCTGTCTCAGTCAACCAAATCTTACCATCTTGTCCCCAATATACCAAATTCTTCCTCCTTGCATCCTGAAAAGATTCACAATCCCTACAATGCTGATGGTCCGTACTATCGCACCAAATACATCTCCGATCTCTCCTAGATACACTAGGAGCACTCCTAGGTGCAGTAGGAGCACTAGAAGAAGTAGTAGGCGCAGTCGAAGCAAACTGCTCTTTCAATTTTCCCACCAACTCCGCTTTAACTGACTCTAGTGTCAAATCCATTATGCCTTTGATTATGTCATCAAGAGAGGTAGGCACCGATGGAGCGGTTGGTTTTGGAGCAGAAGGTGCAGGCATCGGTCGTGGAACAGGAGGAATAGGAGGAGTGAAAACAGTAGGCACTGGCATAGACCAAGAAACTGGTTGAGGAGGAGAACAAATAATAGGAATAAAAGCAGGTATAGGAGCAGATGATGGTGTCGGTGTCATGGAACCATTCTGTAAGCGGGTCTTCCATATCCTCCTCTTAGTCAAAGTCGAGACTGCATCCTGGGCATCCTGCCAATCCGTTTTCAATCCCATAGGCTTCGTGCGATCCTCAAGAATCTCTCCTAATTCTTCCTGAAGAGCAGGATCTGCAGCTTGCAAGAAAAGCTCAACTTTTTCAATATCCAATGCTCTTTGTTCAATGGCATCAAGCTGACTATACCTCTCTTCAAATTCTCGAATCAACTCTGAAGCAGCTAGACCTTTGTTTGGCATGTAGACCCACTCTCGGAATGACCGCCGAGTAGCCATACCAAAGTCCTCAAGGAAATATTCTTCTTTCAGGGCCTTCTTAAAATCTTGCCAATGTGTATTTTGAATAAAAAGATCAGTCACTTTTGCCCTCAAAGCGGGTGTGACAAGACGAAGGAAGTACTTACTCATAAGTCCAGCTGGAACTCCAAAAAACCCCATCTTGATCTCATATGTCTTCAAATATGCTGAAACATTACAGCCATCAAATAGCTTCTTCTCATTCTCAACTGCTTCAATCGCCTTAGTCGCGCTGTTTGCATTCTCCTGCTCCGAATAGAGTTGCCTTTGCTGAGACAACTGTTGTTGATGCAATTGTTGCTGCTGCTGCATATACAATTGTGTCTGTTGATTTTGGAGCTGCATATACATGGACATATTCTGCAAAATCTGCTTTAGATCCTCTGTTGAAGTACTTGACGCAGCAGTCATTGATGGAGCTGAAGTAGAGGACGCAGTCGGAATCATGGAAGAGGCTAAAGTATCTCCCATCCTGAAATTTCTGCGACGCTTTCATGTCGGGTTCACCAAAGATGTCAAAGGATTTTCGAAAGCAAAGTGGTGTCTCTAGAAGACCTTGTTAAATTTCAAGATGGAAGAGCAAGCAAGTGAATGAATTCAAATCTGTAACAGTAACTCCAGCATAATGTGCATTGAGTAAAAGAATATTTTTAACAATCATGTCCAATAACATTTAGTTTCAATTCCAGGCCTGATATGACTGCAATTGCCTCCAGTGATGTTGATTTGTAGTGGCAATAGGGGTTGAGTTTGAGTGGTAAGAGTAGGCATTGTCAAAGTCATGTCAGCCTGTGACAACTTTCAAAATCCATTAGAATGCAGCCCCATCTTGGTGCAGTTACAAATAGATCTTAAACCTCTTGAGCCCTCTAGCATAGATTACATGAATTGCAGATAGCAATCTACTTCAAAGATGTCCATATGTTGGCATAAGGTACTGTAGCGCAATCTTTGTCTGCAATTGTAAATTCTGTCATGGCAACCAATATATATGATCATGTTTTCCTGTCAGCTTGGAGCATACAACAGACATAAGCGAGGCTTTCATCCACTCCATGGCCATTGGTAGTTCCACATTATGCACTTTTAGTCAGTGTTGAATGCTGGCACATCAATTTAATACCCCTGACCTGGCCTCTCTGCAACACTAACAATACATAGAGCAACACATGAGGAACATTCCCCAGATCAGAGACAATTTCATTCCCTTATCTGTTGCACCTGTATCTTCCTTTCCATCAATAACTTTAGGATGAAGTGAGAGATTAGATTCATAATTTTTCAGGCGCAAATCAGTGAATTAGTTGCAGATTTCAAATCCTCACCGTGCTTGAGTATTGTGGCTTTCACAAGACGGGTATCAATCTGGCTTTCACAAGACGGGTATCAATCTGTGGAAACGCTGCACAAAGAAAATCCAAGGGAGAGTTCGACAAATATACATCAGAGCATTCCATAACTTATGAGACTTGACAGCGCTGCCCTGAGAATAATCAAAGAGCTGAGCCAAAATCAATGGCGGTCATAAATCGCATTCAAGGAAGAAAAGAATACCGAAAGTCGAAGCACAAAAAACAGGTCCATTAGCAATGAGTCGGCAATGCTATTTCCAGAAACAGATCTGCTACAAGTGGAATCTTCCCCCAGAGCCATAACAAACACGAGTCTGTCAAAAAAAATGGTAACTGGATAGAAAAGCCACCCTTCTTCCGAATTTTCCTACGCCGCCCCAGAGAAAGCTTCCCTTCTCATCGACTAATGAAGCAGCCCCCAAATTAGCTTTTTGTTTTCCTTGCCGTTTACTATTCAAAATCCCCTTCCGCTTAATAAAGCGGCTGGCTTGTCTTTCAACCATTGAGTGATGCATGTCAAAACTACTGCTGCAGCTCTATCTGGTATTGCTGCTATTCGACTCTGCACCGAACAGAGCCATCCACGTTTCCATAATCGGTTCCTTCAAGATTATGCTTATTGCCTTGTCAAATTGCCCTGCACGGCTGAGAAGATCAACCATGCAAATGTGGTGCTCTTTTGTCGGGATGATGCCATACACAGCACTCATAGTATCAAAGTACATAAGCCCTCCTCCACTCGCCCTGCAAGACTGCAAGCAGTAAGCATAACAACAAATGTGACACTATCTAGCTCTACATGTTCTACCAACATTTTCCAGAATGAGTTGACAACCCTTTCAGCATTGCCAAGGTCAGCATACCCAGAGATTAGAGCATTCCAAGAGACAACATTTGGTACTGCTAACTTATCAAACACTTCTTCTACTTTTACGAATGCACCACAGTTAGCATAAATGCTCACCAATCCATTGCCTAGCACAATATCATGAGTTTCCATTAGTCCCAGCCTCTGGATCTCAGCATGTCAAACAAGTTCCAAGACAGTGTGAACCTTGAGTACCCTTCGCTTAATTTCCATAGCAATGATACTGAAAAGAAGTATTTGTACGGCTGAGCTAGTGGCATACCAAAAAGATCCACTTATTCCATATGGAAAAGTCTTATTTGCTGACTGTAATATAGTTAAAATCCATGCCCAATGGCTGACAACATCTGGACAGACACCTTCTAATTACATGTGATGATAAGAAGCAAGTGCCTTGACAAATGGTCCATGTTCAGCATAACCTTTTTGGTGGATTCCACATCTCGGATGCATAGCAGTTCGACAACGCGTCATCAACCAATTCGATATCCCAAAGGCATGGAGGAGATGTCACAGTTTATGTCAATGCGATGGTTGCATGGAGCCTTGACCGAGGGCAGTGTCTCACGAAGGGCAAAGGTCTCAATGGAGAAGTGGGAATTCGCGAGGGGATGTAATCCAAAGGTGATGAGGGGTTTAAAATCTGTTGTATCTAAATTTTATATGAGACATCTAATTTGAGTGTTTCAATGTACAGTGCAAAATATATAGTGTAGCGTGGTCACGCGGATGACATTTTCGCGTGGAGCGTATGGATAAAATGCGCTCTTCAATGGACTGTGGTGTCATCTCAAGGTTTGAGCAAGAGAGCCGACGACGAGCAACGGATCCAAACATGGTTGTGGATGAGATGGAGTATTTTGGGAACTTGCAAAGTATTGTTACGGTGGATTACCGTAGCTTCTCCATGATACTATTCGATTGTACAGTGGTTCAAAGTGGTACTTGGAGGAGCTAGAGTAACAATTCAACGAGGTCCATCTGGATTTCTCAAAATAGATTCCGAAAAAAAATGGACGGATTTGTGTGACACCTTTGTGTTGCTGGCCCATTGTGAACAGGTGCATTGACTCATTTTCTTGCTAATTGTATTACGACATGGTTTATGTCACAATGGTTTGAACTCTCTTGTATGTGTTTGTGAACATGTAATCTTCTATCCAAACCCCTGACAACCTCGATGGTGGTATGTTATACCTTAAACTCCTCGAAGTGCGAGAGTATATGATCAAAGCGATGTTCCGAGCATAGATGAAGATAATATGCAAATAGAGGGGTCGATATTGCAAGGGGTGGAGGCCGTCGAAAGCTTGGAGCCAGCATCGGCTAATAATGATGGAGGAGTCCAAGAATTCTTTGAGAACGAGGCGGACTCATTCTTTTGTGGTGATGTGTCTATCGACCTTCCAGTGTATGTGGAGTTGTGTCAAGAGATTAAGATGGGACGATAGGATACTTCATACTTGGAGCATCCACTTACTCAATTCGTTGACCAATCGCTTATAAGGGTACAAAAGATATGCATTTTAAGTGAGATTTTTTTTTAATGATTTATATTGCTATGTTTTGTATGATTTAAATTGATTATTCTAACATCATTTTTTATCTATGCAGGTGACATTTTCAGGATGAGTCGAGGGATGAGTGATGAGGAGCTACAGGACATCTTCGCACGCATGTCTCTAGACCAGATCACCAGATTCAGAGAGATGGCAGACCAGGAGCTGTCTCGGTCTTCGTCAGGGCGCTCTACTAGATCTGCTTTAGTGCAATCGGATGCTTCAACTTCGAGCAAACGAGCTCGACGCTCACGACTTGAGCCGGAGGGAGGGAGTGCATCGGGATCAGGGGGATGCTGCAGAGATACAGAGGCAGTGAGCCCGTGGTCGACATGGGATACAAGTGTGACTCCTCGCTCTCGTGGATGCTGTGGAGACACAGAAACGGTGTCTCCGTCTTGTCGTTCAGCTAGAGCTCAATCACCTCTAGGATTTGTTACACCTATGGGGACGTCTACTACAGTTACTCCGGATTTTGCGCAACTGTCAGCAGCACCCCTGTGAGTGCCACTCCGAGAGATATTAGCCCCGTCGGTACACTGGATGCACAGGGGTCTCTTGGATATGCCCAAGAGCATGGACGCAGATGGGAGAGGACCCATCTTAGGCAGACTCCAAGGGGTTATGTATATCTAGTCGATAGTAGGTCATGAGCCATCACCATGAATGATGAGAGGAGGAGGGTGATGGCTCGCATGAGAGAGTTGTGCCAACACGTTTTTCGGCACAACGTCTTGGATCATTGGAAGAACATACCACAGGGGAGCAAGGACTACATAGTAGAATCCTTGCACGAGGAGTTTCCAATGCCAGCCACAGTACATAGATTCTCTACGGGCTGGATGATGGATTGCATACGTGCATACATGTCACATAGACGATCCGACGCATGCAATCAAGAGTGGGGCTGCAAAGCGCGAGTGGTTAGATGCAGAAGACTAGCGCCGACTGAGGGAGGAGGCTACCAATTTTCCAGGACGTTGGAGTCAGCAGCGCGAGGCGGCGAGGGCACGACTCGAGGCTGGAGTGGTCCATCATCTTGGGAGTGGCGGCCACAGGACATATTTGGAGGACTTTGTACGTTTTTCTTTTGTTTTGCTTATTTATTTTTTATTTATTTCTTACATCAATACTTATAACTAGGATCAACCCTTTTATCTTGCAAAGAAACCTCATTTTGTTCTAGCTTCTCAATTTCTCCTTTTAATGCATCTTCCTCACTCTCTTGAGAAGTTTGTGATGTCCTTTTAGCTTCCCTTGGCATTTTCTCTTCAATCTCTTTTACTCTCTTCAAGGCTTTTCTCAAATACTTTTTATAGATTCTTTTACCTCACTTTCTAGACCCTTCGATTCCCAATGCTAATCAAATGCCCACATCTTACTATCTTGAAAAAGAAGGTCACTTCTCTCTCTCTCTCCTATCAAGGAGCACTCCAAGAACTTCCTAAGCCATTGAAAAAGGTCACCACTATGCCATTGTTGCCACATTCACTCATATAATTTTCTACACATTCATTGAAGTATGCTATGCAAACCCCACTCATGTAAACTCAACCTCATCATCACAATACCCAAAAATTTCATTCTGAGTCAAACCTTGACTCTAATCACTACCAAGATCACATCTCACAACATCATTACTCTCAAAGAGTTCCTCAATACTTCATCACTCTTAAACTCATAAAAATAGTAGACATCACTTGTATCAACACACTCTCCATTCATTTCTACACTAATAAGTAGTTCACTCTTAGATGCATCACTATCAAAATTCTTCTCATAAGGCAACAAATTTGAGTGGAACTCCTCTATCTATGGATTTTCCAAACTCAACCTCTCTTGGTTCTTATAAATGGGATTCACAAACTCCCTTTCCAAGTCTTTTCCCTGCACACAAAATTTTAACCCTAAAGATCCTTTTTGCAAGCTTTATACTCTTGTGTGGCTCCCTAACTCATTCTCACAATAGATTCTCTTAGTCTCTAGCACATTCTTGATGCTAGAGAGGTAGCATCTAAATCTCAATCACTTTTCAAAACTTTGGGTTTACAAACCCAATCATTTTGTCATCTCTTGATTTCTTTCTCTCTCATCTCGATGGTCTACCCATCTTTCAAAGTCCCAACCTTTTTCAACAAAATCAAAAAACTTGTCTCACTCTTTAAGGGAATTGGGTCTTCCTTATAATTTATTCCAAACATCACCAATGGTCCTCTTACAAACAAAACTCCCTCTCCCTTTCCTCCACTAGCTCAAAAACTTGTGGAGGATGCACGTCATGACACTAAAAACTTTAACGGGATTCTCAATACCATTTACAACAATTTTTTCTCCATTTTTATTGCCACATTTCATGCCCTCTTTTCAACCTCACTCTCCTTGGGTCATGCCAAGAAGGATGCACTCAATCTTAACTCATCTTTGTCCCCAGAATCACTCACATAATCAATCGGAGCTTCTCCAACTCTCATTATTTATTAAACCACTCTCAAACACCTCACTATTCAAACTCAACTCCAATAACTTGACTTCATCCAAGAATATACTCAAAGTTTGATCATCAGTTATTGTAGCACTCTCAAGACTATCTTCTACATTGAGAAGTTCCATTTCCAACTTTCTCACTTCAAAATCACTCTCATTGGGTAATAACTTTGAGCTCAAATCCTCTTACTTTTTTCCTCTCATTCACTAAGATCTTTTTTGTAGATTTTGCATGGCCATTTGCTTGAGGATAGTAAGGCAAGGTTTTTTTATGTATGATAAAAAAGGTAGACAAGAGGTGAGCAGTCACTTCATTGATAAAATGTGTGCCTTGATCACTAACTAGTTCAATGGGGCAGCCCACTTTGTGAGGTAGTCGATGGCAACTATGATGTACTCGGCCTACGATATTGTGTTACAGGACTAATTGGCCCGATGAAGTCGATCACCCATTTTTTAAAACACTGCCTTGCAATGATTGGGGTAAACTCCATCTCGTCTTTGCAAAAAAGTACCTTGGTGGGTTGGCATTCATCGCGATGCTTTACAAAACGTGTTGTGTCTCAAAAAAGTGTAGGCCACCATAGTTGAGATTGCAGCACATTGCGAGCTATCATGTCGCTGCTGAAGTGTCATCTAGCAATTCCGCCTCTTGTGCTTCTAAAAGTACATCATGCATTTCATGCTTGGACACACACCTACATAGCAAGTCGTCCTACCCTAGCCTATAGAGCTGACCTACTATCAACTGATATGGTTGTATCTTAAGGATGAGTCGCCTAAGTCAGGGGCTATGTTTTGATAGGTCTTTTGGGTAGTCCATGCTCATGTACTTAGACTATGTCATCTGTCCAATATGGCGACAAGCGGGCTTTAAACAAATCTCCTCGCTAGACAGACTAAAGAGATGCACGCCTAGGAAATCATCACAACAGAGATACCTTGTCCAACAGCTTCTCCTATAGGGATGTGGGACATGTGGTGAGCCATGTGATGTTGTTTTCCCTTGCGTATAACCACAAAAAAGTCAAACTCTAAGAACACAAGTAACCGTCGAACAATGTATCCTATAGCACAAGTTTTATAAAAAAGATAAAGCAAGGCTTGATGGTCAACAAAGAAGGTAAAAGGCATTGCCAACAGATAATGTCAAAATTTATTTATAGAAAATACCATGGCTAAACCTTCTCTCTCCATCATGGAATAGTTCATTTCGGTGTCCATGTGACTGGTAGTGAAATTCACTAGATAGTCTAGATTTTGTTCACTAGGCTGGCACAACACTACCCCCAAGCATGAATGTGGATGTGGAAGGTCATGGTCCAATCTAGGACTCATAGTATTAGTGTGGTTGCCAGAGCCCTCTTCAACTCTTGATATACACGTTGGCATTCCTTGGTCCATTCAAATAGTATCAATAATTTGTAGAATGGTCTAGCAATTAATGCATAGTTCAATACAAATCACTGATAGTAGCCCATATGCCCTAGGAAGAATTGAACTCCCTTGTAATTGGTTGGTGGTGGGAGGTGGAAATTTACCCTAACTTTCGAGAACTCAGGGGTAGTTTCCTTCTTGGACACAACGTACCTTAGGAGGATGCATCCATGCTTCACCTAGAATTGGCACTTAAGGGGGTTCAACGAGAGATAGTACAGTCTACATCATTGAAAGACTGTGCGGAGTTTGTCTAGAAGTTCTTTCCAACTAGAATGAACACACGAGTCATCAATAAACACCTCTAAGTCCCACCGAAATATGTCCTTGAAGATACAACACATGAGTCATTAGAATGTGGCTTGTGCATTTGTTAGCCCAAAGGGCATGATTATGTAGACAAAGACACCCCACTTAGTAGTGAATGCAGTGTTATACTTGTCATCAAGAGACACTTGCACCTGATTGTAACCTGAGAAATTGTTTAGGAAATTGTAGGCTTCTTTGCTAGCCACTGTTTCAAGCATATGCTCAATGTACGACTATGGATAGTTGTGTCTATTTATTGCAGCATTGACTTTCTTATAATTAATGCACACTCAGATTTTCCTATTCTTCTTATGGACGATTAAAATGGGCAAGAGCCAGTTTTTGTGCTCAATTTCATAGATAAATCCTTTTCTCAAAAGTTTTTCCATCTTCTCCTTAACCACATAAGCATGCTTGGCATTCATTGGATAGAGCCGCTACTTGATCAGTGTTGCATTAGATGTCATGGGGATGTTTTGAGTCACTATACTTGGATCCACTCTCACCACAAGGGAATGGGGATATAGTGACGATTGTTTCCGATGCAAAACAATGGCATCGCTATCTGTATCACAAAAAAGATGCAAATAGTGATGCCAATCTAGAAAAAAAGCGGCAAAAAACCGAGCACGACATTTTGTTGCAAAGAGTGAGAAAAAGAGATCATGGCATTTGGGAGAGAGAGAGAGAAAGAGAGAGAGAATAAACATGAAAGATAACAAAGATAGAGAGAAAGGAAGGGAGAGAGGAGAATCTGTGAGAAAATAACAAGGGGATAGAGAGAAACAAAGAGAGGGGCAACAAAGAAAGAGAAAGAAAGAAAGAAAGAGGGGGGGAGAGAACACGAAACGAAGAGTCAAGAGAGAGGTGAATAAAAGGGTGAAGTAAAGAGAAGAATGATAGTGGAAAAAAGAGAGAGAGAGAAAGGGAGGGAGAGAGGAGAATGAGTCAGAAACAACGAGGGGGTAGAGAAAAACAAAGAGAAGGGCAATAAAGAAAGAGAAAGAGAGAAAGAAAGAGAGGGGGGAGAGAATACGAAACGGAGAGTGAAGGGAGAGGTGGATAAAAGGGTGAAGTAAAGAGAAGGATAGTGGGAAAAAGAAAGAGAGCTAAAAAGAGAATTGGAGAAAAAGAGACAGAAAGAGGGAGAAAAAGAGAGATAGAAAAAACAATAAATAGAGAGCGAGAGAAAGAGATAAAAATAGAAACAATGAGAGAATTAGAGAGAACAAAATTATAGAAAAATAATGGTAGAGGGGGAAGAGAGGCATGAAGAGGGGTGGGGAGAGAAAGTCTTTCAATGCCTTATTTTATGAGTTTTTTATTTTTTAATCTTTGATTATGATTTTGACGAGATGCATTGAGTGCAAATGGAAAGGAACAGAGAGAAGATGTGAGAGTGGGGAAAGAAGATGGGGGGGATAAAGAAACATTTATAGAAATAGAGGGGGAGAGAGAAGCAAAGAAGGATGAAGGGAGGCAAATAAAAAAAGAAAAATTGAATGAGAACAAAAACCTATTGTTTGTTGTAACGTAGACAAAATGGAAAATGGTGATGGTTGTCATGTCCAAGATCATGAGGCGTATCTTAATCAGCGTGTCTCGTGTCCTTGCTCTCAATGCAAGCTAGCAAATTAGATGAAAGCATTGCTTGTTTATAGAACATGTATGATTCTTCAATGAGTTCTAATTGGAGATCATTGTCCTTTGAGCGAACAGTAAGAGAAGTGTATATCAATCATGCCTTACATTCGCAAACTAATTGAATATCATATACAAAAACATTAGACGTGGCCATAAAATTTATATAGAGAGGTGATGTCTCATCCCAAGGAGGAATGCACCTATTGCAACTAGTTAGAAGAGTTTGTGGGCATGTGATGGATGGAGTGCCTGAGCCAATCCACCACTTGGAAGACATGACTCAGTCTATACCCTCAATACTAGATGAGATAGGCAGGCTTTCAGACCTTCCTCCAATCTTGGAGCTTGAGATGGAAGCAATGATAAATGCATTGATGCCCATGAATACTGAGGTATTTGATCTACTAAGAGAGGAAGCGTCCATACCATTATATGATGGATGTTGAGTATCTCTCCTAAGGATGTTGCTTGTTCTTCTAATTATGTAGGTAAAACATGGGTAGAGCGATGCAAGTGTGACCGAGTTGTTCACTTACATTCTATATACGCTCCATTGATTTTTTTAACTCCATTATAAAAAACGTTTATGCTTTTTCAAGGTGCTTTATGATTTTTTTTCATGTTGCTAAAATATCATATATTACCACTTGAAAATACCATGCCTAAGTCTTGTGATGATGTGCGACATGTTTTACAAAAGCTTGGCATGGACTATAATAGCATCCATGGATGTGTCAACGATTGCGTGTTATTTCAAGGAGAGTACGGGACTATGGAGACATGTCCATAGCATGGTGCTCAAAGGTATTGACAAGACTTGCAACAAAAAACCATTCCTCAGAAAGCTCTTAGAAACTTTCCACTTATACCGCATATACGTCACATGTTTCATACATCGAGCATGGTGAGCTTGACAACATGACATGCACAAAATAGATCCATAGATGGAGTCCAATGAATATCAACAGATTCACGCACATGGAGCCACATTGACTCTACCTTTCTAGGATTTGCATGAGAGCCAAGGAATCTTCAACTCAGTCTTGCTATGGATGGCGTGAACCCATTTGGTCTCCACTCACCTTCTTACAATGTGTGGCATGTAGTCCTTGTTAACTACAACATCATCCCGCCATAGTTTTTTATGAAAAAAGGACACCTGATCCTTAGCTTGCTTGTTCTTGGGTGCTACAAAGTCAAGAAAATGGACATCCATCTCCATCCGTTAGTTGATGAGCTTAACATTTTGTCGGAGGAGGGGGTTGTTGTGGAAGATATGAGCAAGCACAATAGCCACCAATATATGAGTCATTCTCATGTGGACCATGCATGACTTTTTGGGATTCGGGGAGTGGTCAGGTAAGTAGGTTTGCATTCTCATTTGTGATATCTAACATAGCTCGTTCAATTTTATGTTGACTAAAAAGAGGTGTTGGGACAGGTCTGGTTACCTCCGGTTATCATGCATGTCCATTGTGTCAGCCACAGTTAGACTCTCAAAGGTCACAAACCATGAAGAAGATGGTATATCAAGGACATGCCACTTTCTTGCCAGAGGGTCATGAACTGAGGAAAGGTTTTGTTGGACAACCTCCACTATGAATGAATGCCCAAAGCTCGTATGAGTTAAAAATTGTCCACATGAAATCACATCCAAACAGCGGTGGTCCTCAATTTTCAATGAGTTGCCGTATTGGATCCACTTATAGATCAACCACTTGTTGGATCTCATGCACATGTTCAAGAATGTGGGTAGCTTACTATGGCACCACATCAAAGGAAAGGGAGACACTGTAGGGGCACGAATGGATTTGAAGGGGGTAGGCAAGATGGAGGCACTTTCGATTAGGTCTATCCGCACGCTAATGGGTATGATGCATTCCCTCAGATCCATTTTTTCTAAAGATGACCAACTATCACCGTAACTAAAATCCCATGATTTGCATAAGATATGTCAAGTTTTTACTAGTCTTGATTGTAAGTGACCTATCTATTTTGCTATTGCCAATTGTGATCTGTTGCAACAAAGAGAGACAACTATCCACTATCGTACAATGAGTATATGCTTGAAAGAGTGGCTAGCAAAGAAGCCTACAATTTCCTAGATGGTTTCTCAGGTTACAATCAGGTGCAAGTGCATCTTGATAACAAGCATAACACCACATTTGCTACCGAGTGGGGTGTCTTTGTCTACATAGTCATGCCCTTTGGGCTGACAGATGCACCAGCACATTCCAACGGCTCATGTGTACCATCTTTAAGGACATGCTTCAGTGGGACTTAGAGGTGTTTATTGATGACCTGTGTGTTCACTCGAGCTGGAAAGGACTTCTACACAAACTTTGCGTAGTCTTTCAATGATGCAGACTGTACTGAACACCCTTAAGTGCGAATTCTAGGTGAAGCATGGATGCATCCTCTTAAGGTACATGGTGTCCAAGAATGGCATTGCCATTGGCTTCTCAAAAGTTAGGGTATTTGTTTATCTTGCACCACCAACCAATTACAAGGGAGTTCAGTGCTTACTAGGGCATATGGGCTACTATCGGTGTTTTGTGTTGAAGTATTCCTTAGTCGCTAGACCACTCTACAAACTGCTGATACTATTAGAATGGACCAAGGAATGACAACATGCATATAAAGAGTTGAAAAAGGCTCTAATAGCCACACGAATACTACAAGCCTCAGACTGGACCATAACCTTTCACGTCCACATTGATGCCTCGAGGTTTGGCGAGAGGGGTAGTGTTGTGCTAGCTTGGTGAACTCAATCTAGACTATCTAGTGAATTTCACTGGCAGAAAATTCATGGATATCGAAATGAACTATTCCATGATGAAGAGAGAAGGTTTAGCCATGGTATTTTCTATAAAGAAATTTTGGCATTATCTGTTGGCAATGCCTTTTACCTTCTTTATTGACCATCAAGCCTTACTCTATCTTGTTAATAAAACTTGTGCTATAGGACGCATTGGTTGATGGCTACTTCTCTTCTTAGAGTTTCACTTCTTTGTGGTTATACGTAAGGAAAAAAAACATCACATGACTGACCTCATGTCCCACATCCCCATAGGAGAAGCTACTGGATAGGGTATCGGCACTGTGAGGATTCTCCAGGCGTGTGTCTCTTCAGCCTCTCTGGTGAGAAGATTTGTTTAGAGCCCACTTAATGCCATATTGGCTAGATAACATAGTCCAAGTACATGAACATGGATTACCCGAAAGACCCATCGACAGACCCCAACTTAGGCAACTCATCCTTAAGATATAACCCTATCCGTTGATAGCAGGTTAGCTCTATTGGCTAGGGTAGGACATCTTGCTATGTAGGTGTGTGTGCGAGCATGAAATGCATGATGTACTTTTAGAAGCACATAGAAAAATTGTTGGAGGACACTTCAATGACAACCTGATAGCCCGCAAGGTGCTGCAATCTCAACTATGGTGGCCTACGCTTTGTCGAGATGCAACACGATTTGTAAAGCATTGTGATGAATGCCAACAGACCAAGGTACTTATTTGCAAGGACAAGATGGAGTTTACCCCAATCATTGCAAGGTGGTGTTTTAAGAAATGGGGAATCTACTTCATCAGGCTGATTAGTCCCGCAACACAATATTCATAGGCCAAGTATATCATAGTTGCCATGGACTACCTCACAAAGTGGGTAGAAACACGAGTCACTAGGAAGAATAATGCTAGGAATATAACTAAGTTACTTTGGGAGCAAGTGATCTCACGATTTAGCTACCCCATTGAACTAGTGTCACGTGCCCTCTTAGTATCATCCAGGACACATCTTAGCAGTCCATCCGAAAGGATGTCTAGAAAGCTCTGCCCGGCACTCCCATGGAATGTTACGGGATTTGCAATCTAGGTCTTGCCGCATCTGCCATGTAGCGGAAGTATCCTGGCCATTCCCACTTAGGATCGACAGGAAATTAGGGTTTTCCTGACTGGTCATTAACTAACAGCAACTAGCGTCGGACCCAAGTGAACTACTTTACGCAGAAACTCTAGGTCCGAAGTGGATTCACGCTGCACTTGGTTCAAGGAGAATGGGAAAGGAGAGGGATGCAAAGCTCAACCTCTCTGCCATAAGGCATATTCCCATTCCGTTCCCCTAAAACAGCGTAAATCGGGTAAGACATAACTCTAGGTCATTGCTTCCGTTATTCGTTTTCTTTGACGATCATCCCGTTGTTCTTTGAGAAAAGTTCCCGGCTAACTGGGACCACCCAACCGTAGGACGGACCCATGGCCCATCCTCCGCACTTTCCTCGGTTTGTTTTTAGTTATGTAATTATCTAACACATTGATTTGGCATATAACAATCAGCTTCTTTAATTAAACCATTAATCACTGGTTCCTTCACGTAATCTTATCACGTGACATAGAAAAACAATATCAAGCAAGTTCTTTATTAACATTTCATCAATTTATCTTTGAAATACAATGAGTTCTGCCCGTAGGCTTGTCCATAATCCGCCCG
The DNA here is from genome assembly GCF_053477565.2 of Lygodium microphyllum. Lineage (NCBI taxonomy): Eukaryota > Viridiplantae > Streptophyta > Polypodiopsida > Schizaeales > Lygodiaceae > Lygodium > Lygodium microphyllum. The sequence goes on along the minus strand of NC_141144.1, from coordinate 96,308,092 downwards.
AAGGCTATCCAGTAATCTGCAGGGATCACTATTCCAAGCTTCCGCCCGTAAACTAGTATGCGGGCCTCGAGATCCAATCGCGAGTCACGTTAGCCTCTTGCGCAGGACCTGGAAGGTGAGGGGTTTATGGCAAGAGCCCCCCTGGCACCCAAGCGTCCTCCTGCTCCAAGTAGAGCTCAACAGAGAGACCTCTCACGGTGGGTTCCGTCCACGTTCCCGGCGCGGTCAACAACCCCCTTGGTTAGGGTTAGGCAAGCAGTTGGGGATAACTAAAATTGCCTCTCCCTTCAGGCCTTTAACTTGAAGTATAGGTATTCACTTAATTTGTAATTCATAATTCAAACAGTGCTCTAAAATCTCTAGCAAGCACAAATATTTCCAGTAAACAACCGTGTTGTTTGGCAAACTTCTAAGGAATTATTCTTTCCTTTTGAGTGTATCAGCACTCATTCCCAAGGTGTCTTGTAACTTGGCAAGATCCTTTATAGTCCGGATTAGGCCGTACCTTATTAACCCAACTTGGTCAACCCTAAAGTTCATTAGATACTTTAGTTTCGGGTTTATAACTTTCCTTATTTAGAAGGATATTCATGAATACGTCCTTTTTCAAGATAACTTGCGTAAGGATCTACCATCCTTGTTGAGGTTATTTACCCTTTCGTCTTGTGAACCAGTCACAAGACTACATGACTTCAAACTTGCTGCCCATGTTCTACGTTGAAATAATCCGTTTAGGTTTCTTTAAGCTGACGTATGTCAAACCTAGGGTTTCTTTTTAAGAATCTCAGGGACAACCCTAGTTCTTTATCTTTACAAATTTATTGACCCTACAATAAGGAAAGTAGTCAAGTGCTTACGATATGAATGTTTCTTTGGTATGTCCAAGGCATATTTTTGTGGGCATGGTATTTCTAAGTTTAGATTGGTTTGGTTATCTTTTGGAAGGTAATATTGATCACCTCATCACGGTTTTGTTATCCTTGTGACAATTGATTTTTGAGTCGGTACAATTCAATTTAATCTTCCTTTTTTCCTTGCAGACAAACTCATGCAATTAACAATCATTTCCCTTGCTAAGATGTGCAATTAGCAATGATGACTTCCTAGTAATTTGAGCAACGAAAAGAACCTTTCATGAATTTAATCATTTACAATGATTCGTTGCAAAAAGGAATAGGACTAATGGTGCAAGATACAATTTCTATACCTTCAGGATTTAACTGAAATATGCTACTATAGTAAATAGATAATCTTGCTCGTAATTTAAAATGCATGATGCTATTCGAAGAAAACTATGTTCTATATGTTATCATTCATTCAAATAAGCTAAACTCCTTCATTATAAATAACTCGGACAAAATATATCCTATTCTTAACAATTTCTCTTTGCATGATTTACTTAAAATCGAATTAAAGCCAAGAAGAAGAACCTAGTTTTGGGGTGAGATATCCACATGGATACTGGGAGATGAACCTCCCGCAGCTACTCCTTGGACTTTCTTAGGCGGCATCGTAGTTCGAATGTGAAGGTAGCTTTTACTCTTTCTTTTGGAATTCCACCGTCTCTCTTTCGAAGCAAGATGTCGTTAAAACGGTTGGTCACGAGAAGGAATGATAGGACCTTTAGATTCTTAGACTCTTCGGAGAGGAAAAGATTTACAAAGCCTAAGAAGGTCCTATAGGGTCTATGCTTAGCAAAAAGTTTATGGGTGAGTGTGGTTTTGCAACCACAAGAACCCTTGGAGAACTTTGACTTGGAGTAAAAGGTATAGAAGACACTTATTCTCCTTCCTTGCACTTCCTCTACTTTTTTTCTTCTCCTTCCCTACTCCTCCTCCTTCACTCCTCTTTTTTTTTCCTCCCTTTTTACCCTTCTACCTCCCTCTATTCCTTCTCTACTCTATCTCTTTTACTCCTTTCTTACTCTTCTTTATCTTTTCCTCACCCTCTACTTCTTTCACACTACTCCTTCCTCCTTCACTCCTCCCTACTTCCCTTCCTTATATTTTACTTCCCTTCCTTATCCTCTACTTCCCTTCCTTATCTTTTATCTTTTTCCTACTCTTCCTCCTTCACTCACTCCTTTTCTTTATCTTTTCCCTACTCTTCCTCTTTTACTCCACTCCTTTTCACTCCCTCTACTTTCCCTCTTTTATTCTTCCTCACGACTACTTTTTCCTCACGGGACAACATCCGGGTCCCATGATGATGGTTTGGATTTGGGGTCCAGGGGGGAAAGAAGGAAGTAATGGGGACATGGGGGATTAAAAAAAGGCTTAGGGGGTTGTGAAAAAAAAAAGAGTTATAAGGGGGGGTGAAAAGGGTTAAAAGGGTTATAAGGGGGGTGAAAGGGGGCTCGATTAGCCCCCCTTAGGAAGCTTCTACAAAGAAGCTTCCTTATCACGTGGCAGGAGGGGGGGGGAAGATAATCTGGCGGGGGGAAAAGAAAATGAATGTCTGACAGTGGCACTGTGGAGGGAAGCTGGAGGTGATGGCGGCAGCGGCGGATAGAGGCGGCAGCATCAGCCGGCAAAACTTGGGCAGGGCAGCGTATATGATCTTCTCCTCCTCCTCCCTTTCATCTATCTGAGCGGACCCCCTCTGTTTAAATAGGGGAGGGGAGGGAATCCTCCCCCCCTTACCTGTCAGCATGCATGGAGAGGGCCCTAAGCAAGCTCCAGCGAGCTTGCTGGCCCCCCCCCTCTATCACCTAACAGACTGTGGCGTCACGGCTCAAATCGCATGCCGCCATGAAAGGTGAAATTTTTTTATTTCAATATATTACAACTAGTTAGTGATCAAGGCACACATTTTATCAATGAAGTGATTGCTCATCTCTTGTCTACCTTTTTTATCATACATAAAAAATCCTCGCCTTACTATCCTCAAGTGAATGGCCAGGAAAAATCTACAAATAAGATATTAGTGAACACCCTAACCAAGGTAGTTTTTGCTTCGCGTAGTGACTAGACAACAAGCTAATGGTAACCTTATGAGCCTATAAAATGGATGTACGACACAGACTCCTATCCAGTTGACCTATGGAACTAAAGCTATTTTACTAGTGGAATTCTTTCTCCCTAGCCTTAGATTAGCCATTCAAGAGCGATGGGATGAGAAGGAGGCGTGGACAAAATTCCTAGTTGAGTTAGAACGCCTATATTGGAGACTCGACTTCTAGCTACCCATGTACTGATTTGCGAAAAGGAATGATGTAACAAGTAGTTTGACAAGCATGTTAAGCAGCGAGACTTTGATCATCGGGGCGACCTCATACTGTTATAATCAATAAAAGGCCACAAGTAGAAGATGAAGTTTAGGGAATTAGGACCTTTTGGAGTTTATACCATTAGCCAAACCAAAAATGTGGAGCTCCAGACCCTGGATGGAGAGGGCGTAGGCTTCTTCAATGGTATCCACATAAAGAAGTACTACCCTCTCACACATCCACTACATGAGCTTCCCATGCTAGAGTCCCCTATGAAAGTCCGAGTTGCCACAATTACGAAAATAGAAGACGATGATGAAGAAGCAGTGGAACCTTCTTACCTCTGCATAATTGTCACCGCCCAATGAACACATACCTTCCATGCATTGATTGATGAAGGAGCTGATGTTAATATCTTAACTCACGATCATTGGGCTCAAATTGACCAACCACAACTATAGCCCACGAGTGCCAAACTCAGCCCTTTTGGGGGCCAATCATATGCACTTTTGAAAAAGTGCAAAGTTGTAGCCTCTATAGATTCTAAGAGCATACCCATAATCTTTTATGTGTTGTTGAACACAAAAGGTGCCGATAAGGAATTGTTGTTAGGATGCACCTTTAAAAAACAGGCCCATTGCAACATCAACTATGAGTCACAGCGTATGCACCTTGCCATCAGCAATGTATACATTGTGAGAGCTTTCAGCAAGGGCAACATGGCTCCATCAAAGCCTGTAAATCCACTAATAGAGGAATCCATCCCCAGGTCTAGGGAGAGGGGTCGTGACTTATCACAACTCACCAAGCCTCAATGTCAAAAAATCGCGGAGATGAAAGCCAAATCCCATGAACCCAAGTTCAAATGGGTACCTAAACATCAAGGACTACCATGAAGAAGCAACCAAACACAACCTCACAAGGCTAGGAATTTACTCTCAAAACCTAGAAAACAAAGAAGAAACTATCGGCATCGACAAACGGTCAAAAGCTGCACTAGGTCCCCAAGATTTTATTACAAGTGCAAGGCTATTATGATGGCAATACCTGGATATGGGTACCCAAAGCCAAGACTTCCAAGCGCACTACTCAAGCACAACCCTTTTGCTTTCCCACACAAGCATGCATGATAACTTAGAAACTGAAACCCCAAACAATTCAAGCTGTACAGACCATAGAGCTCAAACCCACTATGCTTGAAGAGCCTCAACTAGTCTATCAAACAAAACTGTAGCTTGATGCCTCCAAACCACCTCATCTCTTGGGTAAGTTACTATGTATAAAAAAAAATGCATCACGTGAGTTCAAAAAAAAGGGAATATTAAAAAAGATAGTCTTACAAATAGACATTGACAAAAGGAAAAAATTTTAAAATACATAAATTTATTCATAAAAGGAGTATCTATATTCCGTATGTGTATTTTTTACATAAGGGTATTATTAATTGATAAAACAAGCCAATATTTTCTTACCAAAAAGGGGTCTCGAATAATGCCTTCCACTTACGTAGTGATGGAGTTGTTAGTTGTAGACAATAGAACTACTTAGATGTGATGGGAGCCAAGAGTTATAGGTAGGGGAAATTGGAGCTCTTGGAATGTTTGTGGACATTGCATAAACAAGACATCCAAAAGCCTTGGGTATGGACATGCTGGATGACATGAGTATTTTATATGTGTAGCCAAATGGTAACCACATGAGACCACATGCTCTTCAACATCTCCACAAGTTGATTTGACATGTGTATGAGATGGCTCTTGATAGTTGCACCACCCGTAAGTTCATGACTTGAGCTAAGAATGTGATTGAACATGGAGCACAACAATGAGGCGACAGCCACGTGTAGGTAGAGTTGATAGTGGACGCGGAACTTGATGTGCTACACAGATGAGAGAGAAACTACAATCAAAGGAGAGAGACAATCCAATGCTCAACAAACTTCCATGTTTGGAGAGTCAATAGAGTAAACCCACTAGTTGAGGTTCCTTATTTTGTGGGGTTAAAGTTTAGAGAGTTATTGGATATGTGGATGTCAATGGCCACTTTTGTAACTTGCACAGGCCAATTGACCTACGTGTGTCTTGGCTGTAATACCCTTTCCATTATTTTGTAATTACAACATTCTTTATCCCTAATTAAAATGAGATTGAAACACACATATTTTCATGCTACTCTCTCTTTCTCAAATATAAGTGTATACATATGCACACACACACATGTATACACACATACACACACACACACACACACACTCTCTCTCTCTCTCTCTCTCTCTCTCTCTCTCTCTCCATACTTGAAGCCTAAAGTCACCATGGCATCGGTATCACTCTCCCACAAAACATGCACCAGGCTGCCTAAAGTTTCAAACCTCTATAAATAATGAAGCTTCAAGTTGCAGACTAAGATCATCCCTTTGATCCATTCTCTCTCTCTCTCTCTCTCTCTCTCTCTCTCTCTCTCTCTCTCTCTCTCTCTCAAATGTGCATATCCTCCCTCCTCTCCTTGGAGCAATCCTGAACAGATTGTGCTTCATAAAATGTGTGAAATGCTTTCTTGTGTTGATGAATGCCTTAAAGTTAAGATAAAATTTGACCATTTCTAAAGTTCTTTTTGTTCATTTCACATTTGGTTTTTCACAATGAAAGATGATCCAACCATACCTAGTAGATTGGCACAATATTACAACAAGATCGTTTAGAGGAAACCTTCACATGTAAAAGGTCATGTTAGGAAAGATGACTTACCTCCAGGATTTGAAGGGATTATTATTAAATGTGCTAAAGTTAATGCACTTTCTACAACAACACACATAGCTTGGCATTGTATTAACAAGGTCATCTAATGAAGTAAGCTTAGATTTGGTTTAATGCATTTACTTTTTTATTCTGTAGCTTCTAATTTATTTATGACTCTTCCCACAAGTTGTTGTTGGAGGTGAAAGGACTAAAGTATCTATGTAGTGGCAGACACGAGTGAGAGTATTGGAAGCTATACATCTTTGGACTTCTGTAAACCCTCAAGGGTGTTCTTTCTTGTCTGCTATGAATTGCATGTGAAACATTAAATGTGATGTAATGATACTGTGTTGTGTAATCTTACAAAACCCAAGTATTAAACAAATGTTGAGGATAACTTGGTTCCTTTTATTGCTTTGACATGTGTTGAAGATGATGATGGAGTTGAGGAAGGTTGTATGCCAGATAAAGTGTGGCAATGCATCTTGGTATGGGATCTTGTATACTTTGCAATGTGCATATTTGATTATTTAATTATTTTTTCAATAGCAAGTACAATTTCTCGTGTGCCTATTTAGAGATCTCACCAATAATTACAAACAATTATATCTCTCATGTTAAAAGAAACAAAATATAAAATATATGTATATGAGACTAGATATTACGCGATATTCTATGTAACAATGTGTCTCTAGTGTAGATGTAAGTGATTCTCTCTCTCTCTCTCTCTCTCTCTCTCTCTCTCTCTCTCTATCTCTCTCTCTCTCTCTCTCTCTCTCTATATATATATATATATATATGGAAATGGCATCTCAACAGTTGGATGAATGGGAAGAAAGGAGGAAGCACAATCAAAAAGAAGGGTTGAATTCATGCTAGGCTAGTTTCCCTCGACATAATTATAGTCTTTAGTAGCCTTGACCCTCAACATTGACCTCTTCTTTGTCCTCCACACTACAACCCCATCTACTCATTGATTTGATCCCTCCGAAATCGGCACTTATCTAATCTCTTTGATGTTTGCCTCAATCAATGGTATGGCCCTCCAATTAGTAAGCTCTAGTTATAAGGCCTATGGGTGAACTTCATCAATGTTGGAGACTCTCTTTGCCTACTGCATTGTCTACCTAACTAGTGTCATAAGCATGTTGTGATGCCACTGATGGTTGGTAAGCCCTTGCCTATAGTGGTTGTTATTTTCATGTATTGTAATGGCTACACAAAAGAACTTACCACAGAGTGTTAATATGAGGTAGTTTTTTAGTTCTTACTCATTGGTTTTAATTTATCAATATGTTCTTGTGAGCCACAACTTGAAATATTTTTCGACACATATTATGGAAGTCAATCTTTTGATGAGCTCTATAGCTTCTATGGACATCCATGGCGGTTTTGAAAGGTGAGAAGGATCGAAGCTTGCATGCGAGCTATGGCGGGAGAGCAAGAGCAAGAAAGAGAGAGACAAGAAATGGGAACTCCAACAGTCACAATGTGTGACCGGGCCTTCCTTTATTCAAACTGTCACTAAAAGAATAAAGAATAAAGTGACGTGACGGGTGCCTGCCACCTGCAGTGTGCAGTGGCGGGTACTGTCCGTGTAGTAATATACGGGGCGGCACGGCGGAGGCGCCTTTATCCCCAACAACCTCCCACTTAAAGGCGAATCTGCCCTAGTGAGAGAGAAAAGAAAAAGAAAATACAGTACAAATGTACATAGGTACAAGGGATGAGGAAAGGTGACATCTCATCCAACGCCCATCAACCTCCTGAGGAAGGCAAAGCGCTCAGTAGTGAGGCTCTTCGTGAGCAGATCTGCAGGATTCTTGTCAGTGGAGATCTTGACAAGGTCAATAGACCTGTCCTCCACGACACCACGTATGAAGTGATATCTCACCTCAATGTGTTTCGTCTTCGCATACTCGGCCTCAGTGGTAGACAAAGCCGTACACTTCTAAACCCTGGACATCCAAGAGACAGCCCCTCCATCATAGGTGAATACATAGCCAGAAGTGGACTTCCTACTATCTGCATGTCCTGCATAATCGGAGTCAGTGTACCCCACGACCCCTGTATCCTAGCTGCCATAGCTAATACACATATCTGCTGTGCCCTTCAGGTACCTCATGATACCCTTCACAGCATCCCAATGTCTGCTGCCAAGTGTAGCCATATAGCATGCCACAACACCAACTGTATGCGCAATATCTGGATGAGTGGCTATCATGGCATACATCAAACTGCCCACGACTAAAGCATAAGGGATCTTGGCCATCTCAGCCCTCTGCTCATCTGTCTGCGAACAATCGGCCTGTGATACCTTCACATAAGAAGGTAATGGACAGCCAATAGGCTTTACGTCCTGCATGCGGAAGCGCTCAAGGACTTTATGAATGTACTCCCGCTGTGAGAGATACAAAAGCCCCTGATGCCTATCGCGCTTAATGCGCATCCCAAGTATATGTGAGGCCTGTCCCAAATCCTTCATCTCAAAGCTCTTCTTCAGCTAAGATTTAAGAGCATCTAGCTCATCATGACCTTTCCCTGCTATGAGCATATCATCAACATAGAGTACCAAGATAAGCAAACTGCCATCACGGGCTTTCTTCGTGTAAAGACACGGATCCATAGCACTCCTGATGTAGCCCTGTGACTGCATAAAGGCATCAAACTTATGATACCATTCTCTAGGTGCCTGCTTCAAGCCATACAAGCTCTTCTTCAACTTGCACAGTAGGTGCTCCCTGCCAGGTTCTGCAAAGCCCTTAGGCTGATCCATATAGATCTCATCATGCAAGTCCCCATGTAGAAAAGCCGTCTTGACATCCATTTGATATAGATATAAGTCAAGCTGTGCAACCAAAGCCAAGACTAAGTACAGGGTGGTCATCTTAACCACAGGAGAGAAGACCTCATCAAAGTCCACACCATGTTCCTGCTTAAAACCCTTTGCTACCAATCTAGCCTTGTATGTCGGCTTGGGGTGTCCAGGGGTACTTTTCAGCTTGTACACCCACTTGCATGGCAAAGCCTTCTTGCCCTTAGGCAAGGCAACCAAATCCCAAGTCTCATTCTTATGTAGGGAGTCTATCTCAGACTGCATAGCTCTCTCCCAGGAGCGACTGTCACCCCTGCGCATAGCCTCATCATAAGTGAAAGGCTCTCCTGCATCTGTAACCAAAACATAATTCATAGAGGACTGAAATCTGTCAGGTGGGCGTCTGTCTCTAGCAGACCGTCTCACCGCAGGCTCTGCTGCCTGTCTAACTGCCTATCCAACACCCTGGCCCTGTGGAGGAACTGCTGCAGGCTGTACTACTAGCTGTGGTGGAGCTCTAGGCTCCTCCTGAAAGATCACTCTGCGGATCTCAACCACCTTCTCAGGCTGCCTGTGCATCTTGTCTTCATGGAAGATGACATCATGGCTGCGTACTATTTTCCGCGCCTGCGGATCCCATAGGCGATAGCCCATCTCTCCTGACTCACCATAGCCAAGGAATATGCATTTAATGCTCTTTGGATCCAATTTACTCCTCTTGTCCTTGGGCACATGGCAGAATGCCTCACATCCAAAGACACGGAGATGCGCATAAGAGGGTGGCTTACCAGCCCAAACTTCCTCTGCAACCTGGAAATCCAATCCACTGGAAGGTGATCGGTTTATGACATGCACTGCCGTACTAACTGCCTCAGCCCAAAAACTCTGGGGTAGGCATGCATGGCTAAGCATAGAGCGCACACGCTCCTGAATAGTCCTGTTCATGCGCTCAGCCAAACCATTCTGGGGTGGGGTGTAAGGGGCGGTCAACTGACGCTTAATACCCCTATCATCACAAAACTGCTCAAAAGCACGTGAGACATATTCTCCCCCATTGTCAGTCCTAAGGCATTTCAGCCTATACCCAGTCTGGTTCTCAACAAGAGTAAGCCAACGCTGAAAGACTGACAAGACATCAGACTTTTGCTTTATGGGATAAGCCCACACTTTCCTAGAAAAATCATCAATGAAGGTAACAAAGTACTTCGCGCCACCCATAGACATACAAGGCATAGGCCCACAAACATCGGAATCCACCAATGCCAAGGACTCACTCATGTGTGGCCTACCCAATTTCTTATGCGTAGACCTATTCTACTTACCATAAAGACAATGATCACATGAGTCAAAACGTGCATAGTCCAAAGGCAGAAGATACTGCAAACCGGATAACATTTTCATTCCCTTCAAAGACATATGCCTCAAATGGGCATGCCAAAGTGATACATGTGGGATAGAGCCCACTACCAAAACATGGTCAACTGAGGATCCAGATACAACAAGAGGATAGAGGCTGCCAGACTTGGCGCCTCTAGCAAGCACAAGTCTGCCACGAGTAATCTTCCAGGCAGAATCCCCAAAACATACATGAAATCCTCCATCATCCAGCTATCCTGCAGACATAAGACTGCGTGTAAGCGCAGGTACATGACATACATCCCTAAGCAAAAATAAACTGCCAGTGGAAAACTGCAACTGAATATCACCCATGCCCACAATGTCAAGAGACCTGTCGTCTCCAAGTTTGACTGAACCAGATATAGTGCGGTAAGAGTGGAACCACTCACGGTAAGGCGTCACATGGAAGGATGCTCCGGAATCCAATAACCAGCATTGTGCATACATACTAGATGTCTCAATCAAGTGTGAAGCATCAGAAGAACTAGCTGCAAGTATAAACTCATCACCACCATCGGACTCCTCAGTCTGCGTGACATTAATTTCCTCAATCTTGACGCTGGACTTTGCAGGTACTATGCTGCGATCAGAGGACTTCTCCTGCACTTTATCTTTCCCCTTATCCTTGCGCTTCTCATTGCACAACTCATGACACTGTGGTCTAATATGGCCCTTTTTCCCACAATGATGACAAGTGACATTTGCATTGCGCCCACGTGACTTACTACGCGACTTGCCACGAGATTTAGACCGACCCTTCTGCGAGTCACGACCACGGTTATTACCACGATCATTCCTATCATTCCTGCCTCTAACTGTCAAAGCATGACTACCACGAGAGGCATCCAAGTTTTTGCGATTCACCTCTTCCTAAAGAAGAGCACTCTCAACATCTGCCAATTTTAGAGTAGCACTAGAGGCACAAAGAGCAGTGCGGAATACATCCCATGACTCATTCAGAGTCCCAAGCAAGAAAAGAGGAGTTATTCCTCTCCAAAGGTGATATCCTGCGAAGTCAGGTTCTTCAGTATAGCATGGAACTGGCTCAAGTGAGCAGACATAGTCGCATTATCCTTCATGCGCAGATCCATAAGCTGCTTCAACCAGTACATCTGACTCGCCGGACTTTTCTTATCATAAAGATTCTTGATCTTATTCCATAGATCCCATGCACTCTGTGCTTCCTCAAATACATTATAATGTACCTGTTCAGTGAGAGACAATACAATCGTGGACTTGCATAGCTCATCAAGTTCAAGCCAGTCGTCATTGTCCATAGTTTCAGGCTGCTCTCCACTTAACCGAAGTGGCTTAATCTAAGATTTCTGCACCAAAACCTGCCATATTTGACTCTTCCAGTAAGAGTAGTTGGTACCATCCAACTTTGTAATGTTAAAGATGGCACTATCATGCGAAGATGACGCCATTATGCAGGTTGGAAAAGCCCAAACAGTCCAAAACTGCTTGTTGTTTTACTGTAGAAACTGCCCAAAAATGACCAAAACGGGGTCCAAAGGGCGAGCAAAGTGTGCCAAAAGTTGCTGCCCACTTAGTACTAGGTGCGGTACACCAAATCAGGATATTTCAGCATGAAAAGTACACCTCAGTCCACCAATAACTGCTTGCTGTAATAAATTGCAGGTATGCAGTCTAGAGAGCAAATTGTCCCAAAATAGGATCCAATGTCAAGCAAACAATGCTAGGTCCAAACCCGGCATGAAACGGACATAAGCAAGGCCAATGACAGTGAAAAGAACATGAGCTCAACACCGAAGCATGTCAAAATAACATCTGCCAGTGAAAGGCACACCCCCAGACACTCTAGGCAAAGTGTTCCTGTAACTGCCAAAACCTAACACAAATAGGTGTCTGCTCAAAGAGAAAGATCCAAATATGAGACTCAGCTCATAAGCATCCTATGAACCAAGAGTACATCAATGCATATCCATAAAGATCGGAGTATGATCCCAAAGTCTCAATGCGTATGTAGCTGCTTAAGGCATAAACTGCTCCAAATACATGTAAGTGCTCCAATAGCATGCAACAGTCAAAGGTCAAACAAGCATGTAAAATGCTCCCACTGGCACAAAAGGCGTACAAAGAGAGCTCAGAAGCTCAAACAACCCAAGAGAAAGCACCAGTGATAAGTGACCCTGTCAATGCATCAAGCGCATCCAAGAGAGCATGACATACATGAAGCATCGATCATATTAACCATGAAGCAATACATAAGCCCAAATAAGCTCTCGGTCAAGTCAATGACATCCAAATAGCAACCAAGATCAGTGATCAAGTAAGCCGGGAATGCTCAAATACATCCAAATCCAAGCTCCAAATGTCGGTATGGCATACACGAACCAAATAGCATATGTCACGAACCAAAGCATGTAATGCAAAAGCCTAACTGTCAAGCAGAGACATGAGGCACAGGCGGTCCACGAGCATGCCAAGTCGGTCCAAATGCCAGTGAAGACGGAGCTAATGCGAAGCTCAAAAGCATCCCATAATCTCATACATATGCTCCAAGTTGTCCCCAAATGTCAGAGACATCATGCCAAAGCTCAAAGCATACATCCGGTATCAGTAGGTAAGTGCCAAAGCATGTAAAGTACCTTCAGCCCACTGTTATTCCAGCATGTATTTACTATTCTAAACAGTAGAAATCAGCCCCGAATTCAAGTCAAAATCATGGTCAAACCAAATGCATGCATCCCCAATACATCCGAGTAGGAAGTAGACCGCATATGGGCATCAAACAAGGTAACCGGAGTAGAGTATAAGCATCAAATGCCAATGCCAAGTGTGGCTGCCCTATTTCCAGCACTGTATAACAATAAATAACAGTCCCAAATCAGCCAATATTTCAGGCCAAAATCATGGCATAATCACGTGCATACATTCCCAAGGCACTAGGCATCATGTAGACCGCATACGGGCATCAAATAGCACAACCGGAATGGAGTATAAGCAACAAATGCTAATGCCAATGGTGCTGCCCTGTTTTTAGCCTATTATGACAGTCCCAAATCTGAAGAGATCAGCCCCGAATGATCAAGACCAATGCCCAAAGCTTGAATGACATCAAACATGAAGTCTATAGCCCTCTTGATCAAGGTAGAGAGCAAGAAGCAATGGCCAAGTGTGGAGCTGAAGTAGATGAGTGCTCACAGCCTGGAAAAAGATGATGCAATCTGCCCTGTTGGTGCTGAACTTGCTGCTGCTCCACATGGGCTGAAAAGGGGGTAATGGGGGGCTCAAGAAGGGCCTATCAAAGGCCTATGACAAGCCTCTTTGAGCCTTGATAGGTGTAAGGCACAATATGAGGGGAATAAGCTTCAAGAGTTTGAAGCCATGGATGCCCTTGCTGTTTGCAACCTGTAGACTGAAATAAAACCCTGAAAGAATGATCAAATACCTCAGTATCAATGCCTTGAAGGTGCCTCAATAGGTTGGGAAGGTGCTCGGGAAGCCGGGGAGTGACGGGAGCTCGGGGAGATCGGATATGGCTGCCGGGATGGAGACCCAATGCGTGAAGCGAGTCGATGCGAAGGTCGGGAAGCACTGAGTCGAGCTCAAGCAAGAGAATGCCAAGCTCTGATACCAGTTGAAAGGTGAGAAGGATCGAAGCTTGCACGCGAGCTATGGCGGGAGAGCAAGAGCAAGAAAGAGAGAGACAAGAAATGGGAACTCCAACAGTCACAATGTGTGACCGGGCCTTCCTTTATTCAAACTATCACTAAAAGAATAAAGAATAAAGTGACGTGACGGGCGCCCGCCACCTGCAGTGTGCAGTGGCGGGTACTGTCAGTGTAGTAATACATGGGGCGGCACGGCGGAGGCGCCTTTATCCCCAACAGGTTTTTTGTGCAAGTTGCACAAGGAAATATGTAGAGGCCTACACTAGTCCAACTTGCTTTTGTTCGAGGGGGATTCCAAATGAGGGTAACACATCCAACAAATAATAGAATGGGTTAGGGATGGGGCAAGAAAAATCTTTTGCTTAGAATGTGTTTGCAAAAATTTATCCTACTAACTTCAAATTGGGGAAGGGTGAAAAAATTTATCCTACTAACTTCAAAGTGAGAGTCCACCAACAGCAGCAATAGTATTGACATAGAAGCAAAAAAGCCTTCCAACCCAATAGACAAAGACTGAGATAAAGAAAAAGAAGAGCCTTCGAAGTCCACGTTGCAAGATGATGGTCATGACAAGGGGCCAAAAGATGGGGAGTCCATATCCAAGCTAAGATCCTTGTCCCTCTCCAAAGAGGCCTTTCAAAGATGAAGAGGCCTCTAAAGAACAGACCTTCATAGGTGATGATGTTGACACTCTTGAGGTCAAATTGAAGTTAGACAAGCTTGATTTCATGGAATCATCAAAATATTACATTAAAGTTGTAAGTCCTCCTTGTTTTCTTGATGTAGTTTTGTCCTAAGCTTCAAGAGAAGCTTGATGATTTGCTAGAGGATCAGACTACAAAGACATGCCTTAAAACAGAGTGGAGACATGTCAAGGAAGCTATTACTACACTTGTGAAAAAGCGTAGAAGAAGAGAAAAATTGCATATCTCTAGCTTGCCCATTGTTGCTGGCAAAATAGTTGATGTATCTAGTAAGCCACCCACTTCTGTGGCTAACCCTATGGTTGTACCTTCTATTGTTCCCACTATTAGGGAAGATGTATTAGGAAAGATGTATTAGACAAATTGGTCAAAGGCATACGGGATCTTCAATTGAAGGTCACAAAATTGAATGAAAAAGGACAAGAGGAAAGGGGACGGGCAACAACTCCTAAGTTAGGAAAAAGATGTATGTGGTGTGATAGTTTGCAACATGAGAGAAAGGATTGTGCTGCCTATTAGGAGGCCTTGGCACGAGAGCTCATATTTGGGAAAGATAGCAAGATCCATGCACAAGAAACGGGATTTCCTCTTTCTTTGAATTTTGGAAAGGGAGGTGTGGAGAATTTGTTGTAAGACTTGGTTGTCCAACATGCTTATGCATTGTACATGCTTCTACTTTTGGTCTACAGTTTGATAGAATGCATGGCCAAGTGATGGTTGGTCTGAAGGCTAAAATATGGACACATGATTTGCATGCAGTTGAAAAGAAAAAAGTTACTAATAATGAAATGTCTCACGCAGGGCAAGATATTTGTGGCATAGCTAGTTGGGAATCACCAGTAGATGTAGATTCAATGGATGTATATTCAGCAAGAGGACAAAACATGGATGTACTTGTGGAAGAGAAACAAAAGAGAGATGAAGATAATGCAAGGATATCTAAGGAAGTGACAAGAAGAAGTGTGGATTTGTCTAAACTTACAAATCAGCCACCTCCCGAGCATGTTATGGAAGAGATTGGACATGAGCAAAAATAAGATAGCAAGCAAGAGGGCAAACAATTGGGATATAAGTTATAGATTGATATTGAGACAACCATAGATACCTTGGAAGATCCTGTACTGGAAGAGTCAGCCATTGAATCTATAGATTTCCTTAATGTATCTGAAGAGGTTTACAAATATCATGTTTTACTTAATACAAGGACTCAGTCAGAGATTGGTGACTTGTTGGATGCACATGATTTGCAGGATAGAGTTATCGTTTATGAGACATCTCATGAGATTGAGGATATGCCTTTGTCGGATGTTAGATGTAATGTTTCATAGTAGCTGGAAAATATTTCAGATACCTTGTTAGAGGCCTTGATAGGCAATTCAAAGATGCTTCAAAATATGGACTACTTTACTATTTTTGGTGATGGTGAGAATGTGTTGGATGCAAATGAGGCGGCTGAGTTTATGTTTGATGTGGTACACACTTGTCAGTATAAGAAGATTTCCATATGCTCGACTTTGAAAGAGCAGGCATGTTGCTATGTATTTGTTGATGGGTGCATTGATAGCATGTATATGGAGATTCAACAGCCTCTAATATATGATACACACCCAAGGCCTTATGACCCTAGAGGGGATACTAGGTATGGCTCAAGAGTTATACAAATGCTGAGTATTTTGATCTACGATCCAAGGGGATGCCTTTTAATATGCATGATAATAAGCGACAAGTTGACACTATAGGTATTTGACCTAGGTGGTGCATTGGTGGCACATATCGGAGGATGTATAGGTTTAAGGGGGTGGATGCCGTGCCACTACGTGGACATAATGTGAAAAACTCTCGAGTGCATCATCATCTAACTTTCTTATTGATCTAGAGAGTCATTGTCATCTGAGTCATTAGTGCTAGTGTTCGTGGCATGGATAGTCCAAAAATACTAGATTTTTGGATAATTTTAGTCTATTTTTGATATTTTAGATATTATTTATTGTAAATATCCTAAAAAGCTAAGAAAACTTCTAGATTAGGGTGGCATGCAAAATGAAAGTTGCTTTTTTAGTTAGTTTTGGATTTTTCATGAAAAATAAAGATGGGCGAAATCGCCTGTGTCGCGATTGTAGTTGATAGATAGCAAATAGCACTTTGAACTAAAAGGAGTGATGTGGGAGATTCATGAGTAGGTGTCCTAAAGTTTTACACCCCTTTTAGAGCCAACGGAGCCATCATATTTGGGTTCTGAGCAGTAGAGAAAAAGCTCTTGTTTTCATACATGTATTTGGTCTACGAGGGAGCTCCAAGAGATCTAATGCTTGGAGATTGCTTCTGAGTAGTGCTAGACAAGGGATTTTAGGTTCTATGAATACATGGTGATTTGATTCATTGTGCTTTGTCTTTATCATGTTTACCTCTTGTTTATTCTTTTTCTTCTCTTCCATCTCCTATCCTCTTCTTCCTTCTATATATGATCCTCGATAGATACAACCTTTTGACAAAAAGCCCTATCATAACATGGTAATTCACAAGAAACTTTATGTACTTATCTAGATAGTAAAATGGCTAGCACCTAGTAAATGCACAATGTTTTCTAGTTAGCAACTAGGGATTCTCAAATTGCAACTAGGTTGTTAATTTACTAGAAAAAATGATAATATATCTAGTAAAATTCAACTAGTTTTTCAATTTTTCTAAATAAAATGACTCTATATCTAGTAAAATAAGTCTCTACATAGTGCAAAAAGTGCAAAATAGTTAATTTGGTAGGCCCCTTCTTAACTAGGGTCATATCTACCATTAACATCATACAATTGACTATTAGCAAAAGAATCTCAATTTTCCCCCAATTATCCAACTTCCAAGAAACTTCTCTTCCTACCCACAAATGAGCAATAGATAAGTCTTTTAATCTCTTCCTTATTTCCTACTAGCAAAAGCAATAGACAAGTATTCTCCTCACTTTTAGTTCAACTCCCTATTTAGCATGCAACTTGATCTGAGCAACATCTAAAGTACGACCTTGAAGCTATCACAAAACTCAAATAGGCCATTTATCAAGTGTGTCATATCACCCTATCATAAGTGTGTTGGAAACTGCAAGGAAGACGAGAGACGAAAGGAAGAGAGGAGAGAAGAGAGATATGAGACACCGGAAGTGGAACCCCAGAAGTGTGTCAACTGAGCACACATGATAGGAATATATAGAGGGGACCTGGGGCGCTATTTATAGACAGACTATATATAGCTAACACCCCCACTCAAATAAAGGTCCCTTACTATGGATGAAAAAACACTTGGGGGCTCAAGGGAAAAACCCACAGCTCTATATAGACCTACTGTTATATTAATATTCAAAATATAAAATTACAAAGTTGAACTTATAAGAGCCTATTCATAGACATCAAAGGAGCTTTATCACTCCTAAATATACAACATGTAAAATAAGGATAAGCGACATCACTACAAAATATAAAATCTCCAAGAAATTCCTTCAATTGAACTTGGGATGTAAGTAGTATATCTGTCACATCAAAACTTAAAGAAAAACGTTACAGTGACATTAGAACAACACAAGGTCTATAGAGACGGTTCGCGACGCTGCTCTATAGATAACATAATACATGTGGGGCTCCATGAACAGAATATAAATAAAACAATTTGTCATCAGCTGGAATATAGACAATGAAACATGAGCTGGAATAACTCAACAGCTAGAATAAGGAATGAAACATCAGCTGGAACAACTCAACAACTGGAATAATAATGAAACATCAGCTGGAACATTTCATCAGCTGGAATAAGAATGAAATGAAATATCATCCCATCAACTCGAAACATTTCTTATAAACAAAGCGTGGAATAATTTCTTATAAGAATGAAACATCAGCTGGAACAACTCAACAACTGGAATAATAATGAAACATCAGCTGGAACATTTCATCAGCTGGAATAAGAATGAAATGAAATATCATCCCATCAACTCGAAACATTTCTTATAAACAAAGCGTGGAATAATTTCTTATAAGAATGAAACATAGCATGGAGCCAAAAATCAGCTAGAAGAAGCATTGGATTACTTATCCACAATGTCCAAGACATGCAAAAGCATAACTGAAGTTACAATGATCTTCATTTAATATTGGCCACTGGCACACCTTGAGCCTGAAGATTGTAGCAAAGGTTCTCAAAAGATACAACCAACCTGTGCTGCCTTTGAATAATCTGTTGTCAATAGGCTTATGGATGTATGGTATGTTCCAAACTCTGGATGAGGTTGCACAGCTTGCAAGGCTTCACAAAATGACCTCAAGCTGAATTCAACTCTAAGCAATCTGCAATCACACTTAGCTTAAGCAGTGATTGACAATAATTAAAATCATGCAGAGCCAATTTCAGATATTCTGGCATAGGATGGCGCCTTATGCACCACATCAATCCAGTCATTACAGCTCTGTATGCAGCATCATATACACCTGGAAGATCGACCACGTTGATATGGCAAACTCCTAAATATAGCCACTCCAAGATGCCTATTAGGATAGAAGCTGTCCATGTCAGCAATCTGATGACAAACACTTTACTACGTTTTTCTTTTTCCTCAGATTCCTCCATGACAATTACCTCAGTATGTCTTCTTTTGATGAGGGGTCTGGCAAATTACTTCAACCTTAATGTAACCAATGAGGCCTGGATGTGCTGCCCATGTGCCATCAAGCCCAGCTTTTGCATTATCCCTGATGGGAATTTGAGCAGCCATCCCTCCCATTGCATGCACTCCAAGTCTATGGCATGTTTGAATCAGCAACTCAGTATAGCTCTTCATGAAGTGCTGGCTCATGCCAACAAGAACATGGTCAGGAAGGAGCCTGTCTGGATGTCCCTGGAAGGTTTTTACATAGTTGAAGATCTAATCCCAACGCCTGCAGGGCTCACCCTGCATCTTATTATCTACAGTAGTAGCTTTCTGCTTTGACCCTTCTGCAAGCTTACAAGTCATCTGGTGTCCTGCCACAGTCTTTGTAGGCTCTTCTAGAGCACGCTTAATAGACTCTGCTGACTTGTAAATAAACAAAGCATATCCTTTTGACTTACATGTCTACTTATCAAACCCTAGAGGACCTTCTTCAGTTTCTCCGTACCTAGAGAACGCAGCAAGGAGCTTCTCAGTTGGCATGTCACGGGGAACATTCGCCACATAAATCTTGTGCGCACTGGTAGATGTTGCCTGTGTAAGTTGCGATTGAGTGGACGAAGGCCGTGCGGATGCAAACTGACATACACATTTACGGCCATCGGTCTTCTTGCTAGGCTCCTTGAGCGATGTTGGGAGATCATGCTGGTGCCGTTGCCGCGGGCAGATTCAAGGCCCTTGATCAGTTTCTTGATCCTCCAGATTTTGATGTTGTGGTCGTGCGCCTGATCTGTGCCATGATCAAAGGCCATCTCGTGATGAAGGATAACTGAATGTGATAGATATGAGGGACTCTACAATGTCTATAGGCGAGGTCAGGTATCTCGATTGGATTGGATGATGAATATCGGCAGACAGACGAGCGATTAACAGATGCACACAGAGAAGCTGGTGGCTATGGAGGGTAAGAGGATAGCTATTATTAGGTTATCACAAAGCTTACAAGTCTTCTTGTCGGGGATGACGAGGCATTCTTCGATGTCATCTTAGGGTCTCTGCCCTAACACAAGGAACTTTAGACACTAAACTAGATGGTAAATAGCCTTATAACTAGTAAATACACATTTTTTTCTAGTTAGTAACTAGGGTTTTTTTAATTGGAACTAGGTTTTTAATTTTACTGGATAGATGTGAAGCTATAACTAGTAAAATAAGTGTCGATATGGTAAAGTAAGGCAAATTTCTATATATCACCTAATATAGCCATGTTTATTGGATAAAATTATGAAGCTATGGATCATAGGATAATGTGCATGCATAGTAAATCAAAGCAAATTTGTATAGAATATCTAACATAGTTATGCTTATATAGTCATGTTAAGTAATATACATCACAATTGATAGGCCTAACCATCAACCATGTAGTCAATCTCAAATAAGACAATGTCGATACACACTTGTAATGGATATGTCTGTATGCATCCAAAATGTACATGTGCTATAAGATACATTTGTGTATTTTGATAACTTTTAATTCTTACTCACATAGCACAAATAGTTTACACATCCATAAATAAAATATCATTTTTAACAATATAAATATTTCCTTGTCACATTAAAACAAAGAAAAATATCATTCAATTCAACTCAATGCCATGGCTCTAAATCTTGAAATTCCCCTCAAATCCCCCTGAAGTGTGGGATATACCTAGCATCCATACAAGCACAAATAGTTATCAAAAGTTATTTGAGCCCCTTACAAACAAGGAGCATATCCATCCATTAGCAAAATAGAAATAGTTCAAATTGTAATAGCCTTTTCCTTAAATGAAAGACATAGAACCTCTTGAGTATGATGAAAATTGAAGAGGGGAGCTCATCGCACATGGTCTATTAACTAGGGTAGTTGTATTAAGTTCATTAAAAAAGCAACATTTCCTACCAACATGTGGCATATACTCTCACTTTCATGCATGTAGCATATTCAGGGGGTGAACAAGGAGTAAGAGATGATGGAACACATAGCACTAACATAAAGCAATAGAAGCAAGACAATGGGATGGAGATGGATTATGCTAACATTGTCGTTGCTAGCATAAACATGGAAGAGCTAGAGAAGAAGATGTGGGGTGACAAAAAATGTTTCAATGAGAATTAAAAGAGAGTCACAATAGAATTTGGGGACCAAGTGCTATGTGCATGAGTGGCATCCTTGTTGCCATGCATTCGGCAAAGCAATGCTAAGTATTCTCTATGCAACATGTACATGTATTTTAAGGGAAGGTCCCCCTTGAGGATGAGTTTGCTAGATTGTTTTGGCTCACCTATGGATCAAAGTGGTGCTCACATTGTTTTGCTTGCCATTAGACTTCTTTTGGGTCTTGCTTTCATCTAAAGGAAAAAGAGATTGGGTTTTGGGTTCACTTGTTTGGCTTAAAGTGAGCCTTAATTACATGCTTCCATGGCATCCTGATTTTATTCCTGAGGAGGTCTTGCAAATTGAATGTCCAATATGGGCTAGTTTTCATGGACTTCCTACTTTGCTAGATGGAGAAGTAATGTGCTAGTAGAAGTGCTCTATGTTCTTACAATAATATCAACTAGTGGAGCAAGTGACCTCTTATACTTTGGGATAAGAGGAAGAAGATCCTTGACATGCTCCAGATTTTTGATCCTAATGGGATTGAGTTGTTGGTCAATGTCAAATTCTCCCTCTTCTTGGATACATGCTTCAAATGCAAAGAAGATGGGTGCTTTGCAATGGAATGCCTTGAGATAAGAAGAAGCAAATGAAAAAATAGTGGAGATAAGGAAGAACTTCAAAAGAAGCAAAAAGGAAAAAACATAGGTTGAGAAGGGTAAATTCAAGGAAACAAACAAGCCTCAAAAGGAGGAACCTAAGGAGAAACCTAATTATCAGTCTAGAGATGCTGAAGTTAAAGCGGGATGGAAACAAATAATTTCAACCACCAAATTCTTTGAACTCTAATGGAGGTAAGAAATAAAAAAATTCCCTTTAAAAGCTGCTTGCAAATGTTTTGTTGAGGCTAATTTGCTATTTTGGATTATGGAGGTTCGAACAAAGATATAATGTTAATTAGTTGGCTCACTATGATCTCTTAGAATGTGAGGTGCTTAGGAATTCCATCCAAGAAGGATGTGTTTAGTAGGAGAAAGAAATGGAATCCCCTCTCTTTCAACATCTCCTTTCTAAAAAGGGAAGGATTCAACTTATAGCTGAAGGATGCTTGGAAACAAACCAACAATCCAATGTCTAATCCAACGTAGAACTAGACGAGATCCATTGCTATCATAACTGAGATTACCAATATGTATGGCAAAGATTAAGATTGACTTCAAAGAGGGTTGCATGTTAGTAGTTAGCAATGTAGTGAGTATATTATTATGACTCTTTCTAAGTGTTCTAGTAATGGGATGTTTTATCAAATTCTCAAAGAAGTGGAGCATTACATGGAGGATTTGCAAAAACATAAAGGTGAAGTTGCCAAAATTTAGTCTAAGGGAAATGGTATCTTATGGGATTGGTTCTTCAACCAATTAATTTTATGAATTGATGAAGCAAAAGAAGCAACAAGAGTTCATCACTATGACAGATGATGGAGGAGGAATAGTGGAATTTATGTAGGGATGTTTCATCCTCTTTGGAATGTATTTGTAAATGGTCTATGCTTAGGTCCATTTGAGGTAAAGATGTCGATGCCAAAGGGTGTCCCATTGTCCCATTACTCTTCGCTACCATAATCACCAACCCTTTGCTTAGGAATTTGGATTTGAAGGTGCAACATGGAGTAAGCAAGGGGCTTCCTATACAATTAAGAAGACACTTGGTCTCGCAATTCTTTGCCAACAATAACTTACCAATGTGCAAGTAGAGAGGCAACTAGTAGATGTATTTGATGAAAGTGTATGAAAGATTTCTAGAGCTATCTGGGGTTGTGACTAATGTGAGCAAAATCAAGCTTATTTACCTAAGATTGAATGAGTTAGCAAATTTGCTAAGGGATCTAGGCTTCCAAGTAGCAAAATTAGAGCTGTAGTTGCTTGATTCTAAAGAATTTGGGCGTTTTCAAGATTTTTAGCATCATACCTTAATTACTGAGCATATGATGGAGGAATTTATTTGATTATCTTGTACATTATGTATGTTGTGAGTCAAGTAACATGCAACAGTGACCAAAAATACATGCACAAGAAAGGCCTAATTTTGGCATCATGAATCCAGTGTGATTAATGAAGGTTGAAGATCCATAGCCTAGATTATCATATAAGACAGTAGAAGTGAAGTAGAACTCTTGTTTCACCGTGGAGAAAGAAAAGCTTTCCCTTTAAAAGCTTGCTTGCAAATGTTTCGTTGACAAGACTATTTTTCTATTCAGGATTATGGAGGCTCAAACAAAGATACAATGTTAATTAGTTGGCTCTCTATGATCTCTCAGAATGTGAGGTTCCTAGGAAGTCCATCTAAGAAGGATCGGTTTAGTTGGAGAAAGAAATGGAAGCCAGTCTCTATTTAGGTTCAGCGCCTCCTCTCTAGAAAGGAAAGGATTCAACCCATAATTGAAGGATGCTTGGAATAATATGATAAGGTCTTAAGTTCTTATCTACCCAGTCAAAAAAGATGGTAAATTGCAAAGCACTCGACAGATAAAAAACTCCATAACTTGGAAGTTAGCTTAATACTCTTTTAGTGATAGTCATTAAGTTGAATGTTTTTGCATCTACTTTGTAAAGTTGTTTTTATGGGCTAACTTGGAAGTTACCTAAGTGCCCTTTTAGTCCTCTCCATTGGAGTAAGGAGGCCCGAGTTTGTGAATTGTATTGGTTCCCCCACAGCCTCTAACTCTTGCATAAGAATTGAGTGAATTACTTTCACACAACTTTTCAAATCATAAGTGAGGTTGGAAAAACTTAAAGCTTGAAATGAATAATAGGGAAATATTAAAAGATGGAGTGCCATCAATGTTATGCAAAAAATTAAAAGAGATATGTTCGAGATAATAATTAGGAATATTATTTGAGTCCTTGAATATTGATGAGTTAACTACACTTTTATAATAACATACCAACAATGGATCGTTAGGTTACTTGTTGAGATTTAAAGGTACCAATGTCAACAACTTGTGCTTAGGCATGCCCTTTATCAAGAGAGCATGCATGTGTTTGGGTTGGGATCTATATATGCTAGTAAGTTTATAACACTCCTTTACGATTGTTCATATCTATCATAGGCCAAGTAACATGCATGTGTTTGGGTTGGGGACTTAATTACTGAGCATATGATGGAGGAATTCATTTGATTATCTTGTACATTATGTATGCTGTGAGCCAAGTGACATGCAACAATGATAAAAAATACATGCACAGGAAAGGCCTAATTTTGGCATCATGAATCCAATGAGATTAATAAAGATTGAAGATCCATAGCCTAGATTATCGTATAAGACACTAGAAGTGAAGTAGGACTCTTGTTTCGTGCATTGTAACTAGGGCAATGGCCAACAATTAGAGAGGGATGGTCAATGCCAGCTTGAGTTGATCCAGACCACCTATAGGTGGATACACCTGAATTTGTGTGTTATCTTAAAGATAACAACTAAAAAAATTTAATGACGTCCTTTATGTAGTGATTAATGCTTGCAAATCTAAAGCCTAACATGCAATTATCTATATCTTTTTCTATCAAAATAGCTTGAAGAAATTCTAGTAAATGACTAAAGCATGTGTACAATTCTAGACCACTAGGAGGAGACTTAGCCTCATTGCATAAATTCATGTAATGCATTGTTCACCACATTGTCCTCTGAACATAGTCCCCTGACATAGTCCTTTGAGCTTGGTTCATGTAGGCTATCTAGTACACTCCTCAACCTATCCTCTTGAGAAGCTTGGTACAAGTAGGTTGTGTGGTAATCCTCTTGAGAAGCTTGGTACAAGTAAGTTGTTTTGGGTTTCAATAGGCATCCATCTTAAGTAGTAGCTATGCCCTAGACTCTGATGTCAAGAAGCATATTAGACTCAACTTGGGAGTGTATTCCTCATGCATCCCTCATGCATCTGTAACATACTTTGCTTGATGGGAAATTAGGAGCACCTTGATATTAAGGACTCAAAGAAGATATATTCAAGAAATATACGACTTGAAAAGGAAGTCAAATGGTACAAAGGATCAAAACAATAAATTCAAAATACCTTATTCTCTATCTTCTTTATTTTAAATGCTAAGGAAAAATCATCATTAGGAGCATTGGGTAGGCCCAAAAAAAGATAATAGAGAATTCCAAAGCCATGGAGAAGAAAAGTCTGAGAAGATGGTTAGAAATTTTAAACTCATACAAAGAGGAATTCAAGGGAAAGTCATAGCTAGAGGTAAAAAGGTGATTCAAGCTAAGCATAATAAACATTTGGAATTCAGGAAGAATGATGTGTTCCTCAAGCAGCAGTAGATGGAGTGGAGATCCATCTTCCCTAGGGAACATTGGAAGATATGGCAGAAATGCACTAGAAAAGTGTGGTCTAGTACTCCATAAACAAATTGAACACCCCTCTATGTAAGGTGTATATGCAGAAGCTAAACATGAAGGAGAGGCTCAATAAGTTTATAAAAATCCATGCATGGTGTGTCATGTGCCATCAATCTTGGGAGTCAATTCTCCATGTTCTCTGGCATTGCCTTGCAAGCAAGCTTTGTCTAAAAGAACGTGACAGGGTGGATTACAATTGTAGGCCTTAATGTAGAGGTTATGATGAAGATGGCATTGTTTGGGGACAAAGGTGTATTGGACAAAGACATATTAAACCTATGGAATGTCATCAGGGCATTAACATTAGCACCATTTGGGCCAATAAGAATTCTGAAATATGATCTACTATCTAGATAGACTGTAAGAGAAGTGCTTGCAACATGTAGAAAGATGAGGAGGAGAGAGCATGTCTTCAAACTGGGGGTACAAGCTCCTTAGAAAGACAAATTTTTGAAGCCTGTGGGAAGGCTTTGGAGCCCAATAGCATATTTTTCCATGAACCTCAAAATACTAACCTTCACATTAAAAGAAGGAAAGAGAGAATAGAGTTCTCTTTTTATTTTCGCAACAGCGCGGGCACTCATTCAGACTGTGCATAATCGAGGGCTAAGAATGGGGCAGGGGCTCTGCCACTACATGCAACAATATTGCACATGAAGTAGATGAAGACCATTATCGCGTCCATCGACCTTGTGATAGGTCCAGCGTTGACTGTCGTTTGAATACTGTGGAGCAGTTTCTTGGCATGAAGAGGGCTCATCATGGCAGACACACGAGAAGATTGAGGGCTAGAAGATATACAGTCCACCGGATGCTTATCTTGCTTAATTAATTCAGCACATCGAATGCCCTATCTCTTATTAGCCATCAGACCTTATTAGCCAGAAGATATACAGGTATATTTTGAGCATGTACGATGGCTTTTGATAGTCTTTATGTTTTGTAACTTTTAAGATTGAATGCTTCAATACAAAAAAGGGATCAATTTAATGGTAACTCTCAGGGCTTCCAACTGTTGAATCATTTAACAAGCGCAACACAATGCTGAAGTAGCCTTTGAAGATCTCAAAGAATATTTATTCCGCCACTGAGACCTTGCAATTGACACTAAATGAAAAAGTAGTGAAATCAAGAAAGCATGTGCCTATTGAATGCAGGAGAAAGCCCATGTGACAGTAGCGATGTCTTAAAATGGTAAGATATGAGGTTAGGATCCATGATGTTGGCTTAGAGGAATGGCTTGTTATTCAGGATGAATGAAAGATGCAGGCAAAATTAATGCCTACTCACAGTGATGGAGTGTGTCAAGGAGACATTGATCTTCACAAGTAGGTTGGAACCTACTTATGGCAGAGAACTCTTTAATCTACATTTAGGACTTGGGTTTTGTGTATGATCTTATCTCAGCAGGTACTATCTCCCAGTTACGTGTTTTATTGCTCAATATCAGATTCTCTAAGAATCTTCAAAAGCAGGGATTCTTTTCTTTGGGCTCTAGGAGAACCATCCAATGCTAGCCTTTGCAAAGAGGAGAGAGCAGTAGGAAGGATCAAGACAGATCTTTTAACTTCTCCTCCTCCATTCTTTCACAAAGCCAAGAGGACTGCAGTAGAGTTCTCCTTCCCTTTGGTGGACCCAAATGTTAACAGTTTTACCAGCAAATGTATGGACCTAGTCTTCCTTATAGCCATCAGGCCCTCTGCACATGGTGCTAATATGGCCAACACTGCCAGGGCATCATCAGTTAAGCCTGCATTGCCATCAGTCAAGAGACTGACAAGCATTGGGATACCTCCAGCAACCACTACCTTAGGCTTGTTCCCTGCAAATATCGATAGACTGAATAAGGCTGTTGCTGCATCCTTCTTTCCTCTTGGACTCCCTTGCCTTAGTAGATCAACCAAAGATGAGATAGCATGTGGGTGGTTCCCTATTGCAACCTTGTATTCATTCACCAGAGAAAGGCTGAAAAGTGTGGCAGCTGCATTCTCTCTGGACTCCATGTGTTGGCCGGTTGGTAGGACACTCACGATCGCATCCACAGCACCTGCAGCCATAATCAAGGCCTTGTTGTGATCATAGATGGATACATTGAGCAATGCAGTCATCACATTCTCTTGGGTTTGGGGGTCTTTGGAGGATAGAAGAGAAACAAGAAAGGGTATAGCACCCGCCTCTGCTATACATATCCTGTTGTGCTCACTACTCTTTGCCAGCAACCTTATTTCATAGGCTACCTGCCTTTGTATTTCAGGTGATTCTGTAGCTAATTTTCTCACAAGAAAAGAAGCAGTTGTCCTGGCATCTTCTAGAGCTGAATGAGTCATTGTTACATTGCTACGATCTGTTGCTTGGCAGTTCAAATTTATTTTGTCACCACATTCATTGCCAAGAGAGAGACTCTTTTGTGCACACCATTGGCTAATCAAACTTCTTAATGCATAATTAGGAATCAAGCTGACATGAAGGAGTATTTGCCCACTTTTGGGGCATGTTGAGTGGCTTGATTCGATCCACCTTGTTATTGAGCATCGGTCATATGTATGGCCAGTTGCCACCACCACAGGATCAGTCATCAGTCCAAGAGAGACTGGGCACCTAAATTCATCAGGTAGAATTAAATCCCTTGAATTTAAGTCATCATCACTAATGTTGGCTATAGAAGCTTGATTGGCAATTTTATCTAGGTGTGGATTAAGGGCAGCTAAGTAGCAGTTTTTAGGGCTGCCTTGGCCATAGATGACACATGTGGCATACCACAAGAATGTGATCAGCTTGCTGATGGTTGATAAAGTAGCAAGTTTGCCTGTGTATGCTTGGTTATGTATCTCTTGTTCCAATAACCTGATCTCTTTATGGCAAGATCTGGTGTGATATAACTCCATAGCCTCGAGATGTCATGAATTGCAGACAGCAGCGCTAAACAAACTCTCTCGTCAGCTGCCTTCTTGATAATTTTCGTTCTCTTCAATTGTACATGAACCAATTCTATTTGCTCGCGGAGCTCTTCGGGTATGTCCATGAGCTGTAAGGGAAAGACATCCAAGGCCTGATCCATAGCTTCAGCAATTCTCTTGAGCTAATGAACAATGGCTTCGTTGTAGACTATCTGCCACATGCTGTTGCACTCCAAGCAATCTTTGAGTAAGAGTTCAGCTGTTCTAATGGTGAAGCTGAGCTATTTAAGGCATATCAAAGATGATGAAGGCAGGGGAGCCTGGGAAATGCTTAATTCTTCAAAAAGCATGGTGAGCAGTTTAATCCTTCTCACCATCATTGATGTATTGCGCCGGTGGTGCACAGTAAATGGTCCAAAGGATGCTACAGTCTGAGACATGGTGATCAAGCCCTTGATTAAGGCCTGTGGATTGTTCAAATTAGCCATGGTATGACCTGTTGCCATCCAGTTGGGATGAGGCTCAAGTCCGCAATAAGTGGTCAGCAGGCCTGGAGTGGAAATGCAGCAGCTCGACAGGTCAGATAAAGCAGGGCAGATCTGAAATGCAGCAATTGAGATGAAGCAGGGCAGTCCGCAATAAGTGGGCAGATCTGAAATGCAGCAATTGAGATGAAGCAGGGCAGTCCGCAATTTGCAGATGAAGCAGGGCAGATCTGAAATGCAGCAATTGAGATGCTACATGGCAGTCCGCAATAAGTGGTCAGCAGGCCTGGAGTGGAAATGCAGCAGCTCGACAGGTCATGTTGGTTGTAGCTGACTTGAAAGATCTCAAATAGTAATAGCTGAGGTGAGGATGATGAATTAGGAGAAAAACTAGTAGATAGAACCACATGTAGACTGTCATCAGCAGGTGGAGGGCAATGAATCAGCTGAAAATAGACAAACAACAGCTGGAAACAATGAAACATCAGCTATAAGGAATGAAACATCAGTTGGAACAACTCAAAGCTGGAATAATAATGAAACATCAGCTGGAACATTTCAACAGCTGGAATAAGAATGAAATGAAATATCATCCCATCAGCTCGAAACATTTCTTATAAACAAAGCGTGGAATAATTTCAACGCATTAGTGCTGCTCAGAGCCCAAGCAAACATCTCAGCAATCTGCTTCTGGGACTCTAGCCTGTGCTGGTGCCTTCCGCTCTGCACCGTCGTCCTCTGGCTCTGGCTCTGTCAAGCTTCAACAACGAATGCCATTGCTCCTCCGGAAATAAAGATTGGCGCCTTAATTGCTGAAAACACAATCATTGGAGGGATTGCAAAGTCTGCAATAGAGCTAGCGGTCTCTGAAATCAACAAGGACAGTAGATTGCTGAACCGATCAAAGATCATCCTTCATATCCTGGACTCCAATTGCAGTGCCTTTTTAGGCACCGCCGCCGCAATGGAACTTCTGCAACAAGAGGTGGTGGCAGTTGTTGGCCCATAATCCACATCAGTTTCACATTTTGTTGCACATTTAGGTGGTTCCACACAAACCCCTCTGCTGTCATTTGCTGCAACAGATCCAGCTCTTTCAGAGTTTCAGTATCCATACTTTTCCCGAATAGCTCATACAGATTCTGTACAAATGGAAGCAATAGCAGCATTCATGGGAAATTATGGCTGGAGGGAGGTGGTTGCTTTGTACATAGATGATGACTTAGGAACAAATGGAGCTGCAGCTTTGAGTGATGCACTTGGGTCTGTAGGAGCTAGGCTAGTGCAAAAGGAAGATTTTCCTCCAGATATCAACAGGACAGGTATTGGTAGCATTCTCATAGAGTTGGCTGCAATGCAGACACGGATTTTTGTCGTTCATATGCCACAGTATCTTGGATTCATGCTCTTTTCTGAGGCCAAATATCTTGGTATGATGACTGCTGGCTATGTGTGGATTATAACGGACTCAATAGCTGGTGCCTTGGGTTCTACAGAGCTTGATACTGATGCTCTCAACACTTTAGAGGGTGTTATTGGGACAAGGGCCTATTATTCTGAGTCACCTGAATTCCTATCATTTCTTTCCAAGTGGAAGAATTGGAGCAACAATTCTAATGGACCCCATATATATGGTCTGTATGCTTATGATGCAACTTGGATGATTGCTCATGCCTTAAATAGCTTTCTTAATGATGGTTTCAATTTCACTTTCAAAGATTTTACCATCCTAAGGACAGAGTCAGGGGGTACTTCAGAGCTTGGAAGGCTGAAAATCCTAAGTGAAGGACCACTGCTACGCACAAAAATCCTGCAAACAAAGTTTCCTGGAACTTCAGGTCTTATAGAAGTAGGTGTGAAAGGTGACCTTGTACGGTCTGAATTTGAGATTGTTAATGTGGTAGGATGGAAATTAAATGTGATTGGCCATTTGAACAATGCAACACAGCTGTCTGTCTCCTCTTCTGGTCACAGTAGAAATGCAAGTTTGGACGTCCTTGTATCCACAGCTTTTCAAAATGGGACATTTAACACCATTTCTCCCATTACACAATCATTGAATAGAGCAGCTGTCATATGTGCATCTACAGCACTAAAGGAGTCATCCAGCAGATAAATATCTGCATCATTGTAGACAGCCCTTGCGAGTTGAATTCTCTGCTTTTGACCCCCACCCATATTAAGACCCCTTTCTCCAATCTCTGTAAGATCACCAAAAGAGAAACTCTGAATGTCCTTTTCAAGAGCACAAGCTTTCAGTGTTTTCTGATATCGCACTTTATCATATGGCTTCCCAAACAGAATGTTATCACGAATTGTTCCACATTGAATCCAGGCATTATGGGCAACATAAGCAGTGGTGCCCACTACTTGAACATCTCCAGACAACTTCGGAATCTCTCCAAGGATTGCACAAAGTAGAGAAGACTTTCCTGAGCCAACAGCCCCACATACTGCTATCTTCTCACCAGCTTTGAATGCAATGTTAATGTTGCTCAATGTAGGTTTTGGAGATTCAGGATTCCATGACATGGTACAATCAGTGATTTTGATGGGGAACTCAGCAACACTGAGATTTAACCTCTGAACTGCATCTTCAGGCAGCTCATCATCCCTAAGAAAATTACCAAGCCTGTTCATGGAGACTGTGACTTGAATGTAAGCTGCCAAGACCTCTGGAATCATCCTCACAGGCTCTTGAATTATCTTAAACGTTGCTAGGACGGTGAAGATAATGGTAGCAGTGAGTGTTTGACTCAGACCGATGCAAGTGGCATTGAGGAATCTGTCCATCTTGAAAGCCTTCGCAGCCTCGTAGTCTATACTGCGGCTGCGTTTCTTGTGGAGAGATGTGTAAGAAGTATCATGGTCATCCAGAGACCGGTTGCGATAGCGATCTGGTGGTGGTTGGTCAGAATCATCTGCATCTTCGTCTAAGCTCATGGTGGACTCATGATCTGGAAGCTCTCTTTCCTTGGGAACCGTCGCTTGCCCCACAGTGACGGCAGGGTCTCTTAGCTATATATAGTTTGTCTATATAGCTAATACTTTTTTCGTTTTCGAATCACTGTATGGCACAGCAAGCCATGGCATGCTATTGAAGTAGTTGTCAAAATATTCTTGGTCTTCATCAGATGAGATAAACACAACCTCAAATTATGTGATAGCATCATTGATGCACAGAACAATGGTGCTATCATGCCCAAAGAACAAGACCGTTTGGTGGAGACTAGATCATACTCTTCTATTGACTATCAACATGAAGGGTCAAAACCAGAGATGACCTATGATGACTTCAGCACATGCATTAAATGTATCTAGGTAGGCTTTTGATAGTATGAGTTCAAGGTACAATGCTACATCAAGCAACATCAAGCACTATGGCATGGCTTTCATTAGGGGCATCATCAGTAACGTTTAAGCACGCGCACTAATTATTGGTCAATTTTGGTTTCTAGCTTGCAAGATGTCTATGGGATGCTACCTTAAGATGATCAAATATGAAATGCCAAAGGATCATGACACAAAGGAAGTAATCGCAAATGCTCAGGTGAGAGTTTTAAGAAATTTTCTTGTCCTTTTCTTCAACATGGTTTTTTTAGTAGTGGATCAAATTTAAAAAGATGCAAAATTGAGTTGATTCTTACAAGGACAAGTTTTATAGTCAAATGTCTACATGCATCAAAAGTGGTGGTTTTGTTGGTCTACTTGAAAGAGGTAAAGAAAGAAGTCATTGGCTCCATTTATGAAGGCAAATCACAACTACTTGAAGGAAGAGAGAAGACATTTAGCTTGCAATTGCAAATGAAGACAATTTGTAACTAGGTTGGGATTGCCAGGTACTTTCCTGCTTGGGGGTGGTCTAATGAATTTTTTTAGTGAGTATGTTTGCTCCAATCATGCATTGAATTGTGTTTGAAAATTTAGAGCATATCTTTCCTCTCTCAATACTAGGTGGTAAACTTCTAAAGTGGTTTGAGAAATCTTTTATGTTGTGTAGAGTATGGTTTGTTGGCTACATGTTGGTAGGGTCTTTTCCCACTATTTTGGAGCTTGTGGAAGCATATGAGCTTGAGAAGAGCTTGTGGGTTGCGAGCAGCTTCAAGGAGACGCTTGACATCAACAGAGCTTAGGCAGTTGTTCCTTCATACCTGGTTTGCCTAGCTCCTTGGCTTCTCTTTCCCAACCCCCCCAAATGGCCTTGGGAGGCCTTGTATTCATGATGTGTGATGTTAGCTTTCAGCTCCAGCTATGTTGTTGAGCCCTTGGTAGTTCTTCAATGGTTGTTAATAATACAATTAGCCACACTTTATTTTTCCAGAAAAGGCTGAAGTGATGGGTAGGAAAGTCTAAGACAAAGCTCGGGAAGGAATAACAGGGCAGGGAGCTGATGTATCATGTACAAAAAGCTATACACTAGGAAGGAGAGGGGTGGATAAGGCCAAGGATAAGTAAGGATGGGCACGTCAAGCTGGGAGGGGCTGCCTTATGATTTTGTAAAACAGTATTGATAGGTTTTTCTATGATTTTGTAGTATTAGGTGGTGTCAAGGTGTAACCAACTAAAAGCTTTGTCTGTATGAGTGTATAAACAATGAATTTGGTTTCTTTATAATGCTATTAGTATACTAACTCCAAAATTTGCAGTCATCATGTGAAGGATCGCAAGCTACAACTTTACATGGTGCTAATTTTAACTCTTCAAACAGGTTATGGCTGAGGGAGCAGCAACACATCATTTGAAGTTATTGATCCCTACATTGCTCAGGTACCAATTTTCACCAACAAAAATCTTAATTTTGATGCACAATCACTATCAAAACTTTTTTTAGGACAACAATTAACAACACAGTGCATGCCTTTCTCCTTTGAAGCACCCCCTATGGATTGGTACTTGAGTTCTCTTGAGACTATCTATGGATTGGTACTTTAGTTCACCTTGGATATTCAATTGCTAAGACCAATCTAACTTCTTGTGGAATTTGGCTTGCTTATAGGACATTTTTCATTGACATCATCATTTGTAATAATAGTATCAATGTTTAGCTAGCATTTGAGCAAATCAAGGCTTATTTCTTGTGAATATTTGTCTAATATTTTAGATGAAGCCTATGCACACTTGAAACCTCACTATTGAGAGGCTTGTTCTATCTAGCAGCTTTTGCCTATGGAGTTAGAGTGGTCATGGTAGCATCTCTTCTAGACACGGGCAATGCCAACAAGGTGCTTGGAGGAGGGGAAGCATATCAAACCCTGGACTACCACCACAAGGTTTATGAAGGAAATCCATAGAAGATACATCTATTGCTACTTTGGTGCTCTTACATTAGATGCACCTCTTGCTACTTTGGTTGTAGCAAGCCCAATAAAAGGTTAGATTGGTTGAATTTGAGCTTGATGGATTTGTACGTTTCATCCACTATCTAACAACTTGCTAAAACGTTGAAAATGAAGAATGTAACTTGAGGGTTTTGATATCCTATTTGCATGTAGTGGTAAGCTAAATAAATTTGACTTCGTATGATACTTTAATATATTGGATTTCTATCTTGTGGGCAAACTCAACACTAGCATATGTATTTGGTCAATCTTATTGTTTGAGAGTGTAGATAGCTTTGCATATTCCCACAATGCATATTCTCACAAGAGTATGCATTGATTTGGATGGGCATTACATTTATCCCCATTAGTAAGTATGATACAATATGGTTCCATGAGCAAATAATTTAAATATCATTTTATTATTTGTCTTGTTGTGGATAGGACTACAGGGTTTGAAGCATACAACCAGTAGAGTAGATCTATGTTGTGGAGCTATGGGAGATTGCAGTGCTTTTAGGATCAAGGGAAGGAAGTTTACTAAAAATGGTAGGTCTTCTCTTGTTGCTTTGAGCTTTTTTTGCTATGTGCATGTTTAAGCCTTTTGATATCCTTGGTAATTGTAAACACAAAATGCATCTAGGGACAACATTGTGGGTGAAGCAGCAAGGATCTGCATTTCAAAAAAAAGGAAGGGAGGCTTAGGAAGAGCTAATAAGACTTAATTTTTTTAACGGTGGAGCAGATCGGAAGAGGATGACAACTCTAGACCTACCTTAGGTGCTCTAGAACATGGTGAAGCAAAGAGAATGTAGTGTTCAAGACAATTTTTTTAGTGGATTCAATCATAATTCTATTGCTAACAATACAACATTGTGAACAAATTGTGATTAGTTTTCTTAACATGATATATTAGTGTGATAATGGCTTGTATTAATGGTTCCGACCAGTTTTTTTCTATAGGAAAATTTTACTATATGTATGGTTTCAACTAGTTTTCTTATCTAGGAATATTT
Organism: Lygodium microphyllum; assembly: GCF_053477565.2. Lineage (NCBI taxonomy): Eukaryota > Viridiplantae > Streptophyta > Polypodiopsida > Schizaeales > Lygodiaceae > Lygodium > Lygodium microphyllum. The sequence continues at coordinate 96,272,712 of NC_141144.1, read as the reverse complement.
TACTAGATCAACTAGGAATTTTAAAAATTTTCTATATAGAAATATTTTACTAGATCACTAACTTGTAAAGTGTTCCACTTTTACTAGTTGAGACTTTTTCTAGATACTTTGATAAGTATCTAGAAAATTTCTCTTTTTTTACTATATGGAAAAGTGTTTAAAGTTCCTTGTGTAAGACTGCCATGGTTTCGTCAGACGCCAGAGGCAGCATCAGCGGCAGCATCACCTCCAGCAGTCAGAGGGACGATGATGGCGTCCGCCTCTATAACCCTTTCCAGGAGTATCGTGGCACTGCCTTTGACCTGCAGTCCGTCAACACCCTCTATCGCCTCCCCTCATCTCCTGAATTCCTCTACTCGGAGGAGGCCGCCGTGCAGCACCGCAACTGGACCGAGAACTTAACCTACTACACTGGCTGTGGCTACCTTAGAGTGGTCTGGAGGCAGGGAGCGAAGGCTGCCTTGAGAGTCTCAGAGGAGGTCTCCCAGCCGAGGCCATGGACGAACAATTTCCGGTGCGAGGGGCCTTCGTCAGTGTCAGTGAGGTCTTTGATCTCCTGTAGGATATCGGCATGATCCATGGCTACTTCTTGTAAAAGGGTCAATGAGCTGCTCCTTGGAGAGAGGCTCCATGAGAGAGCGGACGTCCTCAGCGCAGACATCAGACTCGTCGCCCCCCTCATACGATAGCATTGCTCACCTCGTCTCCGCCAGTGCAGCTTATGGATTGGAAGACGATGCCAACAACATGTATCGAGCGTAAACACTAATGTTGGAAATCTCTTTGTGATGTTGTAGAACCTCGCTCTCATACCATGTTCGAAACTGCAAGGAAGATGAGAGACGAAAGGAAGAGAGAGAGAAGAGAGATATGAGACACTGGAAGTGGAACCCCAGAAGCGTGTCAACTGAGCACACATGATAGGAATATATAGAGGGGACCTGGGGCGCTATATATAGACAGACTATATATAGCTAACAAAGTGGTGTAGATTTCATGATGGTTTTATATTGAATCTTGATTATAGTTTCATATTTTCTTTGTAGTACAAATTTTTTAAATATATTCAGGTACTTTCTTAGATGTACTATCATTCCAAGTCAATTTTTTATGTAAATAATATTGTTGGGTTCTCAAGGTTGTATCTATGGACTCCTTTGATCAAATTACCTATATGTTGTTTAGTGAGCAGTGCTACTCAAAGACTAGCCTCTCTCATAATCCAAAAATGGGATGTTAAGGAGTGCCAATTAGGGGTTTGACTTTGTCAAAGAACACCACAAAATGAAAATTTTTGATGTCTAACAAACACAACAAGACCAACTCATGAACACAAATGATCAATAATGCCTCTTGTAGCCACAAATACTCCAAAATCAAACACAAGGCAAAGCATTAATAAATATCAAAACATTAAATTTTAAGTCAGAAAAAACAATTACTTCATATCTCTTTGAGATTTGATACACAATACTTTGAATCTTCAGCTTTTGAATTTTTGCAAGGTTCGACCAACACACAAAATATCCTTACATTTGTATGGGATGCTCCTGCCTTGTCTTTCTCAACACAAATTTTCATGAAGACAAGGGAAAGTTTTCTTAGTCTTCACAACTCCCCTTTATATAGGTCTCTCCTCACATAACACACGTTGTGCTTTTGCTTTGAAAGATTTAGGCCTTTTAATCATTAACAAAGCTTAAAATATTTATATTACAAATTCAAAAGCTTGATAGCTTTTAATCATAAAGCTTTATAAATCTCTTTCATTTTGATCTCTCATCACCTTCCAATCATGCTTTCATCCTCTTTTCCTTTTGTTCTGATGACTCGGTGTGTCAGCTCAAGCCTATAACCTCCCCCAAATCTCTTTTGAACTACATAGATAGTTCTCTAATTAAGTGCTCTTTCTCCACACAAATGGCCCACTCCAAGGAAGCTTAAATAATGCAGTCATTCAGCTCTGTATCTTCACACCGCAAGCTCAACTTAATCCATCAAGAGGCTCCTCTCTCATTATCCTCACCTCATCTCACCCATCCATTTGGAAACAACATGTGATCTCTTGAAAAAATTTGAATCCACTTCAATTGCAACTGCCTTTGCTAAATAAGATTTTCTAGTCCCAAGAAGTAGAAAGGAGGCCACAATATCTCCTCTTCATCTCCTTCTAAATCTTTGCCACCATGATCCTTAATATCTTATCCTTTTTTTAACTTATACTTTGTTATTGCTTTGGGGTCAGTGCACTGCAAGTCCTAGTCAAGGGATTGTAGTGCTCATGACTTGTTAATGGATTTCAACCCTGTTTTTCCCTATTTTGGGCCTGTTTATAGCAGTAACCCTAAAACAATTCACTTTGATCTCTCAAACCTATCCTACTCTATCTGCAACAAAAATCACAACTCAAGTAGTGAAATGCTTTATCATACTTGCGTAGTCATAAAAATCTAAAGTAATTACTTACATTGAAGATTAAACTCTCAAATCTCCTACCTACATCAAGCACCAATTTGGGGATGAAACCCTACTTCGACATTTGATTTGAAGCGTGCAAGTGCTCAAGCTTGAATTTGTTGGTCCCCCGACAGTGGAACTAAAATGTTGTGAGAGTTCATGCTCAACCACCAAAACTCATGGACTTCTTATTGTTCAAGCGTTTCAAGCAAGCTCTAATGGCTATCTCTCACCTAGCCGACGCACCTCCGATCGCATAGCTCTAATGAGCTTACCTTGATATTGTCCAAATGAGTGGCCTCCTCCCGCAAGCACTTTGATAGCTCCAGGATCCTAGTTGTAAGCTCAAGCACCCTCAAGCCTCCTCACTTGAGCTCCATCCTCCATAGTCATGCATGGGATAAGGGAAGAGAAGAGAAGAAAAGAAGAGAGGAGAAGATGGAGAGCTTCTCCACCATAGTCCCTCACCCTCACACACTCACTAACTCACACACTCACAATCCATCTCTCAAGCACAAGCACACACAAGCAAGAAGAAGAGAAGAAGGGAGGAAGAAGGAGCCACTTTAGCCACACACCAAAAAATGAGCTTCTCATTCACTTTTTGAGTTTATATACAAATCCTAAATCCCTTGGGCACCCATCCCCTTTTTTACATGATCGAGCATCTTGCCAAGGTTCTCTTTCCCTATTCCCTTCTAGTTTCCTTATCCCTTCACCTATGCTCATCTAGATTCTACAATTTGCATAGGAGGGAGCCTGGTGCTCTTTTTACCAAATTTTGGTGACGTCTTTGCATTTTAAAATGTGCCTTTAGCTTTGACTTGACATTTTGCACTTTTTTCCTTTTCTCTCTTATTCGTTTTCCGGGCTGCCTTTTTCCACATTATTCCATGTTTTTGAATTTTATTTTTCCCATCTCGCATGCGGGTTAAAAAATTTGCAAGTAGAAGATTAATGTGTGTGTTTGACCACCTTCCTATGCGAAGGGCATTGTCTCTTGCACTACACTGATTGCGTTGGATATGCTAAGACAACGTAGGTTGACGATCCATTTAATTTGGTTCCTTCTAGCTGTAGCTCAACTCCACATGAATCAATCAATGATGATCAAATACTAGACATACAATGGGATGGTCAGGAGTACTACATCACGATTAGCTTGTAGTGGCTAGTAGATCAATTGTCTCCTCCTTGCAACACTACTTATAGCATCCCTGAATCATGTTCCTTCACCATTGTGATGGACAGCCCTTTCCATTTAGATAGGTCTGGACATTTAGATATTATAGATCAAGATAACTTATAGTAATGCTAGCTCAATGCACTATCCCTCGATACCTTGTTGGAGTCCTCGAAATCTATAAAAGATCATGACTAGATTGCTGTGGGAGATTGCTCTGATGCCTTCCCCACTTGTACCAACCAACTACAAAATGTTGCATTAATGTAGATCCCTTTAAAACGTTGGTGCATTCATAATCTCGATTGAGATCACATTAATGTTTAGTACATGAATTATTGTCTCCATGAGCCTATATAGTAATCAAGTTGGACCATGGTTTCGGAGGGACAGCATTGGAGTACTTATAGCAAATGCAACTGAAAGACTTATTGCCTATTTCTATTACATTTCTTTCCTACTTGAAAGCATGTGCTATGATATTCTCTTAAGAAACAGGCGAAGAGCTACCCTTCAAGTAGATGCAACAAGAAGCTATATCTTGATTATGTGTTGTTTGAATTATGGCTTCAAAGCTTGTGGTATTGTAAGGGCACTTGCAATAGACCAATGTCTACATTCTAAGATGATTAAAGAAGGCTAGGAAAAGGACTTGCACATTGGTACCACATTGGTGAACATTTACACAAGGTTAGTGGGAGCAAGAGTGTGAGCATGGCCTTTAGTAATGTTTCCATGTCCTGGACATCGCATCCATAAGGTAATACCTAAGATCCTCACAAAATTTAAGCTTTATAATTTAGTTTTAGCATTAATACTATAGAGGAATTGAATGTCTCCCACTTCAAGAAAAAGTAAAAAAGGCAACCTCAAATCTTCTTAGGGCCAAGAGGAGTAGAGAAGAAGATAACTACTGAAAGTGAAAGATGGAGGTTTTCAAACTACACAGCCTTCATACACTCTTAAAGTTTTGGTAGAAAAAAGGTCCTCCATTGAGGTAGCACGATGCATATAGATATCATCGAACATAAGGTTTCTTAAAAAGGACATCTATGTTGGTACTACCCAACTATATATGTATGTGTAACGTGTCCACTAGTATCATCCAGGACATGTCTTAGCAGTCCATCGGAAAGGATGCCTAGAAACCTCCACACGGCACTCCCATGGAATGTTACAGGTTTTGCGATCTAGGTCTTCCCGTGCCTGCCATGTAGCGGAAGTATCCTGGCCGTTCCCACTTAGGATCCACCGGAATTAGGGTTTTCTTGATGGGTCATTAGCTAACAGCAACTAGCGTCAGACCCGAGCGAACTACTTTACGCAAAAACGCCAGGTCTGAAGTGGATTCACGCTGCACTTGGTTCAAGGAGAATGGGAAACGAGAGGGATGCAAAGCTCAACCTCTCTGCCATAAGGCATAGTCCCATTCCGTTCTCCTAAAACAGCGTAAATCGGGTAAGAGGTAACTCTAGGTCATCGTTCTCGTTATTTGTTTTGATGATGATGATCATTCCGCTGTTCTTCGAGATTTTTGAGAAAAGTTCCTGGCTAACCGGAACCACCCAACCGTAGGACGAACCCATGGCCCATCCTCCGCACTTTCCTCGGTTTGTTTTAGTTATGTAGTTATCTAATACATTAATTTGACATATAACAATCAGCTTCTTAAATTAATCCCTTTAAGCACTGGTTCCTTCACGTAATCTTATCATGTGACATAGAAAAACAATATCAAGCAAGTTCTTTTTTTTACATTTCATCATTTTATCATTGAAATACAAGGAGTTCCGCCCGTAGGCTTGTCCATAATCCGCCCGAGGCTATCCAGTAATCCCCAGGCATCACTATTCCAAGCTTCCGCCTGTCAACTAGTATGCGGGCCTCAAGATCCAATCACGAGTCACGTTAGCCTCTTGTGCAGGACCCGAAAGGCGAGGGATTTATGGCCAGAGCCCCCCCTAGCACCCAAGCGTCCTTCTACTCTAAGTAGAGCTCAACGGAGAGACCTCTCGCAGCACGTTCGGTCCACGTTCCCGACGCGGTCAACAACCCCCTTGGTTAGGGTCAGGCAGGCAGTCGGGGGTAACTGAAGCTGCCTCTCCCTTCAGACCTTTAACCTGAATTATAGATACTCATTTAATTTGCAATTCATAATTCAAACAGGGCCCTAAAATCTCTAGCAAGCACAAACATTTCCATTAATCAACCCAGTTGTTTGGTAAACTGCTAAGGAAGTGTTCTTTCCTTTTTGAGTGTATCAGCACTCGTTCCCAAGGTGTCTTCTAAATTGGCAAGATCTTTTACATTCCGGTGTAGGGCATACCCAACTTGGTTAACCCTAAAGTTCCTTAGATATGCTAGTTTCTGGTTTACAACTTTCCTTATTTAGAAGGATATCCAAAAATACGTCTTTTTGCAGGATAACTTGCGTAGGGATCTACCATCCTTGATGAGGGTTTTTACCCTTTCTCCTTGTGAATTAATCACAAGTCTAAATGATTTCAAACTTGTTGCGTAAGTCCTGCGATGGAGTAATCTGTTTAGATCCTTTAAGCTGACGTATACCAGGCCTAGGGTTTCTTTTTTTTAAGAACCTTAGGGACAAACCCTAGTTCCTTAACTTTACGAATTTTTTTGTCCCTACAGTAAGGAAAGTAGTCAAGTGCTTAGGGTATGAATGTTTCTATGTTTAGATTGGTTCAATTATCTTTTGGAAGGTAATATTAATCGTCTTGTCATGGATTTGCTATTCTTGTGACAAATTACTTTCCAGTCAATACAGTTTAATTTAACTTTCCTTTTACTTAAAGATGAACTCATGCCAAATAACAACATTTGCCTTGCTAAGATGTGCAATTTAGCACAGTTAACTTTCTAGTAATTTGAGCATCGAAAGAAACCTTTCATGAATTTAACCATTTACAATGATTCGTTGTGAAAGGAATAAGACTAATGGTGCAAGATATAATTTCTACACCTTAGGATATACTACTATAATAAATGGATAATCTCGCTCGTAATTTATAATGCTTGACGCAACTCGAAGGAAACTAAGTTCTATTCATTATCATTCATTCAAATAAGCTAAACTTCTTTATTACAAATAACTCAGACAAATATATCCTATCCCTAACAAATTTTCTTTGCATAATTGACTTAAAACCGAATTAAAGCCAAGAAGAAAAACCTGGTTTTGGGGTGAGATATCCACATGAATTACCGAGAGATGACCCTCCGGTGGCTATGCCTTGGACTTTCTTAGGAGGCATCGCAATTGTAGTCCTTCATACGTAGAAGAAGCTTTACAACTTCTCCTTAGAATTCCACCGTCACTCCCTTGCACCGTTCGTCAAAGTAGTTTTTGGAAGGCTCCACCCCTTGAATTCGGGAATTCGAAAGGGTGTTTTAGAATCTTTTACAACTAAGACCCATTGAAGCCATGGCGAAGGCTTAATGGCCTTTGTAAGCTCGCACGAACGGGAATAAAAAGGTGTGTAAAAGACACAAGGTGTGGAAGAGAACTCCAAGGAAATATAGTAACCGCAAGGATTATAAGTGAGGTCGAAAGACCTTGGGTTAACTTGGAGGGAAGTGGTTTCAATACGTCATAAGGGAAGGGCTAGGGAAGGATCTAAGACGGAGGTGTTGTAGGCTTAAGGGATAAGAGGGGTGATAAGACACGGGGGAAAAAAGTAATAAGACCCTTAAGGTCTTCGTGCTTTTAGGGGGAGTGACTTCAAAGTGAAGGTAAGGGGTTTTTAGTACGAGGGTGAAATGGGGCTTAAAGGTTTTTAAAATACCGGGGGGGGGGGGGGGGGGGGGGGGGGGCGGAAACAAGGGGGCTTAGGGGGATTAAAAACGGGGGGGGAAAAGGGGGTTTAGAGGGATTAAAACCGGGGGGGACAAAGGGGGCTTAGGGGGCCCTAAGGGGAAATTTTTGGAGGGGGGGAAAATAGGCAAAGGTGTGGAAAAGGGGGCTTAAGAAGGCCCCTTGGAAGCTTCCAAGGGCCTTCTAGAAGGCTTACTAAGGGCATGTGGGGGAAAAGATGACTTCCCTAGGCGGCGATTCGACGGCCAAGAGGCGACTATGGCGGACTGCAGCAGTAGTTCAGAGCGGCCGCTGGCGTGTCTCGTCTTCCAACAGCAGCAAGGCTTGGCTTTTCCCTCTCTCCTTCACAACTACCTCTCTCACTCTTCTTCACGGCTGTATCCACTCCTCTCTTCCTTCCTCCCATACTGACGGCCTCCCTGATTTAAATAGTGGAGGGGAGGGGGATCTTCCCTCCCCTGCGTGTCATCACACATGTTCCCCCCCCCCCCCTCATTCCAAGCTCCACCAAGGAGCTTAATTGCTCCTTCTATTTCCCTCCCCCTCCAGCTCGTCAGTCGAGTGGAGGGATAAGGGGGGAATAATTTTAAAAAATTTCATTTATCCAATTCGTTTTTCATTTGAGGCAGTTCACGCATGTGTTAAGCAAATCGGGATATTACAGTATGCCAAGTGTGGTGTACTCCCAAAAGGAAAAGAAGTGTTGACAAGCTTCTAGTACCAAACATAGTCTCTTGGAGTGCCTTGATCATTGGATAGGAAAAGCATGGACATGATACTGAAGCTTTGAGATGTTTTAGGCATATTTTAGAGGTGAGTGTCTACAAATATGATCACCTCTACTTATATTATCAGATCTTGTAGTAGAGAAAAGGTATAGAAGTTGGGGCTGATTCAATCACTTTTGCTTACATCTTGAAAGCATGGGGATGCATAGAAGCAACACATAAATAGTAATAAATACACATGATATAGTAGTTGTAGCATTTTATTATTAAATATGTTCACTTAAATTGGTTTACTTTCAAAAGCATAAGAAGTGTTTGGTAAGCTTCTAGCTTCAAATCTAGCTGGCTTACTAGTGAGAACTCGGCTTACTAACCAAGCTAACACATGCCAAAGTTGGAGGCTTTGATCATATTTTACACGTCTTTACAACTCACATTTCTCTTTGTTTAGAAGATTTGGCCCATAAAAAAGGTTGTGAAGTAAACTAGTTTTTCAAGTTAAAAACAGTTAGAATTATAGGGATAGGCCACTAATATTAATTGTTTTGCCTTAAACATGCAACTACAAATATGTATGAATTGAGGTTTTTTATTTTAGGAATGAATGACACGTATTAAGGACTGGCTATAGAGGACATGGATGAGACTTCTTAAAGCAAGAATTCATAGAAGTTTGAAAGTGTGAAGTTAAGCTCACCAATGTAGAGCCACATTCACTAATTTAGGAGTTTGATGTCCTATATAAAGGACATAAATGACCTCCTACATAGGAGACTTACAAAGAAGCACACTAGAGAAAACCTTCGTCTATTGTCCCAAATGAGATAGTTTTATGGGTTAAATTGTGTTCCTAATGTTTTATTATATTTTTGTAGAGAAACCATGGCAATATTTAGGCCCCCTTTGAAGCTTGGAAAGTTGGATGTTGAAGGTCATAGGTCCATGGGAAAGGGGGGATGATAGGAGAAAGAACTCTTGCTACTACTGACCATGTGTTGAATATTGGAGGAATTTTGGAGGACTAATTAATGGTGTTGGGATGCAATTGTAGAAGGCATAACATGGTTTTAGACCTAATATACTTGCATTTATAGTTAAAACCTTGTATTATCATGCTCTATCCCCTCTCATGGATGAGTGACACCTTGGTTGGCTATATACTTGCTCTTTTTGCTCCCAAGCAAAGCATTTTTAGGTTTATATGATGGACCCTAGTTTGTTCTTTGTTTATCTTACTCTATTACTATTCTAATGCTTCTACAAGAAAGATTACAAACCTTACAATCTTTGTTGCTCTATTGATCAAGTCTTAGCTCTAAACTTGAAGCATAATAGATATCTCTCATACTAATTCTTAGTGACTCACCTCAGAGAAGTTACTATATGTTTATCCTCTACATCATTTTCATTCAAGGCTTATTACAAAAATCCTTATCTGTGAATTTTTCCTCAATAAAAGATGACCCTTTTCTATTCGATCAGTAAACAACCCCTTTACATTGCACCCTTTCCTATGTAAAAAATGTTATTTTAAAAATACTTTATTTTGAACCCACATGATGTACACATATATTCATGAGTAACTTACTCAAGTGACTCACATACAAAACATGCCATTTAGACTTATCCAAATAAGACATACTATCCCCTTTTCTTTTTTACAAATTTTTAGTGAAGTTGACTACCTCCTATGGAAGGGTGATATTGATATCTTGAGGATCGTGCCTATATTAATGGGTTGGCTGACTACTATTTGTAGTCTCGAGCTAATGTAGCAAGATCATTGACAAGGGTGGAAAATTTAATTGATGTGGACTTTGCTAGGGCTAAGTTTTGAAGGAGTAGCAATAAGTTAGCAAATATAATGTTTTTATGATCTTGAGTGTATGAGGTTTAGATCTTGAATGTGTGTTCATAAAATATTTATAAATTGAGTACAAAATTTTCATCAAAACACATGCATCATGAGATATTCGGAAGAAAGAATCATTGATTCAATATTCAAATAACTACAATATTGATGATGATATCTCATAGAACTACATGAAATGATACAGAGGAGAGTCCAAAAACAATAGAGAAATGTATCTTTAAATATCAAAAAATGTGAATCCATAAAAAGGATGAGAAATATATCCAAGGAAAGCTATATAGAAAGAGCATTCATGGATTATAGGGCCAAAAAAGAAAAGGATGTGTGCTCCAGGAATCCAAGCAGCTACTACAACTCCTCACCATCCAAGAGCTCCTGTCAATGCAATGGAGCATTAAATAGACTCTACAATATAAACAATAGAATATTAATTCACAATACATAATGTATCACAAATAGAAAAATAAAAACAAGAAATATTCATGATTTACTAGACAATAGTGCACATATAATCAATCAATAAGCACAGTGAGACCGTCTTTCTCTACATACTGAGCCTCCAAACTTGTAGGATCATGGATTGTGATAGAGTGTTGTAAGGAAAACAAAGTAGCATTGTTAGAAACAAGGTTATTATTACAAGTAGTATACCAAATAAGAAAGTGAATAAAACAAAAATAAATATTATAAAATTCTCCAAATAAGTTCTATGTTTGCGACTCCCTAGATGATGCACAATCCCTACCTCCAATCATGGTGCCCTCAATGCCTCTTGCTGTTTCTGCCATCATCTTAGAGAGTCTGTGACCTCCTGCTTGACTCTCTACCAATCCTCTATGTCCAATCACTTAGGCTTTGGAGCACCACCGTTGATCGCCTTATGCACATTTAATAATATATGTGACATGTATGTATACATACAGTCCATCATCCATCTTATAGAAAACCAGTCTACCTATATATACCGAAACTCCTTGTACAAGGATACTACCATATAGTCCTTTCTTCCTTCTAGTATTATTTTCTAATGGTCTAGAACTTTGTGCCTAAATACGAGCTAACACAACTCTCTCATGCATACCATCACCCTCCTCTCCTCATCATTCTTGAGCATGGCACCTATTTTTTCATCCATTAGGTATCCATACACTAGTGGGATATGTCTAAAATGTGCCCTCTCCCACCTATGACTACACTTTTGGGCATAGCCAAGCGACCCCTTTCCATCTAGTATACCAATAGTGGGGGTGGTATCTCTTGGAGTAGCACCATTAGGGATGTGACTTGCAAATGGTTGAGTGAAACCTAGACTTAAGAGAGTAGACATTATAGCAAACTCTCGAGATGATAAGGGTCCACTCAATTGAGGAGATGGAAACATTGCATTGATATCTTGAAAGAACCATCTAAGCTATCTTTTCTATACCAGTATGAGAGCAAGAAGTAGCAATTGGTTGTGGAGTCACAACATCTATATATCTGGACACCCCCTAGAATCATCCTAGAATGATGAGGAGAGGAAGTTTGTTATTCTCCTTGACATCCATCATAGCCACTCTCTCCGCCAGTTGAGTGAGGCATCTCTCAGCCTCCCTCCATGGCAAGTGTAGGGCATCAACTCGAGGAGATATACTAGAAGGTGAGTTTGTATCATGACTATGCTCATGGATAGGTACTTCTCAAATAGATATACTCTCTCCATTGCTCCTCACAGTGTGAATTCAATAGAGAATGTCTTAATCTACTTCTGTGAGATTCGTGTTAGATATGATCAATGCCCCACCCTCATTAGGTGCTACCAATGATCCATGGTGCTCAAAGTTGTAAGGCCCCCATTATGAGGAGAAGCCAAATGTGAGCCCGGACATTGGTTGAGTCCTGACTTGTATATCAGATGAGGTCTATGTGACCCGATGGCAAAAAAGTGATTGTTGTGGGTCTAATCTTTGGGTTAGACAGAGTGGTTAAGCTGGTAGCAACTCGAGGCGCATTGCATCGAGTTGCGGTGTAAGGGAGTTAAAAAGGGCCCCTATTGTGGGGTCCGGGGGCCGCAGAAGCAGCCCCTCGCTGGGGGGTCCTAGGGGGGCCAACGGCCCCCCTGGCGAGGGTCCGGGGGCAGCGCCCCCAGCCCGATGGTAAAGGGAATATTCCCTGGCCGACTAGTGGAGGCTCATATGGTAGGTCGGTCAGCAAGCCGACCTAACAACCTTCGCGAGCTATAAAAGCTAAATCCCTTCGCAACCATCTCTCACTTATCTTTCACCCAGTCAGGGTTGTTGTTCCAGCTAGCCTTAAGCTCTTCACGTATCTTCTGTCTAGATCGCCATCTAAGCTTCACACAGTGGAAGTGCACGGGTGGACAGAGCCATCTTTGTATCAGTTGTTTGAAGTTAAAGAATTTACTGATTCTCCTCTTATCTGTTGTGTACTCTCTATCTCTTTCTTAGATTCTGTTCGCTGCGCCGTGTAATATTTTACATGGTATCAGAGCCCAGAGGGCTCTAGAGATCGGAGAGCGTGCAAGAGGCAAAGGCTTCAACAGAAAAGAGAAACTATGTCGACTTCCGGAAGTGGTGCAGGAGGTGGTGTTGTTGTAACGGCTATTCAAACACTGAGGATTCGTCCACCAACCTTCAGCGAAGGCAAGTTAGATGGTACAAACTACACCTTGTGGAAGTTCAAAATTACAACTATCCTTGATTCTTATGAGCTTCTGGAGACTCTGCTGGGGATTGACACAGAACCATAGCCTACCCCCGACCCATCAAATCCTAGCGTGATGATTCCTTCGAATGCAGATCTTTTATGAGCTTGGAAACGAAGGAATGCAGATGTATTGTGTGCCTTAGTTACAAGCTGTTCTGACAGTGTTCTGACTTTGATTCAGCATACAACCAAAGCGTCAGAGGCTTGGAATGTACTAAGGAGTCAGTATGAAACTTGAAACCAAACAAGGATTCAAAACTTGGAGAATCAACTAGCAGCGGAGAAGTTTGCTGAAGGAGAGACGGTTGAAGCATTCATCACTCGGATTAAGAATTTGCGCGACCAGATGGCTGGCGCTGGGATACAAAAGACTAGCGAAGAGCTAGCTCGGAGGTGTCTTCGGATTTTTCCACAAAAGTTTGATGGACTAGTAACTGCCCTTAATACTCAGGTGAGACCTCAAGCTTTGACTTTTGAGGAGTTTTGTGCATTATTAATGGAGGAGGAGTTGAGGCTGAAAGCCCGAGAAGGAAGCAACAATGGAGATGCTGCATTCTCTCCCAATGCAAAAGGCAAAGGTGTTTCCTCCACCAAAAAGGATGGTGACAAAGAGAAGAATGGCGGCAAGAAGAAGTTTCAAGGAGAGTGCTTCTATTGCAAGAAGAAAGGACATGCAATTGCAGATTGTAGTGTCAAGAAGGCAAATGAAAAGAATGGTACCCTTAAAAGTAAAGGGAAAGAGACAACCAATACGGCTGAAGCAGAGTTGGAATTATTCATGGCGACCATTGAGGAAGTGTGCTCCTCGGCGCAAGAAGAATCTACCACTGACTCATGGGTGTTGGATAGTGGGGCCTCCCATCACATGACCAACAAGAAAGGTCTATACAGTTCTATGCAGCCTCTACAAGAATTCATCACTGTGACGGTTGGAAATGATGCTAAATGCCCTGCTGCGGGCATAGGTACTATTTCTTTTGTTGCTGCAAATGGTGAAGTCAAAAAGCTTTCAAATGTGTTGTATGCCCGAAATCAGGAGAAATCTCTTATCAGTTGCTACCATAACTGATCTTGGTCATGAAGTGAGGTTCAAGAAGACAGGTGCAGAAATTCTTGATAGTGCTGGCACAATTGTTGGAAAAGGTGAAAGAAGGAACAACCTGTATGAGCTAAGTGCTCTTACAGCCACCGCTAGAGTGGGCACAAGTAAGCTTTGGCATGAAAGGTTTGGACACATCGGATTTGCAGTATTGAAGGAGATGCAAAAGTAAGGTATGGTTGCTCACCTACCTACAATAACTGAATTGAAGGAACCATGTGAAGCTTGTATGATGGGCAAGCAACAGAGAAAGGCATTTCCACAACAAAGCAAGAATAGAGCACAGGCTCCTCTAGAGTTGGTGCATGCTGACTTGTGTGGTAAGATGCCTACAAAGGCCTTGGGGGGATCTTCTTATTTTATGTTGATTGTCGACGACTACAGTAGGAAGATGTGGGTGTACTTCCTTGTGATAAGGCTCAAGCTTTTGGTAAGTTTAAAGAATGGCTAATACTTGTTGAGAATGAAACAGGGAAAAGTGTGAAGAAATTTAGAACAGATGGTGGTGGTGAGTTCAACTCAAAGGCGTTTGAAGGCTTTTGCAAGAGCAAAGGGATCAAGCATCAATTGACGACACCTCACACACCTCAGTAGAATGGTGTTGTAGAACGCAGGAATCGCACCATTGTGGAGATGGCAAGATGCATGCTAAAGGGCAAGGGATTGCCCTAACCATTTTTGGGCTGAAGCTGTTAATACTGCAGTCTACATTCTAAATCGGAGCTATACAAAGGCTCTCAAGGGAAAAACACCTCGAAGAGAAACAAGTTACAACCAAAAAGCAAAAAATGTATCTTCTTGGGTTATAGTGATGAGCAGAAGGCTTACAAATTATATGACCAAGAGGCAAAGATCATTGCGATCCGTGATGTGGTGTTCAAGGAGGAGCCGCATACAGTGGAGGAGGAGAAGGCAAGTTCTTCCACTTTATCATCAAGCGAAGAAGTAGTCCACTATGAACCTGTCCCGAGAGCTATCCCTATCCTTAAGGAGGAGGAAGCATCATCTTTAGATGATGAGGAAAAAGTTCACCAACCTGACATCACCCCACCGGAAAAGCCAATGCCACGCTGGGTGAAGCAGCTGTATGACCACAATAATCCTATGCCTGCATTTGTTGAGGAGAAGGCAGACGGACCAAGGAGGTCTCAGAGAATAGAGGAGCAAAGGAGGGCTTCTGCTCACATAGTCAATATGGCCTTGATGGTTGAGATTATGAGAGAAGTAAAGGAGTCAACTGACTTAGAAGAAGCACTTGCAGATCCATCATGGAAGGCTGCTATGTAGGCGAAGTATGACAACATAATGAAGAATGACACTTGGGAGCTAGTGGATCGACCAGCAAAGCGGAAGGTTATTGGCACCAAGTGGATATGGAAGGTAAAGTACAAGGCTGATGGTACCTTAGAAAAGTACAAAGCTAGACTGGTTGCCCAAGAATTTTCACAAGTTGAAGGGTTTTATTTTCAAGAGTCATTTGCCCCAACTGCCAGAATGATCACTATTCGCACGGTACTTGTAGTGGCTGCCCACAAGAAGTGGCCAGTGTACCAAATGGATGTTCAGTCAGCATTCTTAAATGGTGACCTCAAGGAGGAGGTGTACGTGGCTCAGCCACTGGGGTTTGAGGCCCCCCATTCAGAGAAAAAAGTGTGTAAGCTGAAGAAGGCATTGTATGGGCTGAAACAAGCCCCCAGAGCATGGTATCAGCGGATAGATAGGTTCTTTTTAAACCTAAACTTCAAAAGATGTGCCTCAGATGCTAACTTGTATGTTTACAGGGATGGTAAAAAGTTTGTAGTGATTGTTCTATATGTGGACGACCTTCTTATTATAGGTGACTATGAAGATACGATCAACCAAACTCGAAAGGCTTTGAGTTCTAAGTTTGAAATGACAGACTTGGGCTTGCTGCACTATTGTTTGGGGATTGAAGTCTGGCAAGAGCCAGGAAAGATCTTCATCTCTCAGAAGAAATATGCATGGGAGATCTTGAAGGCATTTGGCATGACCGAGTGCAAGGAGATAGCTACACCTATGGAGGTGAATGCAAAGTTATCCGTTGAGGATACATCAGCACTAGCAGACATTGGGAGGTATAGGAGGTTGGTTGGCAGTCTGATCTACTTGTGCAACACCAGACCAGATATCAGTTTTGCTATTGGTGTTTTGAGCAGATTCTCAAACAAATCTCATGAGAGTCATTGGAAGGCAGGGATGCGGGTGCTCAAATACTTGAAGAAAACTCTTGACTATGGTATCACATACAGTTTTGGAACTTCTATTGTGGGAAATTGTGACTCAGATTGGGCAGGAGACATTGATTCCAGGAAGTCAGTTTCTGGTTATTGTTTCTCTTTGGGTTTAGGAATTTTCTCTTGGATTAGTAAGAAGCAACCAATAGTGGCATTTTCTTCTACCGAAACAAAGTATAAGGCAGCTTGTTTTGCTGCATGTGAAGCCATATGGTTGAGAAGGATTCTCTGGCATATGGGAGTGCAGGATGAAGAATCAACAGTGCTGAGATGTGACAATCAGAGTTGCATCGCCATTGCCAAAAATCCAGTGTTTCATGCACGCACCAAACATATAGAGATCCAGTATCACTATGTGCGTGATTTGATGGAGGATGGGATAGTGGAACTGGTCTACTGTCCAACAGAGGAGAATGGAGCTGATATCTTCACCAAAGCACTTACGAAGGATCTGCTTTAAGTTCATCTTCAGAGACTCAACATTGGGCCAAGGAGATAGTTCACCTATGGGTGGACATTGAGGGGGGGTGTTAGATATGATCAATGCCCCACCCTCATTAGGTGTTACCAATGATCCATGGTGCTCAAAGTTGTAAGGCCCCCATTATGAGGAGAAGCCAAATGTGAGCCCGGACATTGGTTGAGTCCTGACTTGTATATCAGATGAGGTCTATGTGACCGGATGGAAAAAAGGTGATTGTTGTGGGTCTAATCTTTGGGTTAGACAGAGTGGTTAAGCTGGTAGCAACTCGAGGCGCATTGCATTGAGTTGCGGTGTAAGGGAGTTAAAAGGGGCCCCTATTGTGGGGTCCGAGGGCCGCGGAAGCGGCCCCTGGCTGGGGAGTCCTAGGGGGGCCAGCGGCCCCCTTGGCGGGGGTCCGGGGGCAGCGCCCGGGCCCGATGGTAAAGGGAATACTCCCTGGAATATTCCCTGGCCGACTAGTGGAGGCTCATATGGTAGGTCGGTCAGCAGGCCGACCTAACGACCTTCGCGGTCTATAAAAGCTAAACCCCTTCGCAACCATCTCTCACTTATCTTTCACCCAGTCAAAGTTGTTGTTCCAGCTAGCCTTAAGCTCTTCACCTATCTTCTGTCTAGATCGCCATCTAAGCTTCACACAGTGGAAGTGCACGGGTGGACAGAGCCATCTTTGTATTAGTTGTTTGAAGTTAAAGAATTTACTGGTTCTCCTCTTATTTGTTGTGTACTCTCTATCTCTTTCTCAGATTCTGTTCGCTGCGTCGTGTAATATTTTACAATTCGTTCATTCAACAACTTATAAATTGTCAAACATATCTCTAGAGTGAGGCATCTCAAAATTGCGATTGTTACTATGAAACTGCCAAAAATTTAAAGCATTACAAATATGGAGTCAACAAAAAATAGTAAAATATTTATTGTTCTCACTATAACACCATATTGGGGAATATGGGAATTTTCCATAAGTTTGGGACACGTGGTCAAATCTTTGGATTTGTCATAAGTTGAACACTATAACTCCAAATCAAGCACTCTATAGGTTAATAGATTTCATTTTTCAAGTGCTTTGTAATGATAGGTCACATCACATGGTTTTGAGAAACTTATGGGCATGTTATCCGGGTGCCACCTTTTTAGTATTTAAAAAATGGGAATTGAGAGATTCCCAAACTCACTAATATTGTGTTCTATCAAGGCCAAGACAAATCTGGCATATCTTATGCAAATCATAGGATTTTAGTCCGGTTAATTGGTCATCTTTAGAAAAAGTATCCTTGAGAGAATGTATCATACTTGTGGATAAACCTAATAATTTGGTTGACCATGCACTCTTTTTTTTACTAGATAGGGACCAAGAAGTAAGAGGTAGCTTCATACGATCATCAAAGCTCAAGTGTGACCATAATGCCTCCATCTTGTCTACCTCATTCAAAACCATCCATCCCCCTATAATGTCTCTCTTTCCTTTGATATGGTCCATAATAAGTTGCCCACATTCTTGAAAATGTACAGGGGATCCAACAAACGGTTGATTTGTAAGTGCATCCAATATGGCAACTCATATAAGATTGAGAACCATCACATTTTGCTTGGAAGTGACTCCTTAAGGACCATATTTTAAATTGGGCATCATGTCTTTAGGTGACACTATGTTATATTTTAGTAGCCTAGAAAAATAGTTGAACACCTTTGAAAAAAGTTAAAACTATTATTATAATGGATTCAAAGACAAAGGAGCATAGTATGTACTTGAAAAACTCGGTCACACTCGCATTGCTCCATCTAAACTTTGCTTGTACACTTAGGAGCATAAGTAGCATCTTTAGATGACATACCCATCACCCATTGTATAATTGTATAGAGGCCTCCTCTCTCAATGGATCAGATGACCTGGCATCCTGTAATATATCAAATAAAATAAAAGAAAAAAATTCCCCCCTCTTTCTCCCCCAGCCGATGTCACGCTGGAGGGGAAGGAGGACACGGAATGCAGCACGCTGGTGCCCATGTAGGTGCTGGGGCCATGCGTGCTGCCATGTAAGAGAGGGAGGATTCCCCCTCCCCTCCTATTTAAACTAGGCCGTGTAGGTGCAAGGGAGGAACGGAAGGGTAGAATTCGAAAGGACTCGCTACCGCCCTGTAGTTAGTGGAAGGAGGGAGGGAAAAGCCACCTCGTCGCCACTCTGCCATGACAAGGGCTGTTGAACTACCGCTGAGCCAGGATGGCATCACCCTGCCGTCAATCCGTGCTGCCCACAGCTCTGCTGGTCGCCGCCAGTCACCATTTGGCCACGTGGGAGGCTCTAGAAGCTTCCAAAGGGGGGGCCCTCTTAGCCCCCATTCCCTTGACCTCGAAACCACATCCCCGCATGTCTAAACCCCCTTTCTGATGGGTGTTAGAACCCCCATATTTTACCCATTAAGCCTTTTCCTTAGGCCTTAAAGACCCTTTTCCTCCCCGGATGTAACCCCCTATAAGCCCTTTTATTTGGGCTTCAAAACTATTCACCCCCCTTTTCCCCCCCCGGTTTTAACCCCTATAAGCCCCTTTTTCTTGGGTCTTGGAACCAACCCTCCCCCTTCGTATTTTTTTAAAAAATCCTCCTAAGCCTCTTTTCCCCCCTTATGTTTCCTTTCATCTTTCCCCCCCTTGGTTTTAAAACCCCTAAGTCCTTTTCACCCCTGTGTCCACACACCCCTCCCCCATGTCCTAAAATCCCTCCAAGATCCCCCTTCCTATACCTTTCACTCCCCTGTCCAAAGATCTCCCAAGGCCCCCTTCTTATGCCTTTGGAACCACACACACACACACCCCGTGTTTTAAGCCCCCTCATCCCATGGGTGTTGGAACCCCGTAATTTAAACCTCTCCTCCCCCGTATTTAACCCTTAAGCCCCTTTCTTTTGGGCTTGTTACTTTCCCCCCCGTGTGTCAAACCCTATAGGGCCTTTTCCTTGGATGTCGTACTGCTGCGCATCCAAGGTGTGAAATCCACCAAAAAGTTGTGTGTGTGACATTTGTTACTTTGTACATATTTAGTTGTTGTGATTACATTTTTGTTTTGCGTGGGCAGTATAGGGAGAGAAGGCTCTCCATTAGTATGATATCATGCAGCATGAGGGCCTTGTGCCAAACAAGTTCATATTGACATGTGTTCTAAAGTCTTGTAATAGCAATGGGGTTGTAAGGCATGGTAGAATGATATCTGATCAGATAATCAGGACAGAATCTGATTTTGACGTAGAAGTAGGAAATGCATTCATTGATATGTACTCCAAACATGGAGAACCTATTGAAGCATATGAAGTGTTCAATGAGCTGGCAAATTCGCCAAAACAGCAACCATATATCCCGCTTGCACTGCTTTCATGGGCATCAAGTGGACAGAGGTCTTTTGGTATATGAATTCGAACAACACTCAGGCTTTCTATCTGAGACAGGGGTAAAGATGCAACTCAAGGTTCTCCCCTCCCAATAGAGCTCCAATTGCGAGACTCTGTCAATCTTTGAGATGCAAGTGATGTTTTCAAGATGGCAATTTCAGACTTCTAGTTACCCTTGGATTCAATAAGGGATCCCCAATAGAGCTTCCCGCTCTTGAACTCGATGGAGACATTTTGGCCTTCGGATTCATGCAACAACTTCCCGGGTATACAGTCCTGTTCCCCCCAGGTCCAGAATGCTGTCAAATTTCATTATCAATAATGCCCTCTATCCGTCCGTGTCAGATCGAATTGGACCTCGCCAGGATTCAAAAACAGGTATTCTCTGGATGTCCTGCTTTTTCTTCTCCAGGCCAGATTTAATGCGCTCAGTCTCGCCAACAAATAAACACCTTCAGTTGATGCAAGTCTTACCAGACACTCTAATGCCTCTTTTGAAAGAGGAGGTTTTGTTGAAGAGTAGTAATTAAAAAAAACAATTGCAACGTCGCAGTGTCCTCTAAAATAGGTCTCCATGAAGAGGGAATATGTATTGTCCCAAGATCTTTAGAGCTTTCATCTCAAGATGTTCCAACAAAGTCCTAAGATAAGCATTTCAGTCCTAGATTGATTGCTTGCCCCTTCCACTTTTCATCAACACCATCTCTTTTTTTTTGTTGTCATCAGAACGTGAGTGATCTTTTTCAAAAAGCCTGAAATAGGGCCAAGTCTCCCAAACGAACAAGCAATCGCGTGCGCTCTAAAAATCAGCCTCCTTTTTTCTACCAAAAAAGTGGCCCCTTCCTTCTACCGGAAAAGCAGCCTTCAATTTCAGGTTTAGACTGGTCAACATATGCACCATTGTCTTCCAAATCATGATTGTGTCGTGTTCCAATCATGGTTCTCTTCATAACCCTGTATCATTACAGTCCAAAACACGACATCTTTAGAAGGCAACTTTCTAAACATATACTGGCCTTCCACAACTGCTTCACATTTACAATATGTATCTATTAATGTATTGGCCACAGAACAATCCATTTCCAAGCCTCTCTTGTCAATCTCGACATGCAGTTTATGACCTGTCTCTAAGTCTCCTACATCACCGCAAGCTTTCAAAGTGAACAAATATGTCAGAGCATCAGTAGCTTTGCCTTGTAGCTACATTTGATGGAGACAGCATAGAAGTTCCTTGTTAAACCCAAATTCAACATATCCAGTAATCATTTCTTTCTATGAGACTGCATCTTGCACTGGTAATTGGTCAAACACTAGGCGAGCATCTACAAGCAACCCACACTTTGAGTACATACACACCACTATGCTACCCACACAAAGCTCCCTTTCTAATCCCCATTTTGTTGATTCAGTGTGTAATTGTTGGCCTGTTGGAATGGAGACTATACTAGCACAAGATTTCAAACCGCACAAAAATGTGCCAGCATCCAAGGATAGGCCTTCTTCTTGCATCTCCCTGAAACAGTTGAGCACTTCCTCACTGAGCCCATATTTAGAGTATCTAGCAATCATTGCCTTCCATGAGATTGCATCTCAGACCTGCAATCCATTGAATACGTTTTGTGCTTCTGGAAGCAAGCCACCTTTGCCATACATGTCCACTAGTGTACTGCCTACATGCAGCTCCATTTCCAAACCTCTTTTAGTTATGTTAGCATGGACATCTTAACATGCTTCTAGAGCCCCCATAGTGCCACAAGATTTCAGACGGACAAAAAGACAACCCTGTTAGATTTAGTACAATTACCATGACTTTACTTAGAGCCTGATCGAGAACAGTACCTTATCATAGGTTTTGATTGTGAAGATGTTGATCTTGCCGACATGGTTCTCTTTGTATTATGCAGTTTGCCTTTGAAGATGAAGTTTAGCCTGTTGATGCTTTGAAAGGTAGAAATACATTGATGCAGGCTTACAAACCTGCATTAGAATCTCCTCATATTACCAATGTTGTGCATGAATATAAACAGGATAGTGAGACTTTGTACTTCTGATATGGGATCAAGCTGAATAATGTTTTCAAAACTCAGACTGCGTATTCTTTAATTGAAAAAGTAGATGGCATTAGTACAATAGGAACACCCTGGTTATTTACAGATTCAGAGACTAGAGATGGTGCAGAAATAGAGCTTTCAAATTGAATTTGATCTGCTAAATTGACCTTCTATCCTGAAATTATTCAAAGTCCTCTGTGGTCGCGACTTTGCTTTCGAAATCGTTTGACATCTTTGGTGAACCCGACGTGAAAGCGTCACATAAATTTCAGGATGGGAGATACTTTAGCATCAGTTTCAGCCTCTTCTATAATTCTTGCTTTGTCCTCTACTTCAGCTCCATCATTGACTGCTGCTTCAAGTACTTCAACTGATGATTTAAAGGAGATTTTGCAGAATATGTCTATGTATATGCAGCTTCAAAATCAGCAGACACAATTGTATATGCAGCAGTAGCAGCAGTTGCATCAACAACAGTTGTCTCAGCAAAGGCAACTATATTCGGAGTAGGAGAATGCATTTAGTGCGACTAAGGAGATTGAAGCAGTTGAGAATGAGAAGAAGCTATTTGATGGCCGTAATGTTTCGGCTTATTTGAAGATGTATGAGATCAAGATGGGATTTTTTGGAGTACCAACAGGACTTATGAGTAAGTATTTCCTTCATCTTGTCACACCCGCCTTGAGGGCAAAAGTGGCTGATCTTTTTATTCAAAATTCGCATTGGCAAGATTTTAAGAAGGCCCTGAAAGAAGAGTATTTCCTTGAGGACTTTGGGATGGCTACACGACGGTCATTCGGAGAGTGGGTCTACATGCCAAACAAGGGTCTAACTGCTTCAGAGTTGATACAAGAATTTGAAGAGAGGTATAGTCAGCTTGATGCCATTGAACAAAGAGCATTGGATGTTGAGAAAGTTGAGCTTTTCTTGCAAGCTACAGATCCTGCTCTTCAAGAAGAATTAGGAGAGCTTCTTGAGGATCGCACGAAGCCTATGGGTCTTAAAATGGATTGGCAAGATGCTCAGGATGGAGTCTCGACTTTGACCAAGAGGAGGATGTGGAAGACCAGCCTACAGAATGGATCTATGACACCGACGTCGTCTTCTGCTCCTATGCCTGCTTCTATCCCTGTTATTTCTTCTCTTCCTCAGCCAATTTCTTGGCCTATGCCAGTGCCTACTGTTTCTACTCCTCCCGTTCCTCCTGTTCCAAGACTGATGCCGGCTCCTTCTGCTCCAAAACCATCCGCTTCGTCGGTTCCTTCCTCTCTTGATGACATAATCAAAGGCATAATGGATTTGACACTGGAGTCAGTTAAAGCAAAATTGGTGGGTAAATTGAAAGAGCAATTTGCTTCGACTGCGCCTACTATTTCTTCTAGTGCTTCTACTGCACCTAGGAGTGCTCCTAATGCACCTAGGAGAGATCGCAGATGTATTTGGTGTGATAGTACTGACCATCAGTATTGCAAGGATTGTAAATATTTTCAGGATGCAAGGAGGAAGAATTTGGTATTTTGGGGACAAGATGGTAAGATCTGGTTGACTGAAACAGGAGCTCCGCTTGCTACCAATTTTGGGAAAGGCGGAATGAAGAAATTAGTGGATGACATGGCTGCGCGTACTTCTTATGTGGCAGTTAGAGGAGATGCTTCTGCATATGGAGTCCAGATTGAGAAAGGATATGAGAATCAGTGAGCATTATGGACTTATGCTATGGAGACGGCAAACAAGGGAAAAATTCAGCAAACTGTTTTGACTAGTGCAGGTTCTAGCATAAGATCTGAGACAGGTTGGGATTCGCCTGTTGACAGGTACACTATTTATGCCTACTTGGCTAAGTCTCAGGGAGCAGATGTACTTGTTGAGGAGAAGCGTAAGAGAGATGAAGAAAATCCAAATGTAGCTAAAAATACTAGAGGGGGTGAGTTTGTTACTCCACCTACTGTAGGACCGTCTTTGAGACCAATGCCTGAATGACAGATAGAAGATGCTCAAGCGAAAGAAAAAAGGCAAGAGCCTAGAGAAAGAAAGCAGCCAGGGTTTAGATTGATGTTTGATATTGAGACATCTACCGACATGAAGAAAATCTTTAATGACAAGATACTTGGCAGTGAGGTGACTTTTACTATTTTTGAAGTTTTGGGCATTTTGAAAAGAGAGTTTCAAGATCAGTTCCAAGAAGTCCTGAAAAGGAAAAGACATGCATTGCCTACTACTGATACACAGGGAGTTTTGATTGGGGAGCTGGATGAGGATGAGGATGAGGTTATGGTTGAGAATGCTTTTGTTTTTCCACAGATAGAGAAGAGGGTTCAGTCTATGCATTATGCTAAAACTGATGAGCCTATCTTAATACTGCGTAGTCACTTTTCGCGGAGTCATTGGGCTAGGGCAACTATAGAAACGATGGTAAAAATTGGAGGGAAACAGGTGCCTTATGTTGCTTTGGTGGATCATGGTTCAGAGATTAATCTCATAGTTCGTGGAGTTTATGAAAGTAATAGATGGCCTATGGATGTAGAGCATGGGTGGCGTATGAGAGCCGCCAACAACACTGCAAGTGATTTGTATGCTGCCTATCCCAGTGTCAGGGTTTCTATTGGAGATGTAGAGGAGGATTTCCATTCTTTGTGCAGGATTCATGCTTATCCCATAATTCTTGGACAACCATTCATCACTGAGATGTGCATGGAAACAAAAGTAATGGATGATGGATCTGCTTATGCACGAATTCACAGTAAAGATGGTATGAGAGCAGTTCAGTTTATGACTGCGTGTGTGAACCATGTTAGAAACAGGGATACTCTTAGAGATGCACCTTTGCCCATTGTGAGGGATTCGGGTTTTCATTAGGTACCGCTGTTTCGCGAGACGATGGTGGTACAGAGCAGAGGAGATTGGAGTTCTCGCCTCCTGGCAGCAGTGTTTTCTCCTCCAATTTTGTTGGAATTTCAGTAAACAGTTCGATGAGTTATCAGAAGACTTCTAAGTTGCCTAGAGCTGCCAGGCAGTACATATGCAGAAAGGAGAAAAATTTGAAAAATGCAGGTATTTTAGAGGATGATGAGCATATAGATGGAATGTATGATAGTAAGATTTGTGCATATACGATGTCAGAGATGGAAAATATGCTAAAAACTGATATGCAGAGTTGTCACAGTAATGTATCAGTGCAATCCATGGACATGTTTCATGAAATTGCAGATTTTGTGTCACAGATAGAGTCAGAGGCTGAGGTGACTCAGCAAAAAGTATTGAGTACTCAAGAAATTCAGCAAATAGAGTTTTTGGCTAAATATGATCAGCCTACAGAGACACACAGGGCTGAAAACTTTCAACCAACAGAGTTTACTGCTGAAATATTTCAGCATCCAGAGTTTAGGGCTATTCTTATGCAGTCCATAGAGTAGAGGGATGAGGATATTCAGCCACCACTAGAGTGTAGAATTGTTGATTTACAGCAAGATTTGAGTAATGCAGAGGATCATAATGAAGCCAGGGTTGACACAAAATATAAGACTGTGGATAAGAAGGTGAAGCCGGTAGCTATACCGCTTCCACCTAACAGTGATCAGCAAATAGAGAGGGCTGCCACACAGCCAATTTTGAGGAATCCAGAGCATATAGGCCATAAATTTTCAGTAGAGACTCTTGCTGAATTAAAAATTGGAAATGGTGATTTCTTGCTACCCACCATAGAGAAGCAATGCTTTCAAGAGATGCTTGAGCGACATGGAAGGGGGTTTGCTTTTTTCCCGCATGAAATTGGATGTGTGAATCCGGATATTGTTGCTCCTATGGTGATCTTTACTATTCCTCATATTCCATGGAACCTCCGACCTATTCCAGTGCCTAAGGCACACTTGCCAAAGCTAATTGACTTGTTGAATGAGAAAATCAAGATGGGAATCCTAGAGCCGTCATCTGCACCATACTCAAATAGGTGGTTTACGGTTCCAAAGAAGAATGGTACTCTCCGATTTATACAGGACATGCAGCCAGTAAACAGAGTTACTATCACGAATGTTGGTATAGGTCTAGTTGTGGATGAGTTTGCAGAAGCATTTGCTGGACGTGCCATCTATTCTTTGGGTGATTTATATTCGGGATATGATCAGTTTTAGCTGGCTTTGGAAAGTAGGGACATAACCACTATGAGAACTCCTATTGGGCTTGTCAAGATGTGTACCTTGCCTCAAGGTGCCATTAATTCTGTTGCGCATATGATGAATGCCATGCATAAGGTCCTTCGTGATTACACACCTCAGCTTACCATGCCTTTTTTGGATGATGTGCCCATTAAGGGGTGTGCGGAAGAAGAGAAGAATGAGAGTCTAAATGAGCAGGGATGCGGATATTTTGTGGCTGATCATATTTCAGCTTGTGAAAGGATTTTGGCCAGGCTAGAAGAAGTGAACTTGACATTATTAGGGCAAAAATCTGTTTTTGGAGTAAATGAGGTTGTCATTGTTGGACATATGTGTGGGTATTATGGCAGGAAACCCTCACCTGAGAAGGTGGATGCTATAGGCAAGATTACGAAGTATTTTTGTACCACTTCAAAGGTACGGAGATTCATTGGAGCTTGTGTGTTTTATATGATTTGGATACCCCATTTTGCACACATAGCAGATTGTTTATATCAGCTGCTTCAAAAGGGGCAGAAATTTTATTGGGATGAGAGCCACACTAGAGCCATGTGGAAATTGAAGAAGTTATTGCTGATTGCTCCTACTCTCAGGAAAGTGGAATATAATTGCGGAAGGCCTATTGTATTGACAGTTGACACTAGTCCAATTGGCATAGGTTGGGCTGTGGGTCAAGATGATGCAGATGGAAACATGTATGCTATTCGGATTGGGGCGAAAGTCCTAAACGAGAGACAGAGGAGGTATCCGCAAATCAAGAGGGAGTTAGTGGGGATTGTTACGGCTCTCAAATGTGACAAGGAGTACTTTAATGGAGCCTCATTTGTGGTAGAGACAGATTGCTTGCCATTGATAGGTATGATTACGAGTTGCTCTACTCCGGATATAGCTATGTTGAGATGGATTGCATACATCAAGTCATTAAATCCAGAATTTGAACACATAACAGGATAGGATAATCCAGTGGTAGATATGCTGTCTAGAGCCAGATATGATGATGAGGAGACACTACTTGCAGAAGAGGATGATGCAGAAATTGCAGCCGCTATGGTTGATCATGTTTGTCATGTCTATGATATTGTGGCATTCATAGAAGAACTCTATGTTGGAGATTGGTTGTTGTAGATTGGCAAGTACCTTAGTACACTAAGCAAAAGAGATGAATGGACAGATGAAGAGTTCAAGAAGATAAGAAGAAAAGCCTATGGTTATTTTCTCAAGGATGGATTTCTTTGGAAGCACCCGAAGAAAAGAGGTGGATTACCCTTGCGGGTTGTCTGCGATAAAGAGACACAGTTACAGGTGATGAGGGAGTTTCACAAGAGTCCTTGGGCTGGTCATAGAGGAGTGTGGGCTACTTATGAAAAAATCAAGGAGAAATATTGGTGGAAAGGCATGTACAGAGATGTTTTTCACTTTGTACAGACTTGCAAAGACTGTCAGATGTATTCCGTAGTGCGTCATCGAGATGAGCTTCATCCGACCTATCCGCTATGCATTCATTATAAGTGGGTAGTTGACTTGATTACTATGCCTATGGGTCTATGGAAGATGAGGTATATTGTTTTGGCTAGAGAGGATCTTACCAATCATGTTGAGGGCAGACCTTTGAGAATGAAGACCACTAGTGCAGTGTGTAAGTTCTTATTGGAAGAAATTTTCTACATGTATGGTTGTGTGGGTAAGATCACTGCAGATCGTGGTGAATTGGATGCAGATGAAGCTAGGGAGTTTTTCTCTCAACTAAGAATCAAGTTGGCTCTAACCACAACATACAATCCAAAGGGAAATGGGAAGAGTGAAAGAGGACATCCGTCGATAGTGAAAGCATTAGCCAAAGCATGCAGAGGACGGATTGGAGAATGGCCGAGACTTCTACCATTTGCTTTGTGGGCTGATCGTATGACTCACAGTGTTACCACATGATATATGCCCACAGAGTTGATGTATGGTCAGAAACCGGTTATGCCGACTGAAACTTGTGCTTTGACTTGGTCAATTTTACCTTGGTAGGAGGATTTGATGAGAGAGGAGCTCTTAGCTCTTCGGATCCGGCAGTTGGAGAGAAGACCGGAGGATATTCAGCTAGCTATTGACAGGTTGAATGTTGCTAGACTTAGAAATAAGGACAGGTTTGATAGCAGGCATCGCTTGTGGCCTAGAGCAATAGAAGAGGGAGACTGGGTATTAGTCTTTGATAGCAGCCTTGAAAATCAGCATATTACACTTTGGAAGATGGTGAAAAGATGGTTTGGGCCATACATAGTCAGACATGTCTTTGACAATGCAACATATGAGCTGACAGAATTGGATGGGGCAGTGCTTAGAGTGCCTATTGCAGGAAAAAGAATCAAGATTTTCAAGAAAAGAGATGATGAGGATTATGCATTGGAAGGTTTTGCAAGAGAAGAGCAACGAGAAGAAACTCCAATAGAAGAGATAGATGATATGACAGATAATCTTGCTGATATACTGGAAATACACAATGAAGAGATTGATTTGTTCATGGATCTTGACGATAATGATCATGGGTAGTTAGCCCATCTGGAGGATGCCCAGGATTAGAGGGGGTGGATGTCGTACTGCTCCGCATCCGAGGTGTGAAATCCACAAAAAAGTTGTGTGTGTGACGTTTGTTACTTTGTACATATTTAGTTGTTGTGATTACATTTTTGTTCTGCGTGGGCAGTATAGGGAGAGAAGGCTCTCCATTAGTATGATATTATGTAGCATGAGGGCCCTGTGCCAAACAAGTTCATATTGACATGTGTTCTAAAAGCTTGTATTAGCATTGGGGCTGTAAGGCATGGTAGAATGATATCTGATCAGATAATCAGGGCATAATCCAATTTTGATGTAGAAGTAGGAAATGCACTCATTGATATGTAGTCCAAATATGGAGAACTTGCTGAAGCATATGAAGTGTTCAATGAGCTGGCAAATTCAGATGTAGGATCATGGGGTGCAATGATTGCTGGTGTTTTTCTACAAGGTCATGATCTAGCCAGTATTGAACTTTATGGATGGATGGAACAGGAAGTGTGTTTCCCAACAGGGTTGTCTTTTTGTCCGTCTGAAATCTTGTGGCACTATGGGGGCTCTAGAAGCAGGTCAAGATGTCCATGCTGACATAACTAAAAGAGGTTTGGATATGGAGCTGCATGTAGGCAGTATTCTAGTGGACATGTATGGCAAAGGTGGCTTGCTTCCAGAAGCACAAAACGTATTCAATGGATTACAAGTCTGAGATGCAATCTCATGGAAGTGGGTAGCACAGTGGTGTGTATGTACTCAAAGTGTGGGTTTTGTAGATGCTCCCCTAGTGTTTGACCAATTACCAGTGCAAGATGCAGTCTCATAGAAAGCAATGATTGCTGGATATGCTGAATTTGGGTTTAACAAGGAACTTCTATGCTATCTCCATCAAATGCAGCCACAAGGAAAAGCTATTGATGCTCTGACATATTTGTTCACTTTGAAAGCTTGCGGTGATGTAGGAGACTTAGAGACAAGTCATAAACTGCATGCCGAGACTGACAAGAGAGGCTTGGAAATGGATTGTTCTGTGGCCAATACATTAATAGATACATATTGTAAATGTGGAGCAGTTGTGGAAGGCCATTATATGTTTAGAAAGCTGCCTTCTAAAGATGTCGTGTTTTGGACTGTAATGATATAGGGTTATGAAGAGAACCATGATTGGAACACGGCACAATTACAATTTGGAAGACAATTGTGCATATGTTGACCAGTGTGAACCTGAAATTGAAGGCTGCTTTTCTGGTAGAAAAAAGGAGGCTGCTTTTCAAAGCGCACGCGGTTGCTTGTTCGTTTGGGAGACTTGGCCCTATTTTAGGCTTTTTGAAAAAGATCACTCACGTTCTGACAAAAAAAAAAAAAAAGATGGTGATGATGAAAAGTGGAAGGGGCAAGCAATCAATCTAGGACTGAAATGCTTATCTTAGGACTTTGTTGGAACATCTTGAGATGAAAGCTCTGAAGATCTTGGGACAGTACAGATTCCCTCTTCATGGAGACCTATTTTAGAGGACACTGCGACGTTGCAATTGTTTTTTTTAATTACTACTCTTCAACAAACCCTCCTCTTTCAAAAGAGGCATTAGAGTGTCTGGTAAGGCTTGCATCAATCTGAAGGTCTTTGTTTGTTGGCAAGACTAAGCGCAGTAAATCTGGCTTGGAGAAGAAAAAGCAGGACATTTAGAGAATACCTGTTTTTGAATCCTGGCGAGGTCTAATTTGATCTGACACGGACGGATAGAGGGCATTATTGATAATGAAATTTGACAGTATTCTGGACCTCGGGGAACAGGACTGTATACCAGGGAAGTTGCTACACGAATCCGAAGGCCAAAATGTCTCCATCGAGTTCAAGAGCAGGAAGCTCTATTGGGGATCCCTTATGGAATCCAAGGGTAATCAGAAGTTTGAAATTGCCATCTTGAAAACATCACTTACATCGCAAAGATTGACAGAGTCTCGCAATTGGAGCTCTATTGGGAGGGGAGAACCTTGAGTTGCATCTTTACCCCTGTCTCAGATAGAAAGCATGAGTGCTATTCGAATTCATATACCAAAAGACCTCCGTCCACTTGATGCCCGTGAAAGCAGTGCAAGCGGGGTATATGGTTGCTGTTTTGGCAAACTGCTTGCCAATGCTTATCCATCTTGTTACAGATTCAGTACAAATACCATGACTTTACTTAGAGCTTGATCCAGAACAGCACCTTATCATAGGTTTTGATTGTGAAGATGTTGATCTTGCCGACATGGTTCTCTTTGTATTATGCAGTTTGCCTTTGAAGATGAAGTTTAGCCTATTGATGCTTTGAAAGGCAGAAATACATTGATGCAGGCTTACAAACCTGCATTACAATCTCCTCATATTACCAATGTTGTGCATGAATGTAAACAGGATAGTGAGACTTTGTACTTCTGATATGGGATCAAGCTGAATAATGTTTTCAAAACTCAAACAGCCTATTCTTTAATTGAAAAAGTAAATGGCATTAGTACAACAGGAACACCGTGGTTATTTACAAATTCAGAGACTGTCTCCTAAGAACGTCCAAGGAGTAGCTGCAGGAGGGTCATCTCCCAGTATCCATGTGGATATCTCACCCCAAACCCAAGTTTTTTTTCCTTCTTAATTTTATCATTGTAATTCAATCTCCATCTTTCTGTCTTTTTATCCGTCCTCTTTTCTCTATAATTTCTCTCTCCTCTCTCTCTCTCTCTCTACCTCAATGTATCTCTCCACAACAAAAATAAGAAGAGAAAAGAATAAAATAGAAAAGCAAAGAAACGAGAGGCAATGTCTCCCTCTCTCAATGCATCTCTCTCACCCTCCTCTATTCCCCTCTCCCTCTACATGTTTCCATCTTCTCCCTTTCTATTTTTCCCTCCCTTTCTCCCTATACTTTTCTCTCCTCTCTCGATCTATTTCTCTCTCTCCCTCCCTCTCTCTTTTTTCTCTTTTCATGTTCCTATTTCTCTCTCTCTCTTCCTTCTCTCTCCCCCTCTCTATTTTCATCTCTCCTCCCTCTCTATTTCTCTTCCCGCCCCTCTCTCTTCTTTTCTCCCTCCTCCCAACTCTCCCTCTCTTTATTTCTCTTCCTTCCTCTCTTGTTCTCTCTCCTTGTTACTCTCTCCTCCCTTTCTCTCCCTCACCCTCCTCTTTGCCTCCCTCAATCTCTCTATTTCACTCACTCACACACACTCTCTCTCTCTCTCTCTCTCTCTCTCTCTCTCTCTCTCTCTCTCTCTCTCTCTCTCTCGCTCCATCTTTGTTTCTTTCCATCCTCTCTCTCCCTCTTTGTTTCCCTCCTCCTCTTTCTCTTTCTCTCCTTCCCTTTCTCTAATTTTCATGAAGTCCCCTCTCTCTCTCCCTCTTTCTCTCTTTCTCTCCCTAACTTCTTCTCTTGATTTCTCTCCCTCCCTCCCTCTCTCCCTCTCTCCCTCTCTCTCAACGCACCTCTCCATAAACAAAAATAAAGAGAGAAAAAAACAAAGAAAGAAGAGGCAATGTATCTATCTGAAAGGCTCAAATATGAAACCCTTCACACTTCTCTCCTTTATCTTTGCACCCACTTGCTCCAATCATAAGATTTCACTCCTCTTTGAAACATGCAGGTCAATGATAATTTCATTGATTGGCACCGTATCTACAATAGACTTGTAATGTTTCATGAAGCCTAGTAGCGAACTCTATTGCTATAATTGCAAGCCCACACACTCTACATAATGGACACATGGATTCAGTGATAAGGAACATTGGAATAATTCATACATAATGGACACATGGGTTCAGTGATAAGGAACATTGCAACTCTACATAATGGACACATGGGTTCAGTGATAAGGAACATTGCAATAATTCATATATCCCGAAGCTTTGAGTTCCCAGAGAGTTGTATCCTCTTGAATAATCATCTCATTGATCCACCTAGCTATGCCTTAGTAATGTCACCCCCATGAAATTCCTCAGTCTCATGATTCATGCATGAGAATGCTAAAGAGAAGACATCTCTTCCTCATTTTATTTGTCATGGTCTTGTTTACTATCAAACTCATATTGACACTACCAATCACCTCAAAAGTATCTCCTCCACCCTTCTTGTTATTCTCACAACTTTCTCTTTTCTTGGCAAGCGCTCACCTACCTTCAAGCCAT
This sequence comes from Lygodium microphyllum, assembly GCF_053477565.2. Lineage (NCBI taxonomy): Eukaryota > Viridiplantae > Streptophyta > Polypodiopsida > Schizaeales > Lygodiaceae > Lygodium > Lygodium microphyllum. The sequence goes on along the minus strand of NC_141144.1, from coordinate 96,239,822 downwards.
CAATCATGTACGAGATATTTAGCACCTTAAATGTTTTATTGTGTTTTAATTGACATCATCTTTTCAATGTTGGTCACACTATTCTTTATACTATGAACTGTGTGATGGGGAAACATTATCCACTCTCCCTCCATACTACATGACTATATAGAGGAGCTATAGCGAATTATTTTGGCAAAGCTATATATGCTACCTTCACCTCATTTGGGGGTGTTTCCAACTTATTTAGATGTGTCTCCCTTCAGGATCAATGAGCATAAGCCATACCTCCTCGTGATTCAAGCAAGAACTATCATTCTTGCATAATCTACGAAATGGCAAAAGAACTGGCCCAACAAACCAAACAATCTCTTGAATGGTGTTTACAAACATTTAATCAAACCAATAGGAATCCCCATTGAGTGTTATATGTGGACCTTCGATTACATCTAGACCTTCGATTATGTTACGATGCTACATGTTTGTTTGATCAACTACTACTATATTGGTAACATCGACCGAAGATCATATTTTGCTTGGAATGTCTCCAAACTATAGAAAATCACAAACCTGCACGACTGGTAAATGGCTGTGGAGAGCCTCGATAAAATCTTCCAAAGGGTGAGTTGTTTGGACCTCTATGAATCTCCGAATATGCTGTGAAAAGATGACGTCTCGATGCATGTACCAGGTGCTAGAAAATTCTATGGAAATTGCACGAATATTTGTAGCGTACACAACGGAAATTGGAGGCTTGAGCCTTGGCGATCATGCGAAGGTTGTCTTACATCACTTTGTTTTCATGTCGTCCGGGAATGGGCAGGAGATGGTATATCGCATTAAACTTTGTGTTCATGCCGACAGGGAATGATCTATCTCAACAAAATGCGGGCGGATCAATCACAAGCTCCCTGGAACAGCTAGCGAAATTGTTTTAACTCTGGCGAGGAATTTAATGCGCAGGCCACAGCTAGGACACGCTATCACCGTAAACTACGAGGAAGACACCCGAGTGATATATATATATATATATAACTACTGACTAAGGAGGAGGAAGAAGGAGAAGGAGGAGAAGGAGAAGGACGAGGAGAAGGAAGGAGAAGAAGGAGAAGGAGGAGAAGGAGAAGGACGAGGAGGAGGAGACGAGGCTACAACAAAATTAACTACATCAATCATGGCGATAGGACTGATGAAGTCGAGCTCCAAGAGAAATAATATAGTGCTCCTGCTGCTGCTACTCGTCATCACTATATCATACGACCATTCTAGTACAACGATCATTCCGCACGTCCAAGGTTAGCTGTCTACCCGCCGCTGCTTAATTTGATACACCGATGATGAGGATGACATTCCACACCATGATAGCAGCTTATACGTGCTAATTTGATTATTGAATTATTTACATGCACAAATGCGGGACGTCTTTATCAGTACTGATTTTCTTTCCTTGTTGCAGGACATTCTTGTTTCGATACGGGCATGGCATGCCTTGATCCCACAGAGGATGATTGTAAGCAATACTGTGCTCAGCAGGAAGGCTATCATGTTTTCCTCTGCCTCGAGAACAAAAATTGCGGATGTTGCAGTTACTGAGGCTGCATATCCTGATCGCAACGTGGCGGGATATTCTAACGACTTTCCAATTTGCAGCCAATATCCCATCTCCCTTTCGTAACCATCATTCTTACTTATTACAATCATCGCATCCACTACATATCATCTCTCCCGATCGATCATCCTATTAATACAGTTACTATTGTTTCCGCCATAACATTCGTGTCGTTGTTTTGTCTAAAAATGCTGACCTTTTATCTCACACGGCGTTTTTTTGTAATTCCAACGATACTTTCCTGATGATCTAGTCCTGTGAAGAGCTCCGCGCGAGAGGTTCTAGAGTTAATGTGAGGATTTCCAAAATATTTCGGATCGCTCGTTGGGGATCGCGCGAGGGGTCAGGGAAGAGGAATCCCACGGCAGCAACAAAATGAGAGAGAGAGAGAGAGAGAGAGAGAGAGAGAGAGAGAGAGAGAGTTGTGGATGCTGCATGACTGCTTGTCTGCGTAGCTGGAAAAGAACATGAGCTGTTCGTAGTCAGAAAAGAAGATGACCCATTCATTAGGATTGTAAGCTCGCGTTAAAAGATGAATTTTTTACGGTGTGTGTTGAACTGGTGTTGGTGGGGGGAGCAACTCCCAATAGCACTACTGATCTTGGGTGCGGCCGAGGACTGATTAGGGGAGCGAAGTTCCCCTCCTCTCTTTAGCCTTGGCTGCGAACTAGCTCTATCAATCTCTATCATATACCTACCCAATGTATAAGCCTACTCGTAGCCTAGCCTGACCGAGTCTATGGTGGCTTAATCAATCTAGTGGCCTGCTGACCCAAGCATAAGCTCTATTTTATACATAAATGTAGCCAAGCCTAATCATATGCTCTAGACTATGCTTTGCTTATGCATAAGTCTAGCCTAGCCTACCCTCCCCTTTCCCCTACAAACACCTAGCCTAGCCTAGACTATCCCTAGCCTATGTCTTGCATAGGGCTAAGCCTTGTCTAGCCTACGACTAGCCTATAAAGCTAGCCCAAGCAAGCCTCCACCTAACCATATAAAGCTAGGCTAGGGTTTTGAAGGCCAAGCATATCTAGCTATGTCTTAAGCCTATGGCATGTGTAGCCCGAGACTAGCCTACAATTAGCCTAAATGAGCCTCAATCCAACCATATATAGTTAGGTTATAGTGCAAGCTTATAGTAGGCCAAGCATAGACTATGCTAGGCTACAATACACGTAAGCAAATTTCAGCTCAACTAAGGCACAAGATAGTCTAGGCAACACGAGGATCCAAGCTATGTTGGTCTAAATAGAGGCACAAGAGATACTAGAATTATGCTAGGCCTCATGCCCAAGCCTAAAATAAGCCTTAGTCTAGCCTTTGCCTAATCCATCCTTGCTATGCATCATGGAGCTAGCCTATGCTTATGGAGCCTATTGTGGCTTATGGTTTGTGGTTTTTTAACTCTCTTGGAGGGGGAGCAAGGTAGAGGGAGAGGGGAAAAGAGAAAGATGAAGCTAGAGAGAGGAAAATAGAGAAATCGAAATTGATAGAGAAATTGAAAGAAAGAAAGTAACTTAGAGAGCGAATTGGGTAAAGGAGGATAGAGAGAAGAAGGAAAGGGAGAGAGAGAACCAAAGAAAGAGAAAGACAAATAGAAAGAGAGAGATTAGGAGAGACAGAATAAGAGAAAGAGAGAGGTTAAGGGAGAATGAGGGAAGGAAGAGGGAGCCAGACAGAGAGAGGTAAAGGGAGAGACAAATTAAGAGAGAAAGAAGAAAAGAGAGGGCTTGAGAAGACATTAACAGTGGAAAAGAGAGATGGAGAGATGAGCGATCAAGAGAATGAGAGGGCTAGAGATAGGGAGAGAAAGAGGAAAATTAAGAGATTAAGAGTTAAAAGATCGAAGAGAAAAAGAGAGAGGGAGGGAGAAAGGGATAGACCAAGCTAAAGAGAGAGATTAAGAATGGAAGAGAAGGAAGAGAGAGATAAAAGGAGCAAGATGAAGCTAGACAAAGAGAAGGAGAATATTGAAGGAAGAGACAAAAAGGGAGAAATTGAGAGAAATTGAGAGAGATATGGGGAGATACTTGGGAGAAGTAGAGCTAGAAAGAGAGGGGGAAGAGAGAAAGAGAGAGACAGACAAAGGGAGAGAGAGAAAAAGGGCAAGAAGACACAAATTAAGAGAGAAAGAGACAAAGGGAGATAGAGAGAAGATTACAAGAAACACAGAGCTAGAGAGAGGGAGACACTTGAAGGGATTAGGCCTATAGACACCCATATTGATACATTTTTTGAACTATGAAAAACTTAGGGGTGCATCTATGATGTCATGACACCATGCATTCAAACCGAAAGAACCTAGGGAACATGGGTTTGTTGATTGCATACTTGGAATAAGATGACCTAATTCTTATGTGTTTTGTTAGTACCTTGCTACTTGGTTTTTCTTTCCAAATAATTGAATAAGAGGAGAAGTATGGTGGGTAGAGAGGGGTGTCTTAATGATGGGATGAAGCATGTATTGGATGATCTTGGTGAGCTAGAAGAGGTGAAGATGGCCAACAATCTTTTGGAATGTGAGTCACAAGACAATCTCAAAGTGATTGTGTATTAAGAAGCTTCAAAAATTTGGCAAAAATCCTAGGACTCAAAGGTTTACTTGCACACTTGTATTAGCCATTATAAGGCTAGGGGACTAATGAGGCCTTGATGTAAATGGACGTAATAGTTGATTGCTTTGGATCTTACATTGGATGAAGGGTGGAAAAGCATATTGAGTTCATGCCTTGCATTAAAGGGAAGGTTGATTATGCTCTAAGAGACAAAAAGCTAGTGGAAAGCAGCATGTTAGGAGAAAGAAGGTGGAGAGATGTCTTTTGCATAGGGAAAATTTGCATGGAGAAGATAAAAAGCTAAGGGTCGACTAGGAATAGGAAGGTCAATCTCACAAAAGGAGAGTGAAGGCAACTTTACTAGGTGAGCAAAGATCAAGCTTGAGGGAGAGAAGAGGGATTGATATCATAAAGAAAAGCTAAAGTTCGAGTAGGAATAGGAAGGTTGTGATCTCACAAAAGGAGAGAGAAGGTAGCTTTAGTGGGGCTTAGTCAAAGATCAAACCAAGGTCAGATGAGCAATAGGAAGGTTGTGATGTCACAGAAGGAGAGTGAAGGTAGGATTATTGGATCAAGAAAGATCAAGCTAGAGGGAGAGAAGAGGGATTGATATCATATGATGAAAGGAGATAGGAGTAGTACTTTGTTGAAGTACACATCTATCAGCTTGAACAAAGAATCAACATGCAGTTAGCAATCTCAATTCGATGGGTAGTAATCATCCTACATGTCACCATCAACAGGGGATAAGACATAGCATTTGCAAAACAGGGAAGGAGAAAAGCCATGGACTACGAGTAGCATGTATGTTTCATGGAGACTCAAGAAGCTCAAAATAGAAAATATACCAAGAGTGATCATGATAATGATTCTTATGATTCTCGTCTACTCCAACATGATCATATGAACGAAAGATCACCCACCATCCTATAGTTTGATACATTGCAAAATAAATAGAGGAAGGAGAAGCTATGATCATTGAAGTTTGGAGAACTATCAATGGAGGTACTCGTACAATAGTTACTATGAGAGGAGGAGGGTCATAGTGTATATAGAAGGGAAGATGCTTAGCTTTGGTCACATCACTTATGCATGGAACATGGCCTGCCATGTTTGCATATGTAGAATGTAGTTGAATGTTATATTGAGGAGTTGTTTGGCAAGAGGTCAGATGGAAGTGGAATTTACTTATCATCCTTTCAATAAAATGGGGATAGGTGGCTACGCTATCAAGGGAGGAAGACTTTGAAGGGAGTTAAGAGACTTGGCTATGGTGCTTGCATCTATCCAAGCTTTTGAGAAAGAGTAGTTCTAAGGCTAAGGAGGAGAGGAGTTAAAGTTTTTTGAAGATCCATGATCCTCTACATCATCCTTGATACGTTGAAGACTTTTATGGTGAAGGCTAACTAAGTTCACATGCAAGAATAAAACGACTCATCAATGTTTAATGTTTTTAAAGGATATTCTTTTGTTTAATACCACTTCTTAATGATACCCACTTTGAAAAGCTAATTCAATTATTTACGAGTATCTATTATTTCTCCATCCAATTAGATCCACTTTGAGGAAGCTATATTGAAATATGTTTTGAGCTACTAACCATAGAGATAAATCCATTTCCTTCTTGTGAAGTAGAACCTACCATGCGAATGACTGCATAACCAGCAGACGGAGCCTCCATGTAAACGCCCCGAACAACGTAGTATGCTTTACAATTATGATATTCGCTTGTTTTCGAGACTTAATATAAAAGAGAATGAACACTTAAAGCTGAAAATGAAAATTACTCACAAAATTACAACCATGAAAATGTAAAAGTAATGGAGACAAGATTGAGGGTTGAAGATGGGCAACCCCCCCCCCCCTCGAAGGAATACATTTCTGTTCAATCCAAGTCCCTTAGGGAAGAGCTCAGTTACAATCAACCTGAGAGTGAGAAGAAGTAATTCTCACTCTCACAAGATCATGCAAAGATGTACAAACACACATGCATTATCTATTATGCAATGATAAGAACTGATTTCTTTACAATATGAGAGAAGAAAAAGGGGAATTCAACCTTTCTCTATCGTTGATCAGCAGTACATGGATAGGGCTTGCTTCTTGTAGCTAAAATGGAAGAAAGAGCTCGAGAAGGATGTGTTGTAATGAATTTACAGGCTTGCTGTCCTGTAAAACAGCAGTGATAGAAGAGGGAATATGGAGGAATTTGATAATGGAGAAGTGAGGGATGATGATGGGGATGGATGTGGCCAGTTTCTGGCTATTTGTGGGTGTTGTACATGAGTTTACAGCAAAGAAAAATGATGTTGAATGAAGAAAAACGAGCTCTTATTTATAGGAGAGGGGAGAGCTAGTACAAAAAGGGGAAAGTGGAGTAGCACAAGACAAGTGTCCAGCCACATGTCATGAGATGTGACAAGTGGTGGGACACTTGGAAACTTGTGTGACAAGTGTCTTGACACTTGTCTCTTCTCTATGGCCTTCCTTTTTGGGTTGAATACTGTCAAGAAAAGAAACAACCAAATTTAGTAAGCACAGTCAGAGTACAGAACTTATTATTTTTAGAATGACATCCCTATTTTTTAGGACTAGTATTTTTTAGGCTAATTCGAGGCTCCTAAAATTTAGGGACCTCCTAAAATTTAAAGATCTCCTAAAATTTAGGGACCCCCCCAATATGGGTATCATATGAAAGCTTTTTCCGTGTACATCGCAAAAATGGTATCCGAATCTTCATGTGACTTTCCTATGCAAAGAAATATGCATTTCAAGCTTTCAGCCCACACATGCACATTATACAAGCATTTCATGATCATGCCATCTTGTTGATTGTAACTGTCTGTTCTGGTGGATCTAGCCCACACTTCAAGGCATCAATCCTTTCTGTGTGCGAGTCTAACCCTGATATGCGTGAGTTCTAGTCACAGGCGCCCAATCGGGTCATATAGGTGGAAGTGTGAACTATCTTTTCTCTAACCTACTGCGTGGGTCCACCATAACCTGTGACCACTCATCAGTGGCCAGCTCCAATGAACTTTTCTTTATATCTAATTAGTGCAAAGGAAATAAATTTAATAAATCATTATATAGACAAATTAATGAAAAAGGATACAAATTCTGTTTCTATAGAGTTGTGACAGCCCTCTGGCTTTTATTCAGCTGTCCTCAACTGAAAAGCTTCTTGATATTGCTGTAGAATATTTGGGTAATCCTTCATGAATTTTTCATCTACCCACTGTGCATCTGTTGTGGGTAGATTCTTGAATTTTAGTAAGAATTTTCGTGTCACAAGGCCACTTCTCGTGGTTCGATCCTTGAGAAACAAAATCTTTTCAGGTTCCAAGAGTTGCTCTGTTTCTTCAACTTCTGGGGGATCTTTAGTAATGGGTTCCTTTGGTTCTGGTCCTATGTAAGGTTTTAGTAAACTTACATGAAAAGCATTGTGTATTTTCCAATGAGTAGGAAGATCAAGTTGATAAGAAACTTCATTTATTTTCTCAATCACTTTGAAGGGTCCAAAGTATCTACTAGAGAGCTTTGGAAAAGATGAATTTTGACCAGAACCTTGTTTGAGCCTGCTTTTATCAAACTTTAGCAAGACATATTGACCTTTTTCAAAAGCCAAAGGTCTTCTTCGTTTATCTGCTTGCTTCTTTTGTCGCTCTTGGGCAACTTTGATAGTGGCTCGAACTTGATCCATTGTGGTTTTTAAATCTGAAGCAAACTCATCAGCAGCAAAAATCTTATCTTTAGTGCGAATAATTGGAGGAGGAATCACTTTACCCTATACTATTTCATTTGGAGCTTTCCTTGTGGATGAGTGCACTGTATTGTTGTAAGCAAACTCCAATAATGGAAGATATTTATCCCATTGTGACTTATGTTCACTAACATAAGCTTTCAACATATCCAAAAGAGTGAGATTCATCACCTCTGTTTGGCCGTCAGTTTGAGGATGAAAAGCTGAGGAGAACTTTAAAGTGGTTCCCAAATTCTCAAATAAAGCACGCCAAAAGTTACTTGTGAATTTGGAGTCTCTATCTGAAATGATCTCAGAAGGCATACCATGTAATCTAAAGATATGTTGAATGAAAAGTCTTGCAGCTTGTGCGGATTTTAATGTTTTATGACATGGAATAAAATGTTATTGTTTGCTGAATTGATAAATTATGACCCAAATCATATCATGACCTTGAGGTGTTCTTGGAATACCTGAGATGAAATCCATTGTGATAGATTCCCATGGATCTTTGGGAACTAGAAGAGGTTGCAACAATCCTGGAATCTTCTGCCTATCATATTTGGATTTTTGGCATACCAAACAAGCCTCAATGAAGTTATGTGTATCTTTCTGTAATGTTGGCCAATAAAAGTAGCGCTCAATTGCACTTAGAGTGGCTGCCCTCCCTCTATACCCTGCATAAGGGGGTTCATGACTTTCTTTAAGCACCTTTTGTCGAATAGGAAGAGTGACACAAAGGCGATTGTTCATGAAAAGGTAATCGTCTTTGATGGAATAATCTGGATGAGAACCTCCTTGCTGTAAATTTGACCAAATTTCCGCAAAATTAGTATCTTCATCATAAGTATTTTTCATCGTTTGAAAATCTTCATGATGAGCCACTGTAATAGTTGCAATGTGAGGCACTCTAGAAAGTGCATCAGCAACTACATTTTGTTTCCTTGGAGTGTGCATAATTTGAAAATGAAACATAGACAAGAAATTTTCCCATCTTGCATGTTTCTCCTGCAAATGCTTTTGAGTCTTGAAATACTTCAAGCTTTGATGATCGGTTTTAATAAGGAATTCATTACCTAAAAGATAATGTTTCCATATCTTTAAAGCATGAACCACTGCTAAGAGCTCCTTTTCATAAATGTCATACCTTTTCTCCACATCATTTAGACGGCGGCTTTCAAAGGCTACAGCATGGCCTTCTTGATTTAGCACTGCACCAATACAATCACCGCAAGCATCTGCTTCCACCACAAATGGTTTTACCAGATCTGGAATGATAAGAACAAGTCTAGAAGTAAGAGTTGTTTTCAGCCTTGTGAAGGCTGCCTTCTCTTTTTCCTTCCATTGGAAAGAGATCTTCTTCTTTGTAAGGTCATGAAGTGGAGAAGCCATATGTGCAAAATGCTTGATGAAGCGGCGGTAATAAGAACATATGCCAAGAAACGATCGCACCTCATGTACATCACGAAGATGAGGCCATTCTTGGATTATCCTGATCTTTTCAGGATCCATCTGAATCCCTTCAGAAGAGATGACATGCCCAAGGTAATTTATTTTATGCATGAAAAATTCACTCTTTTTACCATTTACCAAGAGTTGATTTTGTTGTAGTAATTGTAGAACAATTTCCAAGTGTTGATGATGCTCCTCTTCATTCTTGCTAAAGACAAGAATATCATCAAAGAAAGTACTGACATATTGTCGATGCTCTCTAAAGATGCACTCCATCATTCGATTAAAGGTGGCTGGTGCATTGGTTAATCCGAAAGGAACCACCAAGAATTCATAAAGACCGTATGAAGTGCGGAAAGCAGTTTCGTGTACATCTTGTGGTATTACCCTAATTTGATGATAACCACTCTTTAGATCAATGCGGTTGAAAACCTTTGAGCCTCCTAGACGATCCAAAATGTCGTCAATTCTGGGAATATGAAACCGATTCTTCACAGTGATTTTGTTGAGGGTTCGATAATCAATGCACATCCTGAATGTGCCATCTTTCTTTTGAACAAGAAGAACCGGTGAACAAAATGGTGAGCTACTTGGCCTAATTAGCCCACGGTTGAGTAGGTCTTCGACTTGCTTTCTAATTTCTTCTTGTTGAGGACGGCTCACATGGTATGGTGCTATATTAGGAGGAGAACTGCTCGGGATAATATCAATATGATGGTCTTGTGGCCTTTCTAGGGGAAGTTGATAAGGAAGATCTTCCGAAAAACAATCTTTATACTTTTCCAAGAGCTGAAGTTGCTCTTGGTTTTCAACATTCATATTATATTTTACATTAGTGACATAAAGCAGAAAACATTGAACACAATCCTTAATTGCTCTAAAGACTTGCATATGGCTTACCATAGGTATGGTGTCTCCAAAAACTCCAGCTTGGATCTTGTACTTCTTGCCTTTGTTGGTGAGTTCTACCTTCTTTTTCTGAGAGAAGATGGTTGAATCTACTCTATGATTCCAGGGCATGCCAAGAATCACATCGCAACCATCAAGGTCTGCGATACAGAAGGTATCTTCGTCACTGTAGCCTTGAATTTGAAACTTGAGCTTGCCAATGTAGGGTATCACAGTCTTCACTGTGTCACCTTCATCAGCATTTAAATCTTGGCGAACTTCTGCCGGAGTGTCCATCTCTTCATTCTCTAATCCAAGCTCTTTAGCTAATTATAAGGAAATGATATTTTCATTCGCCCCAAGATCTATCAAGAATAGTGCTTGCTTACCTTGCAACTGTCCCCAAGCTTTTAATAATTTGCGCGTCTCTGGAGTGTGAGTTGTGTTTGCAACTACATCACTGATAGCATTGATTTTCACTGGCGACTTAGGCTTGTTGTCAGAAACCTTGCTTTGTCCCTTGTTTGGACATTGCTTCGCTATGTGGCCTATTTGTCCACATTTAAAGCACTTCCCTTCTTTCATGAAGCATTGCTTTTCTTCTTCGGAAAGTTTCTTTGCTTGTGGGTATAGATTGGAGCGAAATTGAGGAGCATTAGGAGGTGCATAGGGATTCATCTTCTTTTGATTTGATGGCTGCTTTTGCCGCTGTTTTTGTCCTTCATTTGGGGCTGAATACTCCTCATCGTCAGCTACTCTCTTGTTATCATTCTTTTGGAATGATTTGTTGCTATTGTGCTCAATTTCCCATGTCTCAGCATGGTCAATGAGTTCCCTGAGACTAGAACAATGATAATGATTAAGAGCAGTACGAAGTTTAAAATGCAAACCTCCTTGAAACTTCCTAAGCTTTTCCGAACTGCTGATCTTCTTGAAATGTTGGACCTTCAAAAGTAGCTCCCAAAATCTCTTGGTATAGTCACCAAGTGACTCATTTTTCCTTTGCCAAAGCCGATCCCATTCCATTTTTACATCTCTTTTGAAATGAACAGGAAGAAATTGGCTTTGTATTAGGCGAACAAAGGACCACAATGATTATGGGGCAGCATGATCATATTCCAACCCCGTCCACCAAGTATGGGCTAAATCGGTTAAATGTAAAGCTGCAAACTTAATCTTTTCTTTTTCGTTATACTTGTCACGACCATACAAAATTTGAAATTGACGAATAAACTTCAGAAGAAGATTAGGATTTCGAGAACCATCATACATACTGAACTTGATCTTCTTTTCAAGTTGAGATAGTGACTTAGTCTTCTTCTTCTTCTTATGCCTTCGCCCATGCTCAGATCTTGAGGTTGAAGATGAAGAAGTGCTTGATGGGGATGAAGATGGAGACGAGGGTGAAGAATGTCGACGCCTTTGACGATGATGAGGTCTTCCATGAGAAGGGTCTGACTCTTCATTACTAGAAGAGGATCCATCAGAATAGGCGCCAGATGACTTTGAAGAAGAGGATGAGCTTCGACGCGATCTCTTTCTTTGTCTTGAAGTAGAATGGGACTGCCTCTTAGAAGTAGTTGGACTTCTTGATGGGCTCCTTTCATTGGTATGGCTTTGTCTCCTTGAAGTAGATGGGCTTCTTTCCTTGAATTCTTTGGGATTCTCAACTTTTTCTAGTTTGAGAAGTTGCTCATGAATTTGCTGATTCTCCTCTCTAAGACTTTGAATGGCTTGAAGGATAGCACTCGATTGATCCATTGAGACTAAAGAAAAAAAATATGCTCGAGCACTCAATGCAAGGGCTGAAAACAAACAAACTTATAATTGTAAGCACTACTAGTGTTGGGGGTGAGGATCGAGCCAAAGGTCTGATACCACTGTAAACGCCCCGAACAACGTAGTATGCTTAACAATTATGATATTCGCTTGTTTTCGAGACTTAATATAAAAGAGAATGAATACTTAAAGCTGAAAATGAAAATTACTCACAAAATTACAGCCATGAAAATGTAAAAGTAATGGAGACAAGATTGAGGGTTGAAGATGGGCAACCCCCCCCGAAGGAATGTATTTCTGCTCAACCCAAGTCCCTTAGGGAAGAGCTCAGTTACAATCAACCTGAGAGTGAGAAGAAGTAATTCTCACTCTCACAAGATCATGCAAAGATGTACAAATACACATGCATTATCTATTATGCAATGATAAGAACTAATTTCTTTATAGTATGAGAGAAGAAAAATGGGAATTCACCCTTTCTCCATCCTTGATCAGCAGTACATAGATAGGGCTTGCTTCTTGTAGCTAAAATGGAAGAAAGAGCTCGAGAAGGAGGTGCTATAATGAATTTACAAGCTTGCTGTCTTGTAAAACAGCAGTGATAGAAGAGGGAATATGGAGGAATTTGATAATGGGGAAGTGGGGGATGATGATGGGGATGGATGGGGCCAGTTTCTGGCTATCTGTGGGTGCTTTACATGAGTTTACAGCAAAGAAAAATGATGTTGAATGAAGAAAAACGAGCTCTTATTTATAGGAGAGGGGAGAGCTAGTACAAAAAGGGGAAAGTGGAGTAGCACAAGACAAGTGTCCAGCCACATGTCATGAGATGTGACAAGTGATGGGACACTTAGAAAATTGTGTGACAAGTGTCTTGACACTTGTCTCTTCTCTATGGCCTTCCTTTTTAGGTTGAATACTGTCAAGAATAGAAACAACCAAATTTAGTAAGCACAGTCAGAGTACAAAACTTACTATTTTTAGAATGACATCCCTATTTTTTAGGACTAGTATTTTTTAGGCTAATTCGAGGCTCCTAAAATTTAGGGACCTCCTAAAATCTAGAGATCTCCTAAAATTTAGGGACCCCCCCAATATGGGTATTATATGAACACTTTTTTTGTGTACATCGCAAAAATGGTATCCGAATCTTGATGTGACTTTCCTATGCAAAGAAATGTGCATTTCAAGCTTTCAGCCCACACATGCACATTATACAAGCATTTCATGATCATGCCATCTTGTTGATCATAACTGTCTGTTCTGGTGGATCTAGCCCACACTTCAAGGCATCAATCCTTTCTGTGTGCGAGTCTAACCCTGATATGCGTGAGTTCTAGTCACAGGCGCCCAATCGGGTCATATAGGTGGAAGTGTGAACTATCTTTTCTCTAACCCACCGCGTGGGTCCACCATAACCTGTGACCACTCATCAGTGGCCAGCTCCAATGCACTTTTCTTTATATCTAGTTAGTGCAAAGGAAATAAATTTAATAAATCATTATATAGACAAATTAATGAAAAAGGATACAAATTCTGTTTCTATAGAGTTGTGACACTCCATTGCTCTCAATCCAATGTTGTACTTCAATCTTCAGCATCTCTATCAATCTACCTCACCATTTCCTTCATTCTCCTTTCCGGATTCCCCCTTCAAGATGGTACACATGAACAGCCCATAGAGAAGAGAGAGAGGGAGGAGAGAGAAAGACTAGATTCTGTTCTCTTCATCCACATAGCCATTCCTCGCGCGAAGAACGGCGATATGCTCAGCCAAGAGGGAGAAGTTGCCCCCCAATCTGGGGTACATTCAGCCTCCAATCACCATGTGGGAGGATGAGGGTGAAAAATGCACCGCCCTGCATCACGCCATATCCACGTTCTCTTCCACAATTTATTGCATGAAATTTAAGGGGGGGGTTAAAATTCCCCAAAGGGCACCCCCCCTTTGGCCCTAAACTTGTCCACCCTTTCGTATCTTGACCAATTTGTGGCCACTTCCTCGTCCGGACTCCATTTCGAGCTCTGAAAAATCCAGCACGTCCGGCTTGACATCCCGTACTAACTGGCAGCTCCTGGCATACCGCAAGGCAGTCGAAAAAATTATCAAAAATCCACAAGTGTCGCTTGGGTGCCTTTTAAAAGCCGTCTTTCACTTGGTGCTTAAAATCGTCCTAGCTGCGCCGCCACCTTCGATGTTAAATATTTTTCCCCTAAATTTCGGATTTTTTGGCAAATTTTAGGCACATGCCGGGCTCAAAACTCCGCTCTCATTGGCAACCACGGGATAGGGCGACTCAGCCCGTCGAATCCCACAACAGATCTACACAAAACAACCAAAGGAAGTATCAAGCTGATACAAAATAGATACATACTAAAACACAGCACAATGCTCACCCTACCCCTTGACAAAACCAAGGCATGAAATCCACAAGGACTAGGCCTAGCATAATCTGATAAAAGGTCCAAAGCTAGTCACTAACTGACTGCTTCAACACGGCCAAACTAAAAAGAACGATCAAAGAAGTCACCCTAAGTGGTGGTTTGAACTACCTACCTAACTAAGGACAACACAACCAGGAGCTCCTACTAGGCAAGGACTTTTATAGCCGGATCAAGAAGTATTATCTTTTAGCACATTTCTTATTTTAGGTTTTTATTTCCCCATACTCAAGCATGTGAAAAGGAGGGAGTTGAGCATAGTGACCCAAGGAGAATAGGGCATCGGCCTCAGGTCCTGTCTCGGTACCCAAGAACCTACCAAGCCCTCGCAAGGTGACACTTAATCCTTTTCTGATGCTCACTTTTATTTTCGCTCCAACCTTCCTTACTTTCTTCTTTTTCCAGTGAGATGCCATCCCTAGGAAGACAAGGCATCGGCCCCGGGTATGACTCATCCCCAGAAACCTACCAGGCCTTTGCAAGGCAATGATCAACTGCTTATAAATTTTCCTTTCTTTTCTTTTCTATTTTTATAGGGGTTAGAACTCCCTTTTTCACACCTTTATATATATATTTATTTTCTTTGGATATTCAGGGTTTTTTTTCTCTCTATCATATCATCATTGTTTCCTCCGGCAAGCTTCTTTAACTGCCTCACAACTAAGCAAAAACTCCTAGAAAGGCTGCCTACCAGGTTAGCAGAACAGGGTCACTAGAACTGCCTTCTGAAATAGGTCTTTCGATGCCTAGCAATGTCTTTACAGGAGGCAATAACTACTCAGACCTCCCTCAGACATACCTAACCTAAACCTGGGACTTCATGCCTTGGACGTCGGTCCCCAACAAGAAAAGAAAATCCCCTAGAAGTACACAAACACATATAGCATAAAAACACATTACTTGTAAATGAGAGATATCACCTGGATAGGGCCACGAGAAGTCTCCATGTGACATAGGCTCCTTCCAAGCTCTTCTTCGAACCTGTCTAGCACAAGACTAAAATAAGAAACAATTAACTACACCTATACTAAATAGGCAACTGGCCCTCTTGGCCTAATGAAATAAAACACTTAAAATCTCGCAAAACTAGACCTCTTGGCCTAATGAAATAAAATAGAATAGCACCTACACATCCCTCCCTGAAATAGTACAGATATACAATAATATGCTCCTTTTCAAGGAGGAAGAATAGGACTCGTAGCCCTAAGCTAAATGCATAAGGTTATGACCCATCCCTCCTGCATATATAGCAAGAGGCGTACGCATAACATGTTGTCTAAGCAACCTATGGGTCCAGGATAACAACGGTAGATTGGTCTCGACTACTCTTTGCATCACCCATATCAACCATCGCCTGCTATATATTGCATGCTCTAATAACATTCCCCACAAGCAACATGTTCTATTTCATTATTGATAGCAATATCCAAACTAGGACCACAGTTGAAGAAAAGTTCTTCTTCATAAGCAAGATTTGCCAGTGAATCCACAAACTGATTCCAGTAACGTGGAATCAGCTGAAAAGACACTCTCTCAAACTCCTCAAATAGGGTCATCGCAGTTCGATGATACATACAAAGGATGGGATTCCACACTGTGTATGTCCCATCTAGCTGATTCAGGATTAACTGGGAATCCCCTTTTACTAACAACCGCCGAATACCACATTGTTTGGCAATATGCAGTCCCATAATCAAGGCTTTATACTCCGCCATATTGTTAGTAAATCCTACCCCGAGATAAGTAGGTAACTTCATCGTAACTCTACGTCAGGGATCTCGGATTACTACTCCAACACTCCCTTTTTTATTAGGGCCCCTAGATGCTCTATCAAAATATAGTGTGTACGTCCATAATGGGTTTACACAGCCTGCCATCATGAACTCCTCTATTCGTAATTATGATGGTCAAAATTTAGCATGTTTAGAGGATGAACTGACGGCTCCATCCCACCTTCTTTATTAAACTCCACAGGGATACTTGTCAACATTCGTAAATAGTGATGGCAGAAGACTTTGATCGCCCACACAAAGGTTCTGACTTCTTGCTCAATCACTTTGTATCCTTTTCTCCACCAGATAAGTTTCCCTTGATGGTATCTCTGCTCCAGATATATGGGTGCTCCAAATAAGGAATTAACCACCCTATCAACCAACTTTAAGCTCTTTTCCAGGTCTCAAATCAGCCCTAGCATGGACTTGCAATGCATTTTTCCATATAAGCATACTTAGAAATAATAAGGCTTAATCTTATTAAGATTAACCTTATTTTTAAATTCTACTCCCTGCAGATCAGCTAGTAGAGCCATAGACCTATTTTTTCCTATCTTAACAATCTTGTAGGGGCCATCCTATCTAGGTTCCAACTTCCCTAGAAACAGCTCCCTATGCGCATCATAGTACAAAACTAATTGCTCTTTTTTAAAGGTATACTTCTTTACTTTAAGGTCGTGCAATTGCTTCATCCGACGTTTAGCTACCTCCTGATGTAATAAGCTCTGCAATTTCAGCTCATCCAAGTGGGCTATGGTTGTGAAACGTTCAAAGAGTGAGTCCTCATCTCCCAAAGAGTGGTTAATTGCAAACCGTATGGTTGGCAACTCGATTTCGAGGGGTAACACACACTCTTCCCCATAAAATAATTTAAATGGAGTCGGTAGCTCGCTTGAATGTTGTATTGTACGCCCATATTACCACATACAACTTCCTGTCCCAGTCTCGTTTCTTCTCTGAGACTATTTTAGACAAGATACCCACAAGCTGCTTATTAGTACTTTCGACTTGCCCGTTTGCTTGCGGATTATAGGGGGTCGTTTTATTGTGCTTTATTTGCCAAGCTTCAGTCAAGCTTTTGATCACTTTATTCAAAAAATGGGTTCCACGGTCCGACACTAGTTCCTTCGGTGGACCGAAACGGTAGATAATCTGCTCTAAAAGAAAACTTGCAGGCTCTTTTGCATTGTCCTGCCTCTTTGCCTGCACTTCTGACCATTTTGTAAAATAATCAGTTGCTACTATAATGTACCTCTTCTGGGTAGTAGACGACGGGCTGATAGGACCCACAAAGTCAATGCCCCACTTCTCAAATGGAAGGATAGCCATGATAGGCGTAAGTTGGCATTTTCTATTCTCTCTGTTGTCATGTCTTTGATAGGTATCACATCTCTTAACATACTCAAAGGAATCTTGGAAGATGGACGGCCACCAATATCTAGCTCTTAAAGCTTTCTGTTCCATCAACCATCCAGCGAAGTGCCCTCCACATGCAGAGTCATGGCACTCTTCCAAGATGAAAGGAATCTCGTTAGGCATCACACATCGGCGGTAGATATCATCAACAACCTGCCAATATAGTGTTCCTGTGATTAAAGAAAACTTCAAAGCATGTTGTCTGATTTTCCTCTTTTCTGATTTTGATAAACCAGCTCCAGTCTCTCCCGTTGATAGATAATGCGTGATAGCAGCATACCAAGATGGGATAGAAGCTGTATCAATTTTAAACATTTCTTCAATATCACTTCCTTCAACCAAAGTCTCTTTCAACTCTCCGAAATCCACAAGGCATTCCACAATACCCTGCAACCTCGGTGGCTTACTCTTAATCTCATAATCGAACTCCTGCAAAGTGATTAACCACTTTGCCTGACGATCAAGCGGTTGCAGCTTGTTCATAAGCAATCTAAGCCCTTCAACCTTCGTATAGAAAACTATCTTTTCATAGAGGATGTAGTACCTGAATTTTTTAGTTGCAAAGACTATCGCAAGGCACAACTTCTCTATGTAGGTGTAGTTAATTTCTTATATGCCTAATTTTCGACTAGTAAAAGCTATCGGATGATACCACTTTTCCTCCAAGATTTGGGCTAAACAGCAATTGATACTATGCATGGTGGCTACTCAAAATATGTAAAATACTTCACCTCTTTTAGGTGCTTTTAAAACTGGTGCTTTTAGTAGCTCCTGTTTCACATTCTCGAAAGCTACCTTACAAGGGTCGCTCCATTCAAATAGACAACTAAAGGATAATAAGTTTGTTAATGGCAACGTCCTTTTTGCCAAGGCATTTATAAACCTTCGATAGTACCCTATCAATGACAGAAAGCTATGTACCTCTTTCCAAGTGCGTTATCATCCTTTCAATAAAAAGGGGATAGGTGGCTATGTTATCAAGGGAGGAAGACTTTGAAGGGAGTTAAGAGACTTGGCTATGGTGCTTGCATCCATCCAAGCTTTTGAGAAAGAGTAGTTCTAAGGCTAAGGAGGAGAGGAGTTAAAGTTTTTTTATGATTCATGATTCTCTACATCATCCTTGATACGTTGATGAATTTTATGGTAAAGGCTAACTAAGTTCACATGCAAGAATAAAACCACTCATCAATGTTCAACGTTTTTAAAGCATATTCTTTTCTTTCATACCACTTCTTAATGATACCCACTTTGAAAAGCTAATTCAATTATTTATGAGTACCTATTATTTCTCCATCCAATTAGATCCACTTTGAGGAAGCTATATTGAAATATGTTTTGAGCTACTAACCATAGAGATAAATCCATTGCCTTCTTGTGAAGTAGAACCTACTGTGCCCTTTACATTCCATGACAAAATGAATTGAACTAGTGCTCTCCAATTGTGTTTAATATTATAACCTCTCGTAAAGGAGCCTCAAATCCTTATTCCCACCTTCATAGGTCTAAAAGACTTTGTTAAAGAAGGTTCTTTGATACTACTTGTAGTCCCTTTCCTATCTTTCTTGATTCATTATCCTTTGCAAAAAAAAAGGATGCTTTCTCAATGTATTTTGAGCACAAAAGGATAATGCAAATCCATAAGTAGATGCACGGGGAAGGTGCTAATCCATGCATGGAACGATATTATACCTAAGGACTATGTCATGGACTCTTTCTCTTTTATTTTTTATCTTTTCTTGAAATTTGTGAGCTTTCTCAATCTTCTCATAATTAAGTTCATTGTACAATAATGGACTACATGTTCAAGGCCTACTTTAAAATCCCATGATCTATAGATTAATCATCAATAAACCATGCCCTTTCTTATTTAACTTGTCAATATCCCCATTAAATGATGAATTTTTTTATGTAAAAAGGATTTAGAAAACCCCTTCATCTAAATTGATGTCAAAGATTTATATATTTGTGGGTAATCCCACCATCTTCCCTCCCCCGTTGAGCTATCAGGTAGTATATCATTTGGAAGCTCTTCCAATAAAGAAACTTGATAAGTAGCTGTTATAAATTATATGGATCTATTATAAATTATAAATCTATTGTATAAATCTTATCATTTGCCCATTTCCTGAATGAATTAGTGCTACTAAGAACAATAAATTTTCAAAGAGTTGTTTAAAGTAATTTTTATATGAATAGTATATCCATGCTCAATTCAAGCCTGATATCTTTATTCAAATAGTTTTTAATGTTTAAATAAGTCTAAAAATATATAAATATTATTAAATCATTATGTATATTTTCATATGCATAAAATTTAATACAAATAAATATTTTGCAACTAGTCAATGAATGAGGTATGGTCTAAAGCCTCATTTTACAAAGGTTTACTACCTTAATTTCACACTAAATCAAGTATCAACTGTTATTAATGCTTAATGACACATGTAAAAGACAAACAAAATAGCCCTTGGATTTGATTTGAATAGACATTGCTGGTAGCTATAGTGATCTAAAAAATTAATTTATGATTCTTATTTTATGATATAGATTTAACAATACACTTTTATTGTTTATGTTTTTGCATTATAGGATATTCCAACCCCTTCCTAAATTAAACCCTAAACCTTATCTAAGATCCTCCTCTATGCAATACACATGCATCATTCTTGCCCACATTTGTTTGTCTAATCTTATGATTCTTATGGGATTAATGTTAACATAACTAGAGCCCCTTGTCTAGACCCACATTGCCGAGATAGTGTCATGTTGACACGTGCTTAGATGCTAGGGAAAACCCTCTAAAACAATCACGATCGAGAGATACTAAGTAAGGAGTGTGGTATGGTTTAGTAACCCAATGCCAATGTTTCTTTGACCTTTTCTCAAACGAAAGAAGACCAACTAGAAGAACTAAAGTCTTAGGGCTCAAAAAGCACATCTTTGTATCACAAAGGAGCAACACATATATGTCTATAATGTCATCCACAAGTGTAAGGTCTCTATCATAATTATCCAAGTGAGCTTTGTCTCTTAGATGACTAAAACACCAAGATGTCATCAACTAGACAACCATTGGTAAAACTCTATGGTTAGAAATTCCAAGGGATCTTCCAAGTGGAGAGTGAAAAATAGAAGACCCTAAAAGACACCAAGCATAATGACACTTCCTTAAACTACACCAAGATCTTCATTGAACTCCTCATGGTCTCTAAGTCGTTACTTGGTGTGAAAGATAGCTATGGATACTTTGCTTTCTTGAGATTTAAAAAGTTGACAAGTCATATACGTCCACAAGAAACCCAAAAGAAGATCACTATGCTTTAAATTAATGTTGTTTCCAACTTTTCTATTTGAATCTCTACCCATTTGTCTCACTCGTCAGGGGTTTGAACAACACTTTCTTTTTGGAGCATATATACCATCAACTCAAGGTTCATATGAAAACTCCATCATACTAGTTACAAAGAACATTGTTCTAGTCATCCCCTCCAATTTTCATTGGGAAAGTTTGGTGCAACATCAAGATGACTTGACAAGCTTTTTGGATATTCTTTCTTAATAAGGGTTTGTTTGGAATTAGCCTCGTGCAAGAGCCATGTATATGATGCCTACATTCTTTACTGAGCAATCTAATCCCTTAAAGAAAAAATAAAAACAATGTATGAAATGGTAACAATTTTTTGAGATGCCATGTACAACTCCTCTATTACAATCGAGGAGCCATTTTCATGCATTATCATTTTTGCATGCATTCACAAATTTTGAGATGATACGGTACATGTTTCTAGGCACTTGAAACCTGCAAGTAAAAGAACTATGACTCAAACTAGAGAGGTTGAGCATAACTCATCTTAAGTAGAGAGCAGAGGATATCATTGGGTAGTCTAAACAAGTTTTTTCTCTTTCAAAAGAGTGAGCCTCATTGCATTTTTTCTTATAGTGAAGTTATCAAGATCTCCCCACCATGCACTTGATCATGCTTTCACACTACCAAACCCATCTATGGATAAGGTGAGCCATTGGTTTATCTAAGGAGCTTTTTGCTCCCCTCGTGATTTGTAGGGTGTACTTCTAAATAGCTTCTCTCCTCCAAGTTGGACTTTTTTGCAAGGCTATGCATTTGCTACTAGTCCCCATTTTCCTTGATTTTTACTTGTAATATAGTATTACCATAGCTAATCGTGTGATGAAATACAACTTGTACAAAGTTGACCACCTTCTCTCTATTATGCATGTTCAACAAGGTAGTTTTCAGCATGTTGATCTTAGCATGGTTATGATAACATGCCTACACCATTACAAGTGTAGCCAATCTCACTAGAGCAAGCTCAAATCATTAGAAATTTCAGTCGTAAGCCATATTGTCTTTGTCCTAATTGTGTAAGAGGGAGGGCTCCTTTAGTAGTAAGCTAGAATGATATGTTCACCTCCTCCCTCTAGACACAAGTCCAATGCTCTTCAAGAGGCCTCCTGAAAAGAATCCTTTCAACAAGAAGGAGATCCCTTAAAGTTGAGCCTTGTTGCTAGTCACATGAAATAGATATCACCTTCATAAAAAATATGATGCCCCTCTATATTCTTGACCTTCAAATAATATATGATGCCCTCTATGTTCTTGACCTCTTTTTTCAAATATATATATACTCACATTCACACATACATATATCTATGCATATATTCCACCCATGAAGAGCCCATGAACAAGAGGCCATAAGATAGAACACAAAAACACACATGTATATCAATACATAAAATCTCCTCTTTCTCACCTCTCATGATGGGAAAGGGCCTATACTCATCCCTATCACCTCTTACAACTCTCTTCTTGAAGATAGATAAAGAAGGCCCAAAGCTAATACTAGGCCCCTTATCAAAAGGGCTCTTGCAAAACCCTTAATGAACCCTTAAGGAAAGAGATTCTTATGTAGTTGATTTTATAATGTGCTCAAGCATTTGATGTTGGTGAAAAGAAGTGCATTGAAGACTATGTCATTCTACATCATGACTCAATGCCCAATGCATTATGTAGACAAATTTCCTTGATACCATAAATATTTTAGCATTCATATCCTTGCCTCTCAATTGATGATGGAACTCCTCTCAATCCCCACACTCACAAACAACTCTTCATGATATTGTTGATCAACAAAAACCCCATCTCACAATTGATGTCAACCTATCATGGCCCTCAAGCCACCCTACCTCCTTTCCCTCTCAGAACAAGAGGTTCCTAACATGTAGCAAAAGTCCTAATATAGATGTGCTAGAAGGTGAGTGCTCAATGAAGATTAGCCCCAATCTCTTTGATTTTGCAAATGCACATGACATATTTAGCCCAACCCCTAGTGTCTTAGCATTTATGGCCATCATGAATCATAAAATGATGCAACATCAATTAGCCATTCCTCTACTGCATCCCTTAGAATCTTTTTGGATTGCACAAAGATTCCTTATCCTATCCCAAAAAATATTCAAAACCAAAATCTATATTTGTCTATCCTTCATTTGTTCCATGAAGATGTAGAGATGTGACTTCCTAACTTCATTTTCTTGTTGATTTCTTACGTCAATACTTATAACTAGGATCAACCCTTTTATCTTGCAAAGAAACCTCATTTTGTTCTAGCTTCTCAATTTCTCCTTCTAATGCATCTTCCTCACTCTCTTGAGAAGTTTGTGATGTCCTTTTAGCTTCCCTTGGCATTTTCTCTTTAATCTCTTTTACTCTCTTCAAGGCTTTTCTCAAATACTCTTTCATAGATTCTTTTACCTCACTTTCTAGAACCTTAGAGTCCCAATGCCAATCAAATGCCCACATCTTACTATCTTGAAAATGAAGGTCACTTCTCTATATCTCCTATCAAGCAGCACTCCAAGAACTTCCTAAGCCATTGAAAAAGGTCACCATTGTGCCATTGTTGCCACATTCACTCATATAATTTTCTACACATTCATTGAAGTATGCTATGCAAACCCCACTCATGTCAACTCAACCTCATCATCACAATACCCAAAAATTTCATTCTGAGTCAAACCTTGACTCTCATCACTACCAAGATCACATCTCACAGCATCATTACTCTCAAAGAGTTCCTCAATACTTCATCACTCTTAAACTCATAAAAATAATGGACATCACTTGTATCAACACACTCTCCATTCATTTCTACACTAATAAGTAGTTCACTCTTAGATGCATCACTATCAAAATTCTTCTCATAAGGCAACAAACTTGAGTGAAACTCCTCTATCTATGGATTTTCCAAACTCAACCTCTCTTGGTTCTTGTAAATGGGATTCACAAACTCCCTTTCCAAGTCTTTTCCCTGCACACAAAATTTTAACCCTAAAGATTCTTTTTGCAAGCTTTATACTCTTGTGTGGCTCCCTAACTCATTCTCACAATAGATTCTCTTAGTCTCTAGCACATTCTTGATGCTAGAGAGGTAGCATCTAAATCTCAATCACTTTTCAAAACTTTGGGTTTACAAACCCAATCATTTTTTCATCTCTTGATTTATTTCTCTCTCATCCCGATGGTCTACCCATCTTTCAAAGTCCCAGCATTTTTCAGCAAAAACAAAAGACTTGTCTCACTCTTTAAGGGAATTGGGTCTTCCTTATACTTTATTCCAAACATCACCCATGGTCCTGTTACAAACAAAACTCCCTCTCCCTTTTCTCCACTAGCTCAAAAACTTGTGGAGGATGCACGTCATGACACTGGAATCTAAAAACTTTAACGGGATTCTCAATACCATTTACAACAATTTTTTCTCCATTCTTATTGCCACATTTAATGCCCTCTTTTCAACCTCACTCTCCTTGGGTCATGCCACGAAGGATGCACTCAATCTTAACTCATCTTTGTCCCCACAATCACTCACATAATCAATCGGAGTTTCTCCAAGACTCTCATTATTGATTAAACCACTCTCAAACACCTCACTATTCAAACTCGACTCCAATAACTTGATTTCATCCAAGAATACACTCAAAGTTTGATCATCAGTTATTGTAGCACTCTCAAGACTATCTTCTACATTGAGAAGTTCCATTTCCAACTTTCTCACTTCAAAATCACTCTCATTGGGCAATAACTTTGAACTCAAATCCTCTTACTTTTTTCCTCTCATTCACTAAGATCTTTTTTGTAGATTTTGCATGGTTATTTGCTTGAGGATAGTAAGGTAAGGATTTCTGATGTATGATAAAAAAGGTACACAAGAGGTGACCAGTCACTTCATTGATAAAATGTGTGCCTTGATCACTAACTAGTTCAATGGGGCAGCCCACTTTGCGAGGTAGTCGATGGCAACTACTATACTTGGCCTACGATATTGTGTTGCAGGACTAATTGGCCTGATGAAGTTGATCCCCCATTTTTTAAAACAGTGCCTTGTAATGATTGGGGTAAACTCCATCTCGTCGTTGCAAAAAAGTACCTTGGTTGGTTGGCATTCATCGCAATTCTTTACAAAACTTGTCGCGTCTCAAAAAAGTGTAGGCCACCATAGTTGAGATTGCAGCACATTGCAGGCTATCATGTCGCTGCTGAAGTGTCATCTAGCAATTCCGCCTATTGTGCTTCTGAAAGTACATCATGCATTTCATGCTCGGACACACACCTACGTAGCAAGTCGTCCTGCCCTAGCCTATAGAGCTGACCTACTATCAACTGATACGGTTGTATCTTAAGGATAAGTCGCCTAAGTCAGGGGCTATGTCTTGATAGGTATTTTGGGTAGTCCATGTTCATGTACTTAGACTATGTCATCTGCCCAATATGGCAACAAGTGGGCTCTAAACAAATCTCCTCTCTAGACAGACTAAAGAGATGCATGCCTAGGAAATCATCACAGCAGTGATACCCTGTCCAACAGCTTCTCCTATAGGGATGTGGGACATGTGGTCAACCATGTGATGTTTTTTTCCCTTGCGTATAACCACAAAAAAGTCGAACTCTATGAACACAAGTAAGCATCGAGCAATGTGTCCTATAGCACAAGTTTTATCAAAAAGATAGAGCAAGGCTTAATGGTCAACAAAGAAGGTAAAAGGCACTACCAACAGATAATGTCAAAATTTATTTATAGAAAATACCATGGCTAAACCTTCTCTCTCCATCATGGAATAGTTCATTTTTGTGTCCACGTGACTGGTAGTGAAATTCACTAGATAGACTAGATTTTGTTCACTAGGCTGGCACAACACTACCTCCTTGCGTCAATGTGGACGTGGAAGGTCATGGTCCAATCTAGGACTCATAGTATTAGTGTGGTTGCTAGAGCCCTCTTCAACTCTTGATATACACATTGGCATTCCTTGGACCATTCAAATAGTATCAATAGTTTGTAGAATGGTCTAGCAATTAATGCATAGTTCAATAGAAATCACCGATAGTAGCCCATATGGCCTAGGAAGAATTGAACTCCCTTGTAATTGGTTGGTGGTGGGAGGTGGAAAATTACCCTAACTTTCGAGAACTCAGGGGCAGTTGATCCGTTCTTGGACACAACATACAATAGCCGCCAATATATGAGTCATTCTCATGTGGACCATGCACGACTTTTTGGGATTCGAGGAGTGCTCAGGTAAGTAGGCTTGCATTCTCGTTGGTGATATCTAACATAGCTCATTCAATTTTATGTTGACTAAATAGAGGTGTTGGGACAGGTTTGGTTACCTCACATTATCATGCATGTCCATTGTGTCGGCCACAGTTAAACTCTCAAAGGTCACAAACCATGAAGAAGATGGTATATCAAGGACATGCCACTTTCTTGCCGGATGGTCATGAACTGAGGAAAGGTTTTTTTGGACAACCTCCACTATGAATGAATGCCCAAAGCTCGTATGAGTTGAAAATTGTCCACACGGAATCACATCCAAATAGCGGTGGTCCTCAATTTTCAATGAGTTGCTGTATTGGACCCACTTATAGATCAACCACTTGTTGGATCTCATGCACATGTTCAAGAATGTGGGTAGCTTACTATGAGACCACATCAAAGGAAAGGGAGACATTGTAGGGGCACGAACGGATTTGAAGGGGGTAGGCAAGATGGAGGCACTTTCGATCAGGTCTATCTGCACCCTAATGGGTATGATGCGTTCCCTCAGATCCATTTTTTCTAAAGACGACCAACTATCACTGTAACTAAAATCTTATGATTTGCATAAGATATGTCAGGTTTTTACTAGTCTTGATTGTAAGTGGCCTATCTATTTTGCCATTTAGTGTCAAGTTGGTGTTCATAATGCTTCTTCATTTGTGGTAATTTGTACTGTCGATCGTGATCTATTGCAACAAAGAGAGACAACTATCCACTATCGTACAATGAGCATATGCTTGAAAGAGTGCCTAGCAAAGAAGCCTACAATTTCCTAGATGGTTTCTCAGGTTACAATAAGGTGCAAGTGCATCTTGATAACAAGCATAACACCACATTTGCTACCAAGTGGGTATCTTTGTCTACATAGTCATGCCCTTTGGGCTAACAAATGCACCAGCCACATTCCAACGGCTCATGTGTGCCATCTTTAAGGACATGCTTTGGTGGGAGTTAGAGGTGTTTATTGATGACCTATGTGTTCACTCGAGCTGGAAAGGATTTTTAGACAAACTTCGCGCAGTCTTTCAATGATGCGGACTATACTGAACACCCTTAAGTGCGAATTCTAGGTGAAGCATGGATGCATCCTCCTAAGGTACATGGTGTCCAAGAATGGCATTGCCACTGACTTCTCAAAAGTTAGGGTAATTTTTTATCTTGCACCACCAACCAATTACAAGGGAGTTGAGTGCTTACTAGGGCATACGAGCTACTATCGATGATTTGTGTTGAAGTATTTCTTAATCGCTAGACCACTCTACAAACTGCTGATACTATTCGAATGGATCAAGGAATGACAACGTGCATATGAAGAGTTGAAAAAGGCTCTAATAGCTACACGAAACTACAAGCCTCATATTGGACCATAAACATCAAGGAATACCATGAAGAAGCAACCAAACACAACCTCACAAGGCTAGGAATTGACTCTCAAAACCTAGGAAATAGAGAAGAAACTATCGGCATCGACGAACGGTCAAAAGCTGCACTAGGTCCCCAAGACTTTATTGCAAGTCCAAGGCTATTATGATGACAATATCTGGATATGGGTACCCAAAGCCAAGACTTCCAAGCACACTACTCAAGCACAATCCTTGAGCTTTCCCACACAAGCATGCATGATAGCTTAGAAACTGAAACCCTGAACAACTCAAGCTGTACAGACCATAGAGCTCAAACCCACTATGCTTGAAGAGCCTCAACTAGTCTATCGAACAAAACTGTAGCTTGATGCCTCCAAACCTCCTCATCCCTTAAGTTACTATGTAAAAAAAAAATGCATCACGTGAGTTCAAAAGAAGGGAATATTAAAAAAGAAAGTCTTACAGATATACATTCACAGAAGGAAAATTTTTTAAAATACATAAATTTATTCATAAAAGGAGTATCTATATTCCATATGTGTAATTTTTACATAATGGTATTATTAATTGATAAAACAAGCCAATATTTTCTTACCAAAAAGGGGTCTCCAATAATGCCTTCCACTTACGTAGTGATGGAGTTGTTAGTTGTAGATGATAGAACTACTTAGATGTGATGGGAGCCAAGAGTTATAGTGTTTGCAAAAAATTATCCTACTAACTTCAAATTGGGGATGGGTGAAAAAAAGCAAGCCAAGTAAGTATTTTCCTCTTCTAGTAATCCACAGCTATGGTGTCCATCAATAGCAGAAATAGTATTGACACAGAAGAAAAAAAGCCTTCCAACCCAATAGACAAAGACTGAGATAAAGAAAAAGAAGAGCCTTCGAAGTCCATGTCGCGAGAAGATGGTCGTGACAAGGGGCCAAAAGATGGGGAGTCCACATCTAAGCTAAGATCCTTGTCCCTCTCCGAAGAGGCCTTTCAAAGATGAAGAGGCCTCTAAAGACCTGACCTTCAGAGGCAATGATGTTGACACTCTTGAGGTCAACTTGAAGTCAGGCGAGCTCGATTTCATGGAATCATCAAATCTTACATTAAAGTTGTAAGTCCTCCTTTTTTTCTTGATGTAGTTTTGTCCTAAGCTTCAAGAGAAGCTTGATGATTTGCTAGAGGATCAGACTACAAAGACATGTCTTAAAACAGAGTAGAGACATGTCAAGGAAGCTGTTACTACACTTGTGAAAAAGCATAGAAGAAGAGAAAATTTGCATGTCTCTAGCTTGCCCATTGTTACTGGCAAAATAGTTGATGTATCTAGTAAGCCACCCACTTCTGTGGCTAACCCTATGGATGTACCTTCTATTGTTCCCACTATTAGGGAAGATGTATTAGAAAAATTGGTCAAAGGCATACGGGATCTTCAATTGAAGGTTGCAAAATTGAATGAAAAAGGATAAGAGGAAAGGGGACGCGCAATATCTCCTAAGTTAGGAAAAAGATGTATGTGGTGTGATAGTTTGCAGCATGAGAGAAAGGATTGTGTTGCCTATTAGGAGGCCTTGGCATGAGAGCTCATATTTGGGAAAGATGGCAAGATCCATGCACAAGAAATAGGATTTCCTCTTTCTTTGAATTTTGGAAAGGGAGGTGTGGAAAAGTTTTTGTAAGACGTGGTTGTCCAAAATGCTTATGCATTGTACATGCTTCTACTTTTGGTCTACAGTTTGATAGAATGCATGGCCAAGTGATGGTTGGTCTGAAGGCTAAAATATGGACACATGATTTGCATGCAGTTGAAAAGAAAAAAGTTGTTGATAATGAAATGTCTCATGCAAGGCAAGATATTTGTGGCATAACTAGTTGGGAATCACTAGTAGATGCAAATTCAGTGGATGTATATTCAGCAAGAGGACAAAACATGGATGTACTTGTGGAAGAGAAACAAAAGAGAGATGAAGATAATGAAGGGATATCTAAGGAAGTGACAAGAAGAAGTGTGGATTTGTCTAAAGTTGCAAATCAGCCACCTCCCGAGCATGTTATGGAAGAGATTGAACATGAGCAAAAACAAGATAGCAAGTAAGAGGGCAAACAATTGGGATATAAGTTGCAGCTTGATATTGAGACAACCACAGATACCTTGGAAGATCCTATACTGGAAGAGTCAGCCATTGAATCTATAGATTTTCTTAATGTATTTGAAGAGGTTTACAAAGATCATGTTTTACTTGATACAAGGACTCAGTCAGAGATTGGTGACTTGTTGGATGCACATGATTTGCAGGATATAGTTATCATTTATGAGACATCTCATGAGATTGAGGATATGCCTTTGCAGGATGTTAGATGTAATGCTTCATAGTAGCTGGAAAATATTTCAGATACTTTGTTAGAGGCCTTGATAGGCAATTCAAAGATGCTTCAAAATATGGACTATACTATTTTTGGTGATGGTGAGAATGTGTTGGATGCGAGGTGGCTGAGTTTATGTTTGATGTGGTACACACTTGTCAGTATAAGAAGATTTCCATATGCTCGACTTTGAAAGAGCATGCATGTCGCTATGTATTTGTTGATGGGTGAATTGATAGCATGTATATGGAGATTCAACAGCCTCTAATATATGATACGCACCCAAGGCCTTATGACCTTAGAGGGGATACTAGGTATGGCTCAAGAGTTATACAAATGCTGAGTATTTTGATCTATGATCCAAGGGGATGCCTTTTAATATGCATGATAATAAGCGACAAGATGACGCTATGGGTATTTGACCTAGGTGGTGCATTAGTGGCACATATCGGAGGATGTGTAGGTTTAGGGGGGTGGATGTCGTGCCACTACGTGGACATAATGTGAAAAACTCTCGAGTGCATCATCATCTAACGTTCTTATTGATCTAGAGAGTCATTGTCATCTGAGTCATTAGTGCTAGTGTTCATGGCATGGATAGTCCAAAAATACTAGATTTTTGGATAATTTTACCCTATTTTTGATATTATTTATTGTAAATATCCTAAAAATCTAGGAAAACTTCTAGATTAGGGTGGCATGCAAAATGAAAGTTACTTTTTCAGTTAGTTTTGGATTTTTTATGAGAAATAAAGATGGGAAAAATCGCCCGTGTCGTGATTGCAGTTGATAGGCAGTAAATAGCACTTTGAACTAAAAGGAGTGATCTGGGAGATTCATGAGTAGGTGTCCTAAAGTTTTACACACCTTTTAGAGCCAAAAAAGCCATCATATTTGGGTTCTGAGCAGTAGAGAAAAAGCTATTGTTTTGATGCACGTTTTTGTTCTACGAGGGAGCTCTAGGAGATCTAATGCTTGGAGATTGCTTCTGAGTAGTGCTAGACAAGGGATTTTAGGTTCTATCAATACATGGTGATTTGATTCATTGTGCTTTGTCTTTATCATGTTTACCTCTTATTTATTCTTTTTCTTCTCTTCCATATCCTATCCTCTACTTCCTTCTATATCTGATCCTTGATAGATACAACCTTTTGACAAAAAGCCCTCTGATAATGTGGTAATTCACAAGAAACTTTATGTACTTATCTAAATAGTAAAATGACTAGCACCTAGTAAATGCACAATGTTTTCTAGTTAGCAACTAGGGATTTTCAAATTGCAACTAGGTTGTTAATTTACTAGAAAAATTGATGATATATCTAGTAAAATTCATTTAGTTTTTCAACTTTACTAAATAAAAAGACTCTATATCTAGTAAAATAAGTCTCTACATAGTGCAAAAAGTGCAAAATAGTTAATTGGGTAGGCCCCTTCTTAACTAGGGTCATATTTACCATTAACATCATACAATTGACTATTAGCAAAATAATCTCAATTTTCCCCCAATTATCCAAGTTCCAAGAAACTTCTCTTCCTACCCATAAATGAGCAATAGATAAGTCTTTTAATCTCTTCCTTATTTCCTACGAGCAAAAGCAGTAGACAAGTATTCTCCTCACTTTTAGTTCAACTCCCTATTTAGCATGCAACTTGATCTGAGCAACATGTGAAGTACTACCTTGAAGCTATCAAAAAACTCAAATATGCCATTTATCAAGCGTGTCATATCACCCTATCATAAGTGACGTAGATTTCATGGTGGTTTTATATTGAATCTTGATTATAGTTTCATATTTTCTTTGTAATACAATTTTTTTAAATCTATTGAGGTACTTTCTTAGATGTACTATCATTCCAAGTCAATTTTTTATGTGAATAATATTGTTGGGTTCTCAAGGTTGTACCTATGGACTCATTTGATCAAATTACCTATATGTTGTTTAGTGAGTAGTGCTACTCAAAGACTAGCCTCTCTCACAACCCAAAAATGGGATGTTAAGGAGTGCCAATTAGGGGTTTGACTTTGTCAAAGAACACCACAAAAGGAAAATTCTTTATGTCTAACAAACACAACAAGACCAACTCATGAACACAAATGATCAATAATGCCTCTTGTAGCCACAAATACTCCAAAATCAAACACAAGGCAAAGCATTAATAAATATCAAAACATTAAATTTTAAGTCATGAAAAACAAATACTTTATATCTCTTTGAGATTTGATACACAACACTTTGAATCTTCAGCTTTTGAATTTTTGCAAGGTTTGACCAACACACAAAATATCCTAACATTTGTATGGGATGCTCCTCCCTTGTCTTTCTCAAGACAAATTTTCATGAAGACAAGGGCAAGTTTTCTTAGTCTTCACCACTCCCCTTTATATAGGTCTCTCCTCACATAACACACGTTGTGCTTTTGCTTTGAAAGATTTAGGCCTTTTAATCATTAACAAATCTTAAAATATTTAAATATTACAAACTCAAAAGCTTGATAGCTTTTAATCATAAAGCTTTGTAAATCTCTTTCATTCTGATCTCTCATCACCTTCCAATCATGCTTTCATCCTCTTTTCCTTTTGTTCTGATGACTTGATGTGTTAGCTCAAGCCTATAACCTCCCCCAAATCTCTTTTGAACTACATAGATAGTTCTCTAATTAAGTGCTCTTTCTCCACACAGATGGCCCACTCCAAGGAAGCTTAAATAATGCAGTCATTAAGCTCTATATCTTCACATCGCAAGCTCAACTTAATCCGTCAAGAGGCTCCTCTCTCATTATCCTCACCTCGTCTCACCCATCCATTTGGAAACAACATGTGATCTCTTGAAAAAATTTGAATCTACTTCAATTGCAACTGCCTTTGCTAAATAAGATTTTCTAGTCCCAAGAAGTAGAAAGGAGGCCACAATATCTCCTCTTCGTCTCCTTCTAAATCTTTGCCACCATGATCCTTAATATCTTATCCTTTTTTGAACTCGTACTTTGTTGTTGCTTTGGGGTCAGTGCACTACAAGTCCTAGTCAAGGGATTGTAAACAAAGAACAAGATTTTGTTAAGAGTTATGAAACCAAAAAGACCTCCGTCTGAGTTAAATGGTTTCATGTTATGCTTTGTGGCAAATGTGGAAAGGGACAAATGATGCCATTTGTTTAAAGCATCATCAAAGATAGCCATTTTCTCCATTTTTGAGATAATTGCCAAGCACCATGGTCCTATTTAGGGGATTTTATAGCAGGTTTGAGCATTGCCATAGAAGCTTAGGTATGCCTCTCAAGCCTTGCATAGCATAGCATCTATTGGCAGGTTCCTTATGCCCCTCTCAATAAACTCCACTGGAAGACTGCTTCGTAAATCTAGATCTAGGAGTGTTCCATGAGAAGAAGACCAACACTTATATGAGATACCTTGTTGTCTCTTATGTTGAGAACCATTAGCTTCATCTTTAGAGAAACCTCATGATTTTACCTCAAAATTTGATCTGATAATGCCAGATATTCCACCATAGACTCCAAATAAAATCAGTGTCGCCCTTCTAGAAAACTCCTCTCCAATATATCTACTTTCGGACACACCAAAAAAATACTTCCCCCAACTCCTAATTACCCCTCATAAACTACAAGGTCTAATGCTATCTTGCTATTATGATTTTGGCTAGTATCCAAAAAACAACATTTCCTCCTAGTTTAATTCTAACTAATGGAATTCTAGTTTGAAAGTTTTTTGATGTACTTGCTTTTTTTGATGCCATGTGTTCTAGCAAAAATATGCCATTGAGAATGAACTCTATGCCCAAGCAGACTTGAATTGAGATAAAATGCAATGTCTGATGCATGCCATGCCATAAAGCAAGCGATGCTCCACACAAAAACATGAATGCATTGAAAATTATAGTGCCTAGCCTATCTATGTAATCCCGTGTGTCATGCAAAATGCAAACACAATTCCTTGATTAGACTAAATCCTTAACCTCACCTCTCATCACTCAACAAGAAAAATGTTATACTCCACTCCACCCACCCAAAATCTCACAATCACTCAAGAAAATAATGGTCCTCATCACAATGTTGATAAATGAAAATAACCAATCTCACAGCTGACATCATCCTACACAACCCTCAAACTATACAATAGAGAGAAGGTGATCATCTTAATTAAATTGTACTTGAACACCTAATTAGCTAATGCAATACTATAGTAGAAGAAAAAACAAAGTGAAGTTAGCAGTATTAGTAATGTCAGAGCTCTTGAGACACTAACCGCGAGGAGAGAAACCATTTTGAAGTACACCCTACAAACCATGAGGATAGCTGAAAGCTCTTTTAAAAAACAAATGCTTGGCTCACCTTAGGTGTAGATGGGCTTGGTAGCATAACATGATCAAGTGCAAAGTGGTGAGTTCTTGATAACCTCTCTTCAAGGAAATGTACAATGAGACTCACTATATTGAAAGGGAAACCATGTGCTTAGACTACTCAATCATATCCTCTTGCTTTCGACATAAGACAAGCTATGCTCAACCTCTTAGATTCGAGTCATATAGTTTCTCTTTTACTTATAGGTTTGAAGTGCTCAAAAACTTTTAATGTATCATATCATAAATTGAAGATGCATGTAGAAATGATAATGCAAGAAAATGGTTAATTTGTTATAGCTTTCAATGTCTTCTTATAGAGTTGTACATGGAATTTCAAAAAATTGTTGGAGTTTCATGCATTTTTTTTCTTTTATCTTTAAGGGATTGTATTCTTGAATAAAGAATGCCAACATCATATAATAATGGCTATTGCATGAGGCTAGTTGCAAGAAAGAAAGTCCAAATATCTTGTCAAGTGACCGTGACCTTGATGTTGCAGTAGGCTTTCCCAACCAAAATTGAAGTTGTCAAATTTGCAGGGGATGGCTAGAATGGTATTCTTTGTAGTTAGTATGATGGGGTGTTCATGAATTGTGAGTTGATGGTATATAGGATCCAAAAAAAAGAATTCATGAACCCACGATGAGTGAGACGAGTGGATAGATATTTGAATGGAAGTTAGAAAAATGATCGTTTTGAAGCTTGTTTGGGATTCCATGTGGATATGTTAGACCTCTGTAGTTTTGAAAGCATGAGAAAACAAAGTATCCAATACTATATTCTACACAAACTAAGGATTTAGAGATCGCGAGGAGTTCAAGGAAGATCTTTCCCAGTAGTCCCATGTCATCCTTTCTAGTGCCCTTGCTACTACTAAGGAGTGTTGAGATTGACTTTAGTGATTTTGTTAGACAAGTTTCACTTAGAGATGGCCAAATTCTTTCTTGAGTTCCATACAGTTAAAGAGGAATACCCACAAAGGTTTTGGAGAAACTAAAGTTGAGTTGTCTTATAAAATCCATGAGTGACTACTATGACAAGTTGTAATAAGATTTTGCATAGAGAGGTTCTTCACTCGATTGAGAACTATGACTGAAGATTGAGTTCACATACACCCTCACAAGAGATAGAGTATGAGACTACAAGGATTGTATTTCTATGCACGTTCAAGAAAAATGAAAGGCAAGCTGATCTTTGTATGGGAGTGAGACTTTGCCAAACCACCTATAGTTGGAGGAATCACACATTTCTTGTATCTAATTACATGAACTGATTTGAACAGGAAACTTTTGAGGAGCCAAGTAAGGGTAGTAAAAGAGAAAAAACTAGGGAAAAGTAAGAGAAAAACTTGGGTTCTTGTGAAAGTACCTCAATTATAAGTGCCTCTACATCATTAGAGAAAGGTTGTTATGAAGAGGGCAATGCAAGGGTTAATAAGGATGAGCATAGTGATGACGCTTTGAATGTTAGCTCTTGTCCTATGAGTACGAATGATTCAAGATGGTTTGAGAATAGTGTGAAAAGTGATCTTGAAGACCTAAGTGATGAGAATGACTCCATTGACATTAAAATGGATCATGTGGGTGGAAAGGATGAGCTCTCAATGTCCAAGCATAAGAAATAAGTGAGAAGAAAGATGGAGAAAAGGGTACTCATAGTAGTGAGGGAAATGAATAGAGAATCAAAATTAGAGCTTCAAATAACGACCTAAGTCTAGGTGCCAATATTGAAGTGAAAAAGGAAAAGTATGCCACTCAGAACCCTAGAGGAAGGACACCCATATGGACATAAGAATGAGAGGACAAAAGTAAGAGGATTTGAGCTCAAAGTTATTGCCCAATGAGAGTGATTTTGAAGTGAGAAAGTTGGAAATGGAACTTCTCAGTGTAGAAGCTAGTCTTGAGAGTGCTAGAATAACTCATGATCAATATTTGAGTATATTATTGGATGAAGTTAAGTTATTGCAGTCTAGTTTGTCCAGTTTGAATAGTGAGGTGTTTGAGAGTGGTTTAATCAATGATGAGAGTCTTGGAGAAACTCTGATTGATTATGTGAGTGATTGTGGGGACAAAGATGAGTTAAGATTGAGTGCATCATTCTTAGCATGACACAAGGAGAATGAGGTTGAGGAAAAGGGCATTAAATGTGGCAATAAGAATGGTGAAAAAATAAATGGTATTGAGAATCTCATTAAAGTTTGTGGATTTCAGTGTCATGACGTGCATCCTTTGCAAAGTTTTGATAGTGGAGGAAAGGGAGAGGGAGTTTTCTCTGCAAGAGGACCATGGGTGATGTTTGGAATAAAGTATAAGGAAGACCCAATTCCCTTAAAGAGTGAGACAAGTCTTTTGTTTTTGTTGAAAAATGTTGGGACTTTGAAAGATGGGTAGACCATTGGGATGAGAGAGAAAGAAAGTAAGAGATAATAAAATGAATGGGTTTGTTAACCCAAATTTTTGTAATTTAGATGCCACCTCTCTAAGCATCAAGAAGGTGCAAGAGACTAAGAGAATCTCTTCTGAGAATAAGTTAGGGAGCCACACAAGAGTATAAAGCTCACAAAAAGGATATTTAGGGTTAAAATTTTGTGTGCAAGGAAAAGACTTGGAAAGGGAGTTTGTGAATACCATTTACAAGAACCAAGAGATGTGGAGTTTGGAGAAGCCATAGATAGAGCAGTTCCACTGTAGTTTGTTGCCTTATGAGAAGAAATTTGATAGTGATGAATCTAAGAGTGAACTACTTAGTATAAAACTGAATGGAGAGTGTGTTGATACAATTGATGTCCACTATTTTATGAGTTTAAGAGTGATGAAGTTTTGATGGATTCTTTTGAGAGTAATGATGCTATGAGATGTGATCTTGGTAGCGATAAGAGTCAAGGTTTGACTCAAAATGAAATTGTTGGGTATTGTGATGATGAGGTTGAGTTGAAATGAGTGGGTTTTGCATAGCATACTTCAATGAATGTGTAGATAATGATACGAGTAAATGTGGCAACAAGATAGTAAGATGAGAGCATCTGATTGGCATTGGGACTCTAAGGGTCTAGAAAGTGAGGTAAAAGAATCCATAAAAGAGTATGTGAGGAAATCCTTGAAGAAGGTAAAAGAGATTGAAGTGAAAAAGTCAACGGAAGCTAAAAGGACATCAAAAACTTCTCAAGAGAGTGAAGATGCATTAAAAGGAGAAATTGAAAAGCTAGAACAAAATGAGGTTTCTTTGTAAGATAAAAGGGTTGATCCTCCACAAAAAAAAGAAGTTAGGAAGTCACATATTTGCATCTTCATGGAACAAATGAAGGATAGACAAATAGAGATTTTGGTTTTGAATATTTTTTGGGATAGGATAAGGGATATTTGTGCAATCCAAAAAGATTCTAAGAGATGTAGTAGAGGAATGGCTAATTGATGTTACATCATTTAATGACTCACGATGGGCATAAATGCTAAGACACTAGGGGTGGGCTAAATATGTCATGTGCTTTTGCAAAATCAAAGAGACTGAGGTTAAGTTTGTGTAGGGTACGTTACCTTCTTGACTTTTATTTGCAAATGTGGTTGTTGGTTTTTGTTTTGATAATCAAATAAAACTTGAGCTATTAACAAGTGAGGAGTTCAAGCCTTGTTGAAGTTTTTATTTTTCATAATACTTAAAACTTTGTGTGTCAAGATTGATTGTGTATCTATCATAGAAATAAAGTCAATACAAAAGGCTAAGAAACCTTGAGAATCGAGGTTGGACTTCTATGCCCTGAATGCTTGCATAGTGGGACAAGAGGGACACATGCATGACATAACAATTTGTTTGAAGCACTATAGAGAGGCCTCTTATACCCCTTCATCTCATTTACGTCCATGCTATTGAGAAGAAGATGCACTTAATTACACCATATTGATTCATAGCATTGCATGAGGCCTATTTGAGCAATATCCAATAAGCATAGATGCACATGCACATGATATTGCACCTTCATTGAGCACTCACATCTACCTCAAGACCTTTGGCACATGTTAGGAACCTCTTGTTTTGAGAGGGGAAGGAGATAGGGTGAGTTGAGGGCCATGATAGGTGGACATCAATTCTGAGATGAGGTTTTTCTTATCAACAATATCATCAAGAGTTGTTTGTGAGTGTGGGGATTGAGAGAAGTTCCATCATCAATTGAGAGGTAAGGATAGGAATGCTAAAATATTTATGATATGACGAAAATTTGTCTGTATAATGCATTGGGCATTGAGTCATGATGTGGAATGGCATAGTCTTCAATGCACTTCTTTTCATTAGCACCAAATTCTTGAGCACATTGTAAAATCAACTGTATAAGAATCTCTTTCCTTAAGGGTGCATGGAGGGTTGTGCAAGAGCCCTTGATAAAGGGCCTGGTATGAGCTTTGGGAATTCTCTATCTATCTTCAAGAAGCGAGTTGTAAGAGGGGATTGGCATGAGTATAGGTCATTTTCCATCATGAGAGGTGAGAAAGATGAGAGTTTATATATTGATATACATGTGTGTGTATGTATTCTATCTTATGGCCTCTTGTTTGTGGGTGGATTATATACATAGATATATGTATGTGTGAATGTTAGCATATGTATATTTGAGGTCTATTTTACATACTAATGTACAATGCTTATATGTGCTTTATTTTGTGTGTGTGTGTGTGTGTGTGTGTGAACGAGTGCTTATCCATGCCTTAGTGTTTATGTATTTGTGAAGTATGCTTTATGCATGAGGATATGGGCATGCAAAAGCTTTATCCTTAAGACCTTAAAAGGAAATCTTATCAATCACATGTGAGAAAATGAAGAAAAGGAGGGTGATAAAGATGGTAGGGACTTTGAGAGGGTGAGGGAGCTCTTTGGTTGCTTTTCGAATGATCTACAGGGTCAAGCTGAGATGGGTTAGAGGCGAGCTCACACTGTGATCACCAAGACCCACGGACTGCTTTATTGTTCAATCATTTCAAGGGAGCACACATGGTTATCTCTCACCTAGCCATCACGCCTTCAATCCTACCAGTGTAGTGAGCTTACCTTGATGCTCGATAGAGTAGGCTCCTCCCTCAAGCCCTCTATTAGTTCCATGATTCGAGATGCAAGCGCTCAAGAATCCTCAATCCTACACTTTGCTCCATCCTCCATAGGAGGGGGTCAGGCACCTTTGCATTTTAAAATGCGCCTTTACCTTCGACTTGACCTTTTTTGCTTTTGGCCTTTCCTCTCTTATTCATTTGCAAGGCCGCCTTTTTCCATATTATTCCATGTTTTTGAATTTTCTTTTTCCCTTCTTGCATCAAGATTAACATTACCCCCCTCCTAGTCACGTGTGCCAGTCCCATGACACTTATGGGTCTTTGTTGATGAGTGCTCGACAATTTCAAGGGTGGTCATGTGAGTTCATGATGGGCCCTTGTGGGGATTGGTCATGGGAGAGAAGCTTGTCAATTGATTGCAATTGTGGAGGTTGAAGGTATTTCGAGTGGATGGCAGGGCCTTCGATGTCGCTAGTTGGGAGCATTCAAATGTATCTGCAAAGAGAAGAAAAGTGCACTACCTAGGGGGTGTGTCTACCTTATCATGCGGTGTGTTGTGCTTGTGCTAGTGGAACTGTGAGCTAGGTCACCAACCACAGACAAAGCCAGGTGTTGTCCCACACTTGAGGACCGAGTTTGTGCCCCTAATGTATCCTAAGCATGAAGTGGGGGATCAAAATGGTTAGGGGGTTAGGGATACAGCTAGCCAACCGAAGTCACTATGGTGGACGCTCCTAACTTGAGGACCCCTACGTGCAGTGACTATGACACTCATGAGTTTCTTGCTTTTTATTGCCATTTTTTTCTCTATTCTATTGTTCTTGTCCATTTCTTTCTCTCCTTTATCTTTCTTTTTCCATATTTCTTCTTCTTTTCTCTCTTTTTTTTTAAATAAATTGTGATAAGGAGCTAATCTTCGTAGCCGTGGTCATGAGAGGGAGAAGTGGGGGTTTAAGGGACCTACTAAGAAATATTTTCCCTCGCATGTACCCTTTTTGGCTCATTCAAACATTGAAAGGAGTTGTGGACAAAAATGGGTGGTTGCAGCTAGTGAAACGACTATCGCTCAAGTCCTCTAAGAGGGCTATGCAAAAAGATAGGAAGAGAGCAACACGCAACATCAGCCTAGCCATTGCACAACTCTCTTTGCTAGCATTGAGATAAAAAAATAGTGGCAGGAGGGAGTATTCTTGCGAAGTAGGGTCATGACTTAATAGTACTCTATGGAATCTAAGGTAATTGCAAGTTGTGAGGAAAGTAGGGTCCAGGCAAGAGCTGAGAATTCATTTAGAAAATGGTCAACAGAGACATACAAGTCATGTTCAAAAAAGGTGAGCGCTTCCTCGGACTTAGTGGCATTGACATTATAGATTTTTGGAAAGTCATATTGGCCATGGACATCTAGGTTGAAGTCTACTACTCTTACCCTTCTAGGATATGGCATGTAGACAGGGTTATTCCTCTCAAAGGGTAGGGTGTTGAAGAATGACATCTAGGCATCCATATTATCGTCCCAGATGCACCTTCTCCACCTTTGTTGGCCCTCATAGTCCTTTGCTATTCTAGGCACTTCCATGACCTTGTTCTCCATCATGAGTTGTTTGTGAGTGTGGGGATTGAGAGAAGTTCCATCATCAATTGAGAGGCAAGGATAGGAATGCTAAAATATTTATGATATCAGGAAAATTTGTCTGCATAATGCATTGGGCATTGAGTCATGATATAGAATGGCATAGTCTTCAATGCACTTCTTTTCACTAGCATCAAATTCTTGAGCACATTGTAAAATCAACTATATAAGAATATCTTTCCTTAAGGGTGCATGGAGGGCTGTGCAAGAGCCCTTGATAAGGGGCCTGGTATGAGCTTTGGGCATTCTCTATCTGTCTTCAGGAAGAGAGTTGTAAGAGGGGACTGGCATGACTATAGGTCCTTTTCCATCATGAGAGGTGAGAAAGATGAAAGTTTATATATTGATATACATGTGTGTGTATGCGTTCTATTTTGTGGCGTCTTGTTTGTGGGTGGAATATATACATAGATATATGTATGTGTGAATGTGAGCATATGTATATTTGAGGTCTATTTTACATACAAATGTACAATGCTTATATGTGCTTTATTGTGTGTGTGTGTGTGTGGTGTGTGTGTGTGCGTGTGTGTGTGTGTGAACAAGTGCTTATCCATGCCTTAGTGTTTATGTATTTGTGAAGTATGCTTTATGCATGAGGATAGGGGTATGCAAAAGCTTTATCCTAAAGACCTTAAAAGGAAAACTTATCAATCACATGTGAGAAAATGAAGAAAAGGAGGGTGATAAAGATGGTAGGGACTTTAAGAGGGTGAGGGATTCTCTTTGGTTGCTTTCCGAATGATCTACAAGGTCTAGCTGAGATGGTGTAGAGGCA
The DNA here is from genome assembly GCF_053477565.2 of Lygodium microphyllum. Lineage (NCBI taxonomy): Eukaryota > Viridiplantae > Streptophyta > Polypodiopsida > Schizaeales > Lygodiaceae > Lygodium > Lygodium microphyllum. Next base: position 96,198,050 of record NC_141144.1, on the reverse strand, counting down.
AGCTCACACTGTGACCGCCAAGACTCACGGACTGCTTTATTGTTTAATCATTTCAAGGGAGCACACATGGCTATCTCTCACCTAGCCATCGCGCCTTCAATTCTACCAGTGTAGTGAGCTTACCTTGATGGTTGATGGAGTAGGCTCCTCCCTCAAGCCCTCTATTAGTTCCATGATTCGAGATGCAAGGGCTCAAGCATCCTCAATCCTCCACTTTGCTCCATTCTCCATAAGAGGGAGTCTGGCACTTTTTTAGAAAATTTTGGTGACACCTTTGCATTTTAAAATGTGCCTTTACCTTCGGCTTGACCTTATTTGCTTTTGGCCTTTCCTCTCTTATTCATTTGCAAGGCCGCCTTTTTCCATATTATTCCATGTTTTTGAATTTTCTTTTTCCCTTCTTGCATCAAGATTAACATTACCCCCCTCCTAGTCATGTGTGCCAGTCCCATGACACTTATGGGTCTTTGTTGATGAGGGCTCGACAATTTGAAGGGTGGTCATGTGAGTTCATGATGGACCCTTGTGGGGATTGGTCATGGAAGAGAAGCTTGTCAATTGATTGCAATTGTGGAGGTTGAGGGTATTTCGAGTGGATGGCAGGGCCTTCGATGTCGCTAGTTCGGAGCATTCGAATGTATCTACAAAGAGAAGAAAAGTGCACTACCTAGGGAGTGTGTCTACCTTACCGTGCGGTGTGTTGTGCTTGTGCTAGTGGAACTGTGAGCTAGGTCACCAACCACAAGCAAAGCCAGGTGTTGTCCCACACTTGAGGACCGAGTTTATGCCCCTAATGTATCCTAAACATGAAGTGGGGGATCAAAATGGTTAGGGGGTTAGGGATAGAGCTAGCCAACCGAAGTCACTACGGTGGACGCTCCTAACTTGAGGACCCCTACGTGCAGTGACTATGACACTCATGAATTTCTTGCTTTTTCTTGCCATTTTCTTCTCTATTCTCTTGTTCTTGTCCATTCCTTTCTCTCCCTTATCTTTATTTTTCCATCTTTCTTCTTCTTTTCTCACTTTTTTTTTGAAATAAATTGTGATAAAGAGCTAATCTTCGTAGCCGTGGTCATGAGAGGGAGAAGTGGGGGTTTAAGGGACTTACTAAGAAATATTTTCCCTTGCATGTACCCTTTTCGGCTCATTCAAACATTGAGAGGAGTTGTGGACAAAAATGGCATTAGGGGAGTTTTGAGGTCTCGAAAATGCCTTTTAGGATGTGGAGAGAGAGTGCTCTAGACCAATTAGAGCAAAGCCTCCGTAAATGGAACTTCTATTTAAAAAAATTTTAAAAATCATTTTATAAAAATATATAAATATAATAATATTACGAATTTGTATTTTTATTATGTATTTTTAGTCTCGTATATTCGTGATTATGACATCTTTTGCATTAATGGCATAGAGTCTCGGCTACTTTTATTTAATGATGTTTCTAGATTAATGATAATGACTGATGTAATCGAAATTCAAATTGGTGAAAAGCATGGCGCTCAGTTTTTTCCCTCCTTTCTTTTAGTCCTCTATTGTTTTTCCCTCCGTTATGGTAGCCTAGTCCTCTCTCTCTCTCTCTCTCTCTCTCTCTCTTCTACCATGGATACAGAAATTCGACCTTCAACAAGGCATCCAAGCTCCCAAATCACATCCATATCAGTGTTTAACTCATTCCAAACTGATGGAAGATGGACTCCTACTATCATTATCAAAGGTAGTTGGATCACCATGCAACAAGCAAAATGTGGAAAAAGGCAAAGACATGAGAGCTCGTTTATCTTTGCTTGGAAGGGCAGAATCCGAGATTTTAAGCTTGGAGCAAATAAGAATAGCATCAAAGAGGTACTAGTGCAACATGTGTTCATGCATAGAGAGTTGTGTTTGAAACCTGGATCTTCAAAGCTTCCAATGCATAGACCAAATTGTAAGAATTTGATTCTTAAAGTTTTTCCTTTCTTAAACATGGTTTAGGTTTTTCCATTATAATATTTGTTTGTCTTGTAGAAGTCTATCCCTATAATCTTGAGGAATGGCAACCAGTGGAATCTATTATTAATGTTATTGATGTTATACATGGTTCAATTGGAGAAGAAATGTATAGACACGGAAAGAAGACAGAGCTTGCAGAAAATGGAATATTCTTTTATGACCATTCTTATGTTATTCCTATGTGGCGTTGCCAATGGGGATCAATAAAACTCCTTCCTTTGCCAGATTTTTCAAGCTTTGAGTGGCCTTTGCCAAGTCCAACTACTAGTGAGGGCTATAGATGTAAGATATTTTTTGAGATCCAGAAAGCACTAAAATCTAATATCTCAAGTAGACTAAGCAAAGTTACTTTATTTATGCCTATTAATATATTTATTGATTTCTTCTCTAATATGGAGATAAGAATAACAAAAACCATGCTTTCAGTGAAGATACTAACATATGATCATATCATACAATTTGTTGATGAAGGATGGGATACAAGGACAGAAGGAAAAATTATATGTAAGATAGATCAAGACTCTATAGCTTGTAAATATATGATTGCTACTCAAAATTTTATCCTTAGCTTCTACTATAGTCGATGGCATTTTGTTGGTAGTAGTCTAGTTGCTTTAGACCAGAATCTTAATGATTTCAGCAAAGATCCTATAGTGGATCTTGATATTTGGTTCAACGAGGATATTATTGCAATCTTAAAGATCAGAAAATCATGTACGCTACATCAAGTGAGGATGGATTTACAAAATGAGGACATTGAACTACCATGCTCCTTTGTATTCCAACTTGACAAGAAACGAGTAAGTTTTCACATCATATTATATCTACTTAGATGTATATCAAGATCTCACTTTCTAACTAACAAACATTTGTAATTTATTTTTTGCAGATATCGAAAAGGAGAGAAAATAATATACACTGCAAGGACATTCAAGAAAAGATATCTTTACTATCAATATAAAATATATGTACAAATTTTGTAGCAGATGTCTATCTGCCATCTCTATGAGATATACAAGGGCTGAAGGGCAAATTTCTATATATGAAGGCTTACAAGGCGATATGGCAAAGCTATTTCTTTTTTGGAGAACTATCATTTCTAGGAGTCCTTTTGCCTTTCTTTGATGTCTTGGGTATAGAAGGTGTTAAAGCTGTGGCTTTGCCTTCTGTGGTTATAGGTACCGCATCTCCTTCATGGTGCAAATCCCCACCAATCTCTGTTGTTGGATGTATACAATTGACCATTTTGTCATGTTTTGATGTATAGAAAGCAATAAATCATAAACTTTGACAAAGAGATAGGGAAAACTGAGGCCAAACCTTATGCTTTGCCACTACTACACATCCACAAACAATCATTATATTTTTTCTTATTTTTCTAAGACGTATTTCTATTTTTTCTCTTATTTTTCCCATTTTCTTGATTTATTTGGCAATAAAATAGGCTATTTTCTGATTTTTCTTACTCCAATCACTTCAGCATACTAACATTCAATTTATCTTCCATTTCTCCCCCATGGGAATACCTTTGCCTCACCTGAAACGGAAAAACTATCATTTTGCCACTTGAAGACTGTATTTTGGGTTTACGAGAATTAAATAAAGCATGTAAATCATTTCAAAACCAAGATTTTCTGATGAACAGCAATTACTCATATTACAAACAGCACACAAACAAATTTTCATCCAATAAGAACATAATTATCATCATAAACTATCAAAAATCCTTCATTTTCTTCATAAAAATGGTCATATCGTGTTTTTACGTAACCCGAGATGCCTTGAATGACTGCATAACCAATAGACAGAGCCTCCATTGCTCTCAATCCAATCGTATACTTCAATCTTCAGCATCTCCATCAATCTACATCACCATTTCCTTCATTCTCCTTCTCGGATTCCTCTTTTAAGATGGTACACATGAACAGCCCATAGAGAAGAGAGAGAGGGAGGAGAGAGAAATACTAGATTTTGTTCTCTTCATCCACATAGCCATTCCTTGCGCGAAGACCGGTGATATGCTCAGCCAAGAGGGAGAAGTTGCCCCCCAATCTCTGTTCCATGGGGTACATTCAGCCTCCAATCACCATGTGGGAGGATGAGGGCGAAAAATACGCCGCCCTGCATCACGCCATATCCACATTCTCTCTCCATGATTTGTTGCATGAAATTTGAGGGGGGGGTTAAAATTCCCCAAAGGGCACCCCCCCCCCTTTGGCCTTAAACTTGGCCACCCTTTCGTATCTTGACCAATTTGTGGCCACTTCCTCATCTAGACTTCATTTCGAGCTCTGAAAAATCCTGCACGTCTTGCTTGACATCCCGTACTAACTGGCAACTCCTGGCATCCTGCACGGTAGTCGAAAAAATTATCAAAAATCCACAAGTGTCGATCGGGCGCCTTTTAAAAGCCGTCTTTCACTTGGTACTTAAAATCGTCCTAGCTGCAGCCGTCGCCATCGATGTTAAATATTTTTCCCCTAGATTTCGGATTTTTTGGCAAATTTTAGGCACATGCCGGGCTCAAAACTCCACTCTCATTGGCAACCACGGGATAGGGCAACTCAGCCCGTCGAATCCCACAACAGATCTACACAAAACAACCAAATGAAGTATCAAGCTGATACAAAATAGATACATACTAAAACACATCACAATGCTCACCCTACCCCCTGACAAAATCAAGGCATGAAATCCACAAGGAGTAGGCCTAGCATAATCTGATAAAAGGTCCAAAGCTAGTCACTAACCGACTGCTCCAACACGGACAAACTAAAAAGAACGATCAAAGAAGTCACCGTAAGTGGTGGTTTGAACTACCTACCTAACTAAGGACAACACAACCAGGAGCTCCTACTAGGCGAGGACTTCTATAGCCGGATCAAGAAGTATTGTCTTTTAGCACATTTCTTATTTTAGGTTTTTATTTTCCCATACTCAAGCATGTGAAAAGGAGGGAGTTGAGTGTAGTGACCCAAGGAGAACATGGCATCGGCCTCAGGTCCTGTCTCGGTATCCAAGAACCTACCAAGCCCTCGCAAGGCGACACTTAATCCTTTTCTGACGCTCACTTTTATTTTCACTCCAACCTTCCTTACTTTCTTCTTTTTCCAGCGAGATGCCATTTCTAGGAAGACAAGGCATCGGCCCCGGGTATGACTCATCCCCAAGAACCTACCAGGCCTTCGCAAGGCAATGATCAATTGCTTATAAATTTTCCTTTCTTTTCTTTTCTATTTTTATAGGGGTTAGAACCCCTTTTTACACCTTTATATATATATTTATTTTCTTTTAGATATTCAAGGTTTTTTTTCTCTCTATCATATCATCATTGTTTCCTCCGACAGGCTTCTCTAACTGCCTCACAACTAAGCAAGAACTCCTAGAAAGGCTGCCTACCAGGCTAGTAGAACAGGGTCACTAGAACTGCCTTCTAAAATAGGTCTTTCGATGCCTAGCAATGTCTTTACAGGAGGCAACAACTACTCAGACCTCCCTCAGACATACCTAGCCTAAACCTAAGACTTCATGCCTTGGACGTCAGTCCCCAACAAGAAAAGAAAATCCCCTATAAGTACACAGACACATATAGCATAAAAACACGTTACTCGTAAAGGAGAGATATTACCTGGATAGGGCCATGAGAAGTCTCCATGTGACATAGGCTCCTTCCAAGCTCTTCTTCGAACCTATCTAGCACAAGACTAAAATAAGAAACAATTAACTGCACCTGTACTAAACAGGCAACTGGCCCTCTTGGCCTAATGAAATAAAACATTTAAAACCTTGCAAAACTGGCCCTCTTGGCCTAATGAAATAAAACAGAATAGCACCTACACATCCCTCTCGGAAATAGTACATATATACAATAATATGCTCCTTTCCAAGGAGGAAGAATAGGACTCGCAGCCCTAAGCTAAATGCATAAGGTTATGACCCATCCCTCCTGCATATATAGCAAGAGGCGTACACATAACATGTTGTCTAAGCAACCTATGGATCTAGGATAACAATGGTAGATTGGTCTCCGCTACTCTTTGCATCACCCATATCAACCATCGCCTGCCATATATTGCATGCTCTAATAACATTCCCCACAAGTAACGGGTACTGTTTCATTATTGATAGCAATATCCAAACTAGGACCACAGTTGAAGAAAAGTTCTTCTTCATAAGCAAGATTTGCCACTGAATCCGTAAACTGATTCCAGTAATGTGGAATCAGCTGAAAAGACACTCTCTCAAACTCCTCAAGTAGGGTCATCGCAGTTCGATGATACATACAAAGGATGGGATTCCGCACTGTGTATGTCCCATCTAGTTGATTCAGGATCAACTGGGAATCCCCTTTTAATAACAACCGCCGAATACCACATTGTTTGGCAATATGCAATCCCATAATCAAGGCTTTATACTCGGCCATATTGTTAGTGAATCCTACCCCGAGATAAGCAGCTAACTTCATCGTAACTCTACATCAGGGATCTTGGATTACTACTCCAACACTCCCTTTTTTATTAGGGCCCCTGGATGCTTCGTCAAAATATAGTGTGCACATCCATAATGGGTTTACACAGCTTGCCATCATGAACTCCTCTATTCGTAATTATGATAGTGAAAATTTAGCATGTTTAGAGGATGAACTGATGGCTCCATCCCACCTTCTTTATTAAACTCAACAGGGATACTTGTCAACTTTCGTAAATAGTGATGGCAGAAGACTTTGATTGCCCACACAAAGGTTTCGTCTTCTTGCTCAATCACTTTGTATCCTTTGCTTCACCAGATAAGTTTCCCTTGATGGTATCTCTGCTCCAGATATATGGGTATTCCAAATAAGGAATTAACCACCCCATCAACCAGCTTTAAGCTCTTTTGCAGGTCTCAAATCAGCCCTAGCATGGACTTGTAATGCATTTTTCTGTATTAGCATACTTAGAAATAATAAGGCTTAATCTTATTAAGATTAACCTTATTTTTAAATTCTTCTTCCTGCAGATCAGCTAGTAGAGCCGTAGACCTATTTTTTCCTATCCTAACAATTTGTAGGGGCCATCCCATCTAGGTTCCAACTTCCCTTGAAATAGCTCCCTACATGTATCATAGTACAAAACTAATTGCTCTTTTTTAAAGGTATACTTCTTTACTTTAAGGTCGTGCAATTGCTTCATCCGACGTTTAGCTACCTCCTGGTGTAATAAGCTCTGCAATTTCAGCTCATCTAGGTGGGCTATGGTCGTGAAATGTTCAAAGAGTGAGTCCTCATCTCCCAAAGAGTGGTTAATTCCAAACCGTATGGTTGGCAACTCGATTTCGAGGGGTAACACACACTCTTCCCCATAAACTAATTTAAATGGTGCCGTTAGCTTGCTTGAACGTTGTATTTTACGCCCATATTGCCACATACAACTTCCTGTCCCAGTCTCGTTTCTTCTCCGAGACTATTTTAGACAAGATACCCACAAGCTACTTATTAGTATTTTTGACCTGCCCGTTTGCTTGCGGATTATAGGGGTCATTTTATTGTGCTTGATTTGCCAACCTTCAGTCAAGCTTTTGATCACTTTATTTAAAAAATGGATTCCACGGTCCGACACTAGTTCCTTCGGTGGACCGAAACGGCAGATAATCTGCTCTAAAAGAAAACTTACAGGCTCTTTTGCATTGTCCTGCCTCTTTGCCCACCCTTCTGACCATTTTGTAAAATAATCAGTTGCTACTATAATGTACCTCTTCTGGGTAGTAGACGACGGGGTGATAGGACCCACAAAGTCAATGCCCCACTTCTCAAATGGAAGGATAGCCATGATAGGCGTAAGTGGGCGTTTCCTATTCTCTCTATTGTCATGTCTTTGACAGGTATCACATCTCTTAACATACTCAAAGGAATCTTGGAAGATTGACGGCTGCCAATATCTAGCTCTTAAAGCTTTCTGTGCCATCAACCATCCAGCGAAGTGCCCTCCACATGCAGAGTCATGGCACTCTTCCAAGATGAAAGGAACCTCGTCAGACATCACACATCGGCGGTAGATATCATCAACAACCTGTCAATATAGTGTTCCTGTGATGAAAGAAAACATCAAAGCATGTTGTTTGATTTTCCTCTTTTCTGATTTTGATAAACCAGCTCCAGTCTCTCCCGTTGATAGATAATGCATGATAGCAGTATACCAAGATGGGATAGAAGCTATATCAATTTTAAACATTTCTTCGATATCACTTCCTTCAACCAAAGTCTCTTTCAACTCCCCGAAATCCACAAAGCATTCCACAATACCCTGCAACCTCGGTGGCTTACTCTTAATCTCATAATCGAACTCCTGCAAAGTGATTAACCACTTTGCCTGACGATCAAGTGGTTGCAGCTTGTTCATAAGCAATCTAAGCCCTTCCGCCTTCGTATAGAAAACTACCTTTTCATAGAGGATGTAGTGCCTGAATTTTTTAGTCGCAAAGACTATTGCAAGGCACAACTTCTCCATGTAGGTGTAGTTAATTTCTGATATGCCTAATTTTCGACTAGCAAAAGCTATCGGATGATACCACTTTTCCTCCAAGATTTGGGCTAAACAGCAATTGATACTATGCATGGTGGCTACTCAAAATATGTAAAATACTTCACCTCTTTTAGGTGCTTTTAAAACTGGTGATTTTAGTAGCTCTTGTCTCACATCCTTGAAAGCTACCTTACAAGGGTCGCTCCATTCAAATAGACAGCTAAAGGATAATAAGTTCGTTAATGGCAACGTCCTTTCTGCCAAGGCATTTATAAACCTCCGATAGTACCCTATCGATGACAAAAAGCTATGTACCTCTTTCGGAGTGCGTTATCATCCTTTCAATAAAATGGGAATAGGTGGCTACGTTATCAAGGGAGGAAGACTTTGAAGGGAGTTAAGAGACTTGTGTATGGTGCTTGCATCCATCCAAGCTTTTGAGAAAGAGTAGTTCTAAGGCTAAGGAGGGGAGGAGTTAAAGTTTTTTGATGATCCATGATTCTCTACATCATCCTTGATACGTTGATGACGTTTATGGTGAAGGCTAACTAAGTTCACATGCAAGAATAAAACCACTCATCAATGTTCAACGTTTTTAAAGCATATTCTTTTCTTTCATAGCACTTCTTAATGATACCCACTTTGAAAAGCTAATTCAATTATTTAGGAGTACCTATTATTTCTCCATCCAATTAGATCCACTTTGAGGAAGCTATATTGAAATATGTTTTGAGCTACTAACCATAGAGATAAATCCATTGCCTTCTTGTGAAGTAGAACCTACCGTGCCCTTTAGATTCCATGACAAAATGAATTGAACTAGTGCTCTCCAATTGTGTTTAATATTATAACCTGCTGTAAAGGAGCCTCAAATCCTTATTCCCACCTTCATAGGTCTAAAAGACTTTGTTAAAGAAGGTTCTTTGATACTACTTGTAGTCCTTCTCCTATCTTTCTTGATTCATTATCCTTTGCAAAAAAAAAAGGATGCTTTCTCAATGTATTTTGAGCACAAAAGGATAATGCAAATCCATAAGTAGATGCATGGGGAAGGTGCTAATCCATGCATGGAACGATATTATACCTAAGGACTATGTCATGGACTCTTTCTGTTTTATTTTTTATTTTTTCTTGAAATTTGTGAGCTTTCTCAATCTTCTTATAATTAAGTTCATTATACAATAATGGACTACATGTTCAAGGCCTACTTTAAAATCCCATGATCTATAGATTAATCATCAATAAACCATGCCCTTTCTTATTTAACTTGTGAATATCCCCATTAAATGATGAATTTTTATATGTAAAAAGGATTTAGAAAACCCCTTCATCTAAATTGATGTCAAAGATTTATATATTTGTGGGTAATCCCACCATCTTCCCTCCCCATTGAGCTATCAGGTAGTATATCATTTGGAAGCTCTTCCAATAAAGAAACTTGATAAGTAGCTGTTATAAATTATATGTATCTATTATAAATTATAAATCTATTGTATAAATCTTATCATTTGCCCATTTCCTGAATGAATTAGTGCTACTAAGAACAATAAATTTTCAAAGAGTTGTTTAAAGTAATTTTTATATGAATAGTATATCCATGCTCAATTCAAGCCTAATATCTTTATTCAAATAGTTTTTAATGTTTAAATAATTTTAAAAATATATAAATATTATTAAATCATTATGTATATTTTCATATGCATAAACTTTAATATAAATCAATATTTTGCAACTAGTCAATGAATAAGGTATGGTCTAAAGCCTCATTTTACAAAGGTTTACTACCTTAATTCCACACTAAATCAAGTATCAACTGTTATTAATGCTTAATGACACATGTAAAAGACAAACAAAATAGCCCTTGGATTTGATTTGAATAGACATTGCTGGTAGCTATAGTGATCTAAAAAATTAATTTATGATTCTTATTTTATGATATAGATTTAACAATACACTTATTGTTTATGTTTTTGCATTATAGGATATTCCAACCCCTTCCTAGATTAAACCCTGAACCTTATCTAAGATCCTCGTCTATGTAATGCACATGCATCATTCTTGCCCACATTTGTTTGTCTAATCTTACGATTCTTATGGGATTAATGTTAACATAACTAGAGCCCCTTGTCTAGACCCACATTGCCTAGATAGTGTCATGTTGACACGTGCTTAGATGCTAGGGAAAACCCTCTAAAACAATCACGATCGAGAGATACTAAGTAAGGAGTGTGGGTATGGTTTAGTAACCCAATGCCAATGTTTCTTTGACATTTTCTCAAACCAAAGAAGACCAACTAGAAGAACTAAAGTCTTAGGGCTCAAAAATCACATCTTTGTATCACAAAGGAGCAACACATATATGTCTATAATGTCATCCACAAGTGTAAGGTCTCTATCATAATTATCCAAGTGAGCTTTGTCTCTTAAATGACTAAAACACCAAGATGTCATCAACTAGACAACCATTGGTAAAACTCTGTGGTTAGAAATTCCAAGGGATCTTCCAAGTGGAGAGTGAAAAATAGAAGACCCTAAAAGACACCAAGCATAATGACACTTCCTTAATCCACACCAAGCTCTTCATTGAACTCCTCATGGTCTCTAAGTCGTTACTTGGTGTGAAAGATAGCTATGGATACTTTGCTTTCTTGAGATTTAAAAAGTTGACAAGTCATGTACGTCCACATGAAACCCGAAAGAAGATCACTATGCTTTAAATTAATGTTGTTTCCAACTTTTCTATTTGAATCTCTACCCATTTGTCTCACTCGTCAGGGGTTTGAACAACACTTTCTTTTTGGAGCATATATACCATCAACTCAAGGTTCATATGAACACTCCATCATACTAGTTACAAAGAACATTGTTCTAGTCATCCCCTCCAATTTTCATTGGGAAAGTTTGGTGCAACATCAAGATGACTTGGCAAGCTTTTTGGATATTCTAGTTTCTTAATAAGGGTTTGTTTGGAACTAGCCTCGTGCAAGAGCCACGTATATGATGCTTGCATTCATTACTGAGCAATCTAATCCCTTAAAGAAAAAATAAAAAAAATGTATGAAATGGTAACAATTTTTTGAGATGCCATGTACAACTCCTCTATTACAATCGAGGAGCCATTTTCATGCATCATCATTTTTGCATGCATTCAAAAATTTTGAGATGATACGTTACATGTTTCTAGGCACTTCAAACCTGCAAGTAAAAGAACTATATGACTCAAACTAGAGAGGTTGAGCATAACTCATCTTAAGTAGAAAGCATAGGATATCATTGGGTAGTCTCAACAAGTTTTTTTTCTTTCAAAAGAGTGAGCCTCATTGCATTTTTTCTTATAGTGAAGTTATCAAGATCTCCCCACCGTGCACTTGATCATGCTTTCACGCTACCAAACCCATCTATGGATAAGGTGAGCCATTGGTTTATCTAAGGAGCTTTTTGCTCCCCTCCTGATTTGTAGGGTGTACTTCTAAATAACTTCTCTCCTCCAAGTTGGACTTTTTTGCAAGGCTATGCATTTGCTACTAGTCCCCATTTTCCTTGATTTTTACTTGTAATATAGTATTACCATAGCTAATCATGTGCTGAAATACAACTTGTATAAAGTTGACCACCTTCTCTCTATTATGCATGTTCAACAAGGTAGTTTTCAACATGTTGATCTCAGCATGGTTATGATAACATGCCTACACCATTACAAGTGTAGCCAATCTCACCAGGGCAAGCTCAAATCATTAGAAATTGCAGTCGTAAGACATATTATCTTTGTCCTAATTGTGTAAGAGGGAAGGCCCCTTTAGTAGTAAGCTAGCATGATATGTTCACCTCCTCCCTCTGGACACAAGTCCAATGCTCTTCAAGAGGCCTCCTGAAAAGAATCCTTTCAACAAGAAGGAGATCCCTTAAAGTTGAGCCTTGCTGCTAGTCACATGAAATAGATATCACCTTCATAAAAAATATGATGCCCCTCTGTATTCTTGACCTTCAAATAATATATGATGGCCTCTATGTTCTTGACCTCGTTTTTCAAATATATTTATACTCACATTCACACATACATATATCTATGCATATATTCCACCCATGAAGAGCCCATGAACAAGCGGCCATAAGATAGAACACAAACACACACATGTATATCAATACATAAACTCTCCTCTTTCTCACCTCTGATGATGGGAAATGACCTATACTCATCCCTATCACCTCTTACAACTCTCTTCTTGAAGATAGATAGAGAAGGCCCAAAGCTAATACTAGGCCCCTTATCAAAAGGGCTCTTGCAAAACCCTTAATGAACCCTTAAGGAAAGAGATTCTTATGTAGTTGATTTTACAATGTGCTCAAGCATTTGATGTTGGTGAAAAGAAGTGCATTGAAGACTATGTTGTTCTACATCATGACTCAATGCCCAATGCATTATGTAGACAAATTTCCTTTACCCCAATCATTGCAAGGTGGTGTTTTAAGAAATGGGGGATCGACTTCATCGGGTTGATTAGTCCCGCAACACAATATTCATAGGCCAAGTACATCATAGTTGCCATGGACTACCTCACAAAGTGGGCAGAAACACGAGTCACTAGAAAGAATAATGCTAGGACCACAACCAAGTTACTTTGGGAGCAAGTGATCTCATGATTTAGCTGCCCCATTGAACTAGTTAGTGATCAAGGCACACATTTTATCATTGAAGCGATTGCTCACCTCTTGTCTACCTTTTTTATCATACATAAAAAATCCTTTCCTTACTATCCTCAAGCGAATGGCCAGGAAAAATCTACAAATAAGATATTAGTGAACGCCCTAACCAAGGTAGTTTGTGCTTCGCGTAGCGACTAGACAACAAGCTAATGGTAACCTTATGAGCCTATAAAATGGATGTACGACACAGACTCCTATCCGGTTGACCTACGGAACTAAAGCCATTTTACTAGTGGAATTCTTTCTCCCTAGCCTGAGATTAGCCATTCAAGAGTGATGGGATGGGAAGGAGGCATGGCCAAAATGCCTATATTGGAGACTCGAATTCTAGCTACCCATGTACTAATTTGCGAAAAGGCACGATGTAACAACTAGTTTGACAAGCATGTCAAGAAGCAAGACTTTGATCATTGGGGCGACCTCATACTATTATAATCAATAAAAGGCCACAAGTAGAAGATGAAGTTTAGGGAATTAGGACCTTTTGGAGTTTTTACCATTAGCCAAACCAACAATGTGGAGCTCCAGACCCTGGATGGAGAGGGCGTAGGCTTCTTCAATAGTATCCACATAAAGAATTACTACCCTCTCACACATCCACTACATGAGCTTCCCATGCTAGAGTCCCCTATGAAAGTCCGAGTTGCCACAATTACAAAAATAGAAGACGACGATGAAGAAGCAGTGGAATCTGCTTGCCTCCGCATAATTGTCACCTCCCAATGAACACATACCTTCCATGCATTGATTAATGAAGGAGCTGATGTTAATATCTTAACTCACAATCATTAGGCTCAAATCGACCAACCACAACTATAGCCCACGAGTGCCAAACTCAGCCCTTTTGGGGGCCAATCATATGCACTTTTGAAAAAGAGCAAAGTTGTAGCCTCTATCGATTCTAAGAGCATACCCATAATCTTTTATGTGTTACTGTTCACAAAAGGTGCCAGTAAGGAATTGTTCTTAGGATGCACCTTTAAAAAATAAGCCCATTGCAACATCAAATATGAGTCACAGTGTATGCACCTTGCCATTAGCAATCTATACATTGTGAGAGCTTTCAGCAATGGCTCCATCAAAGCCCGTAAAGCCACCAATAGAGGAATCCATCCCCAGGTCTAGGGAGAGGGGTCGTGACTTATCGCAACTCACCAAGCCTCAATGTCAACAAATCGTGGGTATGAAAGCCAAATCCCATGAACCCAAGTTCAAATGGGTACCTAAACATCAAGGACTACCATGAAGAAGCAACCAAACACAACCTCACAAGGCTAGGAATTTACTCTCAAAACCTAGGAAATAGAGAAGAAACTATCGGCATCGACGAACGGTCAAAAGCTGCACTAGGTCCCCAAGACTTTATTGCAAGTGCAAGCCTATTATGATGGCAATACCTGGATATGGGTACCCAAAGCCAAGACTTCCAAGCGCACTACTCAAGCACAATCCTTGAGCTTTCCCACACAAGCATGCATGATAGCTTAGAAACTGAAACCCTAAACAACTCAAGCTGTACAGACCATAGAGCTCAAACCCACTATGCTTGAAGAGCCTCAATTAGTCTATCAAACAAGACTGTAGCTTGATGCCTCCAAACCACCTCATCCCTTGAGTAAGTTACTATGTAAAAAAAAAATGCATCACGTGAGTTTAAAAGAAGGGAATATTAAAAAAGATAGTCTTACAGATATACATTCACAGAAGGAAAAATTTTTAAAATACATAAATTTATTCATAAAAGGAGTATCTATATTCCATATGTGTAATTTTTTACATAATGGTATTATTAATTGATAAAACAAGCCAATATTTTCTTACGAAAAAGGGGTCTCGAATAATGCCTTCCACTTACATAGTGATGGAGTTGTTAGTTGTAGACGATAGAACTACTTAGATGTGATGGGAGCCAAGAGTTATAGGTAGGGGCAATTGGAGCTCTTGGAATGTTTGTGGACATTGCATAAATAAGACATCCAAAAGCCTTGGGAAAGGACATGCTTGATGACATGAGTATTGTAGATGTGTAGCCAAATGGTAACCACATGAGACCACATGCTCTTCAACATCTCCACAAGTTGATTTGACATGTGTATGAGATGGCTCCTGATAGTTGCACCACCCATAAGTTCATGACTTGAGCTAAGAATGTGATTGAACGTGGAGCACAACAATGAGGCGACAACCACGTGTAGGTAGAGTTGATAGTGGACGTTGGAACTCGATGTGCAACACAGATGAGAGAGAAACTACAATCAAAGGAGAGAGACAATCCAATGCTCAACAAACTTCCATGTTTAGAGAGTCAATAGAGTTATCCCACTAGTTGAGGTTCCTTATTTTGTGGGGTTAAAGTTTAGAGAGTTATTGGACACATGGATGTCAATGGCCACTTTCGTAACTTGCATAGGCCAATTGACCTATGTGTGTCTTGGCTTTAATACCCTTTCCATTATTTTGTAATTACAACATTCTTTATCCCTAATTAAAATGAGATTGAAACACACATATTTTCATGCTACTCTCTCTTTCTCAAAAATAAGTGTATGCATATGCACACGCACACATGCATACACACATCCTCACACACACACACACACACACACACACACACACACACTCTCTCTCTCTCTCTCTCTCTCTCTCTCTCTCTCTCTCTCTCTCTCTCTCTCTCTCTCTCCATACTTGAAGCGTAAAGTCACCATGGCATCGGTATCACTCTCCCACAAAACATGCATCAGGCTGCCTAAAGTTTCAAACCTCTATAAATAATGAAGCTTCAAGTTGCAAACTAAGATCATCCCCTTGAGCCATTCTCTCTCTCTCTCTCTCTCTCTCTCAAATGCGCATATCCTCCCTCCTCTCCTTGGAGTAATCTTGAACAAATTGTGCTTCATAAAATGTGTGAAATGCTTTCTTGTGTTGATGAATGCCTTAAAGTTAAGATAAAATTTGACCATTTCTAAAGTTCTTTTTGTTCATTTCATGTTTGACTTTTCACAATGAAAGATGATCCAACCTTACCTAGTAGATTGGCACAATATTCCAACAAGATCTTTTAGAGGAAATCTTCACATGTAAAAGGTCATGTTAGGGAAGATGACTTACCTCCAGGATTTGAAGGGATTACTATTAAATGTGCTAAAGTTAATGCACTTTCTACAACAACACACATAGCTTGGCATTATATTGACGAGGTCATCTAATGAAATAAGCTTAGATTTGTTTTAATGCATTTACTTATTTATTCTGTAGCTTCTAATTTATTTATGACTCTCCCCACAAGTTGTTGTTGGAGGTGAAGGTACTTAAGTATCTATGTAGTGCTAGACACAAGTGAGAGTATTGGAAGCTATACATCTTTGGACTTCTGTAAACCCTCAAAGGTGGTCTTTCTTGTCTGCTATGAATTGCATGTGAAACATTAAATGTGATGTAATGATATTGTGTTGTGTAATCTTACAGAACCCAAGTATTAAACAAATGTTGAGGATAACTTGATTCCTTTTATAGCTTTGACATGTGTTCAAGATGATGATGGAGTTGAGGGAGATTGTATGCCAGATAAAGTGTGGCAATGCATCTTGGTATGGGATCTTGTATACTTTGTAATGTGCATATTTGATTATTTAATTGTTTTTTCAATAGCAAGTACAATTTCTCATGCGCCTATTTAGAGATCTCACCAATACTTACAAAGAATTATATCTCTCATGTTGAAAGACACAAAATATAAAATATGTGTATATGAGACTAGATATTACATGATATTCTATGTAACAATCAATGTGTCTCTAGTGTAGACGTAAGTGATTCTCTCTCTCTCTCTCTCTCTCTCTCTCTCTCTCTCTATGGAAATGGCATCTCAATAGTTGGATGAATAGGAAGAAAGGAGGAAGCACAATCAAAAAGAAGGGTTGAGTTCATGCTAGGCTAGTTTCCCTTGACATACTTATAGCCTATAGTAGCCTTGACCCTCAACATTGACCTCTTCTTTGTCCTCCACACTACAACCCCATCTACTCATTGATTTGATCCCTCCTAAATCGGCACTTATCTAATCTCTTTGATGTTTTCCTCGATCAATGGTATGGCCCTCCAATTAGTAAGCTCTAGTTATAAGGCCTATGGGTGAACTTCATCAATGTTGGAGACTCTCTTGGCCTACTGCATTGTCTACTTAACTAGTGACATAAGCATGTCGTGATGCTAGTAATGGTTGGTAAGCCCTTGCCTATAGGGGTTGTTATTTTCATGTATTGTAATGGCTACTCAAAAGAACTTACCACAGAGTGTTATTATGAGGTAGTTATTCACTTCTTATTCATTGATTTTCATTTACCAATATGTTCTTGTGAGCCACAACTTGAAATATTTTTCGACATACATTATGGAAGTCAATCTTTCGATGAGCTCTATAGCTTCTATGAGCATCCATGGAGGTTTTTTGTGCAAGCTGCACAAGGAAATATGTAGAGGCCTACACTAGTCCAACTTGCTTTTGTTCGAGGGGTATTCCAAATGAAGGTAACACATCCAACAAATAATGGAATGGGTTAGGGATGGGGCGAGAAAAATCTTTCACTTAGAATGTGTTTGCAAAAATTTATCCTACTAACTTCAAATTGGGGATGGGTGAAAAAAAGCAAGCCAAGTAAGTATTTTCCTCTTCTCGTAATCCACAGCTATGGTGTCCACCAATAGCAACAATAGTATTGACATAGAAGCAAAAAAGCCTTCCAAGCCAATAGACAAAGACTGAGATAAAGAAAAAGAAGAGCCTTCGAAGTCCACGTCGCGAGAAGATGGTCATGACAAGGAGCCAAAAGATGGGGAGTCCACATCCAAGCTAAGATCCTTGTCCCTCTCTGAAGAGGCCTTTCAAAGATGAAGAGGCCTCTAAAGACCAGACCTTCATAGGCAATGATGTTGACACTCTTGAGGTCAACTTGAAGTCACAAAGCTCGATTTCATGGAATCATCAAAATATTACATTAAAGTTGTAAGTCCTCCTTGTTTTCTTGATGTAGTTTTGTCCTATGCTTCAAGAGAAGCTTGATGATTTGCTAGAGGATCAGACTACAAAGACATGTCTTAAAATAGAGTAGAGACATGTCAAGGAAGTTGTTACTACACTTGTGAAAAAGCATAGAAGAAGAGAAAAATTGCATATCTCTAGCTTGCCCATTGTTACTGGCAAAATAGTTGATGTATCTAGTAAGCCACCCACTTCTGTGGCTAACCCTATGGTTATACCTTCTATTGTTCCCACTATTAGGGAAGATGTATTAGACAAATTGGTCAAAGGCATATGGGATCTTCAATTGAAGGTTGCAAAATTGAATGAAAAAGGACAAGAGGAAAGGGGACGGGCAATATCTCCTAAGTTGGGAAAAAGATGTATGTGGTGTGATAGTTTGCAGCATGAGAGAAAGTATTGTGTTGCCTATTAGGAGGCCTTGGCATGAGAGCTCATATTTGGGAAAGATGGCAAGATCCATGCACAAGAAACATGATTTCCTCTTTCTTTGAATTTTGGAAAGGGAGGTGTGGAGAAGTTGTTGTAAGACGTGGTTGTCCAAAATGCTTATGCATTGTACATGCTTCTACTTTTGGTCTACAGTTTGATAGAATGCATGGCCAAGTGATGGTTGGTTTGAAGGCTAAAATATGGACACATGATTTGCATGCAGTTGAAAAGAGAAAAGTTGCTGATAATGAAATGTCTCATACAGGGCAAGATATTTGTGGCATAACTAGTTGGGAATCACCGGTAGATGCAAATTCAGTGGATGTATATTTAGCAAGAGGAAAAAACATGGATGTACTTGTGGAAGAGAAACAAAAGAGAGATGAAGATAATGCATGGATATCTAAGGAAGTGACAAGAAGAAGTGTGGATTTGTCTAAAGTTGCAAATCAGCCACCTCCCGAGCATGTTATGGAAGAGATTGGACATGAGCAAAAACAAGATAGCAAGCAAGACGGCAAACAATTGGGATATGAGTTGCAGCTTGATATTGAGACAACCACACATACATTGGAAGATCCTATACTGGAAGAGTCAGCCATTGAATCTATAGATTTTCTTAATGTATTTGAAGAGGTTTACAAAGATCATGTTTTACTTGATACAAGGACTCAGTCATAGATTGGTGACTTGTTGGATGCACATGATTTGCAGGATATAGTTATCATTTATGAGACATCTCATGAGATTGAGGATATGCCTTTGCAAGATGTTAGATGTAATGCTTCATAGTAGCTGGAAAATATTTCAAATACTTTGTTAGAGGCCTTGATAGGCAATTCAAAGATGCTTCAAAATATGGACTACTTTACTATTTTTGGTGATGGTGAGAATGTGTTGGATGCAAGTGTGGTGGTTGAGTTTATGTTTGATGTGGTACGCACTTGTCAATATAAGAAGATTTCCATATGCTCGACTTTGAAAGAGCAGGCATGTTGCTATGTATTTGTTAATGGGTGCATTGATAGCATGTATATGGAGATTCAACAGCATCTAATATATGATACGCACCCAAGGCCTTATGACCCTAGAGGGGATACTAGGTATGGCTCAAGAGTTATACAAATGCTGAGTATTTTGATCTATGATCCAAGGGGATGCCTTTTAATATGCATGATAATAAGCGACAAGATGACGCTATGGGTATTTGACCTAGGTGGTGCATTAGTGGCACATATCGGAGCATGTGTAGGTTTAGGGGGGTGGATGTCGTGCCACTACGTGGACATAATGTGAAAAATTCTCGAGTGCATCATCATCTAACGTTCTTATTGATCTAGAGAGTCACTGTCATCTGAGTCATTAGTGCTAGTGTTCATGGCATGGATAGTCCAAAAATACTAGATTTTTGGATAATTTTAGCCTATTTTTGATCTTTTTGATATTATTTATTGTAAATATCCTAAAAAGCTAGGAAAACTTCTAGATTAGGATGGCATGCAAAATGAAAGTTGCTTTTTCAGTTAGTTTTTGATTTTTTATGAGAAATAAAGATGGGCGAAATCGCCCGTGTCACGATTGCAGTTGATAGGCAGCAAATAGCACTTTGAACTAAAAGAAGTGATCTGGGAGATTCATGAGTAGGTGTCCTAAAGTTTTACATCCCTTTCAGAGCCAACGGAGCCATCATATTTGGGTTCTGAGCAGTAGAGAAAAAGCTCTTGTTTTGATGCATGTTTTTATTCTACGAGGGAGCTCCAGGAGATCTAATGCTTGGAGATTGCTTCTAAGTAGTGCTAGACAAGGGATTTTAGGTTCTATCAATACATGGTGATTTGATTCATTGTGCTTTGTCTTTATCATGTTTACCTCTTATTTATTCTTATTCTTCTCTTCCATCTCATATCCTCTACTTCCTTCTATATATGATCCTTGATAGATACAACCTTTTGACAAAAAGCCCTCTGATAATGTGGTAATTCACAAGAAACTTTATGTACTTATCTAGATAGTAAAATGACTAGCACCTAGTAAATGCACAATGTTTTCTAGTTAGCAACTAGGGATTTTCAAATTGCAACTAGTTTGTTAATTTACTAGAAAAAATGATTATATATCTAGTAAAATTCAACTAGTTTTTCACCTTTACTAAATAAAAAGACTCTATATCTAGTAAAATAAGTCTCTACATAGTGCAAAAAGTGTAAAATAGTTAATTGGGTAGGCCTCTTCTTAACTAGGGCCATATTTACCATTAATATCATACAATTGACTATTAGCAAAATTATCTCAATTTTCCCCCAATTATCCAAGTTCCAAGAAACTTCTCTTCCTACCCATAAATGAGCAATAGATAAGTCTTTTACTCTCTTCCTTATTTCCTACTAGAAAAAGCAATAGATAAGTATTCTCCTCACTTTTAGTTCAACTCCCTATTTAGCATGCAACTTGATGTGAGCAACATGTGAAGTACTACCTTGAAGCTATCACAAAACTCAAATATGCCATTTATCAAGTGTGTCATATCACCCTATCATAAGTGATGTAGATTTCATGATGGTTTTATATTGAATCTTGATTAAAGTTTCATATTTTCTTTGTAGTACAATTTTTGTAAATCTATTGAGGTAATTTCTTAGATGTACTATCATTCCAAGTCAAATTTTTATGTGAATAATATTGTTGGGTTCTCAAGGTTGTACCTATGGACTCATTTGATCAAATTACCTATATGTTGTTTAGTGAGTAGTGCTACTCAAAGACTAGCCTCTCTCACAACCCAAAAATGGGATGTTAAGGAGTGCCAATTAGGGGTTTGACTTTGTAAAAGAACACCACAAAATGAAAATTTTTTATGTCTAACAAACACAACAAGACCAACTCATGAACACAAATGACCAATAATGCCTCTTGTAGCCACAAATACTCCAAAATCAAACACAAGGTAAATTTTAAGTCAGGAAAAACAAATACTTCATATCTCTTTGAGATTTGATACACAATACTTTGAATCTTCAGCTTTTGAATTTTTGCAAGGTTCGACAAACACACAAAATATCCTTACATTTGTATGGGATGCTCCTCCCTTGTCTTTCTCAAGACAAATTTTCATGAAGACAAGGGCAAGTTTTCTTAGTCCTCACCACTCCCCTTTATATAGGTCTCTCCTCACATAACACACGTTGTGCTTTTGCTTTGAAATATTTAGGCCTTTTAATCATTAACAAAGCTTAAAATATTTAAATATTACAAACTCAAAAGCTTGATAGCTTTTAATCATAAATCTTCGTAAATCTCTTTCATTTTGATCTCTCATCACCTTCCAATCATGCTTTCATCCTCTTTACCTTTTGTTCTGATGACTTGGTGTGTCAGCTCAAGCCTATAACCTCCCCCAAAACTCTTTTGAACTACATAGATAGTTCTCTAATTAAGTGCTCTTTCTCCACACAGATGGCCCACTCCAAGGAAGCTTAAATAATGCAGTCATTAAGCTCTATATCTTCACATCGCAAGCTCAACTTAATCCATCAAGAGGCTCCTCTCTCATTATCCTCACCTCGTCTCACCCATCCATTTGGAAACAACATGTGATCTCTTGAAAAAATTTGAATCCACTTCAATTGCTTTTGCCTTTGCTAAATAAGATTTTCTAGTCCCAAGAAGTAGAAAGGAGGCCACAATATCTCCTCTTCATCTCCTTCTAAATCTTTGCCACCATGATCCATAATATCTTATCCTTTTTTGAACTCATACTTTGTTGTTGCTTTGGGGTCAGTGCACTGCAAGTCCTAGTCAAGGGATTGTAAACAAAGAACAAGATTTTGTCAAGAGTTATGAGACCAAAAATACCTCCGTCTGAGTTAAATGGTTTCATGTTATGCTTTGTGGCAAATGTGGAAAGGGACAAATGATGCCATTTGTTTAAAGCATCATCAAAGATAGCCATTTCCTCCATTTTTGGGATAATTGCCAAGCACCATGGTCCTATTTGGGGGATTTTATAGCAGGTTTGAGCATTGCCATAGAAGCTTAGGTATGCCTCTCAAGCCTTGCATAGCATAACATCCATTGGCAGGTTCCTTATGCCCCTCTCAATAAACTCCACTAGAAGACTGCTTCGTAAATCTAGATCTAGGAGTGTTCCATGAAAAGAAGACCAACACTTATATGAGATACCTTGTTGTCTCTTATGTTGAGAACCATTAGCTTCATCTTTAGAGAAACCTCATGATTTTACCTCAAAATTTGATCTGATAATGCTAGATATTCCACCATAGACTCCAAATGAAATCAGTGTAGCCCTTCTAGAAAACTCCTCTCCAATATATCTGCTTTCGGACACACCAAAAAAATACTTACCCCAACTCCTAATTACCCCTCATAAACTACAAGGTCTAATGCTATCTTGCTATTATGATTTTGGTTACTATCCAAAAAACAACATTTCCTCCTAGTTTAATTCTAACTAATGGAATTCTAGTTTGAATTTTTTTTAATGTACTTGCTTTTTTTAATGCCATGTGTTTTAACAAAAATATGCCATTGAGAATGAACTCTATGCCCAAGCAGACTTGATTTGAGATAAAATGCAATGTCTGATGCATGCCATGCCATAAAGCAAGCGATTCTCCACACAAAAACATGAATGCATTGAAAATTATAGTGCCTAGCCTATCTATGTAATCCCGTGTGTCATGCAAAATGCAAACACAATTCCTTGATTAGACCAAATCCTTAACCTCACCTCTCATCACTCAACAAGAAAAATGTTATACTCCACTCCACCCACCCAAAATCTCACAGTCACTCAAGAAAATAATGGTCCTCATCACAATGTTGATAAATGAAATAACCAATCTCACAACTGACATCATCCTACATAACCCTCAAACTATACAATAGAGAGAAGGTGGTCATCTTAATAAAATTGTACTTGAACACCTAATTACCTAATGCAATACTGTAGTAGAAAAAAAAACAAAGTGAAGTTAGCAGTATTAGTAATGTCAGAGATCTTGAGACACTAACTACGAGGAGAGAAACCATTTTGAAGTACACCTTACAAACCATGAGGATAGCTAAAAGCTCTTTTAAAAAACAAATGCATGGCTCACCTTAGGTGTAGATATGCTTGGTAGCATAACATGATCAAGTGAAAAGTGGTGAGTTCTTGATAACCTCTCTTCAAGGAAATGTACAATGAGACTCACTATATTGAAAGGGAAACCATGTGCTTAGACTACTCAATCATATCCTCTTGCTTTCGACATAAGACAAGCTATGCTCAACCTCTTAGATTCGAGTCATATAGTTTCTCTTTTACTTATAGGTTTTAAGTACTCGAAAAATTTTAATGTATCATATCATAAATTGAAGATGCATGTAGAAATGATAATGCAAGAAAATGGTTAATTCGTTATAGCTTTCAATGTCTTCTGATAGAGTTGTACATGACATTTCAAAAAATTGTTTGAGTTTCATGCATTTTTTTTCCTTTAACTTTAAGGGATTGTATTCTTGAATAAATAATGCCAACATCATATAATAATGGCTCTTGCATGAGGCTAGTTGCAAGAAAGAAAGTCCAAAAATCTTGTCAAGTGACCGTGACCTTGATGTTGCAGTAGGCTTTCCCAACCAAAATTGAAGTTGTCAAATTTGCAAGGGATGGCTAGAATGGTATTCTTTGTAGCTAGTATGATGGGGTGTTCATGAATTGTGAGTTGATGGTATATAGGATCCAAAAGAAAGAATTCATGAACCCACGATGAGTGAGACGAGTGGATAGATATTTGAATGGAAGTTGGAAAAATGATCGTTTTGAAGCTTGTTTGGGATTCCATGTGGATATGTTAGACCTCTCTAGTTTTGAAAGCATGAGATAACAAAGTATCCAATACTATGTTCTACACAAACTAAGGACTTAGAGATCACGAGGAGTTCAAGGAAGATCTTTCCCTAGTAGTCCCATGTCATCCTTTCTAGTGCCCTTGCTACTTCTAAGGAGTGTTGAGATTGACTTTAGTGATTTTGTTAGACAAGTTTCACTTAGAGATGGACAATTCTTTCTTGAGTTCCATACAATTAAAGAGGAATACCCACAAAGGTATTGGGGAAACTAGAGTTGAGTTGTCTTATAAAATCCATGAGTGACTACTATGACAAGTTGCAATAAGATTTTGCATAGAGAGGTTCTTCACTCGATTGAGAACTATGACTGAAGATTGAGTTCGCATACACCCTCACAAGAGCTAGAGTATGAGACTACAAGGATTGTATTTCTATGCACGTTCAAGAAAAATGAAAGGCAAGCTGATCTTTGTATGGGAGTGAGACTTTGCCAAACCACCTATAGTTGGAGGAATCACACATTTCTTGTATCCAATTACATGAACTGATTTGAATAGCTAACTTTTGAGGAGCCAAGTAAGGGTAGTAAAAGAGGAAAAACTAGGGAAAAGTAAGAGAAAAACTTGGGTTCTTGTGAAAGTACCTCAATTATAAGTGCCTCTACATCATTAGAGAAAGGTTGTTATGAAGAGGGCAGTGCAAAGGTTAATAAGGATGAGCATAGTGATAACGCTTTGAATGTTAGCTCTTGTCCTCTGAGTACGAATGATTCAAGATGGTTTGATAATAGTGTGAAAAGTGATCTTGAAGACCTAAGTGATGAGAATGACTCCATTGACATTAAAATGGATCATGTGGGTGGAAAGAATGAGCTCTCAATGTCCAAGCATAAGAAATAAGTGAGAAGAAAGATGGAGAAAAGGGTACTCATAGTAGTGAGGGAAATGAATAGAGAATCAACATTAGAGCTTCAAATAATGACCTAAGTCTAGGTGCCAATATTGAAGTGAAAAAGGAAAAGTATGCGACTCAGAACCCTAGAGGAAGGACACCCATATGGACATAAGAATGAGAGGACAAAAGTAAGAGGATTTGAGCTCAAAGTTATTGCCCAATGAGAGTGATTTTGAAGTGAGAAAGTTGGAAATGGAACTTCTCAGTGTAGAAGCTAGTCTTGAGACTGCTAGAATAACTCATGATCAATCTTTGAGTATATTCTTGGATGAAGTTAAGTTATTGGAGTCTCCTTTGTCCAGTTTGAATAGTGAGGTGTTTGAGAGTGGTTTAATCAATGATGAGAGTCTTGGAGAGACTCTGATTGATTATGTGAGTGATTGTGGGGACAAAGATGACTTAAGATTGAGTGCATCATTCTTAGCACGACACAAGGAGAATGAGGTTGAGGAAAAGGGCATTAAATGTGGTAATAAGAATGGTGAAAAAATAAATGGTATTGAGAATCTCATTAAATTTTGTGGATTTCAGTGTCATGATGTGCATCCTTTGCAAAGTTTTGATAGTGGAGGAAAGGAAGAGGGAGTTTTCTTTGCAAGAGGACCATGGGTGATGTTTGGAATAAAGTATAAGGAAGACCCAATTCCCTTAAAGAGTGAGACAAGTCTTTTGTTTTTGTTGAAAAATGTTGGGACTTTGAAAGATGGGTAGACCATTGGGATGAGAGAGAAAGAAAGCAAGAGATAACAAAATGAATGGGTTTGTTAACCCAAATTTTTGTAATTTAGATGCCACCTCTCTAAGCATCACGAAAGTGCAAGAGACTAAGAGAATCTCTTGTGAGAATAAGTTAGGGAGCCACACAAGAGTATAAAGCTCACAAAAAGGATATTTAGGGTTAAAATTTTGTGTGCAAGGAAAAGACTTGGAAAGGGAGTTTGTGAATACCATTTACAAGAACCAAGAGAGGTGGAGTTTGGAAAAGCCATAGATAGAGGAGTTCCACTGGAGTTTGTTGCCTTATGAGAAGAATTTTGATAGTGATGCATCTGAGAGTGAACTACTTAGTATAAAACTGAATGGAAAGTGTGTTGATACAAGTGATGTCCACTATTTTATGAGTTTAAGAGTGATGATGTTTTGATGGATTCTTTTGAGAGTAATGATGCTATGAGATGTGATCTTGGTAGGGATGAGAGTCAAGGTTTGACTCAAAATGAAATTGTTGGGTATTGTGATGATGAGGTTGAGTTGAAATGAGTGGGTTTTGCATAGCATACTTCAATGAATGTGTAGGAAATGATACGAGTAAATGTGGCAACAAGATAGTAAGATGAGAGCATCTGATTGGCATTGGGACTCTAAGGGTCTAGAAAGTGAGGTAAAAGAATCTATAAAAGAGTATGCGAGGAAAGCCTTGAAGAAGGTAAAAGAGATTGAAGTGAAAAAGTCAAGGGAAGCTAAAAGGACATCAAAAACTTCTCAAGAGAGTGAAGATGCATTAAAAGGAGAAATTGAAAAGCTAGAACAAAATGAGGTTTCTTTGCAAGATAAAAGGGTTGATCCTCCACAAAAAAAAGAAGTTAGGAAGTCACATATTTGCATCTTCATGGAACAAATGAAGGATAGACAAATAGAGATTTTGGTTTTGAATATTTTTTGGGATAGGATAAGGGATATTTGTGCAATCCAAAAAGATTCTAAGGGATGTAGTAGAGGAATGGCTAATTGATGTTGCATCATTTAATGACTCACGATGGGCATAAATGCTAAGACACTAGGGGTGGGCTAAATATGTCCTGTGCTTTTGCAAAATCAAAGAGACTGGGGTTAAGTTTGTGTAGGGTAGGTAACCTTCTTGACTTTTATTTGCAAATGTGGTTGTTGGTTTTTGTTTTGATAATCAAATAAAACTTGAGCTATTAACAAGTGAGGAGTTCAAGCCTTGTTGAAGTTTTTATTTTTCATAATACTTAAAACTTTGTGTGTCAAGTTTGATTGTGTATCTATCATAGAAATAAAGTCAATACAAAAGGCTAAGAAACCTTGAGAATCGAGGTTGGACTTCTATGCCCTGAATGCTTGCATAGTGGGACAAGAGGGATGCATGCATGACATAGCAATTTGTTTGAAGCACTGTAGAGAGGCCTCTTATACCCCTTCATCTCATTTACGTCCATGCTATTGAGAAGAAGATGCACTTAATTACACCATATTGATTCATAGCATTGCATGAGGCCTATTTGAGCAATATCCAATAAGCATAGATGCACATGCACATGATATTGCACCTTCATTGAGAACTCACATCTACCTCAAGACTTTTGGCACATGTTAGGAACCTCTTGTTTTGAGAGGGGAAGGAGGTAGGGTGGGTTGAGGGCCATGATAGGTGGACATCAATTTTGAGATGAGGTTTTTCTTGATCAACAATATCATTAAGAGTTGTTTGTGAGTGTGGGGATTGAGAGAAGTTTCATCATCAATTGAGAGGCAAGGATAGGAATGCTAAAATATTTATGATATCAGGAAAATTTGTCTGCATAATGCATTGGGCATTGAGTCATGATGTAGAATGGCATAGTCTTCAATGCACTTCTTTTCAATAGCATCAAATTCTTGAGAACATTGTAAAATCAACTGTATAAGAATCTCTTTCCTTAAGGGTGCATGGAGGGTTGTGCAAGAGCCCTTGATAAAGGGCATGGTATGAGCTTTGGGAATTCTCTATCTATCTTTAGGAAGAGAGTTGTAAGAGGGGATTGGCATGAGTATAGGTCATTTTCCATCATGAGAGGTGAGAAAGATGAGAGTTTATATATTGATATACATGTGTGTGTATGTGTTCTATCTTACGGCCTCTTGTTTGTGGGTGGATTATATACATAGATATATGTATGTGTTAATGTGAGCATATGTATATTTGAGGTCTATTTTACATACTAATGTACAATGCTTATATGTGCTTTATTGTGTGTGTGTGTGTGTGTGTGTGTGTGTGTGTGTGTGAACGAGTGCTTATCCATGCCTTAGTGTTTATGTATTTGTGAAGTATGCTTTATGCATGAGGATACGGGCATGCAAAAGCTTTATCCTAAAGACCTTAAAAGGAAATCTTATCAATCACATGTGAGAAAATGAAGAAAAGGAGGGTGATAAAGATGGTAGGGACTTTGAGAGGGTGAGGGAGCTCTTTGGTTGCTTTTCGAATGATCTACAGGGTCAAGCTGAGATGGGCTAGAGGCAAGCTCACACTGTGATCACCAAGACCCACGGACTGCTTTATTGTTCAATCATTTCAAAGGATCACACATGGCTATCTCTCACCTAGCCATCACGCCTTCAATCCTAATAGTGTAGTAAGCTTACCTTGATGCTCGATAGAGTAGGCTCCTCCCTCCAGCCCTCTATTAGTTCCATGATTCGAGATGCAAGCGCTCAAGCATCCTCAATCCTCCACTTTGCTCCATCCTCCATAGGAAAGGGTCGGGCACCTTTGCATTTTAAAATGCGCCTTTACCTTCAACTTGACCTTTTTTGCTTTTGGCCTTTCCTCTCTTATTCATTTTCAGGGCCGCCTTTTTCCATATTATTCCATGTTTTTGAATTTTCTTTTTCCCTTCTTGCATCAAGATTAACATTACCCCCCTCCTAGTCACGTGTGCCAGTCCCATGACACTTATGGGTCTTCGTTGATGATTGCTCGACAATTTGAAGGGTGGTCATGTGAGTTCATGATGGGCCCTTGTGGGGATTGGTCATGGGAGAGAAGCTTGTCAATTGATTGCAATTGTGGAGGTTGAAGGTATTTCGAGTGGATGGCAGGGCCTTCGATGTCGCTAGTTGGGAGCATTTGAATGTATCTGCAAAGAGAAGAAAAGTGCACTACCTAGGGGGTGTGTCTACCTTATCATGCGGTGTGTTGTGCTTGTGCTAGTGGAACTGTGAGCTAGGTCACCAACCATAGGCAAAGCCAGGTGTTGTCCCACACTTGAAGACCGAGTTTGTGCCCCTAATGTATCCTAAGCATGAAGTGGGGGATCAAAATGATTAGGGGGTTAGGGATACAGCTAGCCAACTGAAGTTAGTATGGTGGACGCTCCTAACTTGAGGACCCCTACGTGCAGTGACTATGACACTCATGAGTTTCTTGCTTTTTCTTGCCATTTTCTTCTCTATTCTGTTGTTCTTGTCCATTCCTTTCTCTCCCTTATCTTTCTTTTGCCATCTTTCTTCTTCTTTTCTCTCTTTTTTTTTGAAATAAATTATGATAAGGAGCTAATCTTCGTAGCGGTGGTCATGAGAGGGAGAAGTGGGGGTTTAAGGGACTTACTAAGAAATATTTTCCCTCGCATGTACCCTTTTTGGCTCATTCAAACATTGAGAGGAGTTGTGGACAAAAATGGGTGGTTGCAGTAATGAAACGACTGTCGCTGAAGTCCTCTAAGAGGGCTATGCAAAAAGATAGGAAGAGAGCAGCACGCATCATTAGCCTAGCCATTGCACAACTCTCTTTGCTAGTATTGAGATAAAAAAATAGTGGCAGGAGGTAGTATTCTTGCGAACTAGGGTCATGAATTAATAGTACTCTAAGGAACCTAAGGTAATTGCAAGTTGTGAGGAAAGTAGGGTCCAGGCAAGAGCTGAGAATTTATTTAGAAAGTGGTCAACAAAGACATACAAGTCATGTTAAAGAAAGGTGAGCGCTTCCTCGGACTTAGTGGCATTGATATTATAGATTTTTGGAAAGTCATATTGGCCATGGACATCTGCGTTGAAGTCTACTACTCTTACCCTTCTAGGATATGGCATGTAGGCAGGGTTATTCCTCTCAAAGGCTAGGGTGTTGAAGAATGACATCTAGGCATCCATGTTATCATCCTAGATGCACCTTCTCCACCTTGGTTGGCTCTCATAGTCCTTTGCTATTCTAGGCAGTTCCATGACCTTGTTCTTCATCATGAGTTGTTTGTGAGCATGGGGATTGAGAGAGGTTTCATCATCAATTGAGAGGTGAGGATAGGAACGCTAAAATATTTATGATATCAGGAAAATTTGTCTGCATAATGCATTGGGCATTGAGTCATGATGTAGAATGGCATAGTCTTCAATGCACTTCTTTTCACTAGCATCAAATTCTTGAGCACATTGGAAAATCAACTATATAAGAATCTCTTTCCTTAAGGGTGCATGGAGGGCTATGCAAGAGCCCTTCATAAGGGGCCTGGTATGAGCTTTGGGCATTCTCTATCTGTCTTTAGGAAGAGAGTTGTAAGAGGGGACTGGCATGAGTATAGGTCCTTTTCCATCATGAGAGGTGAGAAAGATGAGAGTTTATATATTGATATACATGTGTGTCTATGTGTTCTATTTTATGGCCTCTTGTTTGTGGGTGGAATATATACATAGATATATGTATGTGTGAATGTGAGCATATGTATATTTGAGGTCTATTTTACATACTAATGTACAATGCTTATATGTGCTTTATTGTGTGTGTGTGTGTGTGTGTGTGTGTGTGTGTGTGTGTGAACAAGTGCTTATCCATGCCTTAGTGTTTATGTATTTGTGAAGTATGCTTTATGCATGAGGATAGGGGGAAGAAAAACCTTTATCCTAAAGACCTTAAAAGGAAAACTTATCAATCACATGTGAGAAAATGAAGAAAAGGAGGGTGATAAAGATGGTAGGGACTTTGAGAGGGTGAGGGAGCCTCTTTGGTTGCTTTCGGAATGATCTACAAGGTCTAGCTAAGATAGTGTAGAGGCAAGCTCACACGGTGACTGCCAAGACTCATGGACTACTTTATTGTTCAATCATTTCATAGGAGCACACATAGCTATCTCTCACCTAGCCATGGCGCCTTCAATCCTACCAGTGTAGTGAGCTTACCTTGATGGTTGATGGAGTAGGCTCCTCCCTCAAGCCCTCTATTAGTTCCATGATTTGAGATGCAAGCGCTCAAGCATCCTCAATCCTCCAATTTTCTCCATTCTCCATAGGAGGGAGTCGGGCACTTTTTTAGAAAATTTTGGTGACACCTTTGCATTTTAAAATGCGCCTTTACCTTCGGCTTGACCTTTTTTGCTTTTGGCCTTTCCTCTCTTATTCATTTGCAGCGCCGCCTTTTTCCATATTATTCCATGTTTTTGAAATTTAATAGTTCTCTAAGGAACCTAAGGTAATTGCAAGTTGTGAGGAAATTAGGGTCCAGGCAAGAGCTAAGAATTCATTTAGAAAGTGGTCAACAGAGACATACAAGTCATGTTCAAAAAAGGTGAGCGCATCCTCGGACTTAGTGGCATTAACATTATAGATTTTTGGAAAGTCATATCAGCCATGGACATCTGGGTTGAAGTCTACTACTCCTACCCTTCTAGGATGTGGCATGTAGGCAGGGTTATTCCTCTCGAAGGGTGGGGTGTTGAAGAATGACATCTAGGCATCCATGTTATCGTCCCAGATGCACCTTCTCCACCTTGGTTGGCACTCATAGTCCTTTGCTATTCTAGGCACTTCCGTGACCTTGTTCTCCTAGTAGTCATGAGCACCCTTTGTTCCTCATAAGGTAGAATTGTTCTCTCTTTTAGCAACCCACCTATCTCCTATCCTTCTTCCTACATTAATCACCTCTTCCACCACCTTGGTTGATAGAACTCTTCTCAATGTAGTAGTGGGGAATTAGAAATTAAACTTGAAGGGCTCATAGCCATTCTCCTTGTGATCCAATAGTATAAGTTTTGCATTCCAATATATTGGGAAACAATCATATCTTGGAGGAATAAGCACTTTTGGGGCCACTACTAGTTGAGCTCTCAACCTCCTCCATGCCTGGTCAAGCATGTTCCTTCTCCTCTTTTGATATTTTCTTTTCTTTCAACACTAGTGTCTACCTCCTACTATACTTCTGGCCATAGAGGAAGGTTATGGGACTAACTTCTCATCTTAGCGCCCCATTTCAAGGCTTGGTTCTGCTTCTTCAGTCGGCATTTGCACCTCCTCTCCCTTGTATTCTTATGGCTCTCCTTCCTTGAATCCTAGAGATTCCACTTCTTGGACTGTCAAGCCTATCCTTAGTAAGTAGCTTCTTTGAACCTGTAGGCCCTGGGTAGTTCCTGTTGCTTGTGGCTGGAGGTTGAGCCCATGTCTTAGAGTCCTATGGGTGATCTCCAGCCTTCTTCCTAATGATTCAATGGCCTCCTCCACTTATAATAGTGTGGCATCTAAGAGAGTATTGAGGCAGGCATGTTGTTGGGCTTCCAAGCTTATTTGCATGGCCTCTGTCCATGCTTTTTGCTAACACCTTGTCACCTTCTACAAGGGCTAGCCTGCTGGCTAAGTCTCTTACCCTTCATTCACTCCTACCCACCCATTCATTTGCTCTTTTTTCACCTCTTCCAAGCTTTCATTATGCCTTTGATCTAAGGCCCTTATTCTCTACTCTGGTTCCTCGATTTCTCTTTCTAGTCTCTTCCACTCTTCTAGTTATATAACCATCCTCTTCTCCAAATTTTCCATGTTCTTATGATATCTTTTGGCTCTCTTTTCTTCTCTAGCTACAAGCTCCTCCATGGCATTGTGGACCCTTTTCATCTATCCTTGTAGCTCTTCTTGTTGTAGAATCAAGAGCTTGTACTCCCTCTGAAGTCCCACTTGCTACTTCTCGTCTTCAAGCCTCTTTCACAAAATTTCCTCTTGCTCCTCCCTAGCCATGAGCTCCGCCTTTAGCTCACTTAATTATCTAATTATTTTGTACACTTAAATCAAAGCACGGATGTACTGCTCTCCTTGCTACATGGTCACTATAGAGCCCAAAGCAAAAGATGCAACAAAGAGCTTGTTCCTCCCATACAAGCCCCTTTAGATGTAGAAACAGAGATAAAAGGGTAAGATGATGAAAGTGAAGATCAAGATTTAGATAGTGAAAAGGAAGATTATATCTGATTAGAAGCAAATATAGATGATGATGAAGTCCCAAAGACTTCAAAAAGTGAAGAGTCCCTCCTATTAGATGGCATAACGATGGTTTCTTTTGGTTTGCTCAATGATCCTCAAAGTGTGCAAAAGATGTACAAGAAGTGGATTAAGCAAAACAAGCTTTCCTTTCACTATGGTCCTTGGCAGGATTTCTTAAGGTGGAAGGCCTCTACTACATCTTTGTCCACCTCTAACTCGGCCACCACAACCATCTCCTTTTCGTCCTTTTCTATATCCATCTAGAAAAGGAGTTGTTTGACACAATCATCATAATTCGTAGTTGATGGCAGTGCTTTAGGGATAAGCATTGTGGATGCTTCTGCCTTCTGTCTCTTAAGATCTTGTCTTGACTCTGCATCCATAGTTGCCAGTCACTAGGGTTCCTCTACTTGTATGTTGAACTATCTCTTTATTTACCAGAAACTACACCTAGGCCATAAGATTACTAACATCTATTGTAGTTGAAGAGCCTTGAGTGGTAGGCACTGGGACAGATGGAATAGGGTAAATCAAACCCTTGCCCTTGCCTTCTATTAATAGGGGTGGCATAATTTGTGCCACTTTGGAACTTTTCCTTGGGCCTTCTTCTTTGTGCGAGCGGGTTCATGACAGCCAACTCCCCTTCTTTGGAGGGCTCCTCCACTAACATGCAGAAGGCTATGGCTATGTACTCTTCTTCTCTCCTTCTAAGCTCCTCTGCCTCTTCATGTGCCTTTCTCTTTCTCTCTTCTTATGCCCTCTTGGATTTCCCTTGGGCCTTGAGGTAGTCTGCTACTTTTTTCTTCCTTCTCTTTTCTTCCATCTTCCTTTGGGAGGTTTTCTTCTGGGCCCCTCAATGGCTAGACTATGTTTGGTGCTCTCCTTCTTTGTCTCACTAATGGTTCTCTCATTGGACTATTCGTGCTCTTCATGGGGAGGTGATATGTCTGGAGTCTCATCAACTCCTTTATAGCCTTACACTTCTCCCAATGCCTCCCTGATATGGCCATCAAGACCCCACCAAATCTTAATAGCTGAGGCCTTAGATGACAACTTCTTTTTTTTACATTGGAGGTTGGGAACTCTTCACTTGTTGCAGGTCTTCCACCTGTAGCCAGTGTCTTTGTTAAAGTCTCCATTTTCTTCTTCACGAAGTTTTTCAAGTTAACTTTATCAAAATATTTGGCAACGATGCTTTCCAGCATCGGTACATTGATCCTACTCATCAATTCGTTCTACCTTTGACTGAAAAATAAGGCATATGCCATTTTGGCTTGTAGCTGGACTTCTGAGTCGGGGATATGAGCTAAGTTGATGCCATCATTAGTCGACTGGATCTTTGCCCATTCCCAACATGTTGTACATGTCCCTTTTTTGCCTTTTTACAACTTTGTTGGAGAGGCCCAATGCCCTCTCCACCAGCTCCGAGGTAACCTTAATTTCTACTTAGGGGGTTGGCCTCTCCTTGCTACATAGTCACAATGCCACCATTCCTATTGAAAGTACAGAGGAACTCCATGCACTTTTCATATTCCATGGCTTGCCCAACTTTCTCTAGGTACTTTTGCAAATTGCATTGATTCACAATTTGCTTTATGGCCCACTCTTCCATGACTACATCTTCCAATTTTAGGATTTTCCTGGACTTGAATTGGTTGTAGGCTCTCATCTCCACTTAGAGGCCATACTTTGCTTGCTCTTCCTTTGAGAATGAAAACTTCCTGGTTTTCTCCTATCCTACCATTGTAGGTGCATGTCATGAAGCCACGGCTCACCATTAGTGTTCTACAGATAATTCTTTTTGCAAAAAGACATGTAGGAAATGGCAAAATGCTTATGGAAAATTGAAATGCTTAAGTACAGAAAAGCTTAAGTACAGAAAGGGGAATTTTCTTTGAACAGTCTATGCATTCCTTTAAAAAATATGATACTTCCTCAATCATAAATTGATTTTTATCCATTCTTTTCCACTTTTGGACCATGATTCAGGGTTAGGGTTTGTTTTTTTGTTCCACACCTTATCGTCTTCTCCCTTGGGAAGGAGAAGAATCCTTCCTAGGATTAGAGGTTGAGGGTTAAGGCTACTCATCACATGATCACGATGTTTTACTTTTGCATGAGCCAAGCATAGAAGTTCAAGTTGTACTCCATGTGAGCATACTAGTGTACATCGACAGTTCAGATGCTTACATGGGTGAGCTAAGTGAGGACATCCATTAGGAAGTCAGTGGAGTCTATTTGGCTAGCAATGTGTAACTTCTCCTCCATCAACATGTGATCTAAATAGGTGTGGGTCATGATGTGCTCTGCAAGGGGTCAATTGAGAATGGTGGTCAACACCCTATAAGAGATTGGAGCTACATAAGTTGGGTCATACTCCAAGGTTTTGATGGCACATCTCTACTCAATGTTTGTCATGATTTGGTAGCCCTATAGCTCCCATTGAAGTTTGATAGCATATGATTTTCACTCAAAAAAGGAGACATTGAGACATCAAGTTGTTGAGTCAACTCTTCAATCTCCTAGTCTGTGGTAGAGACTATGCTTGTGTCATATGAGGTGATGAGTCATTGTTTGTGCACTTCCTTGTAGGAAATCTTGGTGACAATCAACTCCTTAGCTACCTAGGGAGGATTAACAAATAGGAATTCTGATTCTTCCCAAGAGCAAGGGAGCATACATACGTCCATGGCCAAAGGCTCTTCTAAAAGGCCTAGGTCTAGTCGATCATAGCTTTTAGCAAGTGTAGTAAATGTAGCATCCAAGTGTCGAAGGAAAGTAACCAAGTCATTCCCCATATTTTCAGCTATGTCCGAGGCTAAGGTAAGAATCGATCATCACTCATAAGAGGGTTTTAGACCTACAAGAGGTTGAGGTATGACTGTGCTAAACATGCCTGCAGCTAAGGTTGGCAATTTTGACTGCTTTTGAGGGAGTGGTGGAGCCACTTGTGCATTAAGCATGGGTTGTGATATAGATATTGTGCTATTAGATGCTTATGAGGCCCTAGGGGCACTAGTAGTGCTAGGCTGAGGTGGTTTGGAGGCATAAATCTGCAGTTTTGTTTGAT
Organism: Lygodium microphyllum; assembly: GCF_053477565.2. Classification (NCBI taxonomy): domain Eukaryota; kingdom Viridiplantae; phylum Streptophyta; class Polypodiopsida; order Schizaeales; family Lygodiaceae; genus Lygodium; species Lygodium microphyllum. The sequence continues at coordinate 96,161,554 of NC_141144.1, read as the reverse complement.
AGGCTAGTTGAAGCTCTTCAAGCGTAGTGCGTTTGGGCTCGTCTTTGCAGCTTGAATTGTTTAGGGTTTCAGCTTCTAAGCTATCATGTGAACTTGTGTGGGAAAGCTCGAGGGCTGTGCTTGAGTAGTGCGCTTGGTAGTCTTGGCTTTGGGTACCCATTTCTAGGTATTGCCCTCATAACAGCCTTGCACTTGCAATAAAGTCTTGGGGACCCAGCGTAGCTTGACTGCTCATTGATGCCGATAGTTTCTTCTCTATTTTTTAGGTTTCGAGGATAAATTCCTAACCTTGCGAGCTTATGTTTGGTTGCTTCTTGGTGGCAGTCCTTGATGCTTAGGTACCCATTTAAACTTGGGTTCATGGGCTTTGGCCTTCGTCTCCGTGGTTTGTTGGCATTAAGGCTTGGTGAGTTGTGACAAGTCACGACCCCTCTCCCTAGACTTGGGGATGGATTCCTCTATTGGTGGCTTTGTGGGCTTTGATGGAGCCACATTGCCCTTATTGAAAGCTCTCATGATGTATACATTGCCAATGGCAAGACGAATACACTGTGACTCATAGTTGATGTTGCAATGGGCTTGTTTTTTTAAAGGCGCATTCCTAGCAGTGATTCCTTATGGCACCTTTTGTGTTCAATAACACATACAAAATTATGGGTATGCTCTTAGAATCAATAGAGGCTACAACTTTTCACTTTCCCAAAAGTGCATATGATTGGCCCCGAAAGGGCTACATTTAGCTCTCATGGGCCCACTGTAGTTGTAATCGATCGATTTGAGCCCAATGATGATGAGTTAACATCGGCTCATTCATCAATCAATGCACGGAAAGTATTTATTCGTTGGGCGGTGACTGTTATGCGAAGGCAAGCAAGTTCCACTGTTGCTTCATCCTCACCTTCTATTTTCGTAATTGTGGAAACTTGGACTTTCATAGGGGACTCTAGCATGGGAGGCTTATGTAGTGGATGTGTGAGAGGGTAGTACTTCTTTATGTAGATACCATTGAAGAAGCCTACACCCTCTCCATTGAGGGTCTTGAGCTCCACATTGTTGGTTAGGATAATGGTATGAACTCCAAAAGGCCCTAAACTTCATCTTCTACTTGTTGCCTTTTATTGATTATAATAGTACGAGGTCACCTCGATCAAAGTCTCGCTGCTTGACATGCTTCTCAAACTAGCTCTCACATTGTGCCTTTTTGCAAATGGGTAGCTAGAAGTCAAGTCTCTTATGTAGGCATTCTAACTCAACTAGGCATTTTGTGCATGCCTCCTTCCCATCCATCGCTCTTGAATGGCTACTATCAGGATAGGGACAAGGCTAGGGACAAAGAATTACACTACTAAAATGGCTTCAGTTCCATAGGTCAACATAAAGGGACTCTATTGTACAACCATTTTATAGGCTACTCCATAGGCCCTTAAGGCTGCCACCATCAGTTTGTTGTCCAGTTGCTATGCAACACAGAGACTACCTTGGTTAGGACATTCACTAAGATCCTATTTGTAGATTTTTCATGGTTGTTTGTGTTGAAATATTTGCAATCACACCTACTTCAGTCCCTTTGTGAGAAGCAGTGAGGGCTTAGGACCAGAATCCCACATGCACAGTAGGAGAAAGTACCACCACTCAAATCCTACAAAGCATCGGTGTTCTAATTAAGAGTTTTCCTCCTGAATACAATAATGTATCAACAACTCTAATTAATATGCCAAATCTTGAACTTGTTGATATCCAGGCATCACTGTTAGAAGAGGAAAAGAAGCTAAAAAGTAAGGAAGAACCAAGTACCTCTAGAGATGAACATGCATTATATGTTGGCAACAGGTACAAAGGCAAGAAGGATCAGCTCTTTTGTGACTTCTACAAAAGGACCGGGCACACTGAGAAGTTTTGCCATGCCATAAAGAGGTCCCAAAAGGCCTATCTAGTTGCAATCAAAGAAGAAGAAGAAAATGAAGCAAAGGAAGAAGAAGAAGAAGAAAACCACCAGGAGAAGGACAAACCTCATCAGTCCTTCTATTCAGATAGACTTTTTTAGTTTTGTATTTCCTAGCCCTAATGCCTTTAACATAAACTTGTAAAATCCTTAGTTAGCCTTATACTAGAGCCTCTATACACTTTATGAGGCCCCTGCTATAGCCTTTGGATGTCCATCATGTTTGTGGTACCCACACTTAGCTTTTTCTGCGACAGCCTTTAGTGTTTTTCCATGTTTATGGTGTGCCCAGGTGTTGCTTTCACTAAAGCCTCTATACACTTTATACTTTTGGTTGTGATTGAGGAGGGGTGTTGAGATATTTGCAATCACACCTACTTCAGTCTCTTTGTGAGGAGCAGTGGGGACTCATGACCAGAATCCTATATGCATAGTAGGAGAAAGTACCACCACTCAATTCCTATAAAGAATTGTACTTGCACTCTTTTTCTAAGCAATGATAGTACTATTTTCTTTCCAGTAAAGAGTCATGTCACTGTCAATACAAAAGATTGTGTTTATGAGTCCAAGTCTCAATCTTGGAACCTAATTCACTTGTGTAACAATTTGTCCTTGTGAGGGTCAATGTCTTCATGAGTTTCCTTTTTCTCTTTTAACCTCCATAGCTCCTGCGTCTGCCATGCTCTAGATCCCGCATATTTTAACAGTTTGCTTAAGGATAGTAAGGCCAGGATTTCTGATGTATGATGAAAAAGGTAGACAAGAGGTGAGCAATCACTTCATTGGATAAATGTGTGCCTTAATCACTAACTAGTTCAATGGGGTAGCTGAATCGCAAGATCACTTGCTCCCAAAGGAACTTAGTTGTGGTCCTAGCATCGTTCTTTTTAGTGGCTTGTGCTTCCACACACTTTGTGAGGTAGTCCACGGCGATATTTTAAAAAATGGGGGATTGACTTCATTGGACCGATTAGTCTTGCAACACAATATTCGTAGGCCAAGTACGAGTGCAATGATTGGGGTAAACTCCATCTTGCCCTTGCAAAGTCGGTTGGTATTCATCACAGTGCTTTACAAATCGTGTTGCATCTCAAAAATGTGTAGGCCACTATAATTGAGTTTGTAGCACCTTGCAAACTGTCATGTTGCTAAAGTTTCCTCCTGTGCTTGTGAAAGTACATCATGCATTTCATGCTTGCATACACACCTACGCAGCAAGCCGTCATGTCCTAGCCTATAGAGCTCACCTACTACTATCAAACTGATAGGGTTGTATCTTGAGGATAAGTTGCCTAAGTCAAGCTTTGTCGATGGGTCTTTCGGGTAGTCCATGTTCATGTACTTGGACTACGCCATCTGCCCAATATGGTGTCAAGTGGGCTCTAAACAAATCTTCTCGCTAGACAGGCTGAAGAGATGCATGCCTGGGAAATTATCACTATGGCAATACCCTATCCAACAGCTTCTTCTATGGGGATGTGGGACATGTGATTGTCCATGTGTTGTTGTTTCCCCTTGCATATAATCACAAAGAAGTCGAACTCTAACAAGAGAAGTAACCATCGAGCAATGCATCCTATAGCATAAGTTTTATTAACAGGATAGTGCAAGGATTGATGGTCAACAAAGAAGGTAAAAGACATTTCCAACAGATAATGCCGATATTTCTTTCTAGAAAATAACATGGCTAAACCTTCTCTCTTCGTCATGGAATAGTTCATTTCAGTGTTTGTGAGTTGTTTGCCAATGAAATTCACTAGATAGTCTGGATTGTGTTCACCAGGCTGGCAAAACACTACCCCCCGGCAAACCTTGAGGCGTCAATGTGGACATGGAAGATTATGGTCTAGCATGGGGATCGTAGTATTGGTGTGGTTGTCAGAGCCTTTTCCAACTCTTCATATGCACGTTGGCACTCCTTGATCCATTCGAATAGCATCAAAAGTTTGTAGAGTGGTCTAGCAATTAATGCATTGTTTAACACAAGTCGCCGATAGTAGTCCATATGCCCTAGGAAGCACTGAACTCCCTTGTAATTGGTTTTTGGTGGGAGGTTGACAGTTACCATAACTTTCGAGAAGTCAATGGCAATGTTGTTCTTGGACACAACATACCTTAGGAGGATGCATCCATGCTTCACCCAGAATTGGCACTTAAGTGGGTTTGGGTGAGAGACAATAAAATTTGCATGATTGAAAGACTGCACGGAGTTTAACTAAAAGTTCTTTTCAGCTCGATTGAACACACATGTCATCAATAATTACCTCTAACTCTCGGCAAGGCATGTCATTAAAGATGATACACATGAGCCATTGGAATGTGGTTGGTGTATTTGTCAGCCCAAAGGGCATGACTATGTAGACAAAGACACCCCACTCGGTAGCAAATGCAATGTTATGCTTGTCATCAAGATGCACTTGCACCTAATTGCAACCTAAGAAACTATCTAGGAAATTGTAGGCTTCTTTGCTAGCCACTCTTTCAAGCATATGCTCACTGTATGATAGTAGATTGTTGTCTATCTTTGCCATTGCAACATTGACTTTATTATAATTAATGTAGACTCTGATTTTTTCATTCTTTTTTAGGACGATTACAATGGGCGAGGTCTAGTTTTTGTGCTCAATTTCATAGATGAATCCTGGTCTCAAAATTTTGTCCATCTCCTCCTTGACCACATGAGCATGATTAGGATTCATCAGATATGGTTCTTGCTTGATCGGTGTTGCATCAAGTGTCATGGTGTTCGCATAAATAAAGATCAAGTATTGACACATGTAATAAATTGAACTATTAAAAATTACTTGAAAAAATATCTAAAAGTAATAGAATGGATGCTCACAAAAGGGTGTGCCGGAGAAAGCCTCCTATGAAGGGCTTTGTACCCCTTAGAAGTCATTTGAATCTCTATTGCTGCCGTCAGGGGACGACCATAATCTTTGGTCTGTTAAAAAATAGATCCAAAACTAGATTATTTTGGTTATTTTTCTTTATTCTATGCTTCTAATTACATAAACAATAAAAACCTATGGCATGTGCTTACAAAAGTAGCAACAAAACCATCTCTCCCCATGGGACCCAAGTGAGATGTATATCTGCTCGAGATGCTCCTCCTGTATTAGTTCATTGAAATCAAAGGACAAATTATATTATATAATTTTAACTCTATAGGAATTTTGAAGTAAAAATACTTCAATAAAGCGATAAAAAAATGTGCTCTCTATTGTAGAAATGTCACTCATAAACGGTACTCTCGATGGAAGCACGCCTACAACTCCTCGAGAAATCTAGCAGGCCTCTTGTTGTTGGGATCATATTGTGCATACCTCCTGGTTGTGTTTAAAAAAAGAGTGTCAATATACTATTTTGATTTTATATTTCTCACACTAGCACACACGCTCTATTTGTGAGTCAATGAATAAAAAAATAAGCACCAAGTTTAATCCCCTTTATTTCTATTTATGCAAATTTAGATTCCTCTCATATACCATCACCTTCACATTACAATCGTGGTGGTCGTGTGGCATTCATAATTCCAGAGAGTGCTCCTTCACGTGAATCAAAGTCTTCATCTTATTATGAGGAGGAGCGAACTATGTTGGTGTGATAGATGTCAAGGCTCGTATCGGAGGCCGTGATGCGAGTGTCGTTCCCGTGAGTCAGAATATAGTGTTTTTGTTCATGCACCAGTGCCATCACAACAACATCTATGGCTGAGATGCTCAACATTCTCGTACACAGCTTGGTCATGCAATCCAACAGATGCACTCCAACTTGATATCTTGTGACGACATCCCCTACCTCTTTGCCTTAAGAGCAAGACGTCTTGCAATTATGTATTGCCTAATCATCTACGATCTCTTGTGTAGGCATACAATTATAAGCTCTACAGAGGATGGCAAGGAGGATCACTTCCTAGAGATGGAGAGACTTTTAGCTTTTACGACACTCGGTACATGATAGCTCCTTCTAGTATTCTAGATGGAGGACGTGGCCTCTTCATTGCATAAGACCTACAAGTTCCACCCAGTTCAGAGGTGACACTTATGTGCTTTTGTGAACCCATATAGGGATGGGGTCCATGGCACCAACTAGTGTGGTATAATTTGAGCATGAGCACTTATGGTATGTGCCTCAATGCAACCTCTCTTTTAGATAGAGGCATCACTCATGATCAAGGATAGATACTTTATGTAGATGGGAGACCATACACACAAGGAAACATAATAGGTCTAATTAATAGCAGTCGAGGAAGAAGCGCAAGAACCAGTTGTACATTTATAGCATGTGAAAATGGTAATGAACTAGGATATATGAGTAGAGATGTTCCAAGATATATTCTTGTCAATTCCATTAGATCATTGCGTGATGGTGATGAACTACTGGCAAACAATGGTGTTCATAGACCTGCAAGAGCATCTCCACGTTTGGATTGAAGTTTAGATGATTTAATTCTCTTAGGATGGTCCTTTTCCTTGGATCATCCCTTTCTATATATACTCGTTCCCTAAGATGCATGAATACAACATCACTTTTCCTTGGATGCAAAAGCTAGTCTATCAAGCATGAGAACTTTGTTGTATTCAATTTTTTCTAAAGTAATATAATCAGCTACACTTTATTTGCAAAAAAAAAAAGTATACTCGTTTAACTCTCTATATATGGAAGCGTGAATTGTGTTTGTTTTTTCCAGCTTCCTCAATCTTTACATGTATATTTGATAATAACGAGATCCTTGTTTAATCAGTTTGTCTCCTTCCTTAATGATGAATATAGAGAATGATGTGAAAGGTTCCAACTTATGATATAGAGAATTATGTGTGTCTACCCTCTCGTGGCACCTCTTGAATGCCAAATGAGTACATGCGATCCTTCACACAAGTGATCCAAAAAGTTATGACAATTTGAAGAAACTTTATAACACTGATTTTGGAAAAGCACGCGAAGACTTCAACAATGATGATGACAGGTGAGGATGAAAGCTTTCTTAGAGCTGAAGCACTTCAGCAGATCTACGATGGCTCAAAATTGTCATGATTAAGTTCTACATTGCTTATCTTGAACCTTCAAACTCGTTATGCTTGGAGTAACACATCCATTTCAACACTATTAAAGTAAGCTAATTTTCTCATGTAAATGTTGAGTGTGTTATTATAAAGAAAAATCTAAGAGTTATGTGTGCTTGAAATGCTGCAGGGTACTGTCACAAAAGTTTTTACCTACAAACAATGTTCATCCTATGTCAAGAGATGAGGCAAAGAAGATGATCGCCAAGCTTGGATTGGATTATAACACAATTCATACATGTCCCAAAAATTGTATTTTATACAGAGGCGAATACGATAATGAGGAGAGATGCCCAAAATGTGAAACATCACGTTACAAAGATGCAAGTGGAAAGATTCCTTGCAAGGTGCTTCAACATGTTCCATTGTCTCTCGGTATACAACATATATGTCAGACCCTAGAGTTAGCAAGACTTATAGATTGGGGAGCAAAGAATGTAAGTATAGATGGGACTATGTGAATTCCCTCAAACTGTCTTTCCTTCAAGCATATCAATGCAAAGTGGCCAGAATTTGAACAAGAGTCGTGACACATTAAGAAGGATGTTGGATTAGATGGTGTGAATCCTTTCTCCATGTGTTCAAGTAAATGGTCCACTTGGCCAATAGTTCTTGTGAACTACAACTTGTCACCATTTATTTTTTTAAAGAAAGAACACCTAATTTTGTCCCTCGTAATTTGAGAAAAACATCAATTCAGAGACCTTAACGTTTATTTGGCTCCTCTTATTGATGATCTCCTAGAGCTATGGAGAGGCATAGATGTGCTTGATGTGTCAAAACAAGATGACAAAAGAAGGTTTCAAGTTCATGGAATTCTAGCATGGACTATACACGATTTTCCTGGCTATGGATTTTGTTCAAGTATTTGATTGTGATATAAGTAGCACATGTAGAAGTATTTTCATTTCAATTTAATATTTCATGCTCATGCTAAATGTTTTACTGATGATGCCTATAGATTGGTACAAAAAGTGGATGGAAGGACCTATCATCAATCCACAATCAGAGCTTGCAAGATATGAAGACGATGAACGTGGTTGAGGACAAAGTTCTCTAGCTCTCTCTATCTCTATATGGTTTCGTCTAGAGTATTGGAAGGATCTAAAGATTTTTCATCTTCTTGAACCTATGCATATATTTAAAAATGTAGGACACTCTTTATGGAGACATCTCATAGGTTTCAAGGACGCGGAGCAAGCTAGAAACGACTTAAAGGAGAAAAATTGCAAGCGTGCTCTATGGCCTCAATTCAATGAAGAGACATGAAGAAAAGAGTATGCACATGCACCATGGGTGTTAACCCCCACAGATATTTCAATGATCAATCAGTAAATACGGTCTATTCAAACACCCATAGGATATAGTGAATCAATGCAAAACATGTTTACTGTGGATGAGGCGAGTCTTTCCAACTTGAAAACACATGATTGACATAATTTCATCAAGGTAACTCTTACTTTTTTTGGTCCACATCTCGTCGTTGTCCAATTTCACTTGTTGAAACAGCAAAAAAGGGGCCAGCATTGTGGACTATGCAATGGGCTTGCCAGCATTGTTAATCCTTGAAATTAAGCATTTTGAGATATCTTATAAGATGATTGGTATAGTAGCTGACCATGCGATCCTAAAATTTACTCTAACATGTGTTCAGAGACAAGAAACATGCACACAACTACACACATTCCCATATTATGAATTTCTAGAGCAAACATCACATATTTTATAGTGATGCAGTACGAGATGGCTTAAGCCAACTAGACCAACATGAACCACTAGAAGATGCCACTAGATGTCTAGCGAAGGTTTTACATGATGCAACTTTAGAGGCATTCCCATGTAAGATGGGATCTATAGCAATATATAGATGTAGTTCCCATCAAAATGCTTAGTATGATGATGAGTGTAGACAACAGACTAGGACCTGCCTACATAGGGATATTACACTAGAGACATGCACAGACAAACAAGCAAGGAATATATTTCGTTGTCTTGTCTAGAAAAAGAAGAGATATTATTTAGTCAAACTAAAGTCAACAGGGATGTATCAACGCTTTTTTAGCAAAGACAACAAGAAGGCATGGAGGAAATCTCATGGGAGACAATCCCCAATTTAGTTGACATCACCTATGGTATGGCATGAACATGCTAGGGTACTCTATGATGTTTCATCACAAGAGCACATGCCCTATACATCAAAATCTAGGGATTACAATGTGGTTTCTTCACAGAAAAGATGGTGAGATATGCCATTTGGAGGTTGAAAAATGGGAGAGCACATGATCAAGATGGCCTTGTGGCGGCAGAGCATTTTGCACACGCATGCTATGCATTGGCCCCTATCTTGGTGAATCTCTTCAATAGAGCTATATATGAGGGGTTTCTAGTAAGTTGTTGTGCCCACACAATAGTGCCAAATTTTAAGAGTGGAGATCCATTGGTCACTAACAACTACCATACTATTACGATTGGCCATATGCTAGCAAAGACCTATTGTGGAACATGAATTGAGTTGGTGGGCCAAACAAAGAAAATACTCTCTACAGGACAAGCTGGCTTCTGCCGAGATACAACACGCTAGACCATATATTCACAATAAGGGCCTTGATTGAGGAGGGATGATCACAGAGACAAAAAATCTATTGTTGCTTTGTGTATTTTTCCAAGGCTTTTGATATTGTACCATGTCTAAGACTCATGAAAAGGTTGCGAGCCACTGAGGTCCCAAAGGATATGCAGGTGTGTATTTATGCATTGTATGAAACTGTAACATGGAGAGTAGGAGTGCATGGAGGTAGAACATACTCAGTGTCTAGCACCGTTAGTGTAAAGAAAGACTGTCCCCTCTCTCCTTTGCTCTTTGTACTGTACATTGATGAGATTTTTTATTACATACAAAGATGTGGTGGTATGGGAGCCAGGCTAGAGTACTGATACCAATTTTGTTATATGCAAACAATATGGTGCTCATCTCAAATTCACCCAAGGGACTACAATGACATATAGATGCATTGCATGTGTTCTATGAATATAAAGGTTTCAAGGTTAATATTTGAAAGACTAAAATTATGGTCTTTAACACCTCAGCACCTTGGGTGACACATTCAGAGCATCGCTTTATGTATGATGGTCAGCCTATGGAAATGGTTAGACAATATGTATACCTTGAGGTCACTTTCAAAGGGCCACAATTTTCATGGAAGAAAACTTTAGAGGCTAGGCTTTCATGGGCGTATGCACGTTTGGTTATCCTAGAGCGACAATATGCACACATACAATTTCAAGAGCCTTGTACCAAATTATGGCTTTTTGACACTTTAGTTTTACCCACACTACTCTATGGGGCAGCCATTAAGGGCTCAAGCCTTTATCATACTAGAGAGTTGCCACTTATGGATTGTGATGGACCGGAAGCACAACATTATGATGGTTGGGAACGTATGGAAAGACTCTTGGTCATGATGATAGCACGTATGCTCCACGTATGATAAGGAAAAAATCCTCGGTACCACAAGAGATCATCCGTGCAGAATTGGGTGCCACACCCATGGTAGTTGAGGCATCATTCCAAGAAATTACTTTCCTCTAGAGGATATGGTAGCTCCCTAAAGATCGATACCTTAGACTAGCCCTATATTCTTCAAGACATCTTGCAACAGAGGGAGATAGAGAGTGTTGGTATGCACATACGAGCACGTGGCTGAACTTACATGGCATGAGTACATATAGATTTCCATCATTCGATTACAGCCTTGATTGCCCTACTTTGAGCCTCAGTTATGCAGAGCTGAATAATGTGATTAGAGCAAATATCACTAAAGTGGAGACTGGAAGGACTTGGTCCAAGCCCCCTTTTCCATTAGGCACAAAAAGGGCACAATACGAATGCCACTTCTTGCAACTCTCTCATGATGGTTTCATAGCGAGGCCAAGATACATGGATACTCAAGTCTCCCATGGACTTCAAGTTGCTATTGGTTAGATCTACACCTCATCGCATTAGCTTCCGATTGAGACAAGTCAATGGAGCCATATTGCAACAACCAATGAGAGGATGAGCCAACTTTGTGGATGGGAGTCAAAAATGGAGGACCACTACATCTGTAGATGTACTGTATACTATGATATAAGGCTGCTATCATTGCCTCTTTTAGGAGGGTTTTGGCCCACTAAGATGGGTGATGGACTATGAGGACCGGTCTTTTCTTATTGGAGCTCAAACGGTGGGGAGTAGTATTGTTACGGGATAGGAGGTGACCCCATCCTCATCCACCCCCCAAAGAGCAATTACAGACTTTTTCAGTGTAGCTCACCCCCTATCTGCTGCCACCACAAACACTACATCTCCTACTGATAGGCGTCATCGAGGGACATCATCAGGCGGCATCAGAGTTGACAGAGCTACAATATTACATAGAGCATAACACCCTAGAGTACCTACTCAGTGGTATAGGCATACCCATATGCATCACATTCACATCACGATTGCTCGTCACATATGTAGATTGGCGTGTTGACACAGTCAGAGGTAGCTTCTTGCAGAGTCTTGGTGGCTTCCATAGATGGAGGAGGAGATACTTTACTCTTTTAATTTTTGTAAACCTAGTTTTTTCAACTTTTTTTCAGCTTTTTCAGTTCTCCATACTTCTGATACCTCTCATCCCAATCCACCATGTAGACCTACACATTTATCTCCATCTCTTACTCTCCGATGAGAGATTATGATAGCAGTTGTATTGGTTATGGTCTCATAGGCCATTCTAGCCTTTTAGAGATGTTAATAGATCTTATCTTAATTCATCTCATCTCTTCTCTCTCTCTGTCTCTGTCTCTATCTTTGTCTCTGTCTCTCTCTTTCTCTTTAATTGGTATGTGGTGACGGGTCCTAGGGTATTCGACCATAGTATGTTGCAATGTTCTTGTGAGAAGACACTTACTTGGAATGTCTCTAGGGTGCTCGTGAGGCGACCTCGAATACATCAGGCGACCGCCTGATGTATTCGAGGTGATGCTCGTCTGACACAGGGTGTGGCCGTAGCAAGAAGATGTCTCTCTCTCTCTCTCTCTCTCAATGTGTGTGTGGGGGGGGGGAAGGGGAGGGGAGAGTACCCCTCTCTCTCTCTCTCAATGTATGTGTCTATGTGTGGGGGGTGGAGGGGGGAGGCACGGGAAAGAGTATGTGGGTGGGTATGTGTGTGAGGCTGTGTGTGTGGGGGAGGGGGAAGAGGGTAGGGCGAGAGCTTTCTGTCTATTTGTCTGTCTCTCTCAATACACGTTCACTATCTCTCCCTCTCTCTCTCATGGGCTGGGAAATGACATCGGCCGCCCGCGAAGAAATTTAAATTTATAGAGCATCGCTTAAGCGACGCCGTCACTTAATCAACAGCATCCATATTGCAAATGATTCTTAACACACCGCAATTATGCATCACTTAAGCGACTTCATTTGCGCCATAAAATCATGTCACTTATATGACACTTCGAACGTCGCTTAAGCAACACGCAAAAAATTTTAAATTTTAAAAAATGGGCTTTGCATAAGCGATGCTTTGGCTTCGGTTAAGCGACACCCGTCATTTTTTGCCATGTCTCTAATGCCCCCTCTTTCTTCTACTATATGTGTCCAATCGGATGGGTCATGAGGGCCAGAATCCAATTCTTGATTTTCATCCGATCGGATGGTTTGAGTAGTTTCCAAGCATTCAGTTGTCAAAATCAGACTGTTTGATAATCCACAATAATCGGATATCTGAGTCTGATTATTCTAGGGATCAGCAGACTCTGATGACTTGGTCGGATTTCGATGGTGCAACAACCACGATGATACAATTTCAATTCGTGCTACCAATTTAATGCACATAAAGTCACATACACATGCACAAGGGGCAACGTTCATATATACATGAAACGGTCAAAAAAATCGCACAAAAGCTTATTGATCCATCAAAGGCCCTAGGTATCTCTCATGCTCTCTCTCTCTCTCTCTCTCTCTCTCTCTCTCACTATTGAAGCTAAAAATGAGCTTTCACCACCCCTTTCTTGGGTCTTAAACCTTCATTCCAACACCCAATTATTGCCCTGTTATTAGTGCTCATTCACTTTGATCTCTCAATCCTATCCTACTCTATCTACAACAAAAATCACAACTCAAGTAGTGAAATGCTTTATCATACTTGCATAGTCATAAAAATCTAAAAGAATTACTTACATTGAAGATTAAACTCCGAAATCTCCTACCTACATCAAGCACCAATTTGGAGATGAAGCGCTACTTCGACATTCGATTTGAAGCGTGCAAGTGCTCAAGCTTGAATTTGTTGGTCCCCCGACAACAGAACTAAAATGTTGTGAGAGTTCATGCTCAACCACCAAGACTCATGGACTGCTTATTGTTCAAGCGTTTTAAGCAACCTCTAATGGCTATCTCTCACCTAGCAGACACACCTCCGATCGCAAGTCTGTAGTGAGCTTACCTTGATGCCCGAATGAGTAGCCTCCTCCCGCAAGCACTTTGATAGCTCCAAGATCCTAGTTGTAAGCTCAAGCACCCTCAAGCCTCCTCATTTTAGCTCCATCCTCCATAGTCATGCATGGGATAAGAGAAGAGAAGAGAAGAAAAGAAAAGAAGAGAGGAGAAGATGGAGAGCTTCTCCACCATAGTCCCTCACCCTCACACACTCACAAACTCACACTCTCACAATCGATCTCTCAAGCACAAGCACACACAAGCAAGAAGAAGAGAAGAAGGGAGAAAGAAGGAGACACTTTAGCCACACACCAAAGAATGAGCTCCTCATTCACTTTTTGAGTTTATATACAAACCCTAAATCCCGTAGGCACCCATCCCCTTTTTTACATGATCGAGCATCTTGCCAAGGTTCTCTTTCCCTATTCCCTTCTAGTGTCCTTATCCCTTCACCTATGCTCATCTAGATTCTACAATTTGCATAGGAGGGAGCTTGGTGCTCTTTTACCAAATTTTGGTGACGTCTTTGCATTTTAAAATGTGCCTTTAGCTTTGACTTGACATTTTGCACTTTTTTCCTTTTCTCTCTTATTCGTTTTCTGGGCTGCCTTTTTCTGGCACATTATTCCATGTTTTTGAATTTTATTTTTGCCATCTCGCATGCGGGTTAAAAAATTTGCAAGTAGAAGATTAATGTGTGTGTTTGACCACCTTCCTATGTGAAGGGCATTGTCTCTTGCACTACACTGATTGCGTTGGATATGCTAAGACAACGTAGGTTGACGATCCATTTTATTTGGTTCCTTCTAGCTATAGCTCAACTCCACATGAATCAATCAATGATGATCAAATAATAGAAATACAATGGGATGGTTAGGAGTACTACATCACGATTAGCTTGCAGTGGTCGGTAGATCAATGGTCTCCTCCTTGCAACACTACTTATAGCATCCCTAAATCATGTTCCTTCACCATTGTGATGGACATCCCTCTCCATTTAGATAGGTCTCGACATTTAGATATTATAGATTAAGAATATAACATACAGTAATGTTAGCTCAATCCACTATCCCTCGATACCTTGTTGGAGTCTTGGAAATCTATAAAAGCTCATGACTAGATTGCTATGGGAGCTTGCTCTGATGCCTTCCCCACTTGTACCAACCAACTACAAAATGTTGCATTAATGTAGATCCCTTTAAAATGTTGGTGCATTCATAATCTCGATTGAGATCACATTAATGTTTAGTACATGAATTATTGTCTCCATGAACCTGTATAGTAATCAATTTGGACCATGGTTTTGGAGGGAGAGCATTGGAGTACTTATAGCAAATGCAGCTGAAAGACTTGTTGCCTATTTCTATTACATTTCTTTCCTACTTCAAAGCATGTGCTATTATATGCTCTTAAGAAACAGGTGAAGAGCTACCCTTCAAGTAGATGCAACAAGAAGTTATATCTTGATTATGTGTTGTTTGAATTATGGCTTCAAAGCTTGTGGTATTGTAAGGGCACTTGCAATAGACCAATGTCTACATTCTAAGATGATTAAAGAAGGCTAGGAAAAGGACTTGCACATTGGTACCACATTGGTGAACATTTACACAAGGTTAGTGGGAGCAAGAGTGTGAGCATGGCCTTTAGTAATGTTTCCATGTCCTGGACATTGCATCCATAAGGTAATACCTAAGATCCTCACAAAATTTAAGCTTTATAATTTAGTTTTAGCATTAATACTACAGAGGAATGGAATGTCTCCCACTTCAAGAAAAAGTAAAAAAGGCAACCTCAAATCTCCTTAGGGCCAAGAGGAGTAGAGAAGAAGATAACTACTGAAAGTGAAAGATGGAGGGGTTCAAACTACACAGCCTTCATACACTCTTAATTTTTTGGTAGACAAAAGGACCTCCATTGAGGTAGCACGATGCATATAGATATCATCAAACGTAAGGTTTCTTAAAAACGGCATCTATGTTGGTACTACCCAACTCTATATGTATGCCAAGTGTGGTGTACTCCCAAAAGGAAAAGAAGTGCTTGACAAGCTTCTAGTACCAAACATAGTCTCTTAGAGTGCCTTGATCATTGGATAGGAAAAGCATGGACATGGTACTGAAGCTTTGAGATGTTTTAGGCATATTTTAGAGGTGAGTGTCTACAAATATGATCACCTCTACTTACATTATCAAATCTTGTAGTAGAGAAAAGGTATAGAAGTTGGGGCCGATTCAATCACTTTTGCATACATCTTGAAGGCATGGGGATGAATAGAAGCAACACACAAATAGTAATAAATACACATGATATAGTAGTTGTAGTATTTTATTATTAAATATGTTCACTTGAATTGGTTTACTTGCAAAAGCACAAGAAGTGTTTGGTAAGCTTCCAGCTTCAAATCTAGCTGGCTTACTAGCGAGAACTTGGCTTACTAACCAAGCTAATACAGGCCAAAGTTGGAGGCTTTGATCATATTTTACACATCTTTACAACTCACATTTCTCTTTGTTTAGAAGATTTGGCCCATAAAAAAGGTTGTAAAGTAAACTAGTTTTCAAGTTGGAAAGTGTTAGAATTATAGGGATAGGCCACTAATATTAATTGTTTTGCCTTAAAGATGCAACTGCACATATGTATGAATTGAGGTTTTTTATTTTAGGTATGAATGACACGTATTGAGGACTGGCTATAGAGGACATGGATGAGACTTCTTAAAGCAAGAATTCATAGAAGTTTGAAAGTGTGAAGTTAAGCTCACCAATGTAGAGCCACATTCACTAATTTAGGAGTTTGATGTCCTATATAAAAGAAATAAATGAGCTCCTACATAGGAGACTTACAAAGAAGTGCACTAGAGAAAACCTTCATCTATTGTCCCAAATGAGATAGTTTTATGGGTTAAATTGTGTTCCTAATGTTATATTATATTTTTGTAGAGAAACCATGGCAATGTTTATGCCCCCTATGAAGCTTGGAAAGTTGGATGTTGAAGGTCATAGGTCCATGGGAAAGGGGGGATGATAGGAGAAAGAACTCTTGCTACTACTGACCATTGTTGAATATTGGAGGAATTTTGGAGGACTAATTAATGGTGTTGGGATGCAATTGTAGAAGGCATAATAACATGGTTTTAGACCTAATATACTTGCATTTATAGTCAAAACCTTGTATTATCATGCTCTATCCCCTCTCATGGATGGGTGACACCTTGGTGGGCTATATACTTGCTCTTTTTGCTCCCAAGCAATGCATTTTTAGGTTTATAGGATGGACCCTAGTTTGTTCTTTGTTTACCTTACTCTATTACTATTCTAATGCTTCTACAAGAAAGATTACAAACCTTACAATCTTTATTGCTCTATTGATCAAGTCTTAGCTCTAAACTTGAAGCATAATAGATATCTCTCATACTAATTCTTAGTGACTCACATCAGAGAAGTTACTATATGTTTATCCTCTACATCATTTACATTCAAGGCCTATTACAAACATCCTTATCTGTGAATTTTTCCTCAAGAAAAGATGACCCTTTTCTATTCAATCAATAAATAACCCCTTTACATTGCACCATTTCGTATGTAAAAAATGTATAAAAATGTTATTTTAAAAATACTTTATTTTGAACCCACATGATGCACACATATATTCATGAGTAACTAACTCAAGTGACTCACATACAGAACATGCCATTTAGACTTATACAAATAAGATATACTATCCCCTTTTCTTTCTTACAAATTTTTAGTGAAGTTGACTACCTCCTATGGGAGGGTGATATTGATATCTCGAGGATCGTGGCTATATTAATGGGTTGGCTGACTACTATTTGTAGTTGTGAGCTAAGGTATCAAGATCATTGACAAGGGTGGCAAAGTTAATTGCTATGGACTTTGCTAGAGAAGAGTTTTGAAGGAGTAGCAATAAGTTAGCAAATATAATGTTTTTATGATCTAGAGTATGAGGTTGGTATAAGGTTTAGATCTTGAATATGTGTTCATAAAACATTTATAAATTGAGTACACAATTTTCATCAAAACACATGCATCATGAGATGTTGGGAAGAAAGACTCATTGATTCAATATTCAAATAACTACAATATTGATGATGATATCTCATAGAACTACATGAAATGATAGAGAGGAGAGTCCAAAAACAATAGAGAAATGTATCTTTAAATATCAAAAAATGTGAATCCATAAAAAGGTTGAGAAATATATCCAAGAAAAGCTATATAGAAAGAGCATTCATGGATAATAGGGCCAAAAAAGAAAAGGATGTGTGCTCCACGAATCCAAGCAGCTACTATAGCTCCTCACCATCCAAGAGCTCCTTTTGACGCAATGGAGCATTAAATAGACTCTATAATATAAACAATCGAATACTAATTCACAATACATAATGTATCACAAATAGAAAACTAAAAACAAGAAATATGCATGATTTACTGGACAACAGTGCACATATAATCAATCAATTAGCACAGTGAAACCATCTTTCTCTACATACTGAGCGTCCAAAATTGTAGGATCATGGATTGTGATAGAGTGTTGTAAGGAAAACAAAGTAGCATTGTTAGAAACAAGGTTATTATTACAAGTAGTATACCAAATAAGAAAGTGAATAAAACCAAAATAAATGTTACAAAATTCTCAAAATAAGTTCTATGTCTGCCACTCCCCAGATGATGCACAATCCCTACCTCCAATCATGGTGCCCTCACTGCCTCTTGTTGTTTCTGCCATCGTCCTAGAGAGTCTGTCACCTCCTCCTTGACTCTCTACCAATCCTCTATGTCCAATCACTTAGGCTTTGGAGCACCATCCTTGATTGCCTTATGCACATTTAATAATATATGTGGCATGTATGTATACATACAGTCCATCATCCATCTTATAGAAAACCAGTCTACCTATATATACCGAAACTCCTTGTACAAGGATACTACCATATAGTCCTTTCTTCCTTCTAGTATATTTTTCTAGTGGTCTAGAACTTTGTGCCTAAAGACGAGATAACACAACTCTCTCATGCATACCATCACCCTCCTCTCCTCATCATTCTTGAGCATGGCACCTATTTTCTCATCCATTAGGTATCCATACACTAGTGAGATATGTCTAAGATGTGCCCTCTCCCACCTATGACTACACTTTTGGGCATAGCCAAGCGACCCCTTTCCATCTAGTATACCAATAGTGGGGGCGGCATCTCTGAGTAGCGCCCATTGGGATGTGACTTGCAAATGGTTGAGTGAAACCTAGAGTCAAGAGAGTAGACATTATAGCAAACTCTCGAGATGATAAGGATCCACTCAATTGAGGAGATGGAAACATTGCATTGATATCTCCAAAGAACCATCTAAGCTACCTTTTCTATACCAGTATGATAGCAAGAAGTAGCAATTGGTTGTGGAGTCACAACATCTATATATATGTGGAACACCCCCTAGAATCATCCTAGAATGATGAGGAGAGGAAGTTTGTTGTTCTCCTAGACATCCATCATAGCCACTCTCTCCGCCAGTTGAGTGAGGCATCTCTCAGCCTCCCTCCATGGCAAGTCTAGAGCATCAACTCCAGGAGATATACTAGAAGGTGAGTTTGTATCATGAGTATGCTCATGGATAGGTACTTCTCAAATAGATATACTCTCTCCATTGCTCCTCACAGTGTGAATTCAATAGAGAATGTCTTAATCTCCTTCTGTGAGATCTGTTCATTCAACAACTTATAAATTGTCAAACATATCTCTAGAGTGAGACATCTCGAAATTGCGATTGTTACTATGAACTGCCAAAAATTTAAAGCATTACAAATATGGAGTCAACACAAAATAGTGAAATATTGATTGTTCTCACTAATATCAAGGCCAAGACAAACTCGACATATCTTATGCCAATCATAGGATTTTAGTCCGGTTAATTGGTCATCTTTAGAAAAAGTATCCTTGAGAGTATGTATCATACTTGCGGATAAACCTAATAATTTGGTTGACCGTGCACTCTTTTTTACTAGACAAGGACCAAGAAGCAAGAGGTAGCTTCATACGATCATCAAAGCTCAAGTGTGACCGTAATGCCTCCATCTTGTCTACCTCATTCAAAACCATACATCCCCCTATAATGTCTCTCTTTCCTTTGATATGGTCCATAATAAGTTGCCCACATTCTTGAAAATGTATAGGGGATCCAACAAATGGTTGATTTGTAAGTGCATCCAATATGGCAACTCATATAAGATTGAGAACCATCACATTTTGCTTGGAAGTGACTCCTCAAGGACCATATTTTAAATTGGGCATCATGTCTTTAGGTGACACTATGTTATATTTTAGTAGCCTAGAAAAATAGTCGAACACCTTTGAAAAAAGTTAAAACTATTATTATAATGGATTCAAAGACAAACGAGCATAGTATGTACTTGAAAAACTTGGTCACACCCACATTGCTCCATCTAAACTTTGCTTGTACACTTAGGAGCATAAGTAGCATCTTTAAACGACATACCCATCACCCATTGTATAATTGTATAGAGGCCTCCTCTCTCAACGGATCAGATGACCTGGCATCCATGGGCAATAATATGACATATGTGCAATATAAATAAAAAGTATGTGAGAATATTTTGAGAAATGATTTATCTTGGTAGGTCTCTTCAATACCTATGAGCATCACACTTCAAGCATTTCTCGATAGTCTTGTAGTCTCCTTGAAATAGTACACAATCATTGATACATATGTGAATGCTGTAATTGTAGTCTATGCTAAGCTTTTGTAACACTAGTCGCACATCTTCATGAGACTCAGGCATCGTCTTTTTTTTTCTCTCCTCCTCTCTCACTTTGTTTCTCTATCTCTCTCTCTCCCTCCCTCCCTCCCTCCCTCCCTCCCTCTATTCTTCTCTCTCCTCCTATTTCTACCCCCTCTCTCTCTCTCTCTTTATTTCTCTATTTCTCTCTCTCATTCATAGTGATATTTCTCTCTCCTCTCTCTATTTCTCTCTCCCTTTTCTTTGTTTCCATCTTTCTGTCTTTCTATCCCTCCACTCTTTTCTCTATAATTTCTCTCTCCTCTCTCTCTCTCTCTCTCTCTACCTCAATGTATCTCTCCACAAAAAAAGAAGAAGAGAAAAGAATAAAATAGAAAAGCAAAGAAATGGGAGGCAATGTCTCCCTCTCTCAATGCATCTCTCTCACCCTCCTCTATTCCCCTCTCCCTCTATATGTTTCCATCTTCTCCCTTTCTATTATTCTCTCCCTTTCTCCCTATACTTTTCTCTCCTCTCTCGATCTATTTCTCTCTCTCCCTCCCTCTCTCTTTTTTTCTCTCTTTTCATGTTCCTATTTCTCTCTCTCTCTTCCTTCTCTCTCCCCCTCCCTATTTTCATCTCTCCTCCCTCTCTATTTCTCTTCCCACCCCTCTCTCTTCTTTTCCCCCTCCTCCCAACTCTCCCTCTCTTTATTTCTCTCCCTTTCTCTCTCGTTCTCTCTCATTGTTACTCTCTCCTCCCTTTCTCTACCTCACCCTCCTCTTTGCCTCCCTCGATCTCTCTATTTCACTTTCCCCCCCCTCTCTCTCTCTCTCTCTCTCTCTCTCTCTTTGTTTCTTTCCATCCCCTCTCTCCCTCTTTGTTTCCCTCCTCCTCTTTCTCTTTCTCTCCTTCCCTTTCTCTATTTTTCATGAAGTCCCCTCTCTCTCTCTCCCTCTTTCTCTCTTTCTCTCCCTAACTTCTTCTCTTAATTTCTCTCCCTCCCTCCCTCTCTCCCTCTCTCCATCTCTCTCAACACACCTCTCCATAAACAAAAATAAAGAGAGAAAAAAAACAAAGAAAGAAGAGGCAATGTATCTATCTGAAAGGCTCAAAAATGAAACCCTTCACGCTTCTCTCCTTTATCTTTGCACCCACTTGCTCCAATCATAAGATTTCACTCCTCTTTGAAACATGCAGGTCAATGATAATTTCATTGATTGGCACCTTATCTACAATAGACTTGTAATGTTTCATGAAGCCTAGTAGTGAACTCTATTGCTATAATTGCAAGCCCACACACTCTACATAATGGACACATGGGTTCAGTGATAAGGAACATTGCAATAATTCATACATCCCAAAGCTTGGAGTTCCCAGAGAGTTGTATCCTCTTGAATAATCATCTCGTTGATCCGCCTAGCTATGCCTTAGTAATGTCACCCCAATGAAATTCCTCAGCCTCATGATTCATGCTAAAGAGAAGCCACCTCTTCCTCATTTTATTTGTCATGGTCTTGTTTACTATCAAACTCATATTGACATAATTACCAATCACCTCAAAAGTATCTCCTCCACCCTTCATGTTATTCTCACAACTTTCTCTTTTCTTGGCAAGCCCTCACCCACCTTCAAGCCATCAATCATGTATGAGATATTTTCTTGTATTTTTAACATGCAGATTGACCACACATCATAAGGTTTACGATTATGAAACTTCTAATATGTTGAGCTTTTCTCCTACACTTCCCACCATCCACTATCCTCACCTTTCCTCTTTTTTATCTCTTTTTTTCTTAGGACATAAGCATTTAGCACCTTAAATGTTTTATTGTGTTTTAATTGACATCATCTTTTCAATGTTTGTCACACTATTCTTTATACTATGAACTGTGTGATGGGGAAACATTGTCCACTCTCCCTCCATACTACATGACTATATAGAGGAGCTATAGCAAATTATTTTGGCAAAGCTATATATGCTACCTTCACCTCATTTGGGGGTGTTTCCAACTTATTTAGATGTGTCTCCCTTCAGGATCAATGAGAATAAGCCATACCTCCTAGTGATTCAAGCAAGAACTATCATTCTTGCATAATCTACGAAATGGCAAAAGAACTGGCCCAACAAACCAAACAATCTCTTGAATGGTGTTTACAAACATTTAATCAAACCAATAGGAATCCCCATTGAGTGTTATATGTGGACCTTCAATTACATCTAGACCTTCGATTATGTTACGATGATACATGTTTGTTTGATCAACTACTACTATATTGGTAACATCCACCGAAGATCGTATTTTGCTTGGAATGTCTCCAAACTATAGAAAATCACAAACCTGCACGACTGGTAAATGGCTGTGGAGAGCCTCGATAAAATCTTCCAAAGGGTGAGTTGTTTGGACCTCTATGAATCTCCGAATATGCTGTGAAAAGATGACGTCTCGATGCATGTACCAGGTGCTAGAAAATTCTATGGAAATTGCGCGAATATTTGTAGCGTACACAACGGAAATTGGAGGCTTGAGCCTTGGAGATCATGCGAAGGTTGTCTTACATCACTTTGTTTTCATGTCGTCCGGGAATGGGCAGGAGATGGTATATCGCATTAAACTTTGTTTTCATGCCGTCAGGGAATGATCTATCTCAACAAAATGCGGGCGGATCAACACAAGCTCCCTGGAACAGCTAGCAAAATTGTTTTAACTCTGGCGAGGAATTTAATGCGCAGGCCACAGTTGGGACACGCTATCGCCGTAAACTACGAGGAAGACACCCGAGTGATATATATATATATATATATATATATATATAACTACTGAGTAAGGAGGAGGAAGAAGGAGAAGGAGGAGAAGGAGAAGGAGGAGGAGAAGGAGGAGAAGGAGGAGGACGAGGAGAAGGAGGAGAAGGAGAAGGACGAGGAGGAGGAGACGAGGCTCCAACAAAATTAACTACATCAATCAGGGCGATAGGACTGATGAAGTCGAGCTCCAAGAGAAATAATATAGTACTCCTCCTGCTGCTACTCGTCATCACTATATCATACGACCATTCTAGTACAACGATCATTCCGCACGTCCAAGGTTAGCTGTCCACCCGCCGCTGCTTAATTTGATACACTGATGATGAGGATGGCATTCCACACCATGATAGCAGCTTATACGTGCTAATTTGATTTTTGAATTATTTGCATGCACACAATGCGGGGGGACGTCTTTATCAGTACTGATTTTCTTTCCTTGTTGCAGGACATTCTTGTTTCGATACGGGCATGGCAGGCTGTGGATATATCTCAGCACGGGGCCCACAGATTTCGACGGGTTCAGCCCGTACCAGGTAATTATGGGTCCCACGGATTAAAAAGGCCCCTAAAATGAGGTTTGGTCTCTCCTCGACTGACTGCCCGGGTTTCGAACCTTGTTCCGTGTCTGTCAGAGGCACACCCTCAGAACCATGCGCCCGCGTGAGAAGACGATGTCAAGCTTGCATTATCCAAATATATTATTCAAATAAATATAAAAATTTAAGCTACCGGCAAGTCACCGGGAAAGAACCGACACGTCCGCGAAAATCTGGGGCCCATACTGATATTTATCTTCAGCCGGCATGGCATGCCATATCCTGATCGCAACGTGGCGGGATATTCTAACGACTTTCCAATTTGCAGCCAATATCCCATCTCCCTTTCGTAACCATCATTCTTACTTATTACAATCATCGCATCCACTACGTATCATCTCTCCCGATCGATCATCCTATTAATACAGTTACTATTGTTTCCGCCATAACATTCGTGTCGTTGTTTTGTCTAAAAATGCTGACCTTTTATCTCACACGGCGTTTTTTTGTAATTCCAACGATACTTTCCTGATGATCTAGTCCTATGAAGAGCACCGCGCGAGAGGTTCTACAGTTAATGTGAGGATTTCCACAATATTTCGGATCGCTCGTTGGGGATCGCGCGAGGGGTCAGGGAAGTGGAATCCCACGGCAGCAACAAAATGAGAGAGAGAGAGAGAGAGAGAGAGAGAGAGTTGTGGATGCTGCATGACTGCTTGTCTGCGTAGCTGGAAAAGAACATGAGCTGTTCGTAGTCAGAAAAGAAGATGACCCATTCATTAGGATTGTAAGCTCGCGTTAAAAGATGAATTTTTTACGGTGTGTGTTGAACTGGTGTTGGTGGGGGAAGCAACTCCCAATAGCACTACTGATCTTGGGTGCGGCCGAGGACTGATAGAGGGAGCGAAGTTCCCCTCCCCTTTTTAGCCTTGGCTGCGAACTAGCTCTATCAATCTCTATCATATACCTACCCAATGTATAAACCTACTCGTAGCCTAGCCTAACCGAGTCTATGGTAGCTTAATCAATCTACTGGCCTGCTGACCCAAGCATAAGCTCTATTTTATACATAAATGTAGCCAAGCCTAATCCTATGTTCTAGACTATGCTTTGCCTATGCATAAGTCTAGCCTAGCCTACCTTGCCCATTCCCCTACAAACACCTAGCCTAGCCTAGACTATCCCTAGCGTATGTCTTGCCTAGGGCTAAGCTATGTCTAGCCTACGACTAGCCTATAATGCTAGCCCAAGCGAGCCTCCACCTAACCATGTAAAGCTAGGCTAGGGTTTTGAAGGCCAAGCATATCTAGCTATGTCTTACCTAAGCCTATGGCATGTGTAGCCCGAGACTAGCCTACAATTAGACTAAATGAGCCTCAATCCAACCATATATAGTTAGGTTATAGTGCAAGCTTATAGTAGGCCAAGCATAGACTATGCTAGGCTACAATACACGTAAGCAAATTTGAGCTCAATTAAGGCACAAGATAGGCTAGGCAACACGAGTATCCAAGCTATGTTGGGCTAAATAGAGGCACAAGAGATATTAGAATTATGCTAGGCCTCATGTCCAAGCCTAAAATAAGCCTTAGTCTAGCCTTTGCCTAATCCATCCTTGCTATACATCATGGAGCTAGCCTATGCTTATGGAGCCTATTGTGGCTTATGGTTTGTGGTTTTTTAACTCTCTTGGCTATAGTTATATAGAGAGACTTAGTGAGAGGGGGTGGGGGGAGAGGGGGAGGGGCAAGGGCAGGGGGAGGGGGAGGGGGAGGGGGAGCAAGGTAGAGGGAGAGGGGAAAAGAGAGAAAGATGAAGCTAGAGAGAGGAAAATAGAGAAATCAAAATTGAGAAAAAAATTGAAAGAAAGAAAGTAATTAAGAGAGCAAATTGGGTAAAGGAAGATAGAGAGAAGAAAGAAAGGGAGAGAGAGCCCCAAAGAAAGAGACAGACAAATAGAAAGAGAGAGGTTAAGAGAGATAGAATAAGAGAAAGAGAGAGGTTAAGGGAGAATGAGGGAAGGAAGAGGGAGCCAAATAGAGAGAGGTAAAGGGAGAGACAAATTAAGAGAGAAAGAAGAAAAGAGAGGGCTTGAGAAGAAGAGAGACATTAACAGTGGAAAAGAGAGATGGAGAGATGAGAGATCAAGAGAATGAGAGGGCTAGAGATAGGGAGAGAAAGAGGAAAAATAAGAGATTAAGAGTTAAAAGATCGAAGAGAAAAAGAGAGAGGGAGGGAGAAAGGGATAGACCAAGCTAAAGAGAGAGATTAAGAATGGAAGAGAAGGAAGAGAGAGATAAAAGGAGCAAGATAAAGCTAGACAAAGAGAAGGAGAATACTGAAGGAAGAGACAAAAAGGGAGAAATTGAGAGAGATATATGGAGATACTTGGGAGAAGTAGAGCTAGAAAGAGAGGGGGAAGAGAGAAAGAGAGAGATAGACAAAGGGAGAGAGAGAAAAGGGCAAGAAGACACAAATTAAGAGAGAAAGAGACAAAGGGAGACAGAGAGAAGATTACAAGAAACACAGAGCTAGAGAGAGGGAGACACTTGAAGGGATTAGGCCTATAGACACCCATATTGATACATTTTTTGAACTATGAAAAACTTAGGGGTGCATCTATGATGTCATGACACCATGCATTCAAACCGAAAAAACCTAGGGGAACATGGGTTTGTTGATTGCATACTTGGAATAAGATGACCTAATTCTTATGTGTTTTGTTAGTACCTTGCTACTTGATTTTTCTTTCCAAATAATTGAATAAGAGGAGAAGTATGGTGGGTAGAGAGGGGTGTCTTAATGATGGGATGAAGCATGTACTGGATGATGTTGGTGAGCTAGAAGAGGTGAAGATGGCCAACAATCTTTTGGAATGTGAGTCACAAGACAATCTCAAAATGATTGTGTATTAAGAAGCTTCAAGAATTTGGCAAAAATCCTAGGACTCAAAGGTATACTTGCACACTTGTATTAGCCATTATAAGGCTAGGGAAACTAATGAGGCCTTGATGTAAATGGAGGTAGTAGTTGATTGCTTTGGATCTTACATTGGATGAAGGGTGGAAAAGCATATTGAGTTCATGCGTTGCATGAAAGGGAAGGTTGATTATGCTCTAAGAGACAAAAAGCTAGTGGAAAGCAGCATGTTAGGAGAAAGAAGGTGGAGAGATGCCTTTTGCATAGGGAAAATTTGCATGGAGAAGATAAAAAAGCTAAGGGTCGACTAGGAATAGGAAGGTCAATCTCACAAAAGGAGAGTGAAGGCAACTTTACTAGGTGAGCAAAGATCAAGCTTGAGGGAGAGAAGAGGGATAGATATCATAAAGAAAAGCTAAAGTTCGAGTAGGAATAGGAAGGTTGTGATCTCACAAAAGGAGAGAGAAGGCAGCTTTACTGGGGCTTAGGCAAAGATCAAGCCAAAGGTCAGATGAGGAATAGGATGGTTGTGATGTCACCAAAGGAGAGTGAAGGTAGGATTATTGGGTCAACAAAGATCAAGCTAGAGGGAGAGAAGAGGGATTGATATCATATGATGAAAGGAGATAGGAGTAGTACTTTGTTGAAGTACACATCTATCAGCTTGAACAAAGAATCAACATGCAGTTAGCAATCTCAATTCAGTGGGCAGTAATCATCCTACATGTCACCATCAATAGGGGATAAGACATAGCATTTGCAAAACAGGGGAGGAGGAAAGCCATGGACTACGAGTAGCATGTAGGTTTCATGGAGACTCAAGAAGCTCAAAATAGAAAATATACCAAGAGTGATCAGGATAATGATTCTTATGATTCTGGTCTACTCCAACATCAAGAGCTTTGATCATATGAACGAAAGATCACTTGCCATCCTATAGTTTGATACCTTGCAAAACAAATAGAGGAAGGAGAAGTTGTGATCATTGAAGTTTGGAGAACTATCAATGGAGGTACTTGTACAATAGTTACTATGAGAGGAGGAGGGTCATAGTGTATATAGAAGGGAAGATGCTTAGCTTTGGTCACATAAGTTATGCATGGAACATGGCCTGCCATGTTTGCATATGTAGAATGTAGTTGAATGCTATATTGAGGAGTTGTTTGGCAAGAGGTCAGATGGAAGTGGAATTTACTTATCATCCTTCCAATAAAATGGGGATAGGTGGCTACGCTATCAAGGGAGGAAGACTTTCAAGGGAGTTAAGAGACTTGGCTATGGTGCTTGCATCTATCCAGGCTTTTGAGAAAGAGTAGTTCTAAGGCTAAGGAGGAGAGGAGTTACATTTTTTTGAAGATCCATGATTCTCTACATCATCCTTGATACGTTGAAGACTTTTATGGTGAAGGCTAACTAAGTGCACATGCAAGAATAAAACCACTTATCAATGTTCAACGTTTTTAAAGCATATTCTTTTGTTTCATACCACTTCTTAATGATACCCACTTTGAAAAGCTAATTCAATTATTTACGATTATCTATTATTTCTCCATCCAATTAGATCCACTTTGATGAAGCTATATTGAAATATGTTTTGAGCTACTAACCATAGAGATAAATCCATTGCCTTCTTCTGAAGTAGAACCTACCGTGCCCTTTACATTCCATGACAAAATGAATTGAACTAGTGCTCTCCAATTGATGGGACCTGAAATGGACTGGCACTGGCTATACCACTAGCTAGACCTCATGCTCATGAGATAGACAAACACACCCTCACGGCCTCGCGGACCTAGAGCGTCTTTCTACTGCTAAAGGACAAACTACCCTAAAGCCTAATCTATGCGTTTATAGTTTTGTAGTTTTGTAGTCCAACGTTTCCCTTTCTATAAACTCCTCAGAGGGAGAACCCATACACTTTGGCAATAAATACCACCATAATCACATACATGGGAGGCAACCTCTTGGTAGAAACACCATGGCCCACTGCAGCTCTCCTACATCGCAGGGATTGGCCCCTTGATGTGCTTGCTCAACATATAAAATAAACAGACAAACTCCACTCTTCATTTCGAAAGTACTCCAGGAGATACCATGTTTCCTCACCAAATAAACCCCGAAGAATCGAACGTCTATCCTACAGCCTAGAATGCCTTTCCACACTCAAACGTGGGTCATTATCATTGAAAATAGGTGCTATCCATCCAGTTTTTTTATTCCGATACCATGGTTTCATGCACATGCAAAGTGAATGATCCTAAAGTGCTCAAACATCATTTTCAAATCAGTCACGTGGTGTACACAACTAGGCTTTCAATGCTTATTCCCTAACCCATTGCGACGATGAAAGGATAGCACCGAGATAACACTCGTGCTACTATCCTCTTAATTAAAGTAACACAGACTCTATGTCATGGTATGCATCATAAAATCAGCAACAATCAGCATGCAAATCACACCATTTAAAACCTCCCAACCCCCTATGTTTAGATATTGCTTTCATTGCATAGGTGTAGAGATTCATTTTGTCATGTTTTGATGTATAGAAAGCAATAAATCACAAACTTTGACAAAGAGATAGGGCAAACTGAGGCCAAACCTCATGCTTTGCCCCTACCACACATCCACAAATAATCATTATATTTTTCTTATTTTTCCAAGACGTATTTCTATTTTTTTCCTTATTTTTTCAATTTTCTTGATTGATTTGGTAATAAAATAGGCTATTTTTTATTTTTCTTACTCCAATCACTTCAGCATACTAATATTCAATTTATCTTCCATTTTTTCCCCATGGGAACACCTTTTGCCCACCCGAAACGGAAAAAATACCATTTTGCCACTTAAAGACCACATTTCGAGTTTACGGGAATTAAATAAAGCATGTAAATCATTGCAAAACCAAGATTTTTTTATGAATAGCAATTACTCATGTTGCAAATAGCACACCAACAAATTTTCATCAAATAAGAACATAATTATCATTATAAACTATAAAAAATCCTTCATTTTCTCCATAAAAATGGTCATACCATGTTTTTACGTAATGCGAGACGCCTTGAATGACTGCATAACCAGTAGACGGAGCCTCCATTGCTCTCAATCCAATACTATACTTCAATCTTCAGCATCTCCATCAATCTACATCACCATTTCCTTCATTCTCCTTCCCGGATTCCTCCTTCAAGATGGTACACATGAACAACCCATAGAGAAGAGAGAGAGGGAGGAGAGAGAAATACTAAATTCTGTTCTCTTCATCCACACAGCCATTCCTTGTGCAAAGACCAGCGATATGCTCAGCCAAGAGGGAGAAGTTGCCCCCCAATCTGTGTTCCATGGGGTACATTCAGCCTCCAATCACTATGTGGGAGGATGAGGGTGAAAAATGTGCCGCCCTGCATCACGCCATATCCACGTTCTCTCTCCACGATTTGTTGCATGAAATTTGAGGGGGGGGGGTTAAAATTCCCCAAAGGGCACCCCCCCTTTGGCCTTAAACTTGTCCACCCTTTCGTATCTTGACCAATTTGTGGCCACTTCCTCATCCGGACTCCTTTTCAAGCTCTGAAAAATCTTGCGCGTCCGGCTTGACATCCCGTACTCATTGAAAGCTCCTGGCATCCCACACGGCAGTCAAAAAAATTATCAAAAATCCACAAGTGTCGCTCGGGCACCTTTTAAAAGCCATCTTTCACTTGGTGCTTAAAATTGTCCTAGCTGCAGCCGCCGCCTTCGACGTTAAATATTTTTTCCCTAAATTCTGAATTATTTGGCAAATTTTAGGCACATCCCGGGCTCAAAACTCCGCTCTCATTGGCGACCATG
The DNA here is from genome assembly GCF_053477565.2 of Lygodium microphyllum. Taxonomy (NCBI): domain Eukaryota; kingdom Viridiplantae; phylum Streptophyta; class Polypodiopsida; order Schizaeales; family Lygodiaceae; genus Lygodium; species Lygodium microphyllum. The sequence goes on along the minus strand of NC_141144.1, from coordinate 96,131,241 downwards.
GGATAGGGCGACTCAGCCCGTCAAATCCCACAACAGATCTGCACAAAACAACCAAAGGAAGCATCAAGCTAATACAAAATAGATACATACTAAAACACATCACAATGCTTACCTTACCCCTTGACAAAACCAAGGCATGAAATCCACAAGGAGTAGGCCTAGCATAATCTCATAAAAGGTCTGAAGCTAGTCACTAACCGACTGCTCCAACACGGCCAAACTAAAAAGAACGATCAAAGAAGTCGCCCTAAGTGGTAGTCTGAACTACCTACCTAACTAAGGACAACACAACCAGGAGCTCCTACTAGGCGAGGACTCCTATAGCCGGATCAAGAAGTATTGTCTTTTAGCACATTTCTTCTTTTAGGTTTTTATTTTCCCATACTTGGGCATGTAAAAAGGAGGGAGTTGAGCGTAGTGACCCAAGGAGAATAGGGCTTTGGCCTCAGGTCCTGTCTCGGTACCCAAGAACCTACCAAGCCCTCGCAAGGCGACAGTTAATCCTTTTCTAACGCTCACTTTTATTTTCGCTCCAACCTTCCTTACTTTGTTCTTTTTCCAGCGAGATGCCATCCTTAGGAAGACAAGGCATCGGTGTCGTAAAGTTCACGCAAAGGCTGCAGAACATGGGGTTCAAGATACAGCAATGGAAGAGACTAACAAGAAGAAAATTGAATTGTTGATGCCAAAGTACACTATATTCCTTGTCAAGTGAGTTACATGAAGCTCATGTTCAGAAAAATCTGAACATATTCAATTTTACATACAGATGCTTGAATTCGGTTTTTCCATTGTCACTTGATAAATTCTGCTGGGTAATAATGTCTGTGAACAAATTTTCAGGATTCCATACAAAGTCAAAACAAAGGAGTTCTGTAGGTAGCAAAAGATGTGTGCCCAGTCAAGTACAAATGAGGAACAAACTGGTTGTATCTCCAAAGCAAAAGCAGGGAATTAATTTGTCTTCATCAAAAGGTGAGAGTGTTCCACCAATAAAAGATATTGCATGTTCATAAGAGTTGAACAATTTGGGAATGGACAGTAGACCCTTTCAGCTCCAGGCATCCTTGTCTCTTTTAGTTGCTCATTACAGAAGTCATACCATTTCTGAGAAAGGATAGGCAGGCACTGATCAAAACCAAGTGTTTGAATACACCCAAATTGAGGACTTGCGAGATGATAAGTCAGATATACTGTTTGTGAACTCTATATGCAAAAACTGAGACTATTTTGCTGATCTGCACCATTGAAGTCCATTCACGTCCATGTGTTGTATTCTCGAGTGGAAAGCCCAACCTCTGGATTGCTTTGATATCTGAAAAGATTTTGCTGCCTATGCAATGAGCAATCTCCTGATTGCAGCCTCCTACTCCAGGAACTATTTTATTCACACGGTTTTCAGAATGTGAGATATTCACTGTGTCACACACTAACCAATCTGCAGAAACGGGTCAATTTTTGTGGGCCTTGAAGAGGATTATGAACTCGAAATTGAACGGGATGCAATCATCAGAGAGGCGAATGCACTTGAAGATTTAGACTGACCAACCCTTCCATCAAACCTGGTCACAATTGACATATCCAGAAATGACAGCAGTCCACAAGAAGACAGTTTTGGTTTTACATGGCAAGAAGTTAAAAGCCTGTACAGTAGCCAGAAGGTCACCACAGCTGATCAATATGGTGATGTAATTCTCATGAATTAATGTGCTTATGTCCTTCTGATAGGCACAGAGGTGTTGGTAGATGAGCTTCGCCTCGGAGAGGGACTTTTCTTTGTGGCAAAGGCGAAGGAGGAGCTAGTAGGCATCGTGCAAAAGCCTTCCAAAGCATCTTCACAACAAAAGGTCGATTTGAAGTGCCAGCTTCAGGAGCATGAACTAGATCCCAAATGACAGCGATGCCGCCTGGCCTCAATACACAAACAATCTCCTGCAACCCCTTAAGCCTCTCAACAGCTTTTTGACCAATGCTTCAGAAACTGATGAATTAGGTAGCTGTTTCAAAGGATTTCTCTCCCCCGGTGGTGTCGTCTTCACTCCTCTTCCCATGAATCTTCTCTCCCTCCATTAACATTTAGACCTCTTCTCCATAAATTAGCCGGCAGGCCTGATAGGTTTTTCCGCTGAATCCCTGAGGCCAATGACATATCAAAGCCCAAAATACTGATTCCCCTGTGATTTTTCCGTCATCTCGTCCTTCCTTGTTCCCCAAAACAGCCTGCTTTTCTCTTGCTTTTTCCCTCCAAAAGCGGTTCAAAACTCCCAAATTAGTTTCCCCCTCTTATGAATGAGTAAAACACAAATAGTGAAGTGCATCCATCTCTCGAATGTGTGATTGCATATACATATGAGACCCAAACCATGAAATCCGAAACAGAGACCAATAATTACAACACTTTAAGCTGTTCCACAGTAGCCATAACCAGTCCTGTGCCTATGAAGCCATTACTCGCTCCGATTGGTTCACCATAACCATTCCTTCTACAAACGTATACTGGACAAGATTTAAGCACCAGCATTGATTTAGACTTTGAGGTTTATCTTTGAAGTCATGCATTGCCCCTTTGTCAGTCAGCTTTACAATGAGTAATCTGCGCATAAACTTCGACTTCGGCCTTGAAGATTGGATGGCAAAATACTCCCTCGGTGCTTCACTAGCGCTTTGCTCGCTTAAGCAGCTTTTGAGAGACTTCCTTCAACTCTATGTCATTGGAACTTTTGAACTTAGATGACCGCTTCCAAAAACCTTCCTTTGATTCCATAATTCCCTGCACTTTTCTTAGAGATCATCATTGAAATTATCAGCTTGATAATGTCCTTTGGCATCAGTTTTTCATATTTTTCTAACACACACACATCATGCATCCAAATAAAATCATATACATGCACTAACGGAATATATACATTGGATGCGGATTATCATAATGCATCACACACACAATGAATCACACGCAGAAAATAACACAAATGCACAACAAAAGAAATGGAGGTGTATACGACTTGGATGCACAGCAGCACGACATCCACCCCCTCTAAACCTGCACATCCTCCGGATGTGCCAACTATCTAGGATCATTCAAATCCACAAACACGTCGAGTCCATCTTCTGTTTCTAGTAGACCTGTTTCTCCATCAGCTTCATCATCTATATTCTCTACTTCTTCTGCTTGTCTTTCTTCTACCTGCTCTTCTTCTGTCAATGCTTCAAGTGCATATTCTTCATCTTCTCTTCTCTTGAAAATCTTGACTCGTTTTCCAACAATGGGCACCCTAAATACTGTTCCATCTAATTTAGCCAACTCATAGGTACCATTGTCAAAAACCTGTTTCACCTCATACGGTCCAAACCATCTTTGAACCATTTTTGTCACGCTACTATGCTGATTCTCTAGACTACTGTCGTAGACTAGAACCCAATCTCCTTCTTTTATGGCTCTAGGCCTCAAGCGATGCCTTAAATCAAACCTGTCCTTGTTTCTGAGTCGGGCTGCCTTCAAACGTCAACTGCCAGCTGCACATCTTCTGTCCTTCTCTCTAGTTGAAGAATCCGAAGAGCTTGAAGCTCTTCCCTTGATAAATTCTCATGCCACGGAAGAACACTCCAAGTGAGAGTACAAATTTCTGTAGGCATGACAGGTTTTTGCCCATACATCAACTCTGCAGGCATGTATCCAGTAGTCACACTATGTGTAGAGCGATCAGCCCACAACGCAAAAGGCAGTAATCTTGGCCAATCTCCAATCCGACCTCTACAAGCTTTTGCCAATGCTTTAACTATTGGCGGATGTCCTCTTTCACTCTTGCCATTTCCCTCTGGATTATAGGCAGTAGTAAGAGCCAATTTAATCCCAAGCCGTGAGAAAAATTCTCTAGCTTCATCTGCATCTAGCTCTCTAGGATCAGCTGTAATCTTGCCTATACATCCATACCTGCAAAATATTTCTTCCAACAAGAATTTACATATTGTAGTTGTGGTCTTTGTCCGCAAAGATCTGCCTTCAACATAGTTTGTAAGATCCTCTCTAGCCAAGACAAGATATCTCATCTGCCAAAGTCCCACTGGCAAAGTAACCAAGTCTACCACCCACTTATAATGCATATATAGTGGATAAGTCGGATGCAACTCATCACGATGTCGCACTAAAGAGTAAAGCTGGCAGTCCCTGCAAGTCTCCACAAAGTGAGAAACATATTTATACATCCCTTTCCACCAGTATCTTTCTTTGATTTTCTCATAGGTAACCCACACACCTCTATGTCCAGCCCATGAGCTCTCATGAAACTCTCGCATAATCTGTATCTGCATCGCTACATCACAAACTACTCTCAAGGGCAAGCCTCCTCTCTTCTTTGGATGCTTCCAAAGAAAACCATCTTTCAAGAAATACCCATAAGCCTTCCTTCTGATTTTCTTGAATTCATCATCTGTCCAATCAGCTCTTTGAGTCAATGAACTTAGATACTGTCCAATTTGCAGCCACTCGTCAACATAAAGTTCTTCAATAAAGGCTTCAACAGTAGATACATGACAATCATAAACAAGGACAGAAGCAGCAAACTCTGTCTCATCATCTTCTGCAAGCATTGACTCCTCATCCTCATATCTCGCTCTAGATAGCATGTCAGCAAAACTGGATTATTTTTCCCTGCTATGTGTCGAGATTCTGGATTCAATGATTTGATATAGGTAATCCACCGAAGCATCGCTATATCTAGAGTCGAGCAACTAGTAATCATACCAAGCAAAGGCAAACAATCTGTTTCCACAACAACTGAAGCTCCAATAAAATACCCTTTGTCACACTTCAGTGCAGTGACTACTCCCCACAACTCTCTTTTGATCTGCGGATATCTCCTCTGTCGTTCATTAAGAACTTTAGCTCCAAAGCCGATTGCATACCTATTTCCATCAGCATCATCATGTCCCACTGCCCAACCTATGCCAATAGGGCTAGTATCAACTGTCAACATGATCGGCCGTCCACACTGATAATCCGCCTTGCGAAGAGTAGGAGCAGACTGTAACAGCTTCTTGAGTTTACGCATGGCTTTCGAATGCTTCTCATCCCAATGAAATTTCTACCCCTTTCGAAGCAGCTGATAGAGAACATCTGCTATATGAGAAAAATGAGGAATCCAAATCATATAAAATACACAAGCTCCCACAAATCTCCGCACCTCTGAAGTAGTCGAACAATACTCTGCAATCCTGCTTATGGCATCCACCTTTGCAAGTGAAGGCTTCTTGCCATAATATCCAACCATATGACCAACTATGATGACTTCATTAACACCAAAGACAGATTTCAACCCTGAAAGAGTCAAGTTTACCTCCTCTAATCGTGTCAATATTTGCTCACAAGCAACCAAGTGTTCAGCCACAAACTATCTACATCCTCACAAATCAAGACTCTTATTCTTTTCTTCTTCTGCACAACCCTTAATAGGCACATCATCTAGGAAAGGCATGGTATATTGCGGAATATAGTCTCGTAGAACTCTATGCATAGCATTCATCATATGAGCAACTGAGTTGGTGGCACCTTGAGGCAAGGTACACATCCTCACAAGACCAATAGGTGTCCACATAGTAGTAATATCCCTGCTTTCCAAGGCAAGCTGAAACTGATCATAACCTGAATACAAGTCACCTAGAGAATAGATGGCTCGTCCTGCAAAAGCCTCAGCAAATTCATCCACAACTAGATTTGTTTCCACATTCCTGATTGTCACTTTGTTCACGGGCTGCATATCCTGAATAAATCTCAAAGTACCATTCTTCTTTGGTACAGTAAACCACCTGTTAGAATAGGGTGCAGAAGAGGGTTCCAAAATTCCCATCTTAATCTTCTCATTCAACAACTCTATCAGCTTTGGCAAGTGTGCTTTAGGCACAGGTATAGGACGTATATTCCATGGTACATGAGGAACAGTGAAGATGACCATAGGTGCAACCAATTCGGGACTAATGCAGCCAATTTCATGTGGAAAGAAAGCAAATGCCTTACCATGACGTCCAAGCATCTCTCTAAAACATTCTTTTTCCACTGGAAGTAAGAAATCATCATTTCCAATCTTCAATTTTTCAAGAGTTTCAGCTGTAAATTTATGTCCAATATTTGCAGGATCTCTCAATATAGGCTGCTTCATAGCTTTTTCAATCTGCTCATCACTATCAGGAGGAAGCGGCCCTGCAACCCCCTTAACCTTCTTATCAACTGTTTTATACTTCGTATCAACCTTGGCATCATTCAAGCACTCTTTTCTTTGCTACAATTTCTACAAATTTTCAGCAACTCTCAACTCTGTTGGCTGAAAAATTTCAGCCCTTTGCTCTATGGACTGCATGGGTGCAGCCTGAAACTCTGTATGCTGAAATTTTTCAGCATTCAACTCTGTTGGCTGAATGGATTCAGCCCTCGGCTCTATGGACTGCATGGGTGCAGCCTCATACTCCATATGCTGAATTTTTCCAGCATTTAACTATGTTGGCTTAATGATTTCAGCCCTCTGCAACTCTGTTAGCTGATCAAGATCAGCCATAAATTCAGTTTGCTGAGTTTTCTCAGTCTCTAACTCTGTTTTCAGCATACAACCAGAAATTTCCTGAAACATATCCAAGGTTTCACAGGTATGATCTTTGAACCCTTACATACATCAGTTTTCAGCATTGCTCCCATCTCAAACAATGTATCTGCATAAGACATCCCTTCATACAATCCATCTACATGCTCTTCTGCTTGCAAAATACTTGCATTCTTCAATTCTTTCTCCTTACGACCAATGTACTGCCTGGCAGCTCTAGGCAAATCTGAAATTTTCTGATAACTCACTGAACTATCTGAAGAAAAACCAACAAAATTTTTGGAGAAAGACTGGCTGCCAGGAGGTGAGATCTCCTCTTTTCTCCGCTCCGTACCACTGGCGTCTCGCAAGACAACAGTACCTAATGAAAATCCAACTCCTTCGCAGGTAGTGGTGCCTCACGCAAGGAGACCCTGTTTCTCCGATGATTTACCCCAACAGTCATAAACTGAACAGCTCGCATACCATCTTTACTGCGTATCCCTGCATAAGCTGACCCGTCATCCATCACTTTCGTTTCCATTCTTGCTTTTGTAATGAAAGGCTGTCCAAGAATAATCGGATAAGAGCATGAATCCTGAACAAAGCAATGATAATCCTCTTCAACATTACCAATAGAAATTCTGATACTCGGACAAGCAGCATACATATCACCAGAAGTATTATTGGCGGCTCTCATGCGCCAGCCATGCTCTACATCCATAGGCCACTTGCCACTCTCATAAACACCTCGAGCAATAAGATTAATCTCAGAACCATGATCGACTAAAGCAATCAAAGGAATTTGTTTCTCTCCAATCCTTACCACCATCTCTGTAGTTGCTCTAGCCCAATGACTTCGTGAAAAATGGCTGTGAGGAATGAGAATAGGGGTATCATCATCTTCATACTGCAGAGGCTGAACTATTTTCTCCAATTGCGGATTAACAGAAGCATTCTCAACCATCACTGCATCATCATGCTCTTCCCCAAGAGCTCCATGCCACAATCCCTATAAAGCAGGTCCCTCCATCGCATGTCATTTTCTTCGCAAAAGATCCTGCATCTGATCCTGTATTTCTCTTCTAGCAATCCCAAGAGCTTCTCCAACAGTAAAAGTGACTTCACTATTCAAAATTCTTTCATGAAAAATCTTGCTCATATCCGTCTGCATATCAAGGTCTGACAAGAGCTTGAATCCTACCTCCTTTCTTGGTTGCCTCTTTTCTTTCATCTGCTTGTCTCCCATAAGTTGTTCAGGACCTGATTGAGCTGGAGAACTTGACATAGGTGGAGCTGTAACAGGTGGTGATACAAAGTCACCCCCTCTAGTCTTTTTGGAGGTGCTGGGACCCTCCTCATCTCTTCTTCTCTTTTCCTCAACCATGGCATCTAAACCCTGTGTTTTAGCCATATAAGCAAAAATAGAATACCTGTCAACAAGAGAATCCCATCCCGTTTCTCCTCGGATGTAGGAGCCCACACAAGTCATAGTAGATGCCTGAACTTTCCCTCTTCTCGCTATCTCCGAGGCAGAGGACCATAAAGTAGAGTCTCCATCAGATTTCTGCTCAAGCTGGACTCCATAAGCTGAAGCATCTCCTCTAACACTCACATAAGTTGATCGCGCAACCATATCATCAACAAGCTTCTTCATGCCTCCCTTACCGAAGTTCGTGTCAAGAGGAGCGCCAGTCTTTGTCAGCCATATCTTCCCATCTTGTCCCTAGAACACTACATTCTTCTTACGTGCTTCCTGAAAAGCATCACAATCTCTGTAGTGTTGGTGCTATGTACTATCGCACCAAATACATCGTCTCCCTTTTCTTTGACCAGCTGGAAAAGCAGTCGCTGGAGCAGGTGCTGTAGCAGGTATTGACATAAGTTGCTCTTTTAAATTACCAACTTCAGCTTTGGCTGCTTCAATCGTCAAATCTGCCAAGCCTTTAATAACATCATCTACAGATAAGGGCACTGGAGCAGCAGGAACTGGTGGATTCACAGCAGGAGGAGTAGACTTAGGCAAAGAAGTTGCAGCAGGGGTAGAAGAAGAAGTCTCCAAGGATTTTTCAAGAACTGATCCTATATTACGATGCAATCATACTCTCCTGTGCTGCTTCTTAACAAGAGCATTCACAGCATCAATGACATGTCTCCACTTGGTCTTTAAACCTGAATCAGTAGCTTGATCTTCCAAAAGATCATCCAACTTTTCTTGTAAATGAGCATCATCAGCTTGTAAAAATAACTCCACTTTCTGCATCTCCAAAGCTTGCTGCTCAGTCCCATCCAACTGATCATAGCGGCTCTCAAACTCTCGCAGAAGAGTGGTAACAGAAAGTTCCTTATTAGGCATAGAAACCCATGCTAAGAAATTCCTGCGATTCATAAGACCTGTATCCTCCAGGAAATATTCATCTTTTAATGCCTTCTTAAACTTTGCCCAACCCGCATGTGTTTCTTGAATTTCTGAAATTCGAACTTCAAGAGCGCGCACCACGATCCGCAAGAAGTAGCGGCTCCAAACATCTTGAGAAACCCCAAAAAACATCATCTTTTCTTTATACAAATGCAGGTAAGTTGAAACTTGCTGGCCATTAAACTGCTTCATCTCCTGTTGGACAGCTTTCAAGGCATCCATAGCATCACTGTCACGTTTCGCGTGAGCTTGCTGCTGCATATAAATGGTAAATGACTGAAGCACGTTCTTCATGACATTATCATCTGTCATCTCTTCTTGCGAGTCTTCCATCTTGCTGAAAAGTGACGCAGCACTTTCACGTCGGGTTCACCAGAAATGTCGTAAAGTTCACGCAAAGGTTGCAGAACACGGGGTTCAAGATACAGCAATGGAAGAGACTAACAAGAAGAAAATTGAATTGTTGATGCCAAAGTACACTATATTCCTTGTCATTGAGTTACATGAAGCTCATGTTCAGGAAAATCTGAACATATTCAGTTTTACATACAGTTGCTTGAATTCGGTTTTTCCATTGTCACTTGATAAATTCTGCTGGGTAATAATGTCTGTGAACAAATTTTCAGGATTCCATACAAAGTCAAAACAGAGGAGTTCTGTAGGTAGCCATGATCAATGTAATTGTTTCAAAAAGCACAAGAGCAAAAAGGAAAGCTGGAACAACTTGGAAACTACAAATTTCTAGAAATTACAGCATACACCAAGTTGAAATTACCAAAATTGTGTCACACTTTATCACAACTGTCCATCTGCTGAAATTTCCATAGATTTCAGCAAATAGCATACTGTCCAATGCACAAATAATGCTCAGCAATGCAAAAAATGCAAAAGCCCCGAAATTTAACTATCCAATGTGCAAAATTTCAGTTAATTTTAGACTAAATCTTTAGTACATGTGCCAATGTCTGCCACTCATGCAAAAGCCCCAAATTTTTTGGCTTGAATTCCAAGAAATTTCTGCAATTTGATGTGTGCCCAGTCAAGTACAAATGAGGAACAAATTGGTTGTATCTCCAAAGCAAAAGCAGGGAATTAATTTGTCTTCATCAAAAGGTGAGAGTGTTCCACCAATAAAACATATTGCCTGTTCATAAGAGTTGAACAATTTGGGAATGGACAGTAGACCCTTTCAGCTCCAGGCATCCTTGTCTCTTTTAGTTGCTCATTACAGAAGTCATACCATTTCTGAGAAAGGATAGGTAGGCACTGATCAAAACCAAGTGTTTGAATACACCCAAATTGAGGACTTGCGAGATGATAAGTTAGATATACTGTTTGTGAACTCTATATGCAAAAACTAAGACTATTTTGCTGATCTGCACCATTGAAGTCCATTCACGTCCATGTGTTGTATTCTCGAGTGGAAAGCCCAACCTCTGGATTGCTTTGATATCTGAAAAGATTTTGCTGCCTATGCAATGAGCAATCTCCTGATTGCAGCCTCCTACTCCAGGAACTGTTTTATTCACACGGTTTTCAGAATGTGAGATATTCACTGTGTCACACACTGACCAATCTGCAGAAACGGGTCAATTTTGTGGGCCTTGAAGAGGATTATGAACTCGAACTTGAATGGGATGCAATCATCAGAGAGGCGCCTGCACTTGAAGATTTAGACTAACCAACCCTTCCGTCAAACCTGGTCGCAATTGACATATCCAGAAATGATAGCAGTCCACAAGAAGACAGTTTTGGTTTTACATGGCAAGAAGTTAAAAGCCTGTATAGCAGCCAGAAGGTCACCATAGCTGATCAATATGGTGATGTAATTCTCATGAATTAATGTGCTTATGTCCTTCTGATAGGCGCAGAGGTGTTGGTAGATGAGCTTCGCCTGGGAGAGGGACTTTTCTTTGTGGCAAAGGCGAAGGAGGAGCCAATAGGCATCGTGCAAAAGCCTTCCAAAGCATCTTCACAACAAATGGTCGATTTGAAGTGCCAGCTGCAGGAGCATGAACTAGATCCCAAATGACAGCGATGCCGCCTGGCCTCAATACACGAACAATCTCCTACAACCCCTTAAGCCTCTCAACAGCTTTTCGACCAATGCTTCAGAAACTGATGAATTAGGTAGCTATTTCGAAGGATTTCTCTCCCCCGGCGGTGTCGTCCTCACTCCTCTTCCCATGAATCTTCTCTCCCTCCATTAACATTTAGACCTCTTCTCCATAAATTAGCCGGCAGGCCTGATAGGTTTTTCCGCTGAATCCCTGAGGCCAATGACATATCAAAGCCCAAAATACTGATTCCCCTGTGATTTTTCCGTCATCCCGTCCTTCCTTGTTCCCCAAAACAGCCTGCTTTTCTCTTGCTTTTTCCCTCCAAAAGCGGTTCAAAACCCCCAAATTAGTTTCCCCCTCTTATGAATGAGTAAAACACAAATAGTGAAGTGCATCCATCTCTTGAATGTGTGACTGCATATACACATGAGACCCAAACCATGAAATCCGAAACAGAGACTAATAATTACAACACTTTAAGCTGTTCCATAGTAGCCATAACCAGTCGTGTGCCTATGAAGCCATTACTCGCTCCGATTGCTTCACCATAACCATCTCTTCTACAAACGTATACTGGACAAGATTTAAGCACCAGCATTGATTTAGACTTTGAGGTTTATCTTTGAAGTCATGCATTGCCCCTTTGTCAGTCAGCTTTACAATGAGTAATCTGCGCATAAACTTCGACTTCGGCCTTGAAGATTGGATGGCAAAATACTCCCTCGGTGCTTCACTAGCGCTTTGCTCGCTTAAGCAGCTTTTGAGAGACTTCCTTCAACTCTATGTCATGGGAACTTTTGAACTTAGATGATCGCTTCCAAAAACCTTCCTTTGATTCCATAATTCCCTGCACTTTTCTTAGAGATCATCATTGAAATTATCAGCTTGATAATGTCCTTTGGCATCAGTTTTTCATATTTTTCTAACACACACACATCATGCATCCAAACAAATTCATATACATGCACTAATGGAATATATACATTGGATGCGGATTATCATAATGCATCACACACACAATGAATCACACGCAGAAAATAACACAAATGCACAACAAAAGAAATGGAGCTGTATACGACTCGGATGCAGAGCAGCACGACATCGGCCCCAGGTCTGACTCATCCCCAGGAACCTACCAGGCCTTCGCAAGGTGATGATGAACTACTTATAAATTTTACTTTCTTTTCTTTTCTATTTTTATAGGGGTTAGAACCCCTTTTTACACACCTTAATATATTTATTTATTTTCTTCTGGATATTCAGGGTTTTTTTTCTCTCTATCACATAATCATTGTTTCCTCCGGCAGGCTTCTGTAATTGCCTCACAACTAAGCAAGAACTCCTAGAACGGCTACTTGGCAGGCTAGCAGAATAGGGTCATTAGAACTGCCTTTTGAAAGCAGGTCTTTCGATGCCTAGCAATGTCTTTACAGGAGGCAACAACTACTCAGACCTCCCTCAGACATACCTAACCTAAACCTGGAACTTCATGCCTTGGAGACCAATCCCCAACAAGAAAAGAAAATCCTCTACAAGTACACAGACACATATAGCATAAAAACACGTTACTCGTAAAGGAGAGATATCACCTGGATAGGGCCACGAGAAGTATCCATGAAACATAGGCTCCTTCCAAGCTCTTCTTCGAACCTGTCTAGCATAAGACTAAAACAAGAAACCATTAACCACACCTGTACTAAATAGGCAACTGGCCCTCTTGGCCTAATGAAATAAAACATTTAAAACCTTGCAAAACTGGCCCTCTTAGCCTAATGAAATAAAACAAAATAGCACCTATACATCCCTCCTTGAAATAGTACAGATATACAATAATATGCTCCTTTCCAAGGAGGAAGAATAGGACTCGCAGCCCTAAGCTAAATGTATAAGGTTATAACCCATCCCTCCTGCATATATAGCAAGAGGCGTATGCATAACATGTTGTCTAAGCAACCTATGGGTCCAAGATAACAATGGTAGATTGGTCTCTGCTACTCTTTGCATCACCCATATCAACCATCGCATGCCATATATTGCATGCTCTAATAACATTCCCCACAAGCGACCGGGTCCTGTTTCATTATTGATAGCAATATACAAACTAGGACCACAGTTGAAGAAAATGTCTTCTTCATAAGCAAGATTTGCTAGTGAATCCGCAAACTGATTATAGTAACGTGGAATCAGCTGAAAAGACACTCTTTCAAACTCCTAAAGTAGGGTCATCGCACTTCGATGATACATACAAAGGATGGGATTCCACACTGTGTATGTCCCATCTAGTTGATTCAAGATCAACTGGGAATCCCGGTTTACTAACAACCGCCGAATACCACATTGTTTGGCAATATGCAGTCCCATAATCAAGGCTTTACACTATGCCATATTGTTAGTGAATCCTACCCCGAGATAAGCATCTAACTTCATCGTAACTCTACGTCAGGGATCTCGGATTACTACTCCAATACTCCCTTTTTTATTAGGGCCACTGGAGGCTCCGTCAAAATATAGTGTGATATACGTCCATAATGGGTTTACATAGCCTGCCATCACGAGCTCCTCTATTCGTAATTATGATAGTCAAAATTTAGCATGTTTAGAGGATGAACTGATGGCTCCATCCCACCTTCTTTATTAAACTTAACATGGATACTTGTCAACATTCGTAAACAGTGATGGCAGAACACTTTGATCGTCCACACAAAGGTTCCGTCTTCTTTCTCAATCACTTTGTATCCTTTGCTCCACCAGATAAGTTTCCCCTGATGGTATCTCTGCTCCAAATAAGGAATTAACCGCCCCATCAACCAGCTTTAAGCTCTTTTGCAGGTCTCAAATCAGCCCTAGCATGGACCTGCAATGCATTTTTCTATATTAGCATACTTAGAAATAATAAGGCTTAATATTATTAAGATTAACCTTATTTTTAAATTCTACTTCCTGCAGATCAGCTAGTAGAGTCATAGACCTATTTTTTCCTATCCTGACAATCTTGTAGGGGCCATCCCATCTAGGTTCTAGCTTCCACTACAACATATACATGCTATAATGATGCTTATAACGACGTTTTCTTTATATATGAAAAATATCCCCGTCGTTGCTATTAGCGTCACTACAAAACCATCGCTATTTGCCTCGCTATTTTTGTCGCTATTTTCGTCGATATTAGCGTTGCTATTTACCGATGAAATTAGCGACAAAAATAGTGACAGTTACAAAGGAATTTCGGATGCTAATACCGACGATTGCATAATTATTTTGCGACGCTAATACTGACTGTTGCAGAAAAAAAAAATTTGTGGCAGAGCTGCAGATGCAACCCTGCCACAGTTAGAGCCACATAGGGCTAAGAGACAATTCCTGCTGTCAAAGAAGTTAGACAATCGATCCCAAATAATGACAAGACTTTGCAAATAAGTACTTTCATGACATTAATTAACACAAATGTGCACTGCATTGATAAAGAAAATAACAGAACTTAAATTGAGAAGTGCTACTGCGACAAAGCAAATATGTATACACCTGCACATCAATATGTGGTGAATAACATGGAGATGTGTATATGGAGTAATGCTACAACATAGAAGTCCGAATCATATACACTTAGCTATTACATATGGAGGATAGAGGCCATAAGGCCTTACATAATACAAGATGGGGAGTAATCCTATGTAGCCTAATCTGCTCTCTATGACTCATCCGCATCAGAAAACTCATTTTGATGTAGTGGCATACCGAAGGGAGTCTGCAACAGCAAATACATATATAATTGTGAGTACCAAATACAAAATGACATACAATGACAGATTTCTCAAATTAGGAATGATATTTATTACTACTTAACGGTCCTCTGTGAGCATAGAGCTTCTCGATCAGGGCACTCAAGCCATGGTTCTCCCCGTATGTCACCTCTAGTGCAGTCGGGTCGTGATTCATAAAACCTTGCTGTGGCACACAAACATTGAAAAACAACGTACTTGAGATTCATGTTTGAAATACATACATCAACATGGATGTCATTAAATTAGAGTACTCTACCCTATTAATACTTACGAGATCTGCCAAGAATGTTGCGTGGCCGCCGCTACCAAGGTGATGCACCGATCTTGCGTCCAAGCGCGCCTTTGCTACGTCCTTCTGTTGCTTCCACTTTTTTGGAGTGGATGTCACCTCATCCTAGAGATTACTCCAGTCCTCTTTATCCAGCCACTTTGGCTTTGATTTGCCCTGCTTGACTGCTTCGCGTGCATCAAACCGCCTATGCGACTAATAGTCACGGATACGCGTCATCATCCACCCTCTCGAAAATCTATCATTGCGAGAGGGCTGAGTGACCTCTCGATATAATGTATCGATTATGTACTCCTTGCTGGCATCTGGGATCTCCTTCCACTTGTCTGTAATGTTGTGCTGAAATACTTGTTGGCACAACTCATGCTTCCTAGAGATGACAGCTTTTCCATCATCATTCATGTATAAATGGCTAGTGACCTTTTTTCATGAGATACGAGTAACCTGCAAGATTTTGCAAACATGTACTTTTATGACATTAATACAAATGCGTCAAACACAACTTGAATTGATAAGTGCTATTGCGAAAAAGGATGCGAAAATACATACCTGGAGGAGTGGGTTTCGTGTACTTCTTGTTGGCCCTAAGAGTGATCGGTGGGGTGCATGAAGGAGTGATCGGTGGGGTGCATGAAGAAGTGGGAGCAGTAGACGTCTACCCGCACCGCTAGTGAAAGACAGTGTTGACTCCTTGGTGGCAGTGCGAGTGGGAGAGGCTGCATCTGTCCCCACAACAGGAGGTGCCTCCTCCTTGACTACGTGACTCTGAAGCAAAGCGAGACCTGCGACTGCGTCTACTAGAGACTAAAGCATTGGACCGTCTAGAGTCTGCTGATTGTGCTGAGGTGGAATGGGAAAGTTGTGCATCGGCTCTATCTCTGACCCGTGCTAGCTGCTCCGGTGAGAAACACACTAGCATCGCGTCAATGTCGTCATCTGTAAAATCGTGACTCATCTTGCCGTCCATGCCTAAATCCTAAACTTGCACATATAAGGAAAAATAATAATATTAGATAATGAATTACAAGACATAATAAAACTAAGACTTAATTTGCAATACTTCATTTTAAAATAATTAGAAAATTTAAATAATACAAAAAACCATACTCCAAAAACATACAAACTGTCCTAACCGATTTGCAAAAAGTGGCATTGCTGTAGTGGGAGGAACGTTTTGATTGAGTCACTTCTGTTTAGGGTTCCATAATCTCATCTTGACATAGCTCAGTATACACCAGGAGATCTATACAAAATTCTCCACAAAATGAGGACTCTGCTTCATTTTCAAAAAACCCATCCTCTATCTCCTCTATCTCCATAGGTGAGATGTCTTGGTCCTCTAGGCAGTTCACCCTAGTTTCTTCTATGCCTTCTGTCATTGCCGCTATTAAAGGTGTCTCTTCTACGATCAGTATGGGGGTTCTGGCAAACACGGGGATACTCCTAGATGTCATGGGAATGACATACCACCATTGAGGTTGTTGTAGATTAGGGAAAAAGACGACCTGATCCATATTACGATTAGTATAAAAATGATATCTAGGAGATTGCTAAAGCGCATCAAGTATTAGGGACTCTTACCTACTCACAATGATTCGGCAAAACAAATGTATCAATCAAATTGGTCCACTTCTTCGTTGAGTCAATCTCAACAAAGCCACTTGGCCCTCGCCGAACAGTTGCACTTGCTCCTTCAAGAGTAACCTTGAACCATTGCACATCAAATATGGTCACGGAGAAATTTTGATAGTCCACTGCAAGGATACTCTGTAAACATCTGAAATACTCCATCTCTGCAAGTATACGGGTTTGGATCTGTGGCATGTCGTCGGCTTTCCTACTCAAACATTGCCATCACTCCACAGTCCATTGTCGAGCATAACTTGTCGATGTGCTCTGCTCTCAAATGTCGTCCACGTGACCATGCTGCACTATGGACCTTATACTGGGAGAAGAACAAGTATATTAGTTGCGATTTGCAGTATAGATTGTAATTTCTAGGGATTGCATACATTGGGATTGCATCCATACCTTGGGATTGCATCCACGTGAGAAGTCCCACTCTTCTTCAGTAATTGTTTCTCCATCTTGAGATGCTTTGGTTAGGGCCTCATGTAGCCATCTAGTGGACATGAGTAGAGGCATCTCCTCTAAGCCCTTTGGATATCAAATGGGCCGTTGCCGCGTACTCCGCCATCGAAAGTCAGATCTTGCAAACTCTCGCTCAGCTCGAGCATCCTCATACCGTTGCAGCCACTTCTCCATCGTAGCGCTATGCAGCATACAAAATCGGTTCACCTTAGACTCCATGGATACATCCATCTTCTTCTCTATTCCGTTTCCCATTAGAACATCTCCATTCAGACGATCATCCTCCTTAAATGACCATATCAAGCCTTTGTCCCGGTCCACAGTGGACAACCACTCAGAAATTTACACCAAGGCCTCCGACACTAACCAACCTTCAGCCATGCTACCCTCAGGATGTCCCCGTTGTTGCACAAATCCCTTTAAGGTCCTCATGAACTGTTCAAGGAAAAACATCCATCGACTATGGACTGCACCTACAACCCGCAATTCATCTACAATATGCACTAGAAGATGGGTTTGTATCGTGAGCATGCTAGTGGGAAGATACTTCTCCAAAAGATAAGCAGTCTCTACTGCCATGCATTTCGCGGATTCAATCGATGATGTGTGAATCTCTTTTTGGGAGACAAACTGAACCAATTTGGACAATATGTAAATGGTTGTCCGTACCTCCTATGTCAGAGACCCCGTGATTACGATCGGCAATACGAACTATGAAAACCATGTAATTAATATTGTGTATAAACAAATGGAGATTCTGAAATCTAATATGCAGAATACCTGACACATCTTATGCCAATCATGGGATTTGAGTCCTATCAGTTGGTCATCCTTTGTGAATGTTGTCTTGAGAGAACGCATTAGGCCAGTCGGCATGGACTCGATGTTTTCCTTTACTCGTCGCACTTCATTGCCAAACAAAACCCAAGGAGCGCACGGCAATTGCACTCAACCGTCGATGCCACTTACAAGCCAATATGGTTCCATCTTTCCCACTGCTTTCAAATCCATCCTTGCTCCTAGTGTGTCTCGCTGCCTAGTGAGGTGGTCCCATAGCAAGCTACCCACATTCTTAAAAATGTGCATGGGATCTAAAAGGTGGTTAACTTTCAGTTTTTTCCAATAAGTCAGCTCATAGAAAATTGAGAAGCATCGCATTCCACTGGGAAGCGAGTCTTGGTCCACCATCCTGAATCAAACCAACTTAGTGCGTTCATTCTCATAGGAGGGCGACCAAGAAATCCTTCTTTCATGATATGACCCTCTGGAAAAAAAGCCCGATGTTTGTCAAATACCATCTTCTTCATAGATTTTGACATACGAGAATCCAACCTTGGTCCACACAGAGGACATGGATGGTAACCTGACGTGACTAGCCCCGCGGAACACATATGTACAATGAGGCATGTCATAACACCAACATCGCTCAAAGAAAACTAGCAAAATAAGAAAACACGCTTTACCAGAGCATTCTCCATAACCTGGAAAGTCATGCATGGTCCACATAAGAATTGCCCTTATAGTTGCGGATCGCCTACAATATCTTTGCTCATGTCCTCCACTACAATTCCCTCCCACAACTCCTTTAGCTCATCAATCAATGGAGAGAGATAGACATCCATATTCTTGACTTTGTATCGTCCAGGCATAAGCAAGCTAAGCAAAATGTGTCCTTTCTTGGTGGAGAGCCATGGCGGTATATTGTAGTTAACAAGGACCACGGGCCATACACTATAGAAGGTGGAACGTGAACCAAAAGGATTTATCCCATCCATGGCAAGATCGAATCGTAGATTCCTCGCCTCCTTTTCAAAGTCAGGGAAAGTCTCGTCAAAGTGATGCCATGCTTCTGAGTCAGCTGGTGTACGCTGTATACCATCAATGGATCGATTTTCTGCATGCCATGTAGTCAACTTTGCAAAATTCTTGGTCCGAAAAATGTGACGAACACATGATATTAGTGAAAAGTGCCTCAAAACCTTCTACGGAACAGTCTGTCCTTGCAAGTCATTTCGATACCTGTCCGCACCGCACTTGGGACATGTTGTTGAGATATCGAGCTCCACTCGTGATACGCCAGGGTGACCATTGTGTATTTATGTCACCGACTTGTCAGTTGCAGACGCGGTTGGTACACCGCCCATGAATAATAGCTACATGATAGCTATCCTTATCTACTCTAGTTCGTGGCTTAGTTAGTATGCCACCTTAGTTAGTTGAGTTTGGTTTAAGACCCATATATAGGGTTCTTCTATTTCTTTGTATGAGAGTTCTTTTGGCTTACACAACTAAGAAGAGGAAAACTGTTTTCAGCCTCCACCCTTATGTGTATTCCCCCATTGTGCAAGCAAGAAAGCTACAAGTGAGACTCCTTCCTTCTCTCCCATAATCTTGACATGGTATCAGAGCCTTGTTCGTGGTAAGGAGCTCAAGAAAGCAAGCCAAGCCGGCGGTGTTTTGGTAAGAGGAGCAATATTGCTTTCATTTTCTATTTTGGGAGCAGATCTCTACAGGTAGCACAACTGGAAATTGCAAGAGTGCATTGTCTCAGGTTGAGACGCCCTTCGCGATGAAGCAAGAGGGTAGTATATGCTACGGGATTGGGCTTTAGCCCTTCGCGACCTTGTTTTTTTTATTTGAGGCCATTTCGGGGCCTGTTTTGCAGACGGAAGTTTTCTGCACGCACTCAGGAAAAGGCTCAGTTTTATGCTGTGCAGCCACAGTTCTACAGGTCGGTGAAAAGTTACTGTAGAAATTGCATCGTATGCTTGTGCGCAGAGACATTGGGAGTTTCAGAATCATCCTTGGTTCCTGTTTATGCAAAATCGTTACTAGGAAGTGACTATGTGGTCAAATACCACTTTCGCCAGTTTTGCAGATTTGCCCTTGTGAGGGTGAAGCTGTGTTTTTTTGCAGTGACAGAATTTTTTGCGGTATTCTGTAATGGCGTCTGATTCTCTTTCACAGATTGTCACTGAAAAGCTTGACAAGAACAACTTCCAGGCATGGAAGTTTAGAATGACGAATTTCCTTATAGGAAAAGGATATTGGGAATTTGTTGCAGGAAATGAAGAAGAACCAGTTCTTCTTGATGTTCCCAATCAACAGCAAATGCAGGCATTCAAAGCATGGCATGAGAGAGCCAGGAAAGTTATGTATTGGCTGTCTATCAGTATTTCAGACTCTATGATTGTGCATATTCAGGATGCAAGTACGCCAAAGGAGGCATGGGATACTTTGTCAAAAATGTATAGCACAAATATGCAAGCCAGGAAAATGCAGCTCAAGCAAGAGTTGCATAATGTGCAAAGAGAAAGTATGAGCATCAATGACTACCACATGAAGGTGAAGAAGATTGCAGATGCACTTGCTTCCATTGGGTCGCCCGTGGAAGATGATGATTTAGTTTCTGTGACCTTGAATGGTCTAGGAAAGGATTATGCACAGTTTCGGACATCCATTTTAGTTCGTGAAAGATTTTCTGATTTTGAGGAATTGATTGCTCTTCTAATTTCTGAGGAGCAGAGAAATGGTGGTGCATCTTCTTTAGGAGGAACTTCAAAAGAAGCTGTCTTCTACTCAAATGCTGGAAGAGGTGGAGGCAGAGGTAGAGGAGGCCGATTTGGAGGCCGTGGTAGAAATCAGAATATGCAGCAAACTCAAGAAAACCAGTCCTATGGAGGAGGACGTGGTAACTCTAGAGGCAGGGGGAGCCAAAGAGGTCGTGGTGGATGGCAAAGAGGCCAAAATGCAAACAGTAATGTTGAATGCTACTATTGTGGTAAAATGGGTCATATGGCTAAAGACTGCTATAAAAAGCAGAATAACATCATGAATGGAAAACTGCAACAAGGAAATTATGCATGTTCTAGTAGACAGGGTGATGACAGAAATGAGCATTTGTTTATGGTGCAGCACATGAACAATTCTGTGACAAGTGCAGAAGAAAGCAACGATGTGTGGTATGTTGACTTAGGTGCATCAAACCACATGATAGGTCATGCAAAATGGATGGAGGATACAAGGAAAATGGAAAAACCAGGATTTGTGGAGACTGGTGATGATACTGTATATCCGATTGTGCAGATTGGAAAAATTCCTTTGTCTATGCAGGATGGGAAAAAGAAATACCTGTCCGACGTATTTCATGTCTCGAATATCACCAAGAATCTGGTTTCTGTTGGTCAAATGGTTGAACAGGGCTTGCAGGTCAGATTTAATCCTCATGGATGCTTTGTTGAGGATATGAAAAATAAAGGTCACTTGATAGCAAAAGGAAAGAAGAAGGGCAGAATGTTTACATTGGATGCAGACATGTCTGAATTGAGTGCAGCAATGTTTGCACATGGGACCGATGTAGTTGCAGATATTGATATCTGGCATAAACACATTGGTCATGTTAATGCACAGCGACTTAAATCAATGCAGGCCCAAAATATTGTTGCAGGATTACCTAGATTCAAGGTTGCAGAAATGCATAAGGTATGTGAAGCCTGTCACTTTGGAAAATAGGCAAGGAAACCATTTCCTAGACATGTTCAAGAGAGCAAGAAGCCATTGGAATTAATCCACTCTGATGTGTGGACTACTAAAGCTGCATCTCTTGGAGGCTGTCATTATTTTGTCACTTTTATTGATGACTATAGCAGAAAAGTTTGGGTGTATTTTATGAAAAAGAAAAGTGAAGTTTTTGGGCACTTCAAAACTCTTAAAGCTATGGTTGAAAAAGAAACAGGGCTGCAAATAAAATGCCTAAGGTGAGATGGAGGGGGAGAGTACCTCTCAAATGAGTTTGCAAGGTTCTTGCAGGAGCATGGCATAAAGCAGCAATATTCATGCAGTCATACCCCACAACAAAATGGAATTGCAGAAAGGAAAAACAGGCATATTGGAGAGGTATCTCGTGCCATGCTCAATGAAAAAGATTTGCCAGATTTTTATTGGGCTGAAGCAGTTGCTACAGATGTCTATATAATGAACAGGACTCCCACTGCAGCAATACATGGGATGACTCCAGAGGAGAGGTATACTGGTAGGAAACCAGATATTTCTCATTTGAAAATTTTTGGTTGCATTGCCTATGTACATGTGCCAGATGAGTTGAGATCCAAGTTGGATCCAAAAGCTGAGAAGTGCATCTTTATTGGTTACTCTCTGCAGCAAAAAGGGTATAGATGCTATAACCCTTCTACTCGTAAGTTTACAGTGAGCAGAGATGTTGTTTTTGATGAGATGAGTAGCTGGTATAAACCAGTAAATGTGATTGATGATGTAGATGCACAAAATGGTAATGCTGCACAGAATTCACAGCAGCAGTCACAAAATATTAGTGGACCTGGAGCGTCCTCTAGCAGTGGTTCACATTCTTCGCCATGGACAGGCAAATTGAGATCAGGAGAATCTTCTCAAAGCAATGCAGATAGTGGTATGCAGGTATCACGAAAAGGAAAAGAGAAGGTTGATCAGCCCATGTTTGATGTGAATGTAGATCACTCTTATGTGGATGGTGAATCCAGTGGCTCAGAACAGAGCATTGATGATGAGTTGGGTATTCCTTCTATTGTTACACCTAGAGTAAGGAAGACCAGGGATGTTTTGAGAGCACCAGGGAGTGAACCCACTTTGTGTAGATCTACCAGAGTTAGGTATCCTGTGGATAGGCTGAAATATGATGGATTTACAGCCATTCACTATGCATATATGGTCAAGGTGATACAGGAACCAGAACCCACTTCTTTTGAGCAAGCCATGGGAAAAGAAAAATGGGAGAAAGCCATGGATGAAGAAATGGATGCCTTGGAAGCAAATGCTACATGGGAATTGGTACCTTTGCCTAAAGGTAAGAATGCAATTGGCTGTAAGTGGGTTTATAAGGTGAAGCATAATGTAGATGGTTCTGTGAACAGATACAAGGCAAGATTAGTAGTCAAGGGGTATACACAAACATATGGCATTGACTATGAAGAAACATTCAGTCCGGTTGCAAGGATGGCAACCGTAAGAGCAGTCATTGCTATGGCTGCATCAAAGGGATGGTCTTTACATCAGATGGATGTAAAGAATGCCTTCTTGCATGGTGATTTGCAAGAAGAGGTCTATATGGAGCAGCCACCAGGTTATGTGCATGCTGTTCATCCTGAGTTTGTTTGCAGGTTGAAGAAAGCCTTGTATGGCTTGAAGCAAGCACCTAGAGCATGGTCTGACAAGATAGGACAATATCTTGTCACTATTGGTTTTCAAATTTCCAAGGCAGATTTCTCACTTTATGTGAGAAAAACAGAGAAAGGTATTATGCTACTTGTCATTTATGTTGATGATTTGATTATGACAGGTGACAGTGATGAAGATATCCTTCATGTGAAAATGCTATTGAAGCAGAAGTTTGAGATGAAGGATTTGGGAGAGCTGCGTTATTTCTTGGGCATTGAGGTGATTAGATCACCAATGGGATACAGCTCTTGCAGAGGCAGTATGGATTTGACATACTGTCCAAATATGGGATGACAGGCTGTAAGCCTATTTCAGTTCCTTTGGAGCAGAATGTGAAGCTGAGCGCAGATGCAAGTGAGCTTCTAGAAGACCCTACTATGTACAGATGCATAGTAGGAAGCTTGATTTATATGACTATTACCAGGCCAGATTTGAGCTATGCTATTGGATTGGTAAGTCAGTTTATGCAGGCTCCAAGGAAACCACATTTGGATGCGGTTAGACGCATACTTAGGTATGTGAAGTCCACATTGCAGTATGGACTATTTTATGAGACTGGGGTTCAGATACAGCTGCATGGATAGACTAATGCTGATTGGGCTGGTAGTATTTCTGATAGACGATCTACCAGTGGATATGTGTTCTCTTTTGGGAATGCTGTAGTCACTTGGAGCAGCAAGAAACAGCCTACAGTTGCCTTGTCAAGCACAGAGACTGAGTACAGGGGTGCAGCAATGGCTGCATGTGAGGTAGCTTGGTTGCATAAGCTACTTTATGATATGCATCAGTCTACAGATGGGCCAGTTGTCATTTATTGTGACAACATGAGTAGTATACACTTGGCAAATAACCCAGTCTATCATGCTAGAACAAAGCACATTGAGGTGCATTATCACTATGTGCGGGAGAGGGTTTTACTAGGTCTTATTGATCTAGTTTATGTAAGCACAGAGGATCAGTTAGCTGACATATTTACGAAGGCATTGGGCGCAGAGAAGCTGCGCAAGTTCAGAGACCTGCTTGGTGTGCAGGAATTGGGATTGAGCTCGAGGGGGAGTGTTGAGATATCGAGCTCCACTCGTGATACGGCAGGGTGACCGTTGTGTATTTATGTCACCGATTTGTCACTTGCAGACGCGGTTGGTACACCGCCCATGAATAATAGCTACATGATAGCTATCCTTATCTACTCTAGTTCGTGGCTCAGTTAGTATGCCACCTTAGTTAGTTGAGTTTGGTTTGAGACCCATATATAGGGTTCTTCTATTTCTTTGTATGAGAGTTCTTTTGGCTTACACAACTAAGAAGAGGAAAACTGTTTTCAGCCTCCACCCTTTTGTGTATTCCCCCATTGTGCAAGCAAGAAAGCTACAAGTGAGACTCCTTCCTTCTCTCCCATAATCTTGACACATGTGGCCAACAATTCAAAATCTCCTCGGATGAGAACTTAATCATTTGGGCAAGCATGAATGCAATTATAATCCATGCCTAGCTTTCGCAGCACTTGTCTTGCATCATCACGAGACTCAAGCATCATGTTTTGGATAGGCAAAATGTAAGATTTCAACGTTCTACAAATTGCAATGAAGCAAGTTATTAGAGTACTACATAGCACATTTTAATGGCTTTCAATAAAGAATCATACACATCATAATATACCTAAATAGCTCTGTCACACTCGCATCGCTCCATCCATAATTTGTTTGTATGCTCAACAATGCAAGAAGTGTCTTCAAACGGGATACCGGACTCCCATCATACAATGGAATCGAAGCCTCCACAATTAAAGGATCTTGGGATTCCGAGTCCATCAAAAGCAATGATTCGATCATGTCCTCTAACTCGGGCTCCAAAAAAGCAAGAGGATCGTCCATGTCTCCAGTATTCTCACCCATAGAAGGGGGTTGAGAGTTATCACCTTCTATGAGACAGTTAGTTATCTCAAACGGCATTTGTATAGAGCACGGACGAGCCCGTCTTACTGGATGCAAGAGATCTACGAACTGCAATGTATCAACATGGCCCTGACCCTGTAAAGGACATTAAGGAGCTAACTTCTAAGATAACCCCAAACTGTTATACTTAAATAAATTACATGACATATAGTAATGAGAGAGAACTTACCACAATCTTGTAATTCAAGACTGCTTGGTCGATTATCTCAACTCGAAACTCTCCATACCGTTGCACATGCTCTATGGACAAACGAGGTTTCCGACGAATGGCCAATTTGCACTGCGTGCATGGACAGGGGACACGTTGATTGAGCCAAGCCTCATGATCACCACCATGTTGGTCATGAGTGCTAGAAATCTTGACTGCGATGTAATGGAATGATAATTTAATAACGATTCTATATTGTATATTGGGACCACTCCACTATATATATTTCAGGTCTTTTTTTTTAATTTTCGTACCTATCTCTTTGAGTTCGGCTCTAAACTTATCTATCTTTGAGGTCGGCTCTAAACTATGCTCACACACAAGCATCTCATTTCTCTTTCTCTACATCTCTATCTCTCTCACTCTCTCTCTAAAATTTTAATCAAGTAAAACAAGCATCCCCCTTCACACTCCTTTCCATTTCTCTTTCTTTCAACACTTCCTACCCTATATACATTGCAAAGATTGAAGAGAACCAACACAAGAAAAAAATATAAAAACACTCTCTTCCATTTCTCTCTTTCAGCACTTCCTAACCTATATTGCAAATTAAAGCAACACAAAGATTGAAGAAAAACCAACACTTTCTAGCTTACATTACAAAGAATAAAAACCAACACAAGAAGAAATTTGAAAACACTCGCTTCTATTTCTCTCTCTTTTAACACTTCCTAACCTACATTGCAAAGCAACACAAAGCAACACAAAGATCAAAGAGAAACCAACACTTTCTAACCTACATTGTAAAGCAAAACAAAGATTGTAAAGAAACCAAAATAGGGCATACCGTCATGCTCTCTTCTTCTTCCATGACCTCTTCGTGCGGGGGACGCTCCTCTCCTCGCGTGCGACTCACGGCTTTCTTCCTTGATCACTTCCCTTTCTCACCTTCCTCTCTTGTTCACCTCGCTTTCTCTTTCTCTCCGCCTTCGCGCGCACGTTTGAAAGAACATTCGGGTTTTCGCAAAATGTTACTAGAGTAAGTCATCACTATTACCGTCGTTATTTACGTCGATATTTGCATCGCTAAATAGCGACGCTAATACCGACACATTTTTTGACTTAAAATATTTTGAGGATTAGCGACGTAAATAGCAATACTGAAAAAAAAACATCGCTAATTAGCGTCGCTATATGTGTGTACCCTTGTAGTGTTCCCTGGAAATAGCTCCCTACGCACATCATAGTACAAAACTAATTGCCCTTTTTTAAAGGTATACTTCTTTGCTTTAAGGTCATGCAACTGCTTCATCCGGCGTTTAACTACCTCGTGGTGTAATAAGCTCTGCAATTTCAACTCATCCAGGTGGGCTATGGTCGTGAAACATTCAAAGAGTGAATCCTCATCTCCCAAAGAGTGGTTAATTGCAAACCGTATGGTTGGCAACTCGATTTCAAGGGGTAACACACGCTCTTCTCCATAAACTAATTTAAATGGAGTATGGCTAGTAGCTCACTTGAACATTGTATTGTACGCCCATACTGCCACATACAACTTCCTGTCCGAGTCTCATTTCTTCTCTGAGACTATTTTAGACAAGATAGCCACAAGCTGCTTATTAGTACTTTCAACTTGCCCATTTGCTTGCGGATTATAGGGGATCATTTTATTGTGCTTGATTTGCCAGTCAAGCTTTTGATCACTTTATTCAAAAAATGGATTCCACGGTCCGACACTAGTTCCTTCGGTGGACCGAAATGGCAGATAATCTACTCTAAAAGAAAACTTGCAGTCTCTTTTGCATTGTCCTGCCTCGTCGCACGCACTTCTGACCATTTTGTAAAATAATCAGTTGCTACTATAATGTACCTTTTCTGGGAAGTAGACGACGGGGTGATAGAACCCACAAAGTCAATGCCCTACTTCTCAAATCGAAGGATAGCCATGATAGGCGTAAGCGGCATTTTCTATTCTCTCTGTTGTCATGTCTTTGACATGTATCACATCTCTTAACATACTCAAAGGAATCTTGGAAGATGGATGGCCACCAATATCCAGCTCTTAAAGGATTTTGTACCGTCAACTGTCCAGTGAAGTACCCTCCATGTGCAGACTCATGGCACTCTTCCAAGATGAAAGGAACATCGGCAGGCATCACACATCGGCGGTAGATATCATCAACACCTTGTCGATATAGTGTTCCTGTGATCAAAGAAAACTTCAAAGCCTGTTGTCTGATTTTCCTCTTTTCTGATTTTGATAAACCAGCTCCAATCTCTCTCCACTACAACAGAAACGAGGCATAGACGCGCATGTTAGACGCGCAAAGTCGAGCGCGTCTATCAGAGCGTCTATAAGTGCGTGTAAACGTGCGTGTAAATAGACGCGAATTTTGCATCTATATATCCACGCAAATAGACGCTAATATAGACGCGCCAGCAGACGCACAATTATTTAACCACCTAAAATTAGCAATTCACATAATTAAAAAACCAAAGTTAATAATTATTTAACCACCTGAAATTGATTCTTGAGCATGCACATGTGCGCATGATAAAAAGCATAGAATTAAGAATACACATTGAATCATTGAATTAAAAAAATAGAGTTAATAATTACTTTTTCATTGCTCTCTAATGAATGGCAGTTTCTCCAGTTGACAAGCCTGATATAAGTAATTAGCGGCAAGCGACAAAAACCTTACAATTAGTAGCAAGCATTGCAATATGTATCTCGTAATTTCTCTACGTACTTGAAGATGATAAAAGATACTTTCTTTTTATTATGGAAAATTCAATTTAGCTTTAAAATTAACTATTGATTCTTGAGTATGCACGTGTGCACATGATAAAAAGCATAGAATTAGGAATACACATTGAATCAATAAGCAAATTAAGTATGTTACAGTGAATGATCTATCTCATCTTCAATGAGATCAGCCCTTGCTAAACTATCTACTTCTAGGTCTATGTTACCAAGAGGTAACGAAACAAATAAGTCTATCCCACTATCAGATGTGTTGCTATATTGCTCAATAACTTCATCAATATCATCGACAATCACATTATTGTCTTCTTCTGCGTTTCCTTGAACATCTTCGCGAGGTTCATCTTGTACTATATCATGCATATCATCCATTATGGTGTCATCATGCACATCATCACTAATTGTTGGATTGTCATCTGTTATCTCCATGTCGGTAATATTACAATATATTGGTTTTGAACGATTAGATATAGGGATGACATGCCACCATCGGTTATTGTTTACCATTGGATGATACACAACCTATATTTGAAAAAAAAAGCAAAAAATTTAAGTACTTATTATATTTTGTATATGTATCACATGTATACATATAAAAAAATTAGCCTTTGCATATATACATGCTCGCATTGTTGAGGTAGTACTAATGTGTCATTCTTGTTTTGGTGAAATTTTGTAGAGTCAATGATTACAAAACCACTTGGATGACGTCTGATTGTGCAATGCTCACCATTTGTTACCACTTCTTTAAACCACTTCACATCCAGTACATATATAAAGAATCGTCTTAAGTCAAGCTTCAGAATATCTTAGATGAAGCCACAATAACCTTCCATGGTACCATTGGCAGCCTCAAAGTGAGCAAGGACACCACAATCTTTGGTATTTCTCTTTTCATCTATACGTTGAGTTCGAAAAATGTTTACCCTCACACCAAAGTGCATTGAATAATGTACCATGTTGTCCAAAATCTCATCCTCTACGACTTGATGGGGCATTTCATGAGGGCTACTATCATGGTCGTCAGTCTCTACTCTTCTTGAAGACTCTGCCTCCTCGCGTCGATGTTTTGCAACCTCTCGACGCCCGGGAGGGAGCATCTGAGGATGTGGTACCGCATCCTGCTTAACCACAAAAGGGAGTTTCATGTATGTTGATATATAATTCCCGTAACATAGACATGCAATCTTAGTGGTAAAAAAAACAATGAATACCGATGATTTTTCTCGGTCCCATTCTCCATACAAGCTGAGGTGTGACATTGCAATTCAACGTGCTCGAAAAATACACCCTCGACAACGATCACACATGCATTTAATTTTTTGTCGTAGACATGCATCTCGATTATGAAGACGCAAATGTTTCATCCTCACTTGAGGATGTGCTCATTGACTCACCAGCTTGCACCGCACTAGGTAATGACAACGTCGACAAGATTAAACCTAATTCATGACAACATCAAAATATTTGTCATTCATATGTTTATATAAGATCTTAATTTTAAATACACAAAAATCATCATAAATACATTAAAACTTATGATAAGAATTCACTATCAAAACTTATCTTAAAAACAAAAAATTATGATAAATCCCAAATGCACGTCTATATCTGCGTTTAACTACGCGTCTATATTCGCATCTATCCGAACAATAGATGCACATATACATGCGAAAATAGATGCACACATCAAAATTCAAACCATACTTGAATCATTTCTTTTCAAACTGCGCCTTTCCTTTCATGCGTTTTTTGCGGTTCTGAAGCTTGAGTTTAGCTAACATGCAGTCTCTTCATGCCTCACCTAGTCTCTTCATGCCTCACCTCCTCATGACTCACCTCTTCTTTCATTTCAAACACACAAGAAGGGAAAAAGGAAAGCCAAGGAGAGGAAGAAAGAGAGAACAAGAAAGAGGAGAACAAGAAGAAGCAACAAGCAAGCAAACAAGCATCAAGGGAGGGTAACTTACCAAGGAGATGAAGAAGGAGAAGGAAGAAGTGCCACCACCCACCACACCAAACGCCCAAGGTGACTCTCTCTCTCTCTCTCTCTCTCTCTCTCTCTCTCTCTCTCTCTCTCTCTCTCTCTCTCTCTCTCTTTGTTTCTCTCTTCCTCTCTCTACTGTGTCTGTTTATTTAGGATTTGTGATTCCATTATGTATTGCATTTTGTAAATCATCAATGGCGGCGGTCGTCGGTTTAAAATCGGCCGACCGGATACGTCTGATAGCGCGTCTACATCTCAGTGTAGACACAGACATAGACACGAAATTTTTTTCCTCTCAAAGCGTTTGAGGGCGCGTCTTAGAGCGCGCGTGCTGGCGTGTATGCTTTGCAGTGTACACGCGATGCACAGAAGGTTGACCTGCACTCTACACGCGATTATACACGCACATTGACCTGGGATGTGCCTCTGGCAGCGCGTTTGTGCTGCATGTTAGATGCGTACATAGACGCGTTGGACATAAGGTTCACTCTGGAGCGTGTCTGAGAGCGCGTCTAACCTGCAATGTAGACGCGGGGATACACGCGCCAGGTCTCCCAGTTCTGATAGTAAACAATATATTTTTGCAATGATGAATGTGACCAATCCCATGTTTGTGTTTATCAGTTTTCTTGTTTAAGAGAAGCATTAGCACTTAAGTGTTATGCTCAATGTCTAAAGAAAGCTATTTGAAAATGTAGGTAATATATGATTTTCTGTATGCAAATAAATTTGTCTTTTTCCTGTGTTTTTTATGCAGATGTCGTATCTTGGTTCATCTAGCAATGACCCAGATGTGGATCGCATGAATGATACATTGGCCTCCTTTGGCGGGGGGTCAATGCATTTTTTAGAGGTTTTCCTAGTAGGGAAGACTTGATGGGAGAGATGACCAGATATCTTGGCCGCTCTCCCACAGCGGACGAGGTGTTCAGTGTCATGTTTGGGACGCCTCTGGCATCTTTGCCTAGCACTACTTCCCAGACTCCACATGCAGGTACTCCACATATAGGTACTCGATATGCACGTACTCCATTTGCAGGTACTCCATGTCATTAACTAGCCCATGAAACACTGGGAGATCCTTATAAGGAGGAGGGCATTTAGTCCTTTCCTTCGAGATCAGCACTAGGGCATTAAAATCCTCATATTCATGACCTAACTCTAGTATCTTGGGGTCTCCAACCTCTTTCATTTCCACCTTTACTGGTGTAGGAAGGTTAATATCATCCTTGCTATCCCTTTCTGCCAACTCACAGAGTGGTCTAGGGAGTCCTGTGCTATGCACTAAGGAGTCTACTCCATCGCTTCATATTGGTGTTTTAGTAATTCTATCCTCATTTGCTACTGTTTCCCTAGAATCGGAGGTAGGTCCTAATAGAACCTTCCTTTCTGATAAGGGTTTTCCACATAGTAGATATCATCCAATGCTTTATAGATCTGCAATATTGCGCTTTGGAATCCAATTGCATCAGGACCTAGCATTGGAGGTATCTCCTGCTCATAGGCATATATTACTTTGACTAGTGGCATCACGGTCTTTTCCTTCAAAAACTTATCGCTTTTGAGGATCATAAACGACTCTGCCATCCTAACATCACTTTTGCTCCCTAATCTTTCCTGTAGCTCCCATGGACTATCTCTCATGATTACTCCATGGGTATTTCCCCATAGTGACCCCAACTCCAGCATGGTGTCACTTTCAGGGGAAAGGGTATAGTAATCGATCACATTTCTAGCCAAAGATCCCACTAAACCATTTAGAATGGACAAGGTATCTTTAGGGTTACGGGGATTCCTTGGTTTCATCATCATGTACATGGCGAAAACTTCAATTCACCTATTTTAGCATCCATTGCTTCAAGGTGGTTATCAACTATATAATAAAGCTAAGACGTCCCTTATAAGACCAAGATTCAGAAACCACCACTTATAAGCAGCTCTCGGTAGATGCACCACTGATGGGACCTAAAATGGGCCAGCACTGGCTATGGCACTAGCTGGACCTCATGCATATGACAGACAATCCCACCACACGGCCTCATGGGCCATGAGCATCTAAAACTCACTTTGCACTAAATGCTCATGGCGATTTTGTGCTTGTATCCAATATGTAGTCTAATGTTCACCTTCCCTTCTCCTCAGAGGGAGATCCCATAACATATAGGCATAATGCCTCGTAATACAAACATAGGGAAGCACCTCTCGGCTAATTGCCACAACTCCACTGCGCCTCTCCTAAACCTTGGGGATTTGACCCAAGATGCATTCCTAACACATATAACATTCGCACAGAATCCACTCTTTCATAATTCAGTGTTCCAGGAGATTTTGATTTGCCTCACAAAACTTTCCCCAACGGAAGCACCCGTCTAACCCACAGCTTGGGTTTCCTATCCTCTTGGCGTTTGTCAAAGTTTATCAATCAATTGCAATTCATTCCAGGAGATACCACGTGGCATGCTTGATGCAAGGTGTATGACAATTGTGTACAACCATTTTATGATTAAAAAATCCAGCCATGTGAGGTGCCAAAAACAACCCTTTTATGAATTTTAACTAAGTGTTACGGTTGCATTGCTTTAGAGACTAGCACCAGAATTTTCGTGCTACTAGTCGCCTAATTTAATTATGGAACGATCCCTAAATGCTATGCACAAAGAGGGAAATAAGAATTTTTATCTTTTCAGCAATTAGATCGTCGCACAAACTTCATCCCCCCCTCACCGTTTAGGTGTTGCTGCGGTGCATAGGTGTAAATGGTTGTTTTGTATCATTTTTGTATGAAAAAACCAATAAATACATACTATAACATAAAGGACAAGGTCAAACTAAGGATGGAACTCATGCTTTAACCTTGCCAAACATTTACACACATAAATCTTAATTTTCCACATTTTTTGAGTGCGAAAATCTCATTTTTCTTTATTTTTTGCTATTTATTATTCATGAAAAATAGGTATTTTCTAATATATTTGTATTGGATTATTGTTTGACTGAAACTTAACATTTTCTTTGAGTTTATCCCATTTCCACTACTTTCTCCCAACTCAAAATTGAAAAAAGCCACTAATTTCCATTAAAAATGACATTTTATGGGTTTTAAAGAATTAGTAACGGCTCTAAATCATTATGGATTCTACATTTTTGTAGTTACAGCCCTCAAACATTATGTAAACAAGATTCAAACCAAAATTCATTGCATATGAAAAACATTTGGACCATGAAACAACAAAAACAATCAAATTTCTTTGTAAACTTGGAGCATATCGCATGTCTTGCGTGTTGTGGGTTTTTTAATAATTATTCAGGGCAGCCCACAGACCGACCAGCAACCATTCTTCAGTGTTGAACCTCTTTCCTCAGCCTTCTCTTTGTCTTGAAGCAATCCGATCACAGCCGGACAAGCATTCTTCAACCCCTCTTCTTCTTGATTTCTTGCACATGAATTGCCTCTATGCAGGAGAGAGAGAGAGGAGAGAGAAAGAGTGGTTTTTTATCTCTTTGCTTAGTGCATCATCCCTTGATCCATTTGTGGCAATGGAGGGCGAAGGATAGAAGCATCTTTGGGCGAGGAGGATTCCTCCTGCCTTCACCGATCAGAAAATGATGAAGAATGGGGGAAAAAATGGGGTGCAAAAAACTGACGCCCCCTCCCCACCAACGTTTCATTTCGTGAGCATTAAGCTCTTTGTTAAGAGCTTTTGAACTCTTAATCAACTTATCTAGTTCATGCCTTTTGCTTTCACACTTCTGGAAAATGGTTTTTTCGCTTTTGGAGGGGCAAACGACATCAGATTCAAGATCCGTCTGGACGGGTGGTTCTGTGGCATCAAAATCTACAAAGTTGGGCCTTGTCATGCTGTCCTCGGCTTTCAAATCTAGTAGCTGCTTCAAACCCTTGAACCTTGCGAGGATTAAATGGGGGATCAAACGACCTCGGAATTGAGATTTGACACTTGCGTTGGATTCTTGACGTCGTTTTGCATCTAGGAAAACTCTAGCTTGGCCATCTGCCACCGTTTGATTTCCCATGAAAATTAGCATTTGCACTTTAGGGACTTGTTGCTTAAAATTGTACTAATTGCCACCACCGCCCTCGACGAAGTCTATTTTTCCCCCAATATTCGTAAATTTTGGCTATTTTTAAGCACTTCTCGACATAAAAAATCATATGTCATGGCACCTAAGAGAGTATTGAGGAAGGTGCATTGTTGGGATTCCAAGCTTATTTGCGTGGCCTGTGCCCTACTTTTTGCTAACACCTTATCACATGCTGCAAGGGCTAGTCAACTAGCTAAGTCTCTTACCCTTCCTTCACTCCTGCCCACCCATTCATCTACTCTTCTGTTCATCTCTTTCAAGCTTTCATTATGACTTTGAGCTAAGGCTCTTATCCTTTGCTATTGTTCCTTAATTTCACTTTCTAGTCTCTTCAGCTCTTATAGTTCTATAACCACCCTCTTCTCCAAAGTTTCCATGTTCTCATATCTTTGGACCCTCTCTTCTTCTCTAGCTTTGAAATCCTCCTTGGCATTCTCGACCCTTTTTATCTGTCCTTGTAGCTCTTCTTGTTGCACAATTAGGAGCTTGTACTCTCTTTGAAGTCCCACCAACTCCTAATTCTCATCTTCAAGCCTCTTTTGCCAACTTTCCTCTTGCTCCTCCTTAGTTATGAGCTCCACCTTTAGCTCACTTATTTCTCTTTCCTCTTGCTCCTACTAATTCTTGAGCTAGAAGGCACCTACTGCGTCTTTCTCTGCTTCTAACTCAGCAAAATCCATCTTCGTTTCCTCCTTTGCTCTTTCCAAATGGGAAAGGAGTTCTTTGACATAATCATCATAATTCGTAGACGATGGTAGTGCTGTAGGGATAGTCATTGTGGATGCTTCTACCTTCTGTTTGTTAGGATCTTGTCTTAACTTCACATCCACAGTTTTTGGTCTCTTTTTTTCGTGTCATGAGGGTTCCTCCACTTGCATCTTGAGCCATCTCTTTATTGACTAAAACTACATCTAGGCCATAAGATTAGTGGCATCTACTATAGTTGAAGTGCCTTGGTGGGTGCAGAGACTATGGTGGTAGGCACTAGGACAGGTAGAGCAAGGTCAATCAAACCCTTACCCTTGCCTTCTATTACTAGCGGTGCCATAATTTGTGACACTTTGGAACGTGTCCCCAAGCCTTCTTCTCTGTATACGGTGTCGTAGATTTTGTGTAAGGGCTACTGAACACGGAGTTCAAGTTGCAACAAGGAAAGAGGCTAACAAGAAGAAATCGAATTTTTGATGCCAAAATTCACTATATTCCTTGTCAAGTAAATTACATGAGGTCCATATTCAGAAAAATCTGTAGTATCTCATAACCAGTTTTGCATTCAGATGATTGAAGACAGTTATGCCATTGGCACATAGGCTTGAAGAGTCTTGAAGAGTTCTGCTAGAAAGAGTTTTGCTGGGTAGCAATTCTGAGCCTTTTCTCGATCTAATCATTGAGCAATCAACCTATAAGTCTACCCAACATTCAACACCAGTTCAAGGCTGTTCTCAGCATTCAAATTTCAGCAAGAGATTGCCACAGGAGAAGACAATAGCAGTGGACAGCAGAGAATGGAAACACTTCTTCTGTATGACTTGAACCCAATACACTCAGCCCCCTGATTCGATTGGAATGAACACCAGATATTTACAGATCAAGTTCAGTTGTTCTTGTATCCCATGTTCTCACAGTGCAGTCTTCACCTCTACTGAAAAGTATAGCATCCTGGAGGACGGGAGCTTTGATGGAAAGGCCATGTGGCAGGTTCTCAAGCTCAATGACACGGTGGGCGAGTCAGACGGGCAGCTCCTTGTGTAGAAACTGAGCTGACAGAAGCAGGTTCTTCTCTGTGCCAAAGTTCATCATACACTTGAGGCTGTCCCTGGTCTGCCTCTTCGTGCTGCATCTCTGTTTATCGTCTGCAAATTGCCTTGAAACCGTCTCAGCCAGTCTTCAACCAGCCATCATCGTCTATGGCTCAATCGAGCTCACAATCCAAATTTTTTTATCACGTGTAATTAGCCTTCGTGGATTTCTACCTCTTTGGCGATTACTTTCTGTCGATGTTGGAATATATGTTCGAATAGACCGAAGTGATGAGCGTGGATCGGGTATGTTGTCAACTCCACCGACAGAGAGTTCCCTCCTCTAGTCATCCACCTCAACAGGCTTCATCGAACTTATCAACATCCAATGTTGACTCGTCTATTTCCTTTGCACATCCTCCGCAGCTTTGAGTCAAAGCATTTGGCCTTCTTCCTCTCGGCTTCGTCTTCTGTAGCTTTGTCGTCACCTTATAGCATCGTCTCCTCATTTTTCATCGATTATGCCTCCTCGTTCCTCATAGATTCTGCCTCCTATCATGCATAGCAAAGCACCCGAGGGGCGGGTACTCAGAGAAGGTCTCCACAGTCATGGGCTTGGTGGGGATCATCTTCACAAACCCAGCATCGCCGTTCTTCAGGAACTTCGACTCCTTCTCGAGCTCCTTGCCAGACTGTCGGTCGATCTTGGTCAGGATCTCAGCGAATTTGACCGCAATGTGCGAGGTTTACTTTTAACAGATCTTTTATTGTGGCTACGATCTTCTTTTGTCATTCGATGGAGCCCTCCCTTTTCATCAACTTCGTCTTTTCACCTGTCTTTGGTTTTAGAGCTCTGACATCAATCTTCATTATATCTTCCTGCTCATCGAAGTCATCTCCATCATAGCCGCGCCCTCATGATCGTCGTCATCATTCTTCTCAGACTTTTCTGCTAGCCCGCCATTGATAGCCCTTTCAAAAATATCCCCCTTTTTCCTAGCTTTTTCCCTCTCCAATCTCAACATAGCATTCGTAAGGCTATTCTGAAAGTACAAAGCTTTCTATCTTTCCCTCCAACTTTCAAAACAGAAAGCCTTCTCTTTTACTACCTCAATGATTTCTCCCATGAATCCATGGTATCAAATACACCAATTTTTAACCAACCTTTGAAATCAGATGTAGCAAAGGATTTCTGTTGTGATCCAATCGAAGCAAGGTCCATAAGTTCAGCCATGGATGACATGAACCACAAGCATCAGAAAAATAGCACGATAGCACGATCTGATTCAATGCTTCAATGACCTTCGATGTCACAAAGCTCTCTGGTTCATCTCCTCCATTCGCCTCATGTCCGCATTCTCCGTATCCCCTCCTTTCTTTGCAGTCTTGACTTAATTGGCATGGCAAATTCTAGCATATTCAGGAGGGAAGAATCAATCTTTATTAATGTTAACTTCTACTCCGCCTCCTTTGATTCCACCATTTCCTGCACTTTTCTTGGAGATCATCATTGAAATTATCAGCTTGATAATGTCCTTTGGCATCAAATCTTCATATTTTTCTGTCACACATACAACATGCATACAAACTGAAACACACATAAACACAAACACACAAGTGGAATATGTACATTGGATGCGGGTACTGAAAGGACGGATTATCTTAATGCATCAATCACACACAATGAATCACACGCAAAAAGATAACACAAATGCACAACAAAAATGGAGGTGTTTACGACTCGGATGCGCAGCAGCACGACATCGACCCCCTCTAAACCTGCGCATCCTTCGGATGAGCCAACTATCCAGGATCATCCAAGTCCACAAATAGGTCCAGTCCTTCATCAGTTTCTAGTAGACATGTTTCTCCATCAGCTTCATCATCCATATTCTCTGCTTCTTCTGCTAGACTTTCTTCTACCTGCTCTTCTTCTGCCAATGCTTCAAGTGAATACTCTTCATCTTCTCTTCTCTTGAAAATCTTGACTCGTTTTCCAGCAATGGGCACCCTCAATATCGTCCCATCCAATTCAGCCAACTCATAGGTAGCATTGTCAAAACCCTGTTTCACCTCATACGGTCCAAACCATCTTTGAACCATTTTTCTCATGCTACTATGCTGATTCTCTAGACTACTGTCATAGACTAGAACCCAATCTCCTTCTTTTATGGTTCTAGGCCTCAAGCGATGCCTCAAATCAAACCTGTTCCTGTTTCTGAGTCGGGCTGCCTTCAAAAGATCAACTGCTAGCTGCACATCTTCTGTCCTTCTCTCTAGTTGATGAATCCGAAGAGCTAGTAGCTCCTCCCTTGATAAATTCTCTTGCCATGGAAGAGCACTCCACATGAGAGCACGGATTTCTATAGGCATGACAGGTTTTTGCCTATACATCAACTCTGCAGGCATATATCCAGTAGTCATGCTATGTGTAGAGTGGTCTTTCCACAATGCAAAAGGCAATAATCTCGGCCAAATCTCCAATCTGACCTCTACAAGCTTTTGCCAATGCCTTAACTATCGGCGGATGTCCTATTTCGCTCTTGCCATTTCCCTCTGGATTATAGGCAGCAGTAAGAGCCAACTTAATCCCAAGCCATGAGAAAAATTCTCTAGCTTCGTCTACATCTAGCTCTCCACGATCAGCTCTAATCTTGCCTATACATCCATACCCGCAAAATATTTCTTCCAATAAGAATTTACATACTGTAGTGGTGGTCTTCGTCTGCAAAGATTTGCCTTCAACATAGTTTGTAAGATCCTCCCTAGCCAAGACAAGATATCTCATCTGCCAAAGTCCCACTAGCAAAGTAACCAAGTCAACCACCCATTTATAATGAATACATAGTGGATAGGTCGGATGCAACTCATCACGATGCCACACTAAACAGTAAAGCTGACAATCCCTGCAAGTCCCCACAAAGTGGGAAACAACTTTCTACATCCCTTTCAACCAGTATCTTTCTTTGATTTTCTCATAGGTAGCCCACACACCTCTATGACCAGCCCAAGAACTCTCATGAAACTCTTGCATAATCTGTATTTGCATCGCTACCTCACAAACTACTCTCAAAGGTAAGCCATCTCTCTTCTTTG
Source organism: Lygodium microphyllum (assembly GCF_053477565.2). Classification (NCBI taxonomy): domain Eukaryota; kingdom Viridiplantae; phylum Streptophyta; class Polypodiopsida; order Schizaeales; family Lygodiaceae; genus Lygodium; species Lygodium microphyllum. The sequence continues at coordinate 96,092,031 of NC_141144.1, read as the reverse complement.
GATGCTTCCAAAGAAAACCATCTTTCAAAAAATACCCATAAGCCTTTCTTCTGATTTTCTTGAATTCATCATCTGTCCAATCAGCTCTTCGAGTCAATGAACTTAGATACTGTCCAATTTGCAGCCACTCGTCAACATAGAGTTCTTCAATAAAGGCTTCAACAGTAGATACATGACAATCATGAACAAGGACTGAAGCTGCAAACTCTGTCTCATCATCTTCTGCAAGCATTGACTCCTCATCCTCATATCTCGCTCTAGACAGCATGTCAGCAAAACTGGATTATCTTTTCCTGCTATATGTCAAAATTCTGGATTCAATGATTTGATGTAGGCAATCCACCAAAGCATCGCAGCTAGTAATCATGCCAAGCAAAGGCAAACAATATGTTTCCACAACAACTGAAGCACCAATAAAATACCCTTTATCACACTTCAGTGCAGTGACTACTCCCCACAACTCTCTTTTAATTTGTGGATATCTCCTCTGTCGCTCATTAAGAACTTTAGCTCCAAAGCGGATTGCATATCTATTTCCATCAGCATCATCCTGTCCCACTGCCTAGCCTATGCCAATAGGGCTAGTATCAACTGTCAACATGATTGGCCGTCCACACTAATAATCCGCCTTGCGAAGAGCAGGAGCTGACTGCAACAGCTTCTTGAGTTTACGCATGGCTTTCGAATGCTTCTCATCCCAATGAAATTTCTGCCCCTTTCGAAGCAGCTGATAGAGAACATCTGCTATGTGAGCAAAATGAGGAATCCAAATCATATAAAATACACAAGCTCCCACAAATCTGTGCACCTCTGAAGTAGTCGAGCAATACTCTGCAATCCTGCTTATGGCATCCACCTTTGTAGGTGAAGGCTTCCTGCCATAATAACCAACCATATGCCCAACTATGATGACTTCATTAACACCAAAGACAGATTTCAGCCCTGAAAGAGTCAAGTTCACCTCCTCTAATCGTGTCAATATTTGCTCACAAGCAACCAAGTGTTCAGCCACAAACTGTCTACATCCTCACAAATCAAGACTCTTATTCTTTTCTTCTTCTACACAACCCTTAATAGGCACATCATCTAGGAAAGGCATGGTATATTGCGGAATATAGTCTCGTAGAACTCTATGCATAGCATTCATCATATGAGCAACTGAGTTGGTGGCACCTTGAGGCAAGGTACACATCCTCACAAGACCAATAGGTGTCCGCATAGTAGTAATATCCCTGCTTTCCAAGGTAAGCTGAAACTGATCATAACTAGAATACAAGTCACCTAGAGAATAGATGGCTCGTCCTGCAAAAGCCTCAGCAAACTCATCCACAATTGGACCTGTTCCCACATTCTTGATTGTCACTTTGTTCACGGGCTGCATATCCTGAATAAATCTCAAAGTACCATTCTTCTTTGGTATAGTAAACCACCTATTAGAATAGGGCGCAGAAGAGGGTTCCAAAATCCCCATCTTAATCTTCTCATTCAGCAACTCTATCAGCTTTGGCAAGTGTGCTTTAGGCACAGGTATAGGACGTATATTCCATGGCACATGAGGGACAGTGAAGATGACCATAGGCGCAACCAATTCGGGACTAATGCAGCCAATTTCATGAGGAAAGAAAGCAAATGCCTTACCATGATGTCCAAGCATCTCTCTAAAACATTCTTTCTCCACTGGAAGCAAGAAATCATCATTTCTAATCTTCAATTCTACAAGAGTTTCAGCTGTAAATTTATGTCCAATATTTGCAGGATCTCTCAACATAGGTTGTTTCATAGCTTTTTCTATCTGCTCATCACTATCAGGAGGAAGCGGCCCTGCAACCGGCTTAACCTTCTTATCAACTGTTTTATACTTCGTGTCAACCTTGGCATTAGTCAAGCACTCTTTTCTTTGCTGCAATTTCTGCAAATTTTCAGCAACTCTCAACTCTGTTGGCTGAAAGTTTTCAACCCTTTGCTCTATGGACTACATGGGTGCAGCCTGAAACTCTGTATGCTGAAATTTTTTAGCATTAAACTCTGTTGGCTGAAAGGATTTAGCCCTCGGCTCTATGGACTGCATGGGTGCAGCCTCATACTCCATATGCTGAATTTTTCCAGCATTTAACTCTGTTGGCTGAAAGGTTTCAACCCTCTACAACTCTGTAAGCTGATCAAGATCAGCCATAGATTTAGTTTGCTGAGTTTTCTCACCCTCTAACTCTGTTTTCAGCATAAAATCAAAAATTTCCTGAAACATATCCAAGGTTTACACAGGTATGATCTTTGAACCCTTACATACATCAGTTTTCAGCATTGTACCCATTTCAGACAATGTATCCGCATAAGACATCCCTTCATACAGCCCATCTACATGCTCTTCTGCTTGCAAAATACCTGCAATCTTCAACTCTTTCTCCTTACGACCAATGTACTGCCTGGCAGCTCTAGACAAATCTGAAATTTTCTGATAACTCACTGAACTATCTGAAGAAAAACCAACAAAATTAGTGGAGAAAGAGTGGCTGCCAGGAGGCGAGATATCCTCTTTTCTCCACTTTGTACCACTGGCATCTCGCAAGACAGCGGTACCTAATGAAAATCCAACTCCTTCGCAGGTAGTGGTGCCTCACACAAGGAGTCCCTATTTCTCGGATGATTTACCCCAACATTCATAAACTGAACAGCTCGCATACCATCCTTACTACGTATCCGTGCATAGGCTGAGTCGTCGTCCATCACTTTCATCTCCATTCTTGCTTCTGTAATGAAAGGCTGTCCAAGAATAATCGGATAAGAGCAAGAATCCTGAACAAAGCAATGATAATCCTCTTCAACATTACCAATAGAAATTCTAATGCTCGGACAAGCAGCATACATATCACCAGAAGTATTATTGGTGGCTCTTATGCGCCAACCATGCTCTGCATCCATAGGCCACTTGCCACTCTCATAAACACCTCGAGCAATAAGATTAATCTCAAAACCACGATCGACTAAAGCGACCAAAGGAATCTGTTTCTCTCCAATCCTTACCACCGTCTCAGTGGTTGCTCTAGCCCAATGACTACGTGAAAAATGGCTGCGAGGAATGAGGATAGGGGTATCATCATCTTAATACTGCATAGGCTGAACTATTTTCTCCAATTGCGGATTGACAGAAGCATTCTCAACCATCACTGCATCATCATGCTCTTCCCCAAGAACTCCATGCCATAATCCCTGTAAAGCAGGTCCTTCCATCGCATGTCGTTTCCTCCGCAAAAGATCGTGCATCTGATCCTATATTTCTCTTCTAGCAGTCCCAAGAGCTTCTCCAACAGTAAAAGTGACTTCACTATTCAAAATTCTTTCATGAAAAATCTTACTCATATCCGTCTGCATATCAAGGTCTAACAAGAGCTTGAATCCTCGCTCCTTTCTTGGTTGCCTCTTCTCTTTCATCTGCTTGTCTCCCATAGGTTGTTCAGGACCTGATTGAGCTGGAGAACTTGTCATAGGTGGAGCTATAACAGGTGGTGAAACAAAGTCACCCCCTCTAGTCTTTTTGGAGGTGCTGAGACCCTCCTCATCTCTTCTTCTCTTTTCCTCAACCATGGCATCTAAACCCTGTGTTTTCGCCATATAAGCAAAAATAGAATACCTGTCAACAGGAGAATCCCATCCCATTTCTCCTCGGATGCTGGAGCCCACACAAGTCATAGTGGATGCCTGAACTTTCCTCTTCTCGCTATCTCCAAGGCAGAGGACCATAAAGCAGAGTCTCCATCTAATTTCTGCTCAAGCTAGACTCCATAAGCTGAAGCATCTCCTCTAACACTCACATAAGCTGATTGCGCAGCCATATCATCAAGGAGCTTCTTCATGCCTCCCTTACCAAAGTTCGTGTCAAGAGGAGCACCAGTCTCTGTCAGCCATATCTTCCCATCTTGTCCCCAGAACACTACATTCTTCTTACGTGCTTCCTGAAAAGCATCACAATCTCTGCAGTGTTGGTGCTTTGTACTATTGCACCAAATACATCGTCTCCCTTTTCTTTGGCCAGCTGGAAAAGCAGTCGCTGGAGCAGGTGCTACAGCAGGTACTGACATAAGTTGCTCCTTTAACTTTCCAACTTCATCTTTGACTACTTCAATCGTCAAATCTGCCAAGCCTTTAATAACATCATCTACAGATAAGGGCACTCGAGCAGTAGGAACTAGTGGATTCACAATAGGAGGAGTAGGCTTAGGCATAGAACTTGCAGCAGGGGTAGAAGAAGAGGTCTCCAAGGATTTTTCAGAAGCTGATCCTGTATTACGATGTAATCGTACTCTCCTGCGCTGCTTCTTAACAAGAGCATTCACAGCATCAATGACATGTCTCCACTCGGTCTTTAAACCTGAATCGGTAGCTTGATCTTCCAAAAGATCATCCAACTTTTCCTGTAAATCAGCATCAGCAGCTTGTAAAAATAATTCCACTTTTTGCATCTCCAAAGCTTGCTGCTCAGTTCCATCCAACTGATCATAGCGGCTCTCAAACTCTCGCAGAAGGGCGGTAATTGAAAGTCCCTTATTAGGCATAGAAACCCATGCTAAGAAATTCCTACGGTTCATAAGACCTGTATCCTCCAGGAAATATTCATCTTTTAATGCCTTCTTAAACTCTGCCCAACCAGCATGTGTTCCTTGAATTTCTGAAATTCAGACTTCAAGAGCACGCAACACAATCCGCAAGAAGTAGCGGCTCCAAATATCTTGAGAAACCCCAAAAAACTTCATCTTTTCTTCATATAAATGCAGGTAAGTTGACACTTGTTGGCCATTGAACTGCTTCATCTCCTGTTGGACAGCTTTCAAGGCATCCATGGCATCACTTTCACGTTCCACGTGAGCTTGCTGCAGCATATAGGTTGTAAATGACTGAAACAGGTTCTTCATGACATTGTCATTTGTCATCTCTTCTTGCGAGTCTCCCATCTTGCTGAAAATTAACGCAGCACTTTCACATCAGGTTCACCAGAAATGTCGTAGATTTCGTGTAAGGGCTGCTGAACACGGAGTTCAAGTTGCAACAAGGAAAGAGGCTAACAAGAAGAAATTGAATTTTTGATGCCAAAATTCACTATATTCCTTGTCAAGTAAATTACATGAGGTCCATATTCAGAAAAATCTGTAGTATCTCATAACTAGTTTTGCATTCAAATGATTGAAGACAGTTATGCCATTGGCACATAGGCTTGAAGAGTCTTGAAGAGTTCTGCTGGAAAGAGTTTTGCTGGGCAGCAATTCTAAGCCTTTTCTCGATCTAATCATTGAGCAATCAACCTATAAGTCTACCCAACATTCAACACCAGTTCAAGGCTATTCTCAACATTCAAATTTTAGCAAGAGATTGCCACAGGAGAAGACAATAGCAGTGGACAGCAGAGAATGGAAACACTTCTTCTGTATGACTTGAATCCAATACACTCAACCCCCAGATTCGATTGGAATGAACACCAGATATTTACAGAGCAAGTTCAGTTGTTCTTGTATCCCATGTTCTCACAGTGCAGTCTTCACCTCTACTGAAAAGTATAGCATCCTGGAGGATGGGAGCTTTGATGGAAAGGCCATGCGGCAGGTTCTCAAGCTCAATGACACGGTGGGCGAGTCAGACGGGCAGCTCCTTGTGTAGAAACTGAGCTGACAGAAGCAGGTTCTTCTCTGTGCCAAAGTTCATCATATACTTGAGGCTGTCCCTAGTCTGCCTCTTTGTGCTGCATCTTTGTTTATCGTCAGCAAATTGCCTTGAAACTGTCTCAGCCAGTCTTCAACCAGCCATCATCGTCTATGGCTCAATCGAGCTCACAATCCAAATTTTTTAATCACGTGTAATTAGCCTTCGTGGATTTCTACCTCTTTGGCGATTACTGTCTGTCGGTGTTGGAATATATGTTCGAATAGATCGAAGCGATGAGCATGGATCGGGTATGATGTTGACTCCACTGACAGAGAGTTCCCTCCTCGAGTCGTCCACCTCAACATGCTTCATCGAACTTATCAACATCCAATGTTGACTCGTCTATTTTCTTTGCACATCCTCCGCAGCTTCGAGTCAAAGCATTTGGCCTTCTTCCTCTCGGCTTCGTCTTCTGCAGCTTTGTCGTCACCTTATGGCATCGTCTCCTCGTTTTTCATCGATTATGCCTCCTCGTTCCTCATCGATTCTGCCTCCTGTCACGCACAGCAAAGCGCTTGAGGGGCGGGTACTCAGAGAAGGTCTCCACAATCATGGGCTTGGTGGGGATCATCTTCACAAACCTAGCATCGCCGTTCTTCAGGAACTTCGACTCCTTCTCGAGCTCCTTGCCAGACCATCAGTTGATCTTGGTCAGGATCTCAGCGAATTTAACCGCAATGTGCGAGGTTTAATTTCAACAGATCTTTTATTGTGGCTACGATCTTCTTCTGTCATTCGATGGAGCCCTCCCTCTTCATCAACTTCATCTTTTCACCTGTCTTTGGTTTTAAAGCTCTGACATCAATCTTCATTATATCTTCCTGGTCATCGAAGTCATCTCCGTCATAGCCGCGCCCTCATGATCATCGTCATCCTTCTTCTTAGACTTTTCTGCGAGCCCGCCATTGATAGCCCTTTCAAAAATATCCCCCTTTTTCCTAGATTTTTCCCTCTCCAATCTCAACATAGCATTCGTAAGGCTATTCTGAAAGTACAAAGCTTTCTATCTTTCCCTCCAACTTTCAAAACAGAAAGCCTTCACTTTTACTACCTCAATGATTTCTCCCATGAATCCATAGTATCAAATGCACCAATTTATAACCAACCTTTGAAATCAGATGTAGCAAAGGATTTCTGTTGTGATCCAATCGAAGCAAGGTCCATAAGTTCAGCCATGGATGACATGAACCACAAGCATCAGAAAAATAGCACGATAGCACGATCTGATTCAATGCTTCAATGACCTTCGATGTCACAAAGCTCTCTGGTTCATCTCCTCCATTCGCCTCATGTCCGCATTCTCCGTATCCCCTCCCTTCTTTGCAATCTTGACTTCATTGGCATGGAAAATTCTAGCATATTCAGGAGGGAAGAATCAATCTTTATTAATGTTAACTTCTACTCCGCCTCCTTTGATTCCACGATTTCCTACACTTTTCTCGGAGATCATCATTGAAATTATCAGCTTGATAATGTCCTTTGGCGTCAGTTTTTCATATTTTTCTATCACACATACAACATGCATACAAATTGAAACACACATAAACACAAACACACAAGTGGAATATGTACATTGGATGCGGGTACTGAAAGGACGGATTATCTTAATGCATCAATCACACAGAATGAATCACACGTGAAAAGATAACACAAATGCACAACAAAAATGGAGGTGTTTACGGCTCGGATGCGCAGCAGCACGACAACGAGCTCATGGGTGGCAACCAAATCCTCCTCTCTTTGGAGGGTTGCTCCATTGACATGCGGATGGCCCTGACTATGTTCTCTTCTTCTCTCCTTCTAAGCTCCTCAACCTCTTCATATGTCTTCCTCTTTCCCTCTTTATCCACCCTCTTGGATTCCCTTTGGGCCTTGAGGTAGTCCACTTTTTCTTTCTTCCTTATCTCTTCTTCCACCTTCCTATGGGGGGTTTTCTTCTTGGACCTTGGCCCCTTCGTGGCTAGATGGTGTTTCCTTCTCTCCTTCTTTGTCAATCACGGTTCTCTCACTAGATTTTTCCTACTTTTGGTAGGGAGGTGACCTATTTGATATCTCATCAACTCCTTTTTCACCTCTTGCACCTCCCTCAATGCCTCCCTAATGATGGCCATCAAGACCCCACCAAATACAATGGTTGAGGTCTTAGATGAAGGCTTCTTTCTTGCCTTGGAGGTTGGGGGCTCCTCACTTACGGGTCTTCCACCTGTAGCCAATGCCTTTGTTGAAGTCTCGATTGTCTTCCGCATGAAGCCATTCAAGTTCACTACATCAAAAGATTTGGCTGCAATGTTTTCAAGCATTACCACATTGATCCTACTCATCAACGTGTTGTACCTTTGGCTGGAAAATAAGGCATGCACCATTTTGGCTTCTAGTTAGACTTCTAGGTCGAGGATATAAGCTAAGTTGATGCCATCATTAGTGTGGACTAGCACTTTGTTCATTCCCAACATGTTATACATGTCCCTTTTCGGCCTTCTTTCAACTTTGTTGGGGACATGCCCAATGCTCTCTCCACTAGCTCTGGGATTAGCTCAATTTCTACTTAGTGAGTTGTCTCTCCTTACTGCACAATCATAGTGCCATGGTTCCTGTTGAAAGTATGGAGGAACTCTGTGCACTATTCATAGTCATGGGCTTGCCCAACTTTCTCCACGTACTTTACAAATTTCATTGATTCATAATTTGCTTTATGGTCTGCTCTTCCATAACTACATCTTCCAAATTCAGGGCATGCCTGAACTTGAATTGGTTGTAGGCCCTCCTTTCCATTGAGAGGCCATACTTTACTTGCTCATTCTCTGAGAATGGCAACTTGTTGGGTTTCTCATGTCCTGCCATTGTAGGTGCCTGCCATGAAGCCACGGCTGCCAGTACTATTCTTTAGATAAATTTTCTATGAAAAGATACGTAGGAAATGGAAAAATACTTATGGAAAACTAAAATGCTTAAATAGAGAAATGAATTTTTCCTTTAAATAGTCCATGCATTCCTCAAAAAGTTTATGACACTTTTCCTCAATCATAAGTTGGTTTTTATCCATACTTTTCTACTTTTGGACATGTTGATTAAGGGTTAGGGTTTGTTTTTATGTTCCACACCTTATCCCCTCCTCCCTTGGAAAGGAGAAGAATCCTTCCTAGGATTAGAGGTTGAAGGGTTAAGGCAATTTAGCATATGCTCACGGTGTTTTACTTTCGCATGAGCCAAGCATAGAAGTTTGGGTTGTATTCCATGTGAGCATAATGGTCTACATTGACGGGTCGGATGCTTATGTAGGTGAAGTAAGTGAGGACATCCATTAGCAAGTCAATGGAGTTTATTTGGTTAGCAATGTGTAACTCCTCCTTCATCAACATGTGATCCAAATAGGGGTGGGTCATGATGTGCCCTCCTCGACTAGTCGATTTGCAAATGGTGGTCAACACCCTATAGGAGGTTGGAGATACATAAGTTGGGTTGTACTCTGAGGTTTTGATGGCACCTCTTTGATTAGGGTTGGTCATGATTTGGTAGCCCTCTAGCTCTGTAGTAAATGTAGTGTCCAAGCGTGAAAGACAAGTAAAAAAGTCATCCCCTGGTCAGAGCCACAACCACCAAGAGAGACTCCCTCTTCTAGTAACAATAGAGAGCTCTATTCTATATCGCAAGTGAGCTCTATTCTATATCGCAAGTGAGCTCAAATAACGACCCTAAGACACCTTTGCCTCCTATTACAAAATACACCAAGGGAGACTTACCGTCAACCTAAGGCAGTGCAAAATGTTGAAGGAGGGAAGGAAGAGACAACCTAGGGAGTTGGAAGCTAGAGAATGGAAAAAGCCACAAGACCTATCAAAATGATTTATGAAGTTTAAGAGAGGCGATAGGATAGTGAGCTTGCTAGGGGCCCCAGAAGACAAGGGTAAGCGAGTGAGCCTATAGAAGGACCAGCCAAAGTAAAAGAAAAGGAAGGGGAGATGCCCCGCAACCTATCTTTATTGACAACAGCTTGAGCAAGCAGGAAGAAGTGAGTGTAATATTTCTACTGAAAAATATTACGTACATGCATGAGTCTCATGCAATGATGATTCGGCATTAAAGATACGGACGGTGCGATCTTTTACTCAACGTATCCTAATCTTCATTGGCAGAAACATGACCAAAGGTTTAAAGTAACCCGCTTACCCTCGTATGAACCTCCTCTTGGGAGGAGGTCATGAGGATAAATTTTGGATTTATGGCAAATTTTTTTGTAATTATCCCCTTCTTCCCCCAGCCGACGGTCGTGTTGGAGGAGAGGGAGCGGAGGCGCTATGACTAAGCATCTAGCTGGAGCCATGGGGGGGTTAATGCCCATGCACTTAGGCCGTGTGGAGGGAGGGAGGTACCTCTCCCTCTTGCTATAAAAACCATGGCCATGGGAAGGGAGAGAGGGAGCTGGAAGAGAGAGCGTAACGTTGCAACTGAGAAGGAGAAAGGGAGGAGAATCGATGCCGCCAGGCCGTGAGAGGGAGAGAGGTGAGCCGCCGCCTGAAGCTCTAAGTGCATCGTGAGGGAGGAAAGATTGCCACTGAGGAACCGCAGCCGCCATCATTTTGGCCCTACCCGCCAATAGACTGCCATCTGCTGCCTCCAGTCTTTGTCCACGTGGGGCTTTCCACGACCCTAAAAGCTTTAGAAGCTTCTTGGGAAGCTTCTAAATCCCCCCTTAGGAAGTCCCCCTTCTTGTGGGCTTCCACAAGCCCCCCGCCCCCGTCCCCGCCCAAGCCGCCCCCCCCCCCCCCCCCCCCCCGCTCGGATTTGAGCATCCATTCCCTTGCAATTTCCACCTAGCCCCCTTTCCGTGAGGTTTCCACCCAAGTCCCCTTTCTCCTTGAGATTTCCACCTTAGTCCCTTCTTCTTGAAATTCCCAACCAAGTCCACTTAAAGTTCCACTTATCCCGATAATTAAACCCTTTTTCCCCCTTTTAGTATTTCACAAAGCCCATTTGAAACTACCTTCCTTGGGCTTTCATAGGCCTTATCAAGCGGGTTTTATTACTTTAAGCACTTCTTTTTTCCCTTGCATCCCCTTTTAAATCTCACCATAGCCCGAGTTCTTTTCTTCAAAAAAAAAAAACCATTCCCACACAAGCCTTTTTAAAACCATTTTCTTGGGGGAAGCCTATAAAGCCTTCTAAATCCCGATTCCGAAAGCCATTGCAATCAGTCAAGGAAGCCGAATCACAAAGGAAGTTTCATGTGCAAAGGAGACGGGCAAAGAACATAAGTTTGTGGCCCAAGCAAGAAGGTCGAAATCTTGATGGCTCCTAAGAAGGCACAAGGTGCAACCGCAGGAGGATCATCTCCTAACATCCATGTGGATATTTCACCACAAGTCCAGGTTTTCTTCCTAAATTTTGATTTACGTTGTAATATTACAATTGTGCATGGATCATTTACGAAAATTAGGATGCATTTTTTCGATTGAAATACTTTGGATAAATTAAAGGAAATAGCTTACAATCAAAGAATCGATCATTTGTATTTTTTTCAAATAAACGAATGTAAAAAAAGGAGCATAAGATCTCTATAGCAAGTGGTTTTTATGCATTGCAAAGTAACAAATTTAGATCAACTAATGCCATATTTACAAGTCGAAATTATGGTAGTACACTTGGATCATGCATGGAAAGAATAAATTGCATGTCGCATTATTAGGCATCCTTCCTTCGAAATGATTCATTAAAAGAAGGTTGCTAATAATCTGTAGGAATTTGCAAGGCATGGAAATGGTTCTTGAGCTGCATGAAGTAGATTAAACCCTAGTCAATTGGCTTAAATCTCAATCAACTACATAAATAGTTACGAGAGGTTGTGTAATGCTCATTCAGCATACGAATATCTCATTTAGAAAAGAAGTTAGAAAAAGCTGCATGGTTCACATAAAACCCTAAAGTTTAGCAGCATAAATCTTGATTTCATGTTACAAAAGGATCAATAGGAATTATGCCTTAACTTAACTTATGCTTTGATCTTAACCAAAAAAGTTAGGGATTGTAAATCTACTCATACGTACGCAATGAATCATGTGGTTATGAAATTGGTATCGTAAATATTTTCAAGAATAGACAAATAAATTGGTTTAAACCTAAACACCTAAAACTGCTAAGGAATTGCTTAGGAAGGGTTAAATCGATGCAACATATCCCAAAGTGCTAACTAGGGTTTAGCACATTGAGGACGTGACCTAGTCATGCTTATTGTCAAGTTGAAACTCTTATAAACCTAAAGACTTGTCCACATTCATGGAATGTAGGGACAATAGAACATACTTGTGAGAAATGATCTAGGGTGTCTACCCTAAGGATCACTCGCTAAAAGGATGAAAATCGATTTGAATTTGGAACCTTAGGACCGACAATGTTAGCCTAGTGCAATCAAGAACGGATTGTTATGAAGACACCCTAACCATGTTTCCTATCTAATCATGATACCTTGATCAGAAGACGCCGTTGATGGGTAAAATAGTCCCATGGATTAGATGCGACACTCATGCAACAAGTTGCAGAGTCGCATGATCTTGTGAATTGATCACAAGGGAATGGCCAAATTACTCGGAATGAGATTGGCAGATTCTTGTGCAATTTTTCCTTGCAAGAGGATGAGTAGTCATCCTAACATAGCACATTTCTTTGAAAAAGTGACCAAGATAAGGGAATTAGATAATTGCTTGGAAGCAAAAGACCAATAAGCAAATTGAAATAACATATTTACTGCTAATAGAACTTCAGGTATTGGTTAAGTTGGGTTAATAGGGTATGGCCCTAACCCAAGGATATAAGGGTTAACAAACAAACCCTTGGGAATCTTGCCAAGTTGCTATTGATTCCGAATCGAGTGCTGGATGCATTCGGAAAGAAGGATTCACTCCTTAGCAGTTGGCCAAATAATGACCATTGAAAATGATTGTGCTTGTAATAGTTGTATAGAGCACTGTTTGCTTTGTTTGCTCAAAGAATTGAAGGATGAAAAGATATCTAATGCTTCAGGTTGAAGGCCTGAAGGGAGAGGCAGCCTCAGTTACCCTTGACTGTCTGCCTGACCCTAACCAAGGGGATTGTTAACTGCACTGGGAAGGTGGACCAAACCCGCCGCAAGAGGTCTCTCCATTGAGTGCTACTTAGAGTAGGAGGACGCTTGGGTGCCAGGGGGGCTTTGGTCCTAAATCCCTCGCCTTCTGGGCCCTGCACAAGAGGCTAATTAAGGAAGTTGATTGATGCATGTCCAACTAAATGTGGTAGGTAATTAGACAACTAAAACAACCTGAGGAAAGTGCGGTGGATGTGGCCATGGGTCCGTCCTACGGATGAGTGGTCCTAGTTGGTCTAGAAATTTTCTCAATCATGATGGATACCAAAAAGATTGTTTCAAAGGACACGAACAACAAGGGCGCTAACCTAAAGTCTAAGTTATAACAATCCCGATTTACGTTTTTTTAGGGGAACGAAATGGGGCTTTGCTTTATGGCAGAGAGGTTGAGCTTTGCATCCCTCTCGTTTCCCATTCTCCTTGAACCAAGTGCAACGAGAATCTGCTTCGGCCCTGGCGTTTCTGCGGAAAGTAGTTCGCTTGGGGTTCGATGCTAGTTACCGTTTATGAAATGACCATTAGGGAAAACCCTGATTCAGGTCGGTCCTAAGTGGGAATGGCCAGAATACTTCCGCTACGTGGCAGATGCGGAAAGTCCTAGATCGCAAACCTTGTGACATTCCATGGGAGTGCCGGGCGGAGCTTTCTAGATATCCTTTCCGATGGACTACTAAGATGTGTCCTGAAGATTATAGGTGGACACGTTACAGTGAGTCCCATTGCTCTCCTACAAGAGTATACAGATGTCTTTTCTTGGAGTTGAAAGGAGTGGATCCAAGTATAGTGACTCATAACATCCCCATGACACCTCATACAACATCAATCAAGTAGTAACTATATCCAATGAATCCCAAGCATGCTCATGTGGTCAAGGCGGAGATGGACAAACACTTGAGAGCAAGATTCATCTATGAAATTGAGCACACTGTGATAGGGTCTCACCCGTTGTAATCTTCCTCAAGAAGAACAAAAAAAACCAAAGTGTGCATTAATTATAAGAAAGTCAATGCTACAATGAAGAGAGACAACTATCCACCACTACCATACGCTGAGCATATGCTCGAAAGAGTGGGTGGCAAAGAAGGCTACTATTTCCTAGACGGTTTTTCATATTACAATTAGGTTTAAGTGCATCATGATGACAAGTATAAGACCGCATTCACTCCTAAGTGGGGTGTCTTTGTCTACATAGTCATGTCCTTTGGGATGATAAACATTCTAGCCACATTTCAATGGCTCATGTGTACCATGTTTGAGGACATGCATCCTCGAGGAAGTTACTATATGTATATCCTCTACATCACATGCGTTCAAGGCCTATTTATAAATATCCTTACCTATGAATTTTTCATGAGTAAAACATAACTCTTTTCTGTTCAATCTATAAATAACCCCTTTATATTAACCCTTATGTATGTAAAAAATGTATAAAAATGATATTTTAAAAATATCTCATTTTGAACCCATGTGATGCACACATATATTCATGACTAACTTACATGAGCATTCATTGAAAGGAGTTGGAGGTGTTTGTTGATCACATGTGTGTCGACTCGAGCTTAAAAGAACACCTAGACAAAATCCGCACAATCTTTGAATGATGGAGGGTGTATTGTCTCTCTCGCTCAACCCCCTTAAGTGCTAGTTTTGGTGGGTGAAGCATGGATGCATCCTAGGGCATGTGGTATCCAAGAACAACATTACCACTAACTTCTCAAAAGTTAGGGTTATTGTCAACCTCCCACCACCAAACAATTAATTACAAGGGAGTGGAGTGCTTTCAAGGGATATGAGATACTATCACTGATTTGTGTTGAACTATGTGTTAATCACTAGACCGCTCTATAAACTATTGATACTACTCGAATGGACGGAGGAATGTCAAGGTTCATAATATGAAGAGTTGAAAAAGGCTCTTACAACTGTGTGAATACTATAAGCCCCAGGCTAGACCATAACCTTCCACGTCCACATTGACGCCTTGAGGTTTGCCATGGGAGCAACGCTGTGCTAGCTTAGTGAACACAATCTAGACTATTCAGTGAGTTTCACTAGAAGGTAACTCACAGACACTAAAACAAACTATTCCACAATAGAGAGAGAAGGTTTAGCCATGGTATTTGCTGTAAAGAAATTTTTGCATTATTTGTTGGCAATGCCTTTTACCTTCTTTGTTGACCATCAAGCCTTGCTTTATCTCGTTAATAAACCTTGTACTAAAGGATGCATTGCTTGATGGTTACTTCTGCTGTTAGAGTTCAACTTTTCTGTGGTTGTATGCAAGGGAAAAAAGCATTATATGGTTGACCACATGTTTCACATCCCAACAGGAGAAGACCCTCGACAAGATATCAATGTGCCGACAATTTGCCTAATGTGCATCTCTTTAGCGTGTCTAGTGAAAAAGATTTGTTTAGAGCCAACTTGACGCCATATTAGGCAGATGACATAGTCCAAGTACTTGAACATGGACTACCCAAAAGACCCATCCATAGAGCCCAACCTAGGCAACTCATCCTTAAGATACATAGCAAGTTAGCTCTAAAGGCTAGGACACGATGGCTTGCTACATAAGTGTGTGTGCGAGCATGAAATGCATGACGTACTTTCTAAGAAGCACACATTGGAATCGCTAGAGGACACTTCAACAGGCCGACATAATAGCCCACAAGATGCTACAGTCTCAATTATGGTGGCCTACACTTTTTTGAGATGAAACATGATTTGTAAAGCACTGTGATAAATGGCAATGGACCAAGGTACCTGTTTGCAAGGACAAGATGGAGTTATCCCCAATCATTGCATTGCAAGACAGCCTTTCAAAAAATAAGGGATTGACTTTATTAGGCCGATTAGTCCCGCAACACAATATTCGCAAGCCAAATACATCATAGTTGCCATGGACTACCCCACAAAGTAGGCAGAAGCATGAGCCACTAGAAAGAACGATGCTAGGACCAGAGCTAAGTTCCTTTGGGAGCAGGTGATCTCCCGATTTGGGCTGCCCTTAAACTAGTTAGTGATTAAGGCAAACATTTTATCAATGAAGTGATTGCTCACCTCCTGTCTACCTTTTTTATCATATATTGAAAATTCTCATCTTACTACCCTTAAGTGAATGGCCAAGCAGAATCTATAAATAAGATCTTAGTGAATGTCTTGACCAAGATAGTCTTTGCTTCACTCAACGGTTGGGACAACAAGTTGATGGCAACCTTACGAGCCTATTGAATAGCCAACACCATATTGGGGAATATGGAAAATTTCCATAAGTTTGGGACATGTGATCAAATCTTTGGATTTGTCATAATTTGAACACTATAACTCCAAATCGAGTGCTCTATAGCTCAATAGATTCCATTTTTCAAGTGCTTTTCAATGATAGGTCACGTCATATGTTTTTGAGAAACTTATGGGTATCTTATCCAGGTGCTACCTTTTTAGTATTCAAAAAATGGAAAATGGGAGATTCCCAAACTCACTAATATTGTGTTAGCCTATAAAATGGCTGTAGGATAGACTCCCTTTAGGTTGACCTTCAAAACTCATTAGGTAAAAAAAAGACTCATAAATGGGCCTTTAAAAATAATATAGTTCAAGATGTGGGCCTTTTGGATTGTCAAATAGGAAGGCTAGATGTTGACATCCATGGAGGGTGAATCTTCTCCCTCCAAATCTTGGGTTTTTTATTAAAAAAAGGGATAGTGGGGAATTTAAAAAAAGTGAGAATGAATAGTACACAAAATTTTGAGTTTCTCTCACCTCGTATTTCCCCCCTCTTTTTTGGAGAATTTTCAATTTTGATTTTTTTCCTCTCATAAAATCAGTTTAATCCAAAAGTTAAGCAACAAACCATTTTCCCTCTCTTCTCTATACTCGTGAATTTTCCTCTCCATTGAAGCTCCCTACTGAGAGTAATTAGGGTTTTGAGTGTTCTGCTTACCTCTACACTTTCTTCTGCGTACAGCTCCAGATTTTGGGCAAAACACAGGTGCCCATGTCTCTTTGCATTTTCTCATGTTTGTTGTTTTTTCAATAGGGTTTTATATATTTTCTTAATGTTATTGTTTTTTTATTGTAGAGGTTGTTTGGGCAGGAGGTAGAGATGCTCATCTCTCTCTCTCTCTCTCCTTTCTTTTCCCCCTCTCTCTATGTGTTGTTTCTCTTTTCTGTTGTGTTTTCAATAGAATTTTATGTTGGTTCTAATTATTGTTTTCTTGCAGCGTTTATTTGGAGCAAGAGACAAATGTATTAATCTCTCTCTCTATTTGCTTTTTTTTTTGGTTATCTTTTCAATACAGCATGATGTTAGTTCTAAGCCTTATTGTTGTTTTATTGCAGAGATCATTTTGGGTGATATTGCATAAGTGCTCATCTCTCTCTCCCTCTCTCTTTCTCTCGCTATGTTTCCTCTTTTCTACTGTTTTTTCAATATTTTTTCATGTAAATACTAACTCTTGCCTTTGTCTTTTGCAAATATCAATTTGGGTAAGATTGGATAGGTGATCATTCCTCTCTCTCTCTTGCATACTCACACACTCTCTCTTTCTTCCTCTATGCATTATCTCTTTTCTACTATCTTTACAATAGGGTTTGATGCTAGTTCTAACTTAAGGATCAATTGTTGTTGCAGCACTTAAAACAAGGTAGAGTAGAGATCATGTAGCTCAATTTACGGGTAAATCTACCATATTTTGTCGTGTCAAAATTTATTCATTTAATTAGTGACTTTTATGTTTGATGGAATTGATGTTTTCTTTTGCCCATAATTTGCAATGGGTTTTAATCAGTAACGATTCAATCTTATCTTCAATAGATCAGCTTATAGGTAAATTGGCCCTATTTTGTATTACTTCTATTCGTACAGTTATCTAGATATTTTTTGTTAAAAGGGATTCATGCAAGAATTTTGTTAAAAGGGATCCATGTAGGTTTTTTTTTGTACCTGTAGGTATTGTACAAGGTTTAGGTGAAGCACATAATTCTTGATCGACTATTTTAATGTGGTGAGTGATTCCTTTGTGTTGGATGATATTTGCTAGAAGTCGATGGTTCAAAAATCCTCTGTTTTATTGGTCCTACGTGTCCATTCGGATCTCCATGAAAATTTGCAATGATCCATGAAACTCTTGTATGATATCATCCATATAACGCACAATGTGTTGTCTTAGAATATCTTAGGTGTCAATCCAATGTGTCTATTAAGAATTTCATGCCATCTGGCTGCTATCCTTATAACAACTACTCTATAATACCAATGTTTCATACAATGTATTGAGTCAAATAAGACTTCATTATAACAAAATTTATTTTGGTAAAGTTCTTTGAGTATTATTGTGCTATTCTTTTAATTATATTTCTTGTAAATGGTATGATTAAAGTGATGCCTTGAAATTGAATCTATACTTTGTGTCGATGTACATATCCATATGCATTTCGATATTGATGTTTATGTCTATTTACAAAAGTGTAAACATATCTTAATGCCATATTGATTTGTTTGGCATATTGGTGATTACTAGATAGACTCAAAATGCTTATTATTTAGGGGTTAATACATACGTCTTTACATCTAATGCATAGGTTATAATGCCCAAGAGAAGAACAAGAATTCTCTCGATAGAAGTATGTAACAGAAAAGATGAAGAAGGGAATTGGATCACTGATGTATCATTGCTCTTCTTAAGTACATATGCGTCCAAGTATGAAGGGAGCTTTTAGGGTGAAAGCATCTAGAATTATATATGTATCAAAGCATTGGAAGGGTAAAATTTTAGCTCTCAGACAAAGAAATGTTGATTCTCACCTTGTAACAAAGGCGTTTGTACAACATGTATTCATGCAAAAAAAAATACATATTGCGCCCCACTGTGCCATTTCAACGAAACATTGCAAACATAAGTATTTGCAACTCATTAAGAATGAGAAATTTCAGGATATCTATGTAACTACTTGTCTGGTATTTACAGAAGTATACCCTTTGGATTGCTGTGAGTGGAAAAATGTTGAGAGTTTCACATGTTCTTTTAAGTGTTACCACCTCAAAATTGGTACATTGCTCTTTGAGGGGCATACAGCTAAGGAGCTCGCAGAGGACCTTGTTTTTTTCTATGAATCCAAATACATATTGCCCAAGGGGGGTCGAGAATATGGAACCCTTGAGTCTATGCACACATTGAATGCCAATAGCATAGAATAGCCATTGTGTAGTAGCAACATTTTACATATCTGTAGCATAAAAATTTTAGCAGACATATTGAATTCAATGAAGCCAAGCACCGGCTCAAAGAATGTACATCTAAGCTCTTCCATATCGATTGCAATTTTTGCACACATGTTCACAAAATGTGAGGGTTTGAGACGTACCGAAAGCATGCACGTCATAAAAAGTGCATAAGAGGATTATGTAACAAGGATTGTGGGAAAAACTTAGACATAAAAAATGACTCACAGTCCTCACACAGTGGAGTGTCAAGTCACAACAATGAACATGGCTTTCAAGTAAAAATTTTCTCTCTTAGTTGACTACTATCTTACTTTGGAATGAATCCGCTAACTTTCCTTTCCAATTACAGGTACTTTGTCACAGGACAGAATTTATGCCTAGTGTTCAAGTATCGTAGATGGAGGATGCTTAAGGGTAAATGGTTGTGCCTTGATCAAGACATGCCTGAAAGTGCAGCTCTGGATGTTCTTGTCATTTGTGAGGGTTGTGAGCCCAAGTGTTGCAAGTGGAGGATAATTGGCCCTTGAGTATAATGCACTAGGAAATTACAATGTTAATGCAAGAATCCACATGTTAGCTTCTATTTTAAACTAGATGGTAGGAAAATTCAAAGCCGTCAAATTGAGGATACTGTTTCTAGTGGAAAGTGTGTGGCTCCACATATTTCAGAATTGGTAGAGTCTCCCTAAAAATCCCAACACTAAATATCATATGCGAACAGCCCTTAATGGTTTAAAACTTAAGGTTTTTAAGGTAGAACTAGTTTAGTTTTTATTTCACTGTTTCATTTCACACTTTCTCTCTTCGTCTCTTTATATCCACCACTTCCCTCCTACCTGCTACGATGGATGCTCCCACACACTTTGATGCGTGGATCCATGAGACTATCTTTACCAGCCAAGGTGACGAGATATTTCACGTTTTCTCTAGGAAATTCAACCTTGAAACTATGCTCTCATCGTTGGATCCCCCTTGAGATTTTGGAAGACTTTTTTAGTACCATTGCTACCATCACATACTCTATCGAGGGATTTGACGTGACTTGGGTGCCTCTAGAATAGCTCATGGTATTTCAGGCAGGGAAGAATCACCAAAATGTGGTTAATAGGTGTGTGGCCCACGTGGATCCTTTGCACAGAGTATGCACTATTCCCATGGGAAGTGCACTAGGTACAACACCTTTGGATCTCATGGAGTGTGATTGTGCATTGGCGATTTACCTTCTTGCATTGGGTACACCCCTAGAAGGAAAGCTATGAAGATACAACTCCACAGGTTGTTGCTATCACATACACGGAAGAAGAACTGATTGAATAGTTTATAAATATTGAAGAGGAATATCGGGTGGTGGTAGAGCAAGGGTTGGCTCTCATGGTGCCATCTTCTTTAGAATAGCCACAAGTTGACAAATCCAACCTTGTCTCCTTGACGCCCATTGAAGTAGATGGTGTACAATACTTCCTTCTATCAAATGTGCTGCAATACTTAGAAATGAAGGAAGAAGAGTTATTTTTCATCCTAGTTAGGGATTGGATGGAAGACCTGATTGATTATGATTATATGGATGTGCATTCAACGATAGTAGAGATTGAAAGATATGATGGCACAAGCTTAAATACAGTGAGTGCCATCATAGCAGCACAGGAGCATATTAACTTGGTTGAATAAGATTACCTTGTGTCGGATGCTGAATTTGAAGTACTACAACATGATCTATTTGGACCAAGGCCTTAGCTTCCTACCAAGGAGTTTGTAGATCCCTCTGTCCAAAGAGGTGCCTCATTGACACACATGGAAATGAAGATAAAAGATGATTTGGAGAAGGTGCGATTTCTAACTACCATATATTTTTATGCAACAAAACTTGACAATAGGGTGTGTCGGGTCCCCTAGAATCCATTAGTGAAATTTTGGCAAAAAATGATACCTACAGTTGTTGGCATTTGGGGCCACTTTCTAGGCTACCTATCTGAAGTCTGGCATCTGGGGCCACTTTTTGCCCTGTCCAAAGTCTGGCATCTTGGGCCACTTTCTAGCACTCAGAAAGTGGCTCCAGATGTTAGACTTTAGATAAGGGCAGCTATGTGCATTATTTTTTGCCAAGATTTCACTGATGAACTTAGAGGGACCCGATGCACCCTACTGTCAAGTTTTTATCTTTCTGATAACTATAGGTTAGTTGTCAAATATATTGTTTGATTTGACTTTGTCATTCAGGACATACTGTATATAGATGAGTTTGCATCAAGGCAAGGAGGAGCTTGGCATACGGATCGACGAAAGGATTCAGCTTTGAAGGAGTATATTGGCAACCTTGTTATAGACTTGGTGGTCTTTCATAAGAAGTGCTCACCATAAGGGCAATAAATAATCATGAAAATTTGAGCTTTGACTAAGTTTGGACATTTTCAAGCGATACCTGTGACATCTAGCTTGGAGAAGGTGGTGCTAATCAAGCGGTCAGAGCTTCTTTACTTGTTTGACTAAACGTGTGGTGGAGCAATGTGTGTGCTTGCTACATTAGGTAACCTTGCTACAATGTCAAATCCGCTTCTCCAAGAAAAAGATTTGAACAGGGAACACATCATTTTTGAAGCAAATAAGAAGCTTATATTTTCATCGGAAGTTGGCCCCTCCTCTCCATCGATGAAAAAGCCAAGGAATAATTGAGAGTTCTTGTTGGCTATCGACTTTTTGTATCTACCATCACTATTAGCTATTGCATGTATTTTTATTGATAAATATAAGATATTTTATGTTTTTTCTATAAATAAATATTTATTGAATAAATGTGTGATTCATGTAAGTGTGATGATAATGTGTGGTACGTGATAACACATTCCCATATGTTAACATGATTCAATTTAATTATGTCAACAAATAGTACTACACTTGCGATTGTGCATAAGCAATAACATAACTTATATCCGTATGTATTGCCACTTTTGATGCGTTCATACATTAAATAAAAATTAAGAGTTGTGCATTTCAAGAAACAAAACAAAATAAATTTACCCAATTATTTGAATTCAATACACATCGCATGAGATGTTATGTATATATAAATAAATATTTCAATGTGGTAGAATATATATATTTTTTTCCTTCCAAGATGATATGATGCTATAACACTCATTATAAAACCTTACATCATTAATCTCATAACCTATGGAGGAGTCCTCTTGCCATGTCAAAGCCGGAACAATATAGTTCATGTCTTTATCTATGATTGTGACATTCTTTGCATGGATGGCTGCTAACTCTCTATCATCAAAAAATTCGATGAGAAACCCCTTTGTAGCTATTTTTAGGGTCTCCATAGCTACAGTAGTCCACCTTCCTACTGGTGGGCCATCCTGCACTCATTCCAAAAATCTTCCCATCCCTTTCACCTCCAAGTCTTGCATAACTTTTTGAACAACCTTATGAAAAGAAATTTTTCGGATGAGAAGCTCGTACCCGTGTTGGATTCTCCTAATCTCCCGAAGGGTGACAGTGCCCGATTTCCATCTCCTCTTCTTCTATGGTAGTCGTTATGCTCTATGGGTAGCACATGTTGTTGCACTGGAGGAGGCTTCACTTTGTGCTCCAAGTGGCAGGCCTTGGCTTGAGGTCTTCTTGGGACTGAAATGGTGACATGCTTGCTTGGTGTGTGCCATGCATGCTCAAGGAGGGCAAGATGGGGAAGAGACAGAGCTTAGGGGTGTGAGAGTGGAGGAAGCAAAGAACGCAATATGTGAAAATGAGAAGAAGAATAAAATTTTAACCCATTTAAACCCCAAAACCTGATTAATGCAGCTTCATACGCACTGTTCATTGTTATGTGATTGTAAATCCATGTATCAGAATGTGACAAAACTTCACACACACACTTTTTAGGTGGCTAACAGCCTTTTTTTTTTTTGGAAAAGAAAATGCATGGAGACCCATGGTCTGAAGTACTACACTGAATTTCAAGCCAGGGGTCTGCATGCATTTTTTTCCCAAACGTTGTACTTTAGATTAGGAGTCTGCATGTATTTGAATTGGGCTCTTTGCCACCTAACGAGTGTGCGTGTGAAATTTCCTTGCATTTCAATACAGTTTAGTATTTTAAAAATTATCCCATACCAAAATTACGGATGGATTGATAATCAAGAAATCAATATCACAACTACTAGCCCTTAGAAACTTCACACCACATAGACTATACAAAGGCATTAGGAGTAAAGTCTACAATAATAAATGGTAAATATTTGCATATTTTTCATATTGAAATTAACAGTGTCAACAAAAACTATAAGTAATAATTGAAAAACAACAAAGATGCATAGTCAAAGTTGAGAGTGAAGGATAAGAGTAAAATTTAATTCATATTTTAAGGGTGTGTACAATAGTTTTGCACCGGGAAATAGTCATATGTCCAATGCACAAGGAGAACACTATACCAAAAAAGATAACATTACAAACTGTGTTCATTCCATTGGAGCAAATGCAATCCTTCACTGCTTGAAGATTTCTTACAAGTTGGAAGTCCTTGGGAGTTACAGTGATGCGCTTCGTATGTATTGCACAACACTGAGTATCAATCATCAAGTCAACTAAAAAAGCCTTTGTAGCATGCTGTAGAGCATGAAGACATTCTTTTGTGAAGTGATCAAGTCTATCTTGACCTTGTGTCAAAAACCACCTCCTATTTTCTATGCGATAGAGGTCTTGCACAATCTCACGAACAAGTCTTGAGAAGCTTGCCTTTAGAATGATGAGATCAAAAGAGCATTGATACCTCCTAATTTCTCTCAGAGCCATTGTACTTGGCTTCCACTTGCATTTCTTGTGAGGATGCTGAGGAGGACCCTTGTGAGGGTGGCTTGAGAAAATTGGGTTAGGTTGAGAAGTGGGTGCATCTGAGCTAGTAGATGCTCCAAGGGGTTGAACACGATATGGGGCTCTGAGCGGAAGCTTATTTACAACTACCTTAGACCTAGCTATCTTTTCTGCACAAGAGATGTGAGAACTCAATGAATAATATAGAAAGTGAAACCCTCTTTTATATAACCCTAAACCGTAAGACTCATTCACACAGATGCACATTCTCTCCTTCTCTCTTAAACTATGAATTGCATTCACACTGAACACATTTTTCATCTTACCATCTTAGCTCTCTTCGAACCCATTTGTTGCCTTGTCGAGGCCTTGTTTCTAGCCACTTGGCATGGTTTTTTTTTGCACTTGAGGCTTTATAACGCACTCTTTTAGTGACACGACATAATTCCATCATGTCTACAGTTGATTCATTAGCACTTTCATTTGCTCTCTTTTGCGAGAGTTTAGCTTCATTCGCTACTATAATCCTATATCACCAAGATAGCAATTGGATCTTGGATTGCTACCATTTACCCCTCCACCATGATTGGTTTTTCTTTGGTATGCACCATGCGCTATCCAATGTGAATTTTCCATCCCTTGTGTGGACCGAATTCCGATGCTTTCCTTTTCTGCAAAGTATGGCCCATGTGTCTCAAGGATATGCTACAGAGACACATATCACACATGAGTAGAACTATGCTCAATAGTTTATACAATTCATACAATTTTAAATTATTAACTTAGTATGCACCATGTAATATGTGATAGAGCTTTTGCCCCACGCTTCCACCATGTTTTCGTAGAAGCTATACAAAACATTGATAACTTCTTACTTATCTTCATTATTAAACACCATCTTGTGAAGTAAGGAAGCTGATTTGTTAAGACTTATCCAAACCTTATCTTTGGCCAACCATGTTTTTTCTCCATTACTTCAATGAGAAACTGCAAAATGTAACTTTTTCCACCCATTGTAGTCGTGCGGCCTACAAACCATGACATTCCCTTCCTCATTGATGGGTGCTAAGAGAAACTTCCTAGCCTTTGCTCCTCCAAAGCAAGGCTTTTTTGGCAAGTTACTAGACTTTCCTGATCACTTCTCATCTTTTTCAATCCTCACTTGATGCTTGTATAGCCCAATTTTCGATAGCACTCGCTCCACATTCCTACACGTTGCAATGTCTTCTTTTTTTGGTTGCATCTTCTAAGCAAAGAAAATGTATTCATATACAAGTTTCTCCATGATTCTCGCAAAAGCATGCAATGAAAAAATGTAAATAAAATCCAATGGAATGTTGAAGAGATGGCTTCCAAGTGGGGATCTTCTCTATTGCGCATCAGTGCAGCACTTATCACCCTGTGCCAGTTCTTCTTTTTGTCCTTTCCTTCCACCCTCTTTGTCAAGCAATATAGGCATGGATTCTTTGTATTTGCACCATTGGAGATTCCACACATGTATTTTAAAGCTTTCAAGTCTCTTGCAAGATGCCATTCCACCAAGTATTGACCATACCCTTTAACTAAGAGTATCTCACCAAGTTCCTAATGATCAATGATGCTTGGAATGCTTGTGTGCATAAAGAACAGCTGCAGCACCTCAAATGTTTCCTTACGAACTTCAAATGCAGTGAGCCACCACACATGGCGGTCGGATTGAACACTAAAGTTCCTTGGGTTGTTCTTGTCAAATTGTAAAGCTCTATTCATTAGAGTTACATTAACTCTTTCAAGCTTTACTTCTTTGATGACCCCACTTTCATCTAATTTTATAACAAATTACAAATTACAATTACATTCCGCAACAAACATATTGTAGTACATTACCATTACCGATTGCACATTGTACAAATCTAAATAGTAATTTTTTAGTTTGGTGAACTTCACCTCATATGCATTTTTATTCCCAACCTTTAGTGTTTCCATGCATTGAAAATGCATGGGATCTCCTATTAGCTCCAAAATCTTTGTATTAAGTTGCCGTCGGGTCTCTATTAACTTTGAAGGTTGAGAAAGAGGGATGATTCTATTTCTCTTTAGCACACGACCAAATCCATCCTTCACACCTTTGAATATCCTTGAGTAAGTCATTGTGCTATTGTGCATTCATAGTTGAGAACTCATTTGACACATCTTTTAATGTGCACTCAATCACCTTTTCCTTTATAGCCTTAAACTTAGAATTGCTCAAAGCATTTTTCAATGCACTTTCCTTCAACAATATACTAATACATGGTCCAACCTCACCCTCACCTAGGTTATCTTTCTGAGCTATCTTACATGCTTTGATATGTTGCTTCCATTGGCTGCTATTCATAATTAACTCATTGATTAGCTTCTTCTTTCATTTGTTCTCCTGTGTTAGCTTGCTCAAGTCATCCAATTGTGCCTTTGTCTCCTTATATGAGATACCAATGTGATGGATAGTGTCCTCCATTGAAATAATTTGATTGTTTTGTTGAATTATAGTGACATTTAGTTGTACCACTTGTTCTATGAGCTGTTGTACATGAAGTTGATGTGCAACGATTACATCATGACAAATTTTTATGGTTGCTTGGCAAGTTGTAAATAATTTGAACACGTGATCATTGAACCACCTAATGTAACTGAGCAACCCATTTTTACCCTCACACACATACTTCAGCAAATTTGTGATTCCTAAGAAAGTTGGAGGTCTATTGTTTAAGAGGTCAATTGGGTAGATTCTCCCATCAACACACAAGTCCACATGTTTCAATCCCATTTACTTGTAACTTTGCAAAACCTTAGGGTTGATGATGATACACTGAGCTCTTTTGAATAATGGGGCATATTCAATCTCTACCTCAATATGTAGCTTCTTCTTTCTTGTATTCATTTTACTATTAATAGAAATGGGGAGCCTACTTGGTTGTCATAGGATGTAGAGTGGAGATGCACAGAGAGGAACACAAAGGTGTCAAGGGAAAGGAGGGTGCAAGTAATTTACTCTATTAATGAAGGTTGCATAAACATAGAGAAGAGGTCACAATAGAGCTATGAGAGAATATAGATATGGGGGAAAAAAGCTCAGAGAGTAGGGATGTCCAAGACTTTCCATATTTTAGACATTTCTATTGTACCTCCAAAAACATTTCCAAAAAACACGAAATTAGATTCGTTGGTTTGTTTTTTGATCAAAAGCTAGAATATAAAAAATCCCAAAATATCTTAAAAGAAACTTCTGAAATTTTATTTTCCTTATTCTTGATTAAAAAATCAATTACCTCCTATCTACTAATCATTTTGCATTGAAAAAAAAGTACCACACTCCCGTAACTAACTCTTTTTTGAATATAAAATTTGGTTGAAAAAGACTTCTTGAATGAAGAGAGAGAAGGAATCTGAGTATATATTTGTAGATAATATGAAAAATGCAAAACGAGATTGCAAAAGAGAAGAGAGAATAGGATTATTTTACTATTCTTCTCTCCTCTTGTCCTTGTTTTAAGGAGGAGAGAGGGGGGCTAACATGCTCATTTGTGAGGATTTTTTTCCTAATGGAAGCTTAAATTTCAGATATTCCTACTGTGATTAATATTTGGACACATAGTCAAATCTTATCCCCTTACTTGAAGGCGAAACTTTTCCTAGATACTATATAAGCAATCCCCCCAAGTCCCACTCTCAAGTATGGGGTTAAGATTTAGCCACTTGGTCAAATATTTACCCCTTATTTGAAAGTGAAACTTGGGAGATTCCTAAGTTCTCTAATATGGTATTCCATTTAAAAAAAAATAGATGATGACTTTCCATTGGAAAAGGTTGTGGGAGGGAAGTATGTGGCCTTCAACCTCTTTTTTTCTGCTCTCAAAGCAACCCTCTTCCTTATTGAAGATCATGCATCCACATCACCATTGGTGAGGCAAAAAATGCTCTCTCACGATGTGTATGTGACCTAAAGTCCAGATGAATGCATAAAATGAAAAAATGAAAAACTTGCTCATCAACTAATTGTTGCACATCATAACCTTCTTACATTTGATGTCAAGGAACATGATAGAGTGGATTGTAGCACAACTAAGAAAGTAGCATCCACTATGATAATCCCCTTTCAAGTAAGACAACAATTGGATATGGCCTAATTGTTGCATCATCTAGCTCTTTCACTATGATAGCAACATTGCCACTTCTACTATAACACGACAAATCCTAGCTCTATTGCCTTTATATTAATCAATGGCACGATGGATCCACACTTCTTCTATAACAACATGGTGGATCCTTGATCTATTTTCATTCTAACAATCAATGGCATGTTGGATTCCTTGTTCTTCTATAACACAATAGATCCTATCTCTATTGCCTTAGACAGTGGCTTGCACAAGGTCACTTGAATGAAATTCATCAACATCATGACTTACAATATTGCATTTTTTCTAGGGCTAATGTGAAAATGTAGACTTGGGAAACACGGCCAATGACTCCTTAAAAATGTGTCTTTGACATTGAATGATTTTTTGTCTTTTTCTCTCTCCTCTCCCTCTCTCATTTCCCTTTCTTTCTTTCTCTCCCTCTCTCATTTCCTCTCCCTCCCTCACCCTGACCCCCTCTTTCTCTCTTTTCCCATTAGGTTTAATGATCTCTCTTTCTTTTTCTCTCTCCTCTCTCTCTCTCTCATTTCTTTTTCTCTCTCCTCTCCCTCTCTCATTTCCTTTTCTCTCTTCCTCTCCCTCTCTCATTTCCTCTCCCTCCCTCATCCTGACCCTCACCCACACCCTCTCTTTCTCTCTTTTCCTATTATGTTTAACATCTTATCTCTTTTTCTCTCTCCTCTCATTCTCTCTTTTTTTTCTCTCCTCTCCCTCTCTCATTTCCTTTTGCTCTCTTCCTCTCCTTGTCTCATTTCTTCTCCCTCCCTCTCCCTCTCTCATTTCCCTATTATGTTTTCGTCTCCCCCCCTCTCCCTCTCCCTCCCTCTTCCTTTCCCATTTCCTCCCCCTCCCCCTCTCCCACTCCCTCTCTTTTTCTCTCTCGCCCTCCCTCTCCCTCTCTCGTTTCCTCTCCCTCCCCTTCTCTTTTGCTCTCTCTCCCTCCATCTTCCTTTCCCATTTCCTCCCCCTCTCCCTCTCCCTCTCTTTCTCTCTCTCTTCCTCCCTCTCCCTCTCTCATTTCCTCCCCCTCCCTCTCCCATTTCCTCCCTCTCCTTGTCTTTAATTTCCCTCTCTTTCTATCTCTCCCTCTCCCTCTCCTTCTCTCTCACTTCCTCTCCCTCTCTCATTATACACAAAGTATAAAAATAAAAAATAAAAAAGAGAGAATACACTCTCCCTCCCTCTCATTCTCTCATTTCATCCCCCTCCCTCTTCCATTTCCTCCCTCTCTTTCTCTCTCTCTCCATCCCTCCCTCTCCCTCTCTCATTTCCTCCCTCTCCCTCTCTCCATTTCCTCTCCCTCTCTCAATATATATACACAAATTATATAAAAAAAAGTAAAAGAGAGAGAGAATGCACTCTCCCTTCCTCTCCCTCTCTTATTTCCTCCCCCTCCCTCTCTGAAAGGTGAGAAGGATCGAAGCTTGCACGCGAGCTATGGCGGGAGAGCAAGAGCAAGAAAGAGAGAGACAAGAAATGGGAACTCCAACAGTCACAATGTGTGACCGGGCCTTCCTTTATTCAAACTGTCACTAAAATAATAAAGAATAAAGTGACGTGACGGGCGCCCGCCACCTGCAGTGTGCAGTGGCGGGTACTGTCAGTGTAGTAATACACGGGGCGGCACGGCGGAGGCGCCTTTACCCCCAACAACCTCCCACTTAAAGGCGAATCTGCCCTAGTGAGAGAGAAAAGAAAAAGAAAAGACAGTACAAATGTACATAGGTGAGGAAAGGTGACATCTCATCCAACGCCCATCAACCTCCTGAGGAAGGCAAAGCGCTCAGTAGTGAGGCTCTTCGTGAGCAAATCTGCAGGATTCTCGTCAGTGGAGATCTTGACAAGGTCAACAGACCTGTCCTCCACGACACCACATATGAAGTGATACCTCACCTCAATGTGTTTCGTCTTCGCATGGAAGACCGGATTCTTAGCCAACTGAATGGCACTCATAGAATCCAAATGCAGTGTAGGTGTAGCATCAATCCCAAGGTCAGCAACTAGACGGCCTAACCATATGGCCTCCTTGCAAGCCTCAGTGGCTGCAACATACTCGGCCTCAGTGGTAGACAAAGCCGTACACTTCTGAACCCTGGACATCCAAGAGATAGCCCCTCCAGCATAGGTGAATACATAGCCAGAAGTGGACTTCCTACTATCTGCATGTCCTGCATAATCGGAGTCAGTGTACCCCACGACCCCTGTATCCTGGCTGCCATAGCAAATACACATATCTGCTGTGCCCTTCAGGTACCTCATGATACCCTTCACGGCATCCCAATGTCTGCTGCCAGGTGTAGCCATATAGCGTGCCACAACACCAACTGCATGTGCAATATCTGGACGAGTGGCTATCATGGCATACATCAAACTGCCCACGGCTGATGCATAAGGGATCTTAGCCATCTCGGCCCTCTGCTCATCTGCCTGCGGACAATCGGCCTGTGATACCTTCACATAAGAAGGTAATGGACAGCCAATAGGCTTTACGTCCAGCATGCGGAAGCGCTCAAGGACTTTATGAATGTACTCCCGCTGTGAGAGATACAAAAGTCCCTGATGCCTATCGCGCTTAATGCGCATCCCAAGTATATGTGAGGCCTGTCCCAAATCCTTCATCTCAAAGCTCTTCTTTAGCTGAGATTTAAGAGCATCTAGCTCATCATGAGCTTTCCCTACTATCAGCATATCATCAACATAGAGTACCAAGATAAGCAAACTGCCATCACGGGCTTTCTTCGTGTAAAGACACGGATCCATAGCACTCCTGCTGTAGCCCTGTGACTGCATAAAGGCATCAAACTTATGATACCATTCCCTAGGTGCCTGCTTCAAGCCATACAAGCTCTTCTTCAACTTGCACACTAGGTGCTCCCTGCCAGGTTCTGCAAAGCCCTTAGGCTGATCCATATAGATCTCATCATGCAAGTCCCCATGTAGAAAAGCCGTCTTGACATCCATCTGATATAGATCTAAGTCAAGCTGTGCAACCAAAGCCAAGACTAAGCGCAGGGTGGTCATCTTAACCACAGGAGAGAAGACCTCATCAAAGTCCACACCATGTTCCTGCTTAAAACCCTTTGCTACCAATCTAGCCTTGTATGCCAGCTTGGGGTGTCCAGGGGTACTTTTCAGCTTGTACACCCACTTGCATGGCAAAGCCTTCTTGCCCTTAGGCAAGGCAACCAAATCCCAAGTTCATTCTTATGCAGGGAGTCTATCTCAGACTGCATAGCCCTCTCCCAGGAGTGACTGTCACCCCTGCGCATAGCCTCATCATAAGTGAAAGGCTCTCCTGCATCTGTAACCAAAACATAATGCATAGAGGGCTGAAATCTGTCAGGTGGACGTCTATCTCTAGCAGACCGTCTCACCGCAGGCTCTGCTGCCTGTCTAACTACCTGTCCAACATCCTGGCCCTGTGGAGGAACTGCTGCAGGCTGTACTACTGGTTGTGCTGGAGCTTTAGGCTCCTCCTGAAAGATCACTCTACGGATCTCAACCACCTTCTCAGGCTGCCTGTGCATCTTGTCTTCATGGAAGACGACATCATGGCTGCGTACTATTTTCCGCGCCTGCGGATCCCATAGGCGATAGCCCATCTCTCCTGACTCACCATAGCCAAGGAATATGCATTTAATGCTCTTTGGATCCAATTTACTCCTCTTGTCCTTGGGCACATGGCAGAATGCCTCACATCCAAATACACGGAGATGCGCATAAGAGGGTGGCTTACCAGCCCAAACTTCCTCTGCAACCTGGAAATCCAATCCACTGGAAGGCGATCGGTTTATGACATGCACTGACGTACTAACTGCCTCAGCCCAAAAACTCGGGGGTAGGCCTGCATGGCTAAGCATAGAGCGCACACGCTCCTGAATAGTCCTGTTCATGCGCTCAGCCAAACCATTCTGGGGTGGGGTGTAAGGGGCGGTCAACTGACGCTTAATACCCCTGTCATCACAAAACTGCTCAAAAGCATGCGAGACATATTCTCCCCCATTATCTATCCTAAGGCATTTCAGCCTATACCCAGTCTGGTTCTCAACAAGAGCAAGCCATCTCTGAAAAACTACCAAGACATCGGACTTCTGCTTTATGGGATAAGCCCACACTTTCCTAGAAAAATCATCAATGAAGGTAACGAAGTACTTCGCGCCACCCATAGACATGCAAGGCATAGGCCCACAAACATCGGAATGCACCAATGCCAAGGGCTCACTCATGCGTGGCCTACCCGATTTCTTATGCGTAGACCTATTCTGCTTACCATAAAGACAATGATCACACGAGTCAAAACATGCATAATCCAAAGGCGGAAGATACTGCAAACCAGATAACATTTTCATTCCTTTCAAAGACATATGCCCCAAACGGGCATGCCAAAGTGATACATGTGGGATAGAACCCACTGCCAAAACATGGTCTACAGAAGACCCAGATACAACAAGAGGATAGAGGCTGCCAGCCTTGGCGCCTCTAGCAAGCACAAGTCTGCCTTTGGTAATCTTCCAGGTAGAATCCCCAAAACAGACATGAAATCCTGCATCATCCAACTGTCCTGCAGACATAAGACTACGCGTAAGCGCAGGTACATGACGTACATCCCTGAGCAAAAAGGAACTGCCAGTGGAAAACTGCAACTGAATATCTCCACAGCCCACAATATCAAGAGACCTGTCATCTCCAAGTTTGACTGATCCAGATACAGTACGGTAAGAGTGAAACCACTCACGGTAAGGCGTCACATGGAAGGACGCACCTGAATCCAATAACCAGCACTGTGCATACATACTAGGTGTCTCAGTCAAGTGTGAAGCATCAGAAGAACTAGCTGCAAGTATAAACTCATCACCACCATCGGACTCTTCAGTCTGCGTGACATTAATTTCCTCAATCTTGACGTTGGACTTCGCAGGTACTATGCTGCGATCAGAGGACTTCTCCTGCACTTTATCTTTCCCCTTATCCTTGCGCTTCTCATTGCGCAACTCATGACACTGTGGTCTAATATGGCCCTTTTTCCCACAATGATGACAAGTGACATTTGCATTGCGTCCACGCGACTTACTACGCGACTTGCCACCACGAGATTTAGACCGACCCTTCTGCGAGTCACGGCCTCGGCCATTACCACGGTCATACCTGTCATTCCTGCCTCTAACTGTCAAAGCATGACTACCACGAGAGGCATCCAAGTTTTTGCGATTCACCTCTTCCTGAAGAAGAGCACTCTCAACATCTGCCAATTTTAGAGTAGCACTAGAGGCACAAAGAGCAGTGCGGAATACATCCCATGACTCATTCAGAGTTCCAAGCAAGAAAAGAGGAGTTACTTCCTCTCCAAAGGTGATATCCTGCGAAGTGAGGTTCTTCAGTATAGCATGGAACTGGCTCAAGTGAGCAGACATAGTCGCATTATCCTTCATGCGCAGATCCATAAGCTGCTTCAACCAGTACATCTGACTCGCCGGACTTTTCTTATCATAAAGATTCTTGATCTTATTCCATAGATCCCATGCACTCTGTGCTTCCTCAAATACATTATAATGTACCTGTTCAGTGAGAGACAATACAATCGTGGACTTGCATAGCTCATCAAGTTCAAGCCAGTCGTCAATGTCCATAGTTTCAGGCTGCTCCCCACTCAACCGAAGTGGCTTAATCTGAGATTTCTGCACCAAAACCTGCCATATTTGACTCTTCCAGTAAGAGTAGTTGGTACCATCCAACTTTGTAATGTTAAAGATGGCACTATCATGCGAAGATGAAGCCATTATGCAGGCTGGAAATGCCCAAACAGTCCAAAACTGCTTGCTGTTTTACTACAGAAACTGCCCAAAAATGACCAAAACGGGGTCCAAAGGGTGAGCAAAGTGTGCCAAAAGTTGCTGCCCACTTAGTACTAGGTGCGGTACACCAAATCAGGATATTTCAGCATGAAAAGTACACCTCAGTCCACCAATAACTGCTTGCTGTAATAAATTGCAGGTATGCAGTCTAGAGAGCAAACTGTCCCAAAATAGGATCCAATGTCAAGCAAACAATGCTAGGTCCAAAGCCGGCATGAAACGGACATAAGCAAGGCCAATGACAGTGAAAAGAACATGAGCTCAACACCAAGCATGTCAAAATAACATCTGCCAGTGAAAGGCACACCCCCAGACACTCTAGGCAAAGTGTTCCTGTAACTGCCAAAACCTGACACAAATAGGTATCTGCTCAAAGAGAAAGATCCAAATATGAGACTCAGCTCATAAGCATCCTGTGAACCAAGAGTACATCAATGCATATCCATAAAGATCGGAGTATGATCCCAAAGTCTCAATGTGTATGTAGCTGCTCAAGACATAAACTGCTTCAAATACATGTAAGTGCTCCAATAGCATGCAACTGTCAAAGGTCAAGAAAGCATGTAAAATGCTCCCACTGACACAAAAGGCGTACAAAGCGAGCTCAGAAGCTCAAACAACCCAAGAGAAAGCACCAGTGATAAGTGACCCTGTCAATGTATCAAGCGCATCCGAGAGAGCATGACATACATGAAGCACCGGTCGTATTAACCATGAAGCAATACATAAGACCAAATAAGCTCTCGGTCAACTCAATGACATCCAAATAGCAACCAAGATCAGTGATCAAGTAAGCCGGGAATGCTCAAATACATCCAAATCCAAGCTCCAAATGTCGGTATGGCATACACGAACCAAATAGCATATGTCACGAACCAAAGCATGTAATGCAAAAGCCTAACTGTCAAGCAGAGACATGAGGCATAGGCGGTCCACGAGCATGCCGAGTCGGTCCAAATGCCAGTGAAGACGGAGCTAATGCGAAGCTCAAAAGCATCCCATAATCTCATACATATGCTCCAAGTCGTCCCCAAATGTCAGAGATATCATGCCAAAGCTCAAAGCATACATCCGGTATCGGTAGGTAAGTGCCAAAGCATGTAAAGTACCTTCAGCCCACTGTTATTCCAGCATGTATTTACTGTTCTAAACAGTAGATTTCAGCCCCAAATTCAAGCCAAAATCATGGTCAAACCAAATGCATACATCCCCAATACATCCGGGTAGGAAGTAGACCGCATACGGGCATCAAACAAGGTAACCGGAGTAGAGTATAAGCAGTAAATGCCAATGCCAAGTGTGGCTGCCCTGTTTCCAGCACTGTATAACAGTAAATAATAGTCCCAAATCAGCCAATATTTCAAGCCAAAATCATGGCATAATCATGTGCATACATTCCCAAGGCACTAGGCATCATGTAGACCGCATACGGGCATCAAATAGCACAACCGGAATGGAGTATAAGCAACAAATGCTAATGCCAATGGTGCTGCCCTGTTTTCAGCCTGTTATGACAGTTTATGACAGTCCCAAATCTGAAGAAATCAGCCCCGAAAGATCAAGACCAATACCCAAAGCTTGAATGACATCAAACATGAAGTCTATAGCCCTCTTGATCAAGGTAGAGAGCAAGAAGCAATGGCCAAGTGTGGAGCTGAAGTAGATGAGTGCTCACAGCCTGGAAAAAATGATGCAATCTGCCCTGTTGGTGCTGAACTTGCTGTTGCTCCACATGGGCTGAAAAGGGGGTAATGGGGGGCTCAATGATGGCCCAAGGTAGGCACATACCAAGCCATGAAGGCCCAATGCAAAGGGGAGGGAAGATATGAGCTATGGAGCTCAAGAAGAGTGGCTGCCCTTTGTTCCTGCCCTGTTTCAATCTGAGAATACACTCAAATGCCTGCAAATGCTGAAGCAATACCTCAAGGGCAAGGCCCTGATGAAGCTCAAGAAGGCCAGGATGGAGCTCAGGAAGCCGGGGAGAGTCGGGAGCTCAAGAGGTCGGCTATGGCTGCCGGG